>NC_064925.1:140492615-141117615 GCF_023897955.1 Schistocerca gregaria | reverse complement strand
ATTAATTTTCAAGCATGCATTTTCACGCATTTTTCGCGTTATGTTTTGCCCAACCCCTATATTTATCATCGCGTTACTGTTCCCAGGACTCGCAGACTCGCTACAGGAAGTCAGCCGGCACATCCGAAAGCCGTCTTGCCCATTGATAATCTGACGGCAAAGGCCACCTGCAGAAAAAGCACACATCATCTCATTCCAGGCTTTTCGTCGATCGTTTCCTTCCGAATTCGTGAGTCACCATTTGCTTCGTCTCCTAAGTAATAACATGTAATTACTCTAGAGGTTAGGAAAAATGAAACTGGTCTGGAAAATAAATACAACAGAATCTGGTCTGTCCCTTGTTAATGAACAGGGGAACTGTTCATCAAAGTAAAAGCTGCAAATAGTGATTTCGATGCCTCAATCAGTCGCTATAATGTTTCTACGCCTCCAGGTCTCCCGCATGTTCTGTTTCAAGTACCGCGCTATATTATTACGTTTAAGTGAGTGAGAGGAGGAGACATGTTTAGTGACCTATTGAATGCAGTACAAAATGGTGCTGATGATAAAAACAGCGCGTGTTCATTGTCGAGAATTAGGCGAAGCACAATTCGTGGAGAACTTGTGCAGAATTGTTTGAAAAAGAATTTAAAGAGTTGAGGTGTTTTGGCAAAACCGCGAACAAAGTCTACACTGCAAACCTCAGTGACAAAATTCCACGACACGGGCTCTGTAGCAAATGAAAACGTAGTTATCCACGAAGAGATCCAACACCAGAAAAGTTGCTTTTCTGAAGGAATTCCTGGAACAAAATCGCACAAAATCTAAACACATTTTATCCATGCAATCGTGAATTAAGAGATCGTAATGTTGAAACACTCTCAACAAGGAGCTGCGTCTGTATCTTTACAATTTTACTGTTGGATATGAGTTAAAGCGTCTAGATGAACTTTCGGGTGTTGGGGCTCTATCGGTGGCACGTACCATCTTTGGTGTGACCGCAATATGCCCGTGTGGTGGTGTGTGTTTGGCAGTCACTAGGTTGCGACAGAGCAGCGAGGAAGTCTCTGTGGCGTGAAGCCAGGCCGGGGCTGCTGGTGGCGTGCACGCACGGTCAGATTTGTGAGGCACGAGCTGTGAGAGCTGTAAAGTTCGTCGCCCAACGAACCTGGATTTTGGAGTTGAGTACTCAGTTACCCTGTTATGAAACCTCAATTGCAGTGACATCTCTTCGGTCATTGCTGGTTGTTGCTTCCTGGGCCTTTCCCACAAGCAGCAACAGATGGTATGCTGGAGTGCAGCCGTCTCCCTGTATGGTGTTTAACTATTGAATTGATTGTAACTTATTGGTGAAGTGCATCAGCGGTATCTTCTGTAGCCGTTAACGTTCCAGTTACCTGTCCTGGCCATTAGTGTACCTTTCCGGCAGTGTGTTTTCCTCAACGTGTTGATGCTGTCCAGCACAGCGTGTAGTTCGACAGCCTTTGTGTTGTTCACATTTTTTTGAGTGGTTATTGTGCCTTGACTGTATTTACACGCCAATTGTCAAGACGTAGTGCTGGTGGTATCTTCATCCTCACTGATATTTTCGGTTGTTGTGCCGTTGGTTGGGTGGAAGGAAAATGATTAGGTTGGTGGTTGGTTCTTCAGCCATTCCTAGGTCGTGTTGCCACCTGATTATTTAGTACTATGCTTGACTGCCTGTGTCACCTAAACTTACGTTAGAGTTTCCTCCCCAGACCGACCCTTGGAACACTTCTGAGCATCACTGTTCTGTTGTTTGGGATTGTGATTTTCTTTTAGTCTCAATTGCTGTGTGAGGCCCTCAGCCGCATATTAATTTAGTTTGTTTTAATGTTCAGTATGTGGCCTTCAGCTGAACTTCTATGTGAAATATTTTAAGATAAGGCCTTCAGCTGTCATAAATTAAAATTTGAAAAGTCATTTGAAAATTTGGCAGTTTTCCTCTCTATCTTAATTTTGTTATCCATGCCTTAAGCCTTGAGTTGTTCTGTGTTCAGTATATGGCCTTCAGCCGAACTTTATGTGAAAATATATTAAGATAAGGCCTTTAGCCTTCTTAAATCAAATACTGAAAGGTCATTGGTTTAAAACCTTTTAAAATTTTCTTACTGAATTCTTGTTATCCAGGCTTTAAGCCCTCAGTTCTTCTATTTTGTAACTAAGGCCTTCAGCCGTGTGTATTCCTTAAGGCAATTTTAATAACTTGTGTTCTAGCCTTCAGCCATATTGTTTCTGAATTCCTTTAAGATCATGTGTGATTAAGTGTTTTAGCAAAATAAAGTTGTATGTTTGTGCAACTAGCAGCAACCAATTTGGACCCCTTTCCACAACCTGATCCGCTCCGTCCTGCGAAACCACATTTCATTATTTCTGAAATTATGTTAAGCTTTACACAGTGCCAAATTATCGTGAAGCCAGTTTTAAGCAACATTTAAAACATAGAAAAGGGTTCCTCACAGATTCAGTATGCATGCTAACTATGTTATAATACTTCGACTGAACCGCTTTGCCATAAAGATAGGAGGGCTAAAATTATTCACCAACAAAAATATTTAAATCACCAGAAAAATGCAATAACATACTCTAAACAGAATATTGTTGTTACGTACGTGAAAAGTTCCAAGCAACGCAACATTTTTCTCTGAAAGCAGTTTGTTTTGTTCAGGATTCGATATTTTGTCTACAATACCGTATTTTTCAACATAATGTCCGTTCAATGCGTGAGCCTTACCCCACTTTGCTGGGAGGGCACAGCCAACATCTTGTTGCATTAGTAGCCTCCTCATCATCCCGTGCAGTACATCCTTCATTGGGCCAAAGACACTGAAGTTTGAAGGTGCGATGTCCGAGCTGTAGGGTGGATGAAGAAGTTGTCGAATGAAGTTGTGTGAGCTTGGGACGCACCACCAACAGAGACATCCTGCTGCGCAAGGAGGTGTTTAATTGTGATTTGTCAGTGACTTCCAAGGAGAGTGTCCACACGTCCCAACGTGCAGGAGTCATGTCTGTGTGCGGCCGGCCGGCACGCGGGAGGTCGGACAGGTTTGCCAGACCTTGCTGCAATCTGCGATGATGATGCCAGGCCTCCGTTGACATTCTGCAAGAGCGTATGAGTATCTGCGATGCTCTAGTTTTCGCCAAAAGAAACTCAATGACAGCTCTCTGCTTGAATGCATCTCCGTTGCAGACGCAATTTAGGAGGCCACGTATACGAGCGCCAGCGGTCGGAACTTCACGAAACTGTAGGGACTGAAGCGGAAATATTCCACATTTTCCCACAGCAAATTCCAACTTTTTTTCAATCAAAATTGACCGAGAAAAATAATGTATTGCATTACTTATTGATCGTGTCTCGTATATCAAATAATTGTGTTTGATTTTTAGAGTACAAATCTGAAACCCTTTTCTTTCTAAGCAAGGTACTCCGCACTTTATAGATGTCTTTACAAATTACTATTAATTAAACTATCGTCTTTTAGGGGAAACTAGTAGCTTTCTGATATGAGATATTTTCACTTCGTATATAGGCTGAGATACCCCATTTGCTACATAATGTTTTTTTAAAGAAAGTGTGAAGCAATACTGATATGTGGTACTTACTGAAATTAAGGAAAACGTGGGAGGACCCACCAATATACCTTTCTTTTCACACGACTTGTTTACTTAATAATATATAAACTGTGTTTGACAGATAATCAAAGCATTTAACAATAAAATTCCTTTAACAAAATGAAGAAATCTGCCAAATTCTTTTGATCTTAAATCTTAAGTTGAATAAGCTTTTAATCATTGCAAAAGAAATCTGAAGTGCTGTATAGCAAAACAAAAACAATATGACAGTGATTACAAGGAGGCCAGACTTGCAGCCCGCTCGTTATCGGGTGAAACAGCGGTGTTTACTACCGCCGTGGACACAGTCTGTCTTATTTAATGCCCTTCTGCAACACATGACGCTATACTCGCATAAGCACCATTGATGGGAAGAGTGATTCAATTACTCAAAAGAGACGACTTAACTTTTAATTTGAATGCTTTATGTCGAAAGGTTCGGTGTTGAGATGCGCACCTATGCTTCAAGGTTAAACAGATTAGCAAACAATGACGATGATAAGGCTTACTCCAAAGCAAGCAAACCTCTTAATTTCAATCGGCCACCAAGGTGCGACTGGATCCCAGCCCGTCCCTTCTTACAATTTTATTTTGACTAAAGCCCTGGTGACAGTTGTATCTCAATACTTTCAAAGTTAAACTGATTGTCAGTTATTAAAACTGTTCTGAAAGAACGTCTTAAAACATTACTTGTGAACACTTATTGCAAAAGGACTCACTAGGCGAAACCGCAAGATCCAGCTAAAATACACCAATAATGACCCGATCTTTAAAACACAGAAACGAACAGCTTGGTACAACAGGTTGTTCAAGAGAATCAAAGAATTGAACCGCTTAACAGCCAAATCTAACCAGAAGGTCCCTGTTTTGTTTAACTGCAAACTGTTCCTTAGTACAATTGCCCGGCTGTATTTACGACCAAGACCTGAATAATTAGAACATTAACGGTCGGGTAGTAACCATATAGGAATGGCAATATAATAGCGGGACAAATTTTCAAACGACAATAATGTCTTAGTAAAGTACTATACGACCAAAGAGCCGACCGAGTAAAACTCTGAGGGTCGGGTACAAACCAGAAAATAAGGAGGGCAGGTATACAATGAAACAAATCACCACGAGGATTACAGAATGTTACTCCCCTTTATCAGCAAGCGGTTCCATGGATTCACAGTGCATCGCAGTGGTTACTGAGTGGTGACGATGAAAGCCAGGTAGAAGAGGGCAGCCAGGCCACAAGCGGTCGTCCGGCACGAATGTTGCCAACCAACCGGCGGGATGTCGGCCTGCTGTTAGTAGTCGACGCTGACCTCGGTGAAGCACTCCGGTATCTTCGCTCTCCGCAGGCCCTCCTTGCGCAGCTCGTGGCTTCGATTGCTCGGACCTCGTGACCACTTGTCGCGACGCTACCGCCAATCCTCAAACTTCGTGACTCCATCTCGGGCCAGCGAACCCGGTATATATATCGGAAGGCAAAGACCTTCTAAGGACACAACCCAGAGATAACAAATTTTTCTCATAGATATTAGCAATGAGGCCGCAAGAGGAATAGTCGATACTACACCTGAGCCAGTGACGCCAGATAGAACAGCCTATTAATTCAATAGCGCCACGGCTCAAATACGTTGAACACTTCTCGTATCTGCCTCTCTGGAAACAGTTCGTGGAAACTATCCCTCAGAATACCCGCTATGTTTCTGTGAAGAAAGGGTGTTTCTGACTTTTCAGCTATGTTAGGAATAATTTCTAAAGAGGAAGTCAAAAACCAAAAACTTGAATCACATAATGAAAGCTGTTAGAGTCATGAGATGTATGCAAAGAGAGAGATAGTTTCAAAATACTGTACATTGTAGCCGAAAATGTCTGTGATATTACATCAGTTAACATTTAGTTTACGATGAACAAAGAGCCTTCCGTTTACGATCCTAATCGGGCGTTTGCCGTCGATTTTAGATCGACATAAATAGCTAAAAAAATCAAGAGAATTGTATCCCACAGACAAAATGATCAGTTTTATTGACATACAGTATGACAAAGAGCTGTCAGTTTTTGCCTTGCACATCGTTTATAAAGGCATTATCGCAGTAACGTAAATGCGCACTTAACATCCTTACTAAGCCATTAAGCTGTACCTTTATAAAATTTATAATACAGAAAATCTGGATAGACAAATTAGCAAGTTGATGCACCGATCACAACAGAATCAAGAAACTGGTAAACTGGTGGGCAGAACTTAAGGACGGAACTAACTTTTGCATTTGGTACGGTAAATAACATATCTCTTTGAAACTTGTACGATACATATAAATACGTCCTACATTATAGCATGGTATGATATGCTATGGTGTGGTATGTTATGGTATGGTATTCAAAGCCAATTATTATACGGACGTCACCACGAATCATAACGGTCCCCTGGACGTTACAGAAGGCGTAGGTAGAGGAGTCCTTGTAACGAGAGGTTATTCAACGAATTGACTGGCCTGCCCGTTCCCCCGAAATAAATCTTGTCAGCACATGTGGGATGCAGTGACAACACTTGCAGCAAGGACAATCCAGCAGTGTTCAACTGCGCTGGTGGAAGAGTGGAACGCCATTACCAACCTTGTGGCCAGCATGGGATCATGTCGCAGAGCACACGTTGCCGTCCGCGGTGATCACACTCCCTATTAAGATCCATGTGTCGCTTTCTGTAATGTCTAGGGGAAGATCATGACTTTTGGTGACTTCAGTGTAATTATTGTATTTGAATAAAAGTGTCATTTCTGTTCGTGTCGTTGCATATTTCTTTCAATACGGCAGAAGTTCTTTCTCTATGTAGTTCAAGTTTTATCGTGACACGTTATTTACAGTGCCACATGCAGAAGTCAGTTTCGTTCTTAAGTTTTGCCCACCAGTGTACTTGTTCCAATAAATAAGTGTAATGAAATTCTTTAATTTTTGTGCATCAAAAGAAACTTTCCTACAAAAGTAAGCAGATGCAAAGCGAGTTATTCTGTAAGGATTGTTCGTTACCATTCTGTTGGTGCAAAATTACGTACCTCATAACATTCGCTCATAACTAAGATAATTCATACCATAAAGTTTCTGGAGTTGTTTGAATCATCTTAAGCCAAAGATACTGGTACACTTGTCTAATATCGTGCAGAAGTGCAGGTATACGACGTGGCATGGACTCGACTAATTTCTGAAGTAGTGCTGGAGGGCATTGACACCATGAATTCTGCAGGGCTGTCCACAACTCCGCAGCAGTACGAGGGGGTGGAGATCTCTTCTGAACAGAACGTTGTAAGGCATCCCAGATAAGCTCAATAATGTTCATGTCTGGGGGGTTTGGTGGCCAGAAAAAGTGTTTAAACTCAGAGGAGTGTTCCTAGAGCCACTCTGTAGAAATTATGGAAGTGTGACGTGTCGAATTGTCCTGCTGAAATTGTCCATGCCCATCGGAATGCGCAGTGGACGTGAATGGGTACTGGTGATCAGACAGGATGTTTACGTACGTATCACCTGTCAGAGTAGTATCTAGACGTATCAGTGGTCCCATATCACTCCACAGGCACCCCCCCCCCCCCCCCACACACACACCATTACAGGGCCTCCATGAGCTTGAACAGTCCGCTGCTGATGTGCAGGGCCAATGGACTCATGAGGTAGTCTCCAACCCATAGACGTCCATCCGCTCGATACCATTTGGAACGAGACTCGTCCGACCAGACAACATGTTTCCAGTCATCAAGAGTCCAAGGTCGGTGTCGACGGGCCCAGGCGGGGCTTAAAGCTTTGTGTCTTGCAGTCCTCAAGGGTACATGATAGGGCCTTCGGCGCCAAAAGCCCATATCGATGATGTTTCGTTGAATGGTTCGCAATCTGACACTTTTCGACGAATGGTTGAATGGTTCGCACGCTAGCACTTGTTGATGGCCTAGCACTGAAGTCTCCAGCAATTTTCGGAAGGGTTGAACTTTTGTCACTTTGAAATATTCTCTTCAGTCGTCGTTGGTCCCGTTCTTGGAGATCTTTTTCCAGCCGTAGTGATGTCGGAGATATGATGTTTTACCGGATTCACGGTACGCTTGTGAAATGGTCGTACTTCATCGTTACCTGTGCTGATGTCTGTGAGATGCTGGGTCCCATCGCTTGTGCACCGACAATAACATCACATTGAAACTCACTTAAATCTTGATAACCTATCACTGTAGCAGCAGTAACCGATCTAGCAACTGCAACAGGCACTTGTTGCCATATATAGGCGTTGCCGACCGCAGCGCCGTATTCTGCCGGTTTACATATCTCTGTATTTGAAAACACATGCCTGTACCAATTTTCTTTGGCGCTTCTACATCTACATCATTACTCTGCAATTCATACTTAAGTGCCTGGCAGAGGGTTCATCGAACCATTTTCATACAACTTCTCTGCCATTCCAATCTCGAATGGCGCGTGGCAAAAAGGAACACCTAAATCTTTCCGTTCGAGCTCTGATTTCTCTTATTTTATTATGATGATCATTTCTCCCTACGTAGGTGACTGTCAACAAAATATTTTCGCATTTGGAAGAGAAAGTTGTTAACTGAAATTTCGTTAACAGATCTCGCCGCAAAGAAAACCGCCTTTGTTTGAATGACTGCCACACCAACTCGCGTATCATATCAGAGTATGATATATATTGTGCCATGTACGTTTGCAGAAACTTAACTGATAGTAGCGCACAATACATTTGTTAGAACGGTAATGACATACGAACGTGTATTTTATCTCGTCGCTTATGTGCCTTGCCCTGTACTAGACTTTTCTGACTGCGAGGATGTAAACTGTCAATAACTTCAGACCAAAGTAGAATTGCATGAATTTACGTAACAGAAAAACATAATCTGGTGCAACACTATTGATTTGAAATTGTCCCTGGTAATGAAACAAAACTTGATCAATTTGAAAATAATGGTCCCTGTGCTTAATGAATGCTATCCCTGAAATAATAAAACTTCTTACCTTTATCTGCGCAAAAATAACGCTCTTCTCACTGCTCTCTGTTAGTACTTGACATTGTACAGTTAGCATACAGCTACAGGGCAAGGCTGTTGCTCAGCATACATTATAATTAAATCTAATATGACTGAGACAGTAACTCCTCAAGCAAAATAATTAACAAAAAACAACATGGATCTGGGAACTGGTATTGATTTGCGGCAAGTAACAATATGGCACTAACCTTAAAATTTTGACTGTTTGAAAATTAACAAGCTCACAATTAACACACAATAACGTAATTATACTTAAAGAATCAGATTTTAAAAAAATCATTGGGTGTGAATATTATACACTGTCTCAATCATCACTTATGAATACGAGCGTTGCATTGGTGACAAAACAACTTTCATTACCTTAATTATTTCCACTATGGTATTTTGCAAATAAAAAATGATTACTGCTCGTAGCGAGTAAATGTATATCCACTAGACATAAGATACAGCACGTCTTTACTCTTGGGAGTTCTCCATACATCTCACTATCTGAAGTTACTCTAACACATTACCAATAACACGCTGAACCACCGATCGCTGTTGAGCAGAGACGCTACTACGCAATCTATACTACATTTGATCATATCTGGTTCAATATAAAATTTTCTTGCAAAATTTTACCCTGTATATATACATATACATATACTATATATGTATATATATGAAAGGCACAAGAAGAGAATAGAAGCTTTCGAAATGTGATGCTACAGAAGAATGCTGAAGATTAGATGGGTAGATCACATAACTAATGAGGAAGTAATGAATAGGATTGGGGAGAAGAGAAGTTTGTGGCAAAACTTGACTAGAAGAAGGGATCGGTTGGTAGGACATGTTCTGAGGCACAAAGGGATCAGCAATTTAGCATTGGAGGGCAGTGTGGAGGGTAAAAACGTAGAGGGAGACCAAGAGATGAATACACTAAGCAGATTCAGAAGGATGTAGGTTGCAGTAGATACTGGGAGATGAAGAAGCTTGCACAGGATAGAGTAGCATGGAGAGCTGCATCAAACCAGTCTCAGGACTGAAGACCACAACAACAATAACAACAATGTAGTCACTTGTAGAATAATCACCCCAGTTCATCAGCAGTCTATTGCCAGCCTATCATTTCAGTAAAACTTTCTCTACACGGTAAGTGCCATCCATTGTCACTCTATTGGTCACTACATCAATTTTAGGATGTCAGATATCAATTTTATAGCAAAGTACCAAATATTCACCTTCAAACAAAAATAATAACTTAAGACTTCAACATGTTAATTACCCCTTCGGAGTAGAAATTCCTCTCCAACAAACCACTTCATTTTATCGTAGTTTAACTGATTCTACTTGTTTTCATTCACGTAAATTGCAGATTTTCCGCCATTCTCAGTGGGTTAGTTTCGGGATATCCCCTGCTCACCAAGAGGTAATCTCTTCACCTGTACAGACCACATAGCGTCATGCTAATGCGCTGTCCTACACAATCCATCCGACTAATGACTGAGCTTCATACCGTATTGACAGCCACATCACAGTTGGTTACTCCTAGTCTAAGCGCTCGACATGGTACGTCACGGCACACAATCTGTCAGGCTAATCAGCATCGTATACTTTAATCTTCATTTTTGTAGTTATCTGACATTTACTGAGTTTCGCTGCAGCGTAGAAATAAATTTTATTTTCCCTCTAGCAAGAAACGTATTTGTGTTCTCCAAATTATAGACATAATTAAGCTGATCAATGTTCGATATAAAGAAAAGAGTAGCAGTCCGTCCACATCATAGTATTGAGCTACAAGTAGCTGAATATTCTAGTCACTAAATGTCGAAAAAAAAAAGTAGACAACTGTGGTTTGACTGGGTTAATGTTCACTTTTCAATCATTACTAAATTGACTGGATGCCACATCCTTCGACAAAAATAGTAGAAATGATCTACAAAATTTGTCATCGGTTTATTGTAGAATCTTCGGACATACTGTGAGCTCAAACATAATGAGCGCCCTGGAAGACGATGACTCCTTCGAACCGACCAGCACTGATTCTGAGAACATCGGTAATGCGAAACTCAGCTCACACTTTTCTCATGCGACACCCTTAAAGACATGTATCGAGGCAATCAAATTGATTAGGTATTCCTTTCTCCCCTTAAGCAACTGGCTCAATGCGACACTAACGGTAGTTAAAGAACGTAAGATCATTTGGAGCACTAAAACACAAAGAACTGTAACTAAATTGATGATTTCTGGGTAGAGAGGACAGAGCATGACATTTTGGATGAATAGAGTAGAAGTAAGTCAGGGAAGTGTGTGGCACCCTTTCTGTTCCTGTTGTATATTAATGACCTCGTCAGACAATATTAATGTCGTCTTCAAACATTTTGGAGGTGATGATATTTATACTGGAGGGCTGAATCGAAAAATGAGCACAAATGTTCAGTCAGATCTTTATAAGATTTCAGTAAGTTTGAAGTACTAGCAACTGGCTTTTAATGTGTAGAGGTGTAAGACTGTACCCTTCACCATAAAAAATTAATATCCTGTCACTAGAATATCAGTGAGTCACAAGTGGCCTTCGGAAACGGCCTTGCCGCAGTGGATACAACGGTTCCCCTCCACAGATAACCAAAGTTAAGCTCAGTCGGGCGTGGCCGGCACTTGGATGGGTGACCAGGGCCGCCATGCAGTGTTGCCATTTTTGGCGATGCACTCAGCCTCGGGATGCCAAATGAGGAGCTACTCGACCGAGTAATAGCTGCTTCGGTCAAGGAAAACCGTCATCGTGTGCTGACCACACGCCCCTCCTATCTGCATTCTCAGCTGAAGATGATACTCCGGTCTGATGGTCCCGATGGGCCACTTGTGACCTGAAGACGGAGTGCAGTGAGTACAAGTGGAATTACACAATTCACATTAACGCCTTGGTGTAACAGTTCGTAGCAACATGAAATGGAACGATCAGATTCTCATTCGCGAGCAAAACAAGAGGTATAACTCATCTCGTTGCTAGGCTACTCGGAAAAGCAGCCAGCATGCAAAGGAGACTGCTTGCGAAACACATGTGTGGCCCCTGTTAGACCATTGCTCAGCTGTGTGGTACCTATCTCAAGTAGGACGAACAGGGATTACTGAACATATAAAGAGAAGTGCAAAGCGAATACTGTCAGATTTGTTTGACCCACGAGACAGAGTCGCGAAGACGCTGTAAAACCTCTTGCCGAATAGTTCTGGTTTTGCAGTCGATGTTGACGGTTGTCCTGAATTAACCCATGATTTTTTCCGTTTAGGATTCTTAAAATAAATCCATTCTTCATCGCCAGTAACAATTCAATGCAAAATTGATTTTCTTTCATGTCTTTGAGGCAAAATTTGACAAATGGTTTTTCGGTTTTACATCTGTCTTTCATTCAATTCGTGTGGCACCTATTTTCCACGCTTTTGGATCTTTCCCATAGCTTTCAAACGGTCAGAAATTGTTTGTTGTGCATCATTTAGCATTGCTGCCATTTGATTCTGATACAAAGCATCATCTTCATCCAATATTGCTTGCAATTCGGCGTCTTCGAGTTTTTTTGGTGGTCTTCCACGTTCTTCATTTCTTACATCAAAATCATTATTTCTGAACCGTTGAAACCATCTTTTGCATGTTGCTTCTGATAGATCATGATCACCATATGCCTCAACAAGCATTCGATGCGACTCTGCAGCACTTTTTTTTTCAAAAGAAAACAAAAAATTGATGCTTTCTGCAAATCATCACTTTCTGGTACAAAATTCGACGTTGTTAACACGATGAAAACATATGATGTTGTTTGTTAAATGGCTTCATGTATACTATATATCTTTGACAGATGTCATACCAACCAAGCAAAATAAAATTAAGGCTCGTTCACAACAAATGTTCCCTATCGACACATTT
This sequence comes from Schistocerca gregaria, assembly GCF_023897955.1. NCBI lineage: Eukaryota > Metazoa > Arthropoda > Insecta > Orthoptera > Acrididae > Schistocerca > Schistocerca gregaria. The sequence goes on along the minus strand of NC_064925.1, from coordinate 141,105,084 downwards.
GTATGGTAACACTCATTTCATACCAGTACACCTCGTAGTTGATGGACTAAGTCTGTCCACCAGCGCCTTCTTCAGCAAGACGGCTTTTGAAAGCTGTTGCCGGCCTCGGTGGCAGAGCGGTTCTAGGCGCTTCAGTCAGGAACCGCGCGACTGCTACGGTCGCAGGTTCGAATCCTGCCTCTGTCATGGATGTGTGTGATGTCCTTAGGTTAGTTAGCTTTAAGTAGTTCTGAGTTCTAGGGGACTGATGACCTTAGAAGTTACTTCCCATAGTGCTCAGAGCCATTTTGAAAATCTGTTAGCAACACAGAGGAGAGATTTGAACATCATACATCACATTATGGAGGCTCACGTAGAATTAAGAGGACGAGCTCGGCAGTCTGTGTGGGTGGGAGCACAGCTGTTTTCACACCGTTGTGCGCGAGATGTTAATTATCCGCTAAACAAAGAAAAATGGTTCAAATGGCTCTGAGCACTACGGGACTTAACCGATGCGGTCATCAGTCCCCTAGAACTTAGAACTACTTAAACCTAATCAACCTAAGGATATCACACACATCCATGCCCGAGGCAGGATTCGAACCTGCGACCGTAGCAGCCGCTCGTAAACAAAGAAGAGGAAGTAAATGTAACTGAACTCATCAATGACTAATGGCAGCTTTGATTTTTTAAACTCAAGGGTTCCGATGGATGAAAAGGCAAAGGCAAGACAATAAAACGTTTTCTCGAAGTTTTTTCTAATATGCGTTGTGCAAGAAACCAATGCCCATAGTCGTTCAGAAGTATTTCATGATTTCATTAAACTGTCATTTTGGACTGGACAGTGGTATAAATAATACGGGAGTTTTGTATATCTAGACTTCCAGACTAAATCAAGGCTGTTCGGAGAAATTTTCTTCTAAAATTCGTTGTCTAATTGCATTTTACAGCAACTCAACACCTGTCTAAGTGAAAAATAGAATGCGGCTTTTAATGGTGGGTGGAAGTACAACATTATCCCCCCTGTAGGCAAACACATCCGTCATGGAGAGTAGCAGTAACGTGCTGTCACATGTTCCACAAACTGGAGAAACTGAATAGGACTTCATGAAGTTCATGACAAGCGAGTTGTGTATTAACAGAACTGATGATATGGCAGTTGACTTGGATTGCACTAATTTCTGTAGTGTCTAGGAACCCTGCATACTCGGTTCGCTAAACAGACAATCAGACAAGTTGTACTAACGAGGTTTATTGCAGTAAGAAAATATACAATACTTAACTTTGGCAATTACACAGATGTATCGCAAATAAAGGGCGACATACGAAATAATCAGTCTTTACAGTGACTGCTTATCTATAACTGACAAAAGACTTCCCTGAACAGTTATCGAAGTGCCTAACGTTGTCGCTGCTAACCAAGTGGGCCACCACCAATTGGGCGCGGCGCTTATGTTATCTTCATCTAGGGGCCACTGCTGTAGCGTTGTCGTCCTGGAAGGGAGGCGTGCGATTGCCTGACGTCTTTTCACAGCCTTCTCTTCCCTGTCGTTCCCGACTGGAGTGCCGGCGCTTGACTTTACGCCGTAACAAGAAGTATTGGCCCAAAGGTCAATGTTATTAAATTATAAGCAATGTAATTGCTGCAATTCTTCTTTCAAAGGCCAACAACTCGTATGTTTCCCCAGTGGCCACAAATCTTAGCGTGACTGACAGTCTATGTCAGGTTGTAAATACAAGTTCGCAAGTTACACACTGGGAGTTTTTGCTGTTATGAAACTTCCTCTAAAATATACTGGGTGGTCCATTGATAGTGAGTGACCGGGCCAAATATCTCACAAAATAAACATCAAACTAAAAAACTACAAAGAACGAAACTCGTCTTGCTTGAAGGGAGAAACCAGATGGCATTATGGTTGGCCCGCCAGATGGGGCTTCACATGTCACACGGATATCAACTGCGTTTTTTAAAATTAGAAGCCCTCATTTTTATTACATATTCGTGTAGTACGTAAAGAAATATGAAGTTGGACTACTTTTTTCGCTTGTGATTGATGGCACTGTAATAGTCACAAACGCATACGTACGTGGTATCACGTAACATTTCGCCAGTGCGGACCGTATTTACTTCGTGATACATTACCCGTGTTAAAATGGAAAGTTTACCAATTGCGAAAAAGGAAACAGGAAGTGTTCAGCCACACGTGAAACGTCAACCACGACCTGCAACAAATGATGATGCCCAAGTAGGTGTTTTAGCTGCTGTCGCAGCTAATTCACAATCAGTAGCAGACAAATTGCGCGAGAATCGGGAATCTCAAAACCGTCGTTGTTGAGAATGCTACATCTACATCTGTTGCACCCGCACCATATTTCTATGCACCAGGAATTGCATGGCGACGACTTTGAACGTCGTGTACAGTTCTGCCACTGGGCGCAAGAAAACATTGTCAATACATGTGCGAACATTATGGAAGGCGAACTACTCGCTGTTGAGAGGAATGTCGTTACACATATTGCCAAATGCATTGAGGTTGACGGACAGCTTTTTGAGCATTTATTGCATTAATGTGGTATTTACAGGTAATCACGCTGTAACAGCATGCGTTCTCAGAAACGATAAGTTCACAAAGGTACATGTACCAGATTGGAACAACCGAAATACAACGTTCAAACGTAACTACGTTCTGTATTTTAATTTTAAAAATCTACCTGTTACCAACTAAAATTGTGAGCCATATGTTTGTGGCTATTACAGTGCCATCTATTACAAAGCGTAAAAAGCGGTCCAACTAAAACATTCATATTTCTTTACGTACTACACCAGCGCGTAATAAAAAATGGGGGTTCCTGTTGTGGGTGGCAGGAGAGCCAAGCCGTATAATTAAAGGAGGCCGAAATGCACGCGTTTTAGCTCACGCAGGCTGGCGTGAGGTCTGGAACATGACAAGGGAATTAGAATTGAGAAAAACGGACGTAGCTTGTGGAATACTTAACTTTAATTCATTAATGACGAACGTCGCTCTTTATGGTACATGATTCACAATATCAATAGTACGGATACTGGCGCCTTGCTAGGTCGTAGCAAATAACGTAGCTGAAGGCTATGCTAACTATCGTCTCGGCAAATGAGAGCGTAGAAGTCAGTGAACCATCGCTAGCAAAGTCGGCTGTACAACTGGGGCGAGTGCGAGGAAGTCTCTCTAGACCTGCCGTGTGGCGGCGCTCGGTCTGCAATCACTGATAGTGGCGACACGCGAGTCCGACGTATAATAACGGACCGCGGCCGATTTAAAGGCTACCACCTAGCAAGTGTGGTGTCTGCCGGTGACACCACAGTTCCTATTTTTAAAAAACGCAGTTGATATCCGTTTGACCTATGGCAGCCATCTAGCGAGCCAACCATAGCGCCATCTGGTTTCCTCCTTCAAGCCAGACAAGTTTCGTTCTTTGTAGTTTGTTGTATGACGCTTATTTCGTGAGATATTTGGCCCGGTCACGATCAATGGACCACCCTGTATATCTTGCGATAAGTGTCTTTTTTAATTATGCTGAGTAGCTTCGGAAAATCTCGTCTTCCTTTCGCATGAAATTACGAAACGATTAACGAATATCGATCTTTAAATCTATGTGACGAAGTTCATAGCTTCAGAGTGTTGGTCATGCAACACGAAGAATAATTTTGGATGTCATGAATGCGCAAACTAACATTAGATACTATACCTTAATTATAGTGAATTTCAAACCGAAAATGGGATGAACATGCAATTGAGATAAAGAATAACTTCTACCAGTATATATCACAAATCGTTGTACAGCGTTATGCAGTGTTCCTCTATCACCAGTTCGCTGTTCAAGCCGTCGATGAGTCCAGAATCTTCCTCGTGGTTTTCTCCTCTCCTCTTAGGCTACCGCTAACACCACTTAGTAGCTATTATACCGCGTGGATTTTAATAAAAAGGTCTGTGGTTTTCGAGCCAAATATAGGCGACAACGGCCGTCAGAGAGCGCTGAAGGCGCGAATTACGTTAACCAGCTCGCCCTGTGAGATGACAGCGCTATCTCTCCTGAGCTCGGATGTGCCGCCCGCGTCCACGTCAACGTTAGCTGCCTCGTCCACTGTGAGGACGGCTTAAAACACGTCAGATCCATGCTAGGTGCAGAGTCATCGAGACACAGTAGAATGTGCTGGTCAGCCGATACCGCATGCCATCACTGCGTGCTTACAGGTGTTGCTGAAACTGGCAGAATATTGCTTTGTAATTTCAAGCCATAATGCCAACGCCGAAAGGATGTTCTCTTTCATAAACGACAAATGGAAATAATCACAAAGATGATGATTTTCAGAGTTGAAACGTTGGTTCAACCACTTATTCAGCTCTGCACCAACCACGAGCTCATATGTATTACGGACAAAATCAGAGGTGGGGATGTTGTTTTATAACTTAAGATTATCCTATCAAGAGTTACACAGAAGCATTGCTGAACGTTCTTGATGAAGTCAGATCAAATGTGAAATTTTAACACTTAATTATAGATATTTATTTCTTTATAATTCTAATAGAAACGACCAAAGTTCTTGATCATTTTTCCGTTTTCCTTAACAGGAGAGCACATAAGTGTTTATTTTGTTTAATGAAGAATATTTAGCTAATTTTGACATCAGAGTTTCTTAGGAACAAGGCGAAGAAATTAAGCAGATCCGGCATCTAGTTTCTGTCATCTTTTCCAAATTATAAGGCTGTCTATTGATTGCTCTCTTAGATTAAGCACGTGTACCTTTGTTCTCGCAAAAATTGACTGTAACTGATTTTATTAATTAACAGTTGAAATAATCAACTGACTATTTCTGTTTAAAATAAGTAGTCCAGCTATTACAGCAAAATGTCCGGCTAAATTAGCTGTGACGTCTCACTGCCTTCTCCTCTTGAACTGTCGACCTTAAAGTCCCCATTCGACGGGAATATCACCGTCAACAAAGTCAGACGCGCTCACTTCGTCAGACACTGAGGAGACGTTTGGAATTTAACCAAGGACAGTGCCCCAGTAACTGGTTATCAGGAACTTTACGCCACCACCTCTGCTCCCTTCGCCGTGACAATTTTACACCACCAGGCTTCGAAAACTCGTACCTCCGAATGAAGCGCCACTACACAAGCGTACCTTAGTCACTTTGACTACAGAAGGGAGACAGATGTAGAATATAACACCTAATATGAAGGTAACAATAAATTCAGACAAGTCTAATGGTGGCGCCACATATTAGCGGTTCCAAACACCTCGTCAGAAAATTGAACAACCTGATTGTGAAAGATTGATACCGTAACCCTTAACGTCCAATGGGCTGTATTACAGACCGCTAGCATTTACCGTTACTCCGTTGCTACTGCGCAGGAGGAGATTACAGCCTTCTCTAGTTGTTCTTTCCCGAAGCTGCCGTAGTTTTCTTTGTCAGCAGTCACTTGAATGTCACGTGTACGTATACTATACTGAAGCGCCAAAGATACTGTTATAGATAAAGATGTTCAAATACAGAAATATGAAAACAGTTACAATGCGGCCAAGCGGTTGACAACGCCTATAGAAGACAATAAGTGTCTGGCGCAGTTGTTAGATCGGTTACTGCTGCTACAATGATAGGTTGTCATGATTTAAGTGAGTTTGAAGCCTGTGTTACAGTCGGCCCACAACCAATGGTACACAGAATCTCCGGGGAGCAACGCAGTGGGAATTTTCCTGTACGACCATTTCACGAGTGTACGGTGAATGTCAGGAATCAGGTGAAACATCAAATTTCCGACATCGCTGCGGTCGAAAAAAGATACTACAAGAACGGGACCAACGGCGACCGAAGAGAATCGTTCAACGGGAAAGAAGTGCAATTCCTCCGCAAATTGCTGCCGATTTCATTACTGGGCCATCAACAAGTATCAGCGGGAGAACAGTTCAACGAAACATCATCGAAATAGGCTTTCGAAGCCGAAGGCCCACTCGTGATGCCTGCACGACACAAAACTTTACGCCTCGCCTGGGCCCGTCAACACCGACATTGGACTGTTGATGACTGGAAACATGTTGCCTGGTCGAACGAATCTCTTTCAAATTGTATCGAGTGGATGGATGTGTACGGCCTTGGAGACATCCTCATGCACCCATGAACCCTACATGTCAGCAGGGGACTATTCAAGCTGGTGGGGTCTCTATTACGGTGTGGGGCGTGCGCAGTTGGAGTAATATGGGATTCCTGATACGTCTAGATACGACTCTGACAGGTGACACGTACGTAAGCACCCTGTCTGAGCATCCATTCATGTTCGTTGTGCGTTGTGACGGACTTGGACAATTCCATCAGGACAATGCGACACCCCAATTGCTATAGAGTGCCTGCAGGAACACTCTTCCGAGTTTAAACACTTCCGCAGGCCACCAAACTCTCCGGACATGAAAATTATTGAGCATATTTGGGATGCTTTGCAACGTGTTGTTCAGAAGAGATCTTCACCACCTCGTATTATTATGGGTTTATGGGCAACTCTACGGGTTTCATGGTGTCAGTTCTCTCCAGCACCACTTCAGACACTAGTCGAGTTCATGGCACGTCGTGCTCGCTGGGGCACTACACGATATTAGGCAGTTGTACCTATTTCTTTGGTTCTTCAGTGTATTACTGCTTATTTCGTGCTACCGGTCTCTGAGATCGCACTTGCGACCTTGCGTTATGGATTCGGTAGCCAGATCTCCGTCTGCTGATTTTGATGATACTGCTTTAAAATGGTTTTATGACAGATTAGGAAGTGATTTTGTATTAGATGGTGACAACGAAATTGAACGTGAACATGATTCAGAATAGGAACAGTGCGAAAGTGAAGACGAATTTGTTTTGCCACTTGGGAATTCCTTGAAAGAAACAGGTGATAAAAGCGACGAAGACAGAAGTGTAGAGACTGAATCTTTAGCTAAAGGTACTGCTACCAGTATATTTAGTTGACATAAATATCGCTGGTCATAGAGGCCTCTTCCAATGATGGCAAATGACATTATTTTTCCGCATGTTGGACGTAAGTGGGGTAAACGCGTTTGTCCCCCACAGTTCCAACACAGACGATACTCAGGTGAGCCGCTTTAATTTTTTGAAGAAGCTTGCAAACTCATTGGTGACCCCATAGATAAAAAGCTGATCTTCGGGCAACCAATCGTCGTGCTTTGGGTGTAGCAGAACCAAGAGCAAAAGTAATTGTAGAACGGTTGGAAAAAACGCAAAACGTGCTCCACCTGTGACCTAAAAATGAAGAAAAAGGCGCCTTGTATTTGTCATAGTTGCTAGAAGCCAGTATAAATTGATTTCGCTTCAAAAATTTCAAGCGAGTGCAATGAAAATCTCTGAGAAAGAAACCAAAAATCTGAAAACTATTAGTGCAATTTTCATTTTTCCAATGTTTTATGGGAGGTTTTTATGTCTATATTGTTACATGTATAATAAACAATAAAAATGTAGCAACAAGTAAAATTTGGAGTTCAAGGTATTTGAGTTTTCATAGCATTAACATCATCATGTAGTTAATGTTTTTATGCAGTTTTTTGTTTCAGTGCATTGCTTCGTAAGAACAAACTTTAAAATTTATTTGGATATGTTGTTTGTCTGGTATTAATGAAACCTATCATATAGAGAACTGAACTGTTTCACTCAAATGGATGAATGCAGTTTTTATGGCTGTTTAAATATAGCGGTCTTTCAGACCGTACCTGGGACAGAGTGTGACAAAAGAATGACCTGCAAAGCTAAGGGCTAAACAATGGCCGTTGGTTGGAAGAGCACGAGGAGCTATGGATTCGTTACCTCGCAGTGCACAAGCAACCTTCGTCACACATTGCGCTCGCCAGCTGGCAGCAGTACTGGCGCAGTAGTCCCTGGCGCTCATTAGCAGCCGCCACGCCCAAATAGGAGGACCCGTCACAACGATGACGAACAGCCCACGTCAGACTCTTGTTGTGGACAGTACCGTGGCCACCGCACCAATTACTGGCGCCAACCAACCGCACTGTTTCCCCCGCACACGTCCTGTGTCAGCGGCCGTCGCAGCCTCTGTCTCCCGGTGGCTTGACGTGTTAATTACCTCTGCTTTACTCCTTTTTTACACAGTGCGTTATCTATGGATTACGAACAATTCACGGATCAGAATTCCACTGTGGAAACATAAAAGTTGTTTACACGACTGCTTGCTAGGTTCTTTCCTATCAAACTTAATTTCTATTACTTAGCTGAAAAATTTTGAAATTAGAGCTATCAGTTCCTTAACAGTACTGTGGCACTATTCCTCGGGAAATCTTTCGCAAAGATCACAGCTCAGTGGCAGAGACGAGTCTAGTCGTAAACTAAAAAAAAAAATGGTTCAAATGGCTCTGAGCACTATGGCACTTAACTTCTGAGGTCATCAGTCCCCTATAACTTAGAACTACTCAAAGCTAACTATCCTAAGGACATCACGCACATCCACGCTCGAGGCAGGATTGGAACCTGCGACCGTAACAGTCGCGCGATTCCAAACTGTAGCGCCTAGAACCGCTCGGCCACCATGGCCGGCTAGTCGTAAACTGAACGTCAAAATGAGGTACCTCGAAGTAGACGAAGTGAAGCATTTCTGCTACCTAGGAAGCAAAAAAAACGTTTGCTGGACGGAGCAAGCAGGGCGTGAAAAACAGATTATCACAGGCAAATAGGAAATTCCTGGCCAAACGAAGTTCACAAGTTTCAGACAATGGCCTTAATTTGAGGAAGAAATTACTAATAAGGTACTTTTCGAGCACGGTACTCCATGGAAGTGATTAGTGGACTGTTGGGGAATCAAAGAAACCGTTAAGGGTTTGGTGATATAGACTGTTCGAATACAGTATCAATATTGTACTGCTTCAAACATTCACGTCGTTTAGAATAATTATCTAAGGGTAACGTTAGAAATCGATATGAAATGGAACGCACGCTTAAGGACGATACTAGCGAAGGCGAATGATCGACTTTTGTTTATTGGAAGAATTGCAGAAAACGGTGGAGACAGCGTGTAGAACACCCTAGTGCGTTTTTGAGTACTGTTTGTGTGTTTGGGAAACTCAATAGGCCAAATTAAAGAAAGACATGGAAGCAATTCAGAGGCGGGCCGCTAGATTTGTTACTAGTATGTTCGATCAGCATACGAGTATTACAGAGATGCATAGTGAGCTCAAGTCGAAATCCCTGGAGAGAAGACGACGTTCTTTTCGTGTAACACTTGAGAAAATTTGGAGAGCCAACATTTAGAGTTGCTACCGCCAACGTACTGTACATTTTCTGTAAGGACCACGAAGGTAAGATCAAAGATATTAGGGCTCGTACGGAAGCATAAAGCATTTGTGAGTGGTACAGGAAGGGAGATGACTAGGAGTCGTTCAAGGTACTCTCCACCATGTACCACACGGTTGCTTGAGGAGTCTGTATGCAGATGTAGATGTAGGAGGATGTGAAACACTGAGTGATAAAATAAAAAATAAGAAAGTTCTCCACACAATCGCCGAGGATAGAAATATGTGGAAGACATCGACAAGAAGAAGGGACACGATAACGTGTGTGTAAAGATATCAGGGAATAATTTTCGTGGAACTAGTGGGAGCTGTAGCAGGTGCAAAGGAGGACAGAGATTGGAGTATGTCAGACAAATAATGGAGGACGTTGGTTGCGAGTGCTACTTGATACGTAGAGATTGGCACGGAAGAGAAAGTCATAGCGGAATGTATCAGAGCAGTCAGATCCGATATCCGGTGTCTGATTAAAAACAGAGCTATCGTGTTCTGTGTACAATCATCTACAATAGAAAGTTGGAAAGATGCTGATGTGCGAAAATGACCTCAGAAACAGAAAGAAGGAAAGATAATTACTGTAAGGGGCGGTCAAAAAGTTTCCGTCTCTGGTCGTTGCTGTGGCTGCGATGCTGGTATACAGGGTCGACCATTGATGGTAACCGGGCCAAATATCTCACGAAATAAGCGTCAAACGAAAAAACTAGAAAGCACGAAACTTGTCTAGTTTGAAGGGGAAGAGACTCCCGATTCTCGCGCAATGTGTCTTCTACTGATGTGCGGATTAGCCGCGACAGCAGCTAAAACACTTACTTCGGCATCATCATTTGTTGCGGGTCGTGGTTGACGTTTCACATGTGGCTGATCACTTCCTGTTCCCTTAAATAACGTAACTATCCTGCGAACGGTGCGGACACCTGGATGATGTCATCCAGGATACCGAGCAGCATAGATAGCACATGCCCGATGGGCATTTTGATCGCAATAGCCATACATCAACAAGATATAGACCTTTTCCGCAATTGGTAATCGTTCCATTTTAACACGGGTAATGTATCACGAAGCAAATACCGTCCACACTTGTGGAATGTTACGTGATACCACGTACTTATACGTTAGTGACTATTACAGCGCCATCTATCACAAAGCGTAAAATGTGGTCCAACTAAAACATTCATATTTATTTACGTACTATACAAATATGTAATAAAAATGGGGGTTCCTATTTAAAAAAAAAACGCATTTGATGTCCGTTTGACCTATGGCAGCGCCGTCTAGCGGGCCAGCCATAGCGCCATCTGGTTTCCCCCTTCAAGCTAGACGAGTTTCGGTCTTTGTAGTTTTTTCGTTTGATGCTAATTTCGTGAGATATTTGGCCCGGTCACGATCAATGGACCACCCTGTATAAACACCGACATGCCAGCAAGTGGTCAGTGCCGCATCATTTTTTTCCGACATGCGTACGGTAAATGCGGAAACGTGAACTACGGCGACTTTGTTACTAAATGTGTGCAAACAGGAATAATGTACTGTTTACCCTTTTGTTGGGTGTCGATGGACAAACAACGGTAGACAGCCATCGGAGAACGAGCGTTGTGGAATCGTGTGTCATGTTCTGTGCTGGTCGTGATTCGACCATGCCTGTCGATCTGCGAGGCCAGCCTCATCCATTAGGGACCAACTCAAGTGGGAGACTAGCACCCGCCCTATAGTCCTGACCTTTCCGCATGCGATTACACACACCTTCGGTCCCTTAAATGAGACACTGAATGGTCATCAGTTTCTGGTAGGTAAGGATGTACAGCAGGCAGTTGCGGACTTCTTCACAGTGGTGGACACAGTGTTTCAGCAAACGGGTGTCTTCAACTTGGTTCGTGAGTGGGTAATTGCCTAATGCTCACGGCGATTTTGCCTGAGGGTAAACCGATTCTGGACAGTACGGCCTCTGAACGGAAACTTATAGTATTCGTTAGTTACTCCATTGCCACAATTCTAATGAGTATTTTTTTTTTCAACAGGCTTAGTTCAAAGATGCTTACTTGCCTCTTGTGGTCGCCCTTGTGATATTAATTTTAAGTAGCTGAGCAGAACATGATTCCCAGTCCTCCCATATTTGTGGTGAGTAACACTACAGGGAAGATATCCGTGACATGAGCTAGTCGAACTCGTAAGTTTATGGAACTTGCTCCTGAGGTACTCTGCTAGTCAAACAGCCATCTTACGAACGCAAACGTATTAAAATTACTATTAAAAAACATAAAAATTTGTAATAACAGGAAAAATAATTCATCCTGATGGTGATTTATCTTGCATATGTAGGAACTCTTTGCTTTGACATCATATTCCTGAACATTTCATAAATTATTTTTAACAGTTAATGTTCTTGTTCAGCATTAAGGTATGTTCTAGCTGACTACAAGACCTACACTCCTGTAAATGGAAAAAAGAACACATTGACACCGGTGTGTCAGACCCACCATACTTGCTCCGGACACTGCGAGAGGGCTGTACAAGCAATGATCACACGCACGGCACAGCGGACACACCAGGAACCGCGGTGTTGGCCGTCGAATGGTGCTAGCTGCGCAGCATTTGTGCACCGCCGCCGTCGGTGTCAGCCAGTTTGCCGTGGCATACGGAGCTCCATCGCAGTCTTTAACACTGGTAGCATGCCGCGACAGCGTGGAAGTGAACCGTATGTGCAGTTGACGGACTTTGAGCGAGGGCGTATAGTGGGCATGCGGGAGGCCGGGTGGACGTACCGCCGAATTGCTCAACACGTGGGGCGTGAGGTCTCCACAGTACATCGATGTTGTCACCAGTGGTCGGCGGAAGGTGCACGTGCCCGTCGACCTGGGACCGGACCGCAGAGACGCACGGATGCACGCCAAGACCGTAGGATCCTACGCAGTACCGTAGGAGACCACACCGCCACTTCCCAGCAAATTAGGGACACTGTTGCTCCTGGGGTATCGGCGAGGACCATTCGCAACCGTCTCCATGAAGCTGGGCTACGGTCCCGCACACCGTTAGGCCGTCTTCCTCTCACGCCCCAACATCGTGCAGCCCGCCTCCAGTGGTGTCGCGACAGACGTGAATGGAGGGACGAATGGAGACGTGTCGTCTTCAGCGATGAGAGTCGCTTCTGCCTTGGTGCCAATGATGGTCGTATGCGTGTTTGGCGCCATGCAGGTGAGCGCCACAATCAGGACTGCATACGACCGAGGCACACAGGGCCAACACCCGGCATCATGGTGTGGGGAGCGATCTCCTACACTGGCCGTACACCTCTGGTGATCGTCGAGGGGACACTGAATAGTGCACGGTACATCCAAACTGTCATCGAACCCATCGTTCTACCATTCCTAGACCGGCACGGGAACTTGCTGTTCCAACAGGACAATGCACGTCCGCATGTATCCCGTGCCACCCAACGTGCTCTAGAAGGTGTAAGTCAACTACCCTGGCCAGCAAGATCTCCGGATCTGTCCCCCATTGAGCATGTTTGGGACTGGATGAAGCGTCGTCTCACGCGGTCTGCACGTCCAGCACGAACGCTGGTCCAACTGAGGCGCCAGGTGGAAGTGTCATGGCAAGCCGTTCCACAGAACTACATCCAGCATCTCTACGATCGTCTCCATGGGAGAATAGCAGCCTGCATTGCTGCAAAAGGTGGATATACACTGTACTAGTGCCGACATGCATGCATTGTGCATGCTCTGTTGCCTGTGTCTATGTGCCTGTGGTTCTGTCAGTGTGATCATGTGATGTATCTGACCCCAGGAATGTGTCAATAAAGTTTCCCCTTCCTGGGACAATGAATTCACGGTGTTCTTATTTCAATTTCCAGGAGTGTATTTAATAGTGTTCGTACACATGCGAGAGTCATCCCATAAGTCATGGCAACCTTGGTATGTTTTTCGATATTGTGAGAACACGGTAATTCCACCATGTGCATTGAAGTGGTAAGGCAGTGGGTATCAAAATGCCAACGTAAAATAGGTTTCCAGTACAGGTACCCGTAGCAAAGGTTGAAATGAAACACACGCGTTGAAACTCTGTTTAAATTTATTGTGCACGAGTTCAAATGGAACAAAAATTAATCAGAACCAACTACTGTCCTTCAAAATAGTTCCCCAGTGCATGCACACAGTGTTGTCTACGATGGGGAAGGAATTGAACTCAACTGCCAGTGCCATCAATGTATGCCACTTGTCGTCGAAATACCATGAGGATATCCGCTCTGTTTGCCAGGTGACTCTTGCTCAATCGTTTCTTAAATTGTGTAACGAGATGGAAGTCGCATTGACCGAGGTCTGGCGTTTACGGTGGGTAGGAGAGGATTTCCCACCCTCGCCGCTGTTCATAGTTAATGGTGCCGCCTGTAAGGTGGTCGTTCTGTCGCGGATCTACATAGCAGATGGTGAAGCAGAAAGCTGCTGGAGCTGACAGTAGCAGTCCCTAACAGGGTGACGCTCCAGAATTCAGTGGCTGTCATAAGCCACAATGTGCATGACCTCTATGGGTAATGCCCTATCACCCACAGCTTCCTGTAGTTTCGTTTGACATTGAGTAGCATTTCTACCAGCGGGAAAAAAGCGATTTTCACATACGCTGCTTACATCTGTCTTGTAGCACCACCTATCTCACACTAAATTTTTCAGGCGGTCTTACCGGACCATCCTTGAAAGCGATCGCAATATGTCGGTTCATTTCGGTACTGTTTGCGTGGACTTTCCATTGTAATTACAGTGAATAAGGTGATCCCACATTTTATGTAGGCAATAGCTGCCATAACTGATGGACTTCACAAATGTAACTCAGTGCTCCAAACTGCAATTAGACACCAACACAGATAATGCAATGCAGTGACTGGCGATATGATCTCCAAGTGTATACAAAGTTAAGGAGACTGTCAGCTTCAACTGTGAAAACTGTATTGATATTTTGCTGTTGGTTGTAAGAGGTGCAAGCGATGCATGAGACGAACGTTAAAGGAATCAAGATCATGTGTTTTTATTGAGATTATTGCTCATGTGTTGCAGATTGCAGCTGAAAATACAACCCTCTCTTAAACTGATGGAGACTATTGCCTATGATGGAGCTGTTAGTGTTTCTTGAAATGGCCAGTCAATCCCCAATGCAGGAGATAACTCTGAACTATTCCACTATCACAGCTTAATGAACCAGAAGTTTTCACCTTGGCTTATGGTGTTTGACTGAGGAAACTTGAAGTAGGTTTTGTTTCCCCTTCTGATCACATGTGTGTGTTGACTTTACTTTCTACCCTAGACCACAATACCACTCGAAACTGGTGGGAGACTGTCATACAGCAACTGCTAGAAGAATTGTGTCTCTCTGTTCTACAACTGTATAGCTGCTGCAGAAGTTGTAGGCAAGTGCATGGCAAGAAGGGATATGGCAGCAAATTATCACTGTAGATAGAAAGGGTTGCCTCCTACCAAACTAAAAGTGTATAGCTGCTAAGAATCTCTCTCTCTCTCTCTCTCTCTCTCTCTCTCTCCCTCTCTCTCTCTCACACACACACATCATGGTACAATACAGGCTACCACAACTGATGGAAAATGGTTCACTACTCTAATTACACATAAAAATTGTTGTGAGAGTAACACCACTCATAAGCGACAGATCATAATGCAACACACATAGACATAGGGAAATGAAAAAAAATCATTATAGTAACACAACTATCCACAGAAACTGACCCCAAAAGATCTCGCCAGGAGAGAGTGGTGGCAACTGCGTTTGTGTTCACCTTGATGTGTCCATTCAGACTAAGCAGCTTAAACAGTCTTACCTCCCCTTCTTCCTCCCTTCTTCCACTCCTCCCTCCCTCTCCTCCTCCCCCAATGGTAGGGATACTAGTTTCCTAGGCCTATTCTAATCTGACACTTTTTTTTTCTCATCAGTCTACTGACTGGTTTGATGCGGCCCGCCACGAATTCCCTTCCTGTGCTAACCTCTTCATCTCAGAGTAGCACTTTCAATCTACGTCCTCAATTATTTGCTTGACGTATTCTAATCTCTGTCTTCCTCTACAGTTTTTGCCCTCTACAGCTCCCTCTAGTACCATGGAAGTCATTCCCTCATGTCTTATCAGATGTCATATCATCCTGTCCTTTCTCCTTATCAGTGTTTTCCACATATTCCTTTCCTCTCCGATTCAGTGTAGAACCTCCTCATTCCTTACCTCATCAGTCCACCTAATTTTCAACATTCGTCTATAGCACCACATCTCAAATGCTTCGATTCTCTTCTGTTCCGGTTTTCCCACAGTCCATGTTTCACTACCAGACGTACATCCTCAGAAATTTCTTCCTCAAATTAAGGCCGGTATTTGATATTAGTAGACTTCTCTTGGCCAGAAATGCCTTTTTTGCCATACCGAGTCTGCTTTTGATGTCCTCCTTGCTCCGTCCGTCATTGGTTATTTTACTGCCTAGGTAGCAGAATTCCTTAACTTCATTGACTTCGTGACCATCAATCCTGATGTTAAGTTTCTCGCTGTTCTCATTTCTACTACTTCTCATTACCTTCGTCTTTCTCCGATTTACTCTCAAACCATACTGTGTACTCATTAGACTGTTCATTCCGTTCAGCAGATCATTTAATTCTTCTTCACTTTCACTCAGGATATCATCAGCGAATCGTATCATTGATATCCTTTCACCTTGTATTTTAATTCCACTCCTGAACCTTTCTTTTATTTCCATGATTGCTTCCTCGATGTACAGATTGAAGAGTAGGGGCGAAAGGCTACAACCTTGTCTTACACCCTTCTTAATACGAGCACTTCGTTCTTGATCGTCCACTCTTATTATTCCCTCTTGGTTGTTGTACATATTGTATATGACCCGTCTCTCCCTAAAGCTTACCCCTACTTTTTTCAGTATCTCGAACAGCTTGCACCATTTTATATTGTCGAACGCTTTTTTCAGGTCGACAAATCCTATGAACGTGTCTTGATTTTTCTTTAGCCTTGCTTCCATTATTGGCCGTAACGTCAGAATTGCCTCTCTCGTGCCTTTACTTTTCCTAAAGCCAAACTGATTGTCACCTAGCGCATTCTCAATTTTCTTTTCGTTTCTTCTGTATATTATTCTTGTAAGCACCTTCGATGCATGAGCTATTAAGCTGATTGTGCGATAATTCTCGCACTTGTGAGCTCTTGCCGTCTTCGGAATTGTGTGGATGATGCTTTTCCGAAAGTCAGTTGGTATGTCGCCAGACTCATATATTCTACACACCAACGTGAATAGTCGTTTTGTTGCCACTTCCCCTAATGATTTTAGAAATTCTGATGAAATGTTATGTATCCCTTCTGCCTTATTTGACCGTAAGTCCTCCAAAGCTCTTTTAAATTCCGATTCTAATAGTGGATCCCCTATCTCTTCTAAATCGACTCCTGTTTCTTCTTCTATCACATCAGACAAATCTTCGCCCTCATAGAGGCTTTCTATGTATTTTTTCCACCTATCTGCTCTCTCCTCTGTATTTAACAGTGGAATTCCCGTTGCACTCTTAATGTTACCACCGTTGCTTTTAATGTCAGCAAAGGTTGTTTTGACTTTCCTGTATGCTGAGTCTGTCCTTCCGACAATTATATCTTTTTCGATATCTTCACATTTTTCCTGCAGCCATTTCATCTTAGTTTCCCTGCACTTCCTATTTATTTCATTCCTCAGCGACTTGTATGTCTGTATTCCTGATTTTCCCGGAACATGTTTGTATTTCCTCCTTTCATCAATCAACTGAAGTATTTCTTCTGTTACCTATGGTTTCTTCGCAGCTACCTTCTTTGTATCTATGTTTTCCTTCCCGATTTCTGTGATGGCCCTTTTTAAGGATGTCCATTCCTCTTCAACTGTGCTGCCTACTGCGCTATTCCTTATTGCTGTATCTATAGCGTTAGAGAACTTCAAACGTATCTCGTCATTCCTTAGAACTTCCGTATCCCACTTCTTTGCGTATTGATTCTTCCTGACTAATGTCTTGAACTTCAGCCTACTCTTCATCACTACTATATTGTTATCTAAGTCTATATCTGCTCCTGGGTACGCCTTACAATCCAGTATCTGATTTCGGAATCTCTGTCTGACCATGATGTAATCTAATTGAAATCTTCCCGTATCTCCGGCCTTTTCCAAGTATACCTCCTCCTCTTGTGATTCTTGAACAGGGTATTCGCTATTACTAGCTGAAACTTGTTACAGAACTCAATTAGTCTTTCTCCTCTTTCATTACTTGTCCCAAGCCCATATTCTCCTGTAACCTTTTCTTCTACTCCTTCCCCTACAACTGCATTCCAGTCGCCCATGACTATTAGATTTTCGTCCCCCTTTACATACTGCCTTACCCTTTCAATATCCTCATACACTTTCTCTATCTGTTCATCTTCAGCTTGCGACGTCGGCATGTATACCTGAACTATCGTTGTTTGTGTTGGTCTGCTGTCGATTCTGATCAGAACAACCCGGTCACTGAACTGTTCACAGTAACACACCCTCCGCCCTACCTTCCTATTCATAACGAATCCTACACCTGTTATACCATTTTCTGCTGCTGTTGATATTACCCAATACTCATCTGACCAGAAATCCTTGTCTTCCTTCCACTTCAATTCACTGACCCCTACTATATCTAGATTGAGCCTTTGTATTTCCCTTTTCAGATTTTCTAGTTTCCCTACCACGTTCAAGCTTCTGACATTCCACGCCCCGACTCGTAGAACGTTATCCTTTCGTTGATTATTCAATCTTTTTCTCATGGTAACCTCCCCCTTGGCAGTCCTCTCCCGGAGATCCGCATGGGGCACTATTCCGGAATCTTTTGCCAGTGGAGAGATCTTCATGACACTTCTTCAACTACAGGCCACATGTCCTGTGGATACACGTTACGTGTCTTTAATGCAGTGGTTTCCATTGCCTTCTGCATCCTCATGTCGTTGATCATTGCTGATTCTTCCGCCTTTAGGGGCAATTTCCCACCCCTAGGACAAGAGATTGCCCTGAACCTCTATCCACTCCTCCGCCCTCTTGGCAGAATGAGGCTGACTTCTTGTGCCGGAAGTCTTCGGCCGCCAATGCTGATTATTTATCAAAATTTAGGCAGTGACGGGGATCGAACCCGGAACCGAAGATGTTTTGATTATGAATCAAAGACGCTACCCCTAGATCACGGGTCTAGTAATCTGACACTAATGGTACATAAACAGATCTGTCTGCTAACAGTTATATATATACTGTTTCTGGTCTGCAGAAATCAGTCGCAGATGCATAAAAGACTCATGAAGAGGACGCTTCCTGCAAGATGTTAATCGTATTTCTCGGAAGGACTGCCTCCCCCCCCTCCCCAGAACAATAGCAAAATACCTGACTATGTCATGGATGAAGAACTGAATTGTCAACAGTGACATACTTTCAAATATACTGGATGTGTTGGCACTCCCTGAAAGTGCTCGCTCGTTGACTAAGTAAAATCAGTCTCATATAGGAAGAACGTTGAAATAATATGTTCCGATTAAAAGAGATACACATGGGTATTATACTAGTCATCTCACTGTGCTCTGATCCATCTGATTTGCCCCTGAGAGGTGGAGAGCAGTGTTCACACTCGTTAGCTTATGCTGCTGCGTGTGATTTTGATCTGTCATCTCTAATGTCAATCCTGCTTCTCCAGGTAAACTGTCTGAAGGCTGTCTTGTAGAAATTTCAAACACCCCACTGTACCAAATGATAGCTTTGTGTGTATGTGTGTGTGTGTGTGTTCCACTTACCTCACAGAATGTTGTCTTTATCTCTGTTATTTAGGAACATCCACCTAAGAAAATGGTTTGTTGAGAATGTAGGTGGCTGAAACTTGTTCCAGAAAGAGTTGGCGTTAAAGAGAGGCATTCCTGCTGTACAGACAGTGGAAGAACTGACGATGAAGTAACATCTGTGTGTCTGCCTAATATGTTTGCCATTCTTTAACAGCTCAACTGCTGTAATTTCAGCTCATTTATTTAAAGAAAGTGATTGAATAAAGATGAGCCCTCATTTGATGCATGAAGTATTACAACAGTGTATTCTCCAGACGTGAATCTTATGCTTGCTACAATGAATAGTGTACCAACCCACCACACCAAACATCATGAAAAGGATGTAGTCTAACTCTTTTACAACAAATATTGTGACAATCCAAATAATGGCTATAGTATTAAAACAATTAAATCTGATGCTACATAAGTGTACACTCACTCTCATGGTATGAACGTATGGTTGATACACTGAATATTGAACTGAGGACATGGAATCTTGCGTTGAAAATACTGCAAAAGAAACACTTAACACTTTCCAACAGTCGTTAAACATACATTGACGCAGAAAATCACATACAATATAGTGAGAAGAATTCTTTGCCAATAATGTAATATGGGTAGTACCAAACAACAACAAGAGATTGTGTGAGAAGTCCTACCTTGGGGATCCAACACACAAAATAGCGTAACTGTGCTCCGCAATATGTGTCTTTACAACAGAATAACATCAACAGCCTACCCCACAGCAGTAATCCATTTACATACCTGTGTGTTTTTGCAGTAATTTGTAGATATCATGACTGGCTTGGGGGCTGTGTATCTGAGTTGGATGGTATAAGCAGAAACAGTAAGCCACATTCAGTAAGCAATAGATGTACATATGTATGGGTAAATATCGAAAGTATGGAAAAACATAACAAAATCAGTAAGATTCTGTAACGAAATGTTCTTGCTGGGTGTCTGTATCTATACTAGAAGTGTAGTGGAAATTCGTCAGTTCACCGAATAACTGTTCGAGAATTTAGCTATCAAGTTTCATACTTGGGTCTGCGAATGAAGTAGTTTCTCTACACTTACTGAAGACCTGTGGAAAGTTTTGTCACCCGTACTGGAAAAAAGAGAAGTCAATATGGAGCTTCTTGTAGTGCTGGAGGAGCTGAAAGTTGTGATAATCGATGATGCAGTTCTGGGAACAGTTTATTGAAGTCTGCTTGTATTTTGATGCAGTTTCTGAGCGTTTTGATACAATGTCAACCTCCCTGACACTCATGATGGAGAAAAACTTACAAATTACGGTCTGTCTAGATTCAGTTTTCATTATCAACCTGTAAACTACGAGAGGGTTCATAACGCCAATTCTAACAAAGACGATGTAAGTGTTACACAAATGTCTTATATTAAAAAAAGTGAAACACATTCCTCTCAATCCAGGACAGCGTTCGCTACCATACCATTCACTTAGATATTACCGAATTAGAGATAGTTCTCGCAAACAGCATTTTTCCCACAAGTATTAAGGAGAGGAGCCAATGTATTTAAGAGATTTAAAACATTCCCTACTGAGGAAGTTACTTTTCTAAGTATAGTTAACGTACTATGTATGTTGTAGTTGTGGTCTTCAGTCCTGAGACTGGTTTGATGCAGCTCTCCATGCTACTCTGTCCTGTGCAAGCTTCTTCATCTCCTAATACGTACTGCAGCATACATCCTTCTGAATCTGTTTAGTGTATTCATCTCTTGGTCTCCCTCTACGATTTTCACCCTCCAAGCTGCCCTCCAATACTAAATTGGTGATGTCTCAGAACATGTCCTACCAACCAATCCCTTCTTCTGGTCAAGTTGTGTCACAAACTTCTCTTCTCTCCAATCCTATTCAATACTTCCTCGTTAGTTATGTGATCTACCCATCTAATCTTCAGCATTCTTCTGTAGTACCACTTTCAAAGGCTTCTATTCTCTAATTGTCCAAACTATTTATCGTCCATGTTTCACTTCCATACATGGCTACACTCCATACAAATACTCTCGGAAACGAATTCCCGATATTTAAATCTATAGTTGATGTTAACAAATTTCTCTTCTTCAGAAACGCTTTCCTTCCCATTGCCAGTCTACATTTTACATCCTCTCTACTTCGACCATCATCAGTTACTTTGCTCCCCAAATAGCAAAACTCCTTTACTATTTAAGTGTCTCATTTCCTAATCTAATTCCCTCAGCATCGCCTGACTTAATTCGACTACATTCCATTATCCTCGTTTTGCTTTTGTTGATGTTCATCTTAACTCCTCCGTTCAAGACACTGTCCATTCCGTTCAAGTGCTCTTCCAAGTCCTTTGCTGTCTCTGACAGAATTACAATGTCATCGGCGAACCTTAAAGTTTTTATTTCTTCTCCATGGATTTTAATACCTACTCCGAATATTTCTTTTGTTTCCTTAACTGCATACTCAATATACAGATTGAATAACATCTGGGAGAGGCTACAACCCTGTCTCACTCCCTTCCCAACCACTGCTTCCCTTTCATGTCCCTCGACTCTTATAACTACCATTTGGTTTCTGTACAAATTGTAAATAGACTTTCGCTCCCTGTGTTTTACCCCTGCCACCTTCAGAATTTGAAAGAGATTATTGCAGTCAACATTGTCAAAAGCTTTCTCCAAGACTACAAATGCTAGAATCGTAGGTTTGCCTTTTCTTAATCTAGCTTCTAAGATTAATCGTAGGGTCAGTATTGCCTCATGTATCCCATATTTCTACGGAATCCAAACTGATCTTCCCCGAGGTCGGCTTCTACCAGTTTTTCTATTCGTCTGTACAGAATTCGCGTTAGTACTTCGCAGACGTAACTTATTAAACCAACAGTTCGGTAATTGTCACATCTGTCAACGCCTGCTTTCTTTGGCGTTGGAATTATTATATTCTTCTTGAAATCTGAGGTATTTCGCCTGTCTCATACATTTTGCTCACCAGATGATAGAGTTTTCTCACGACTGGCTCTCCCAACGCTGTCAGTAGTTCTAATGGAATGTTGTCTACTCCCGGGGCCTTGTTTCGACTTAGGTCTTTCAGTGCTCTGTCAAACTTTTCACGCAGTATCACATCTCCCATTTCATCTCCATCTACATCCTCTTCCATTTCCATAATATTGTCCTCGAGAACATCGCCCTTGTATAGTCCCTATATATACTCCTTTTACCTTTCTGCTTCCCTTCTTTGCTTAGAACTGGGTTTCCATCTGAGCCCTTGATATTCATACAAGTGGTCCTCTTTTCCCCAAAGGTCTCTTTAATTTTTCTGTAGGCAGTATCTACCTTACCCCTAGTGAGGTAAGCCTCTACATCCTTACATTTGTCCTCTAGCATTGCCTGCTTAGTCATTTTGCATTCCTTGTCGATCTCATTTTTGAGACATCTGTATTCCTTTTTGACTGCTTCATTTACTGCATTTTTATATTTTCTCCTTTCATCAATTAAATTCAGTATTTCTTCTGTCACCCAAGGATTTCTACTAGCCCTCGCCTTTTTACCTACTTGATTCTCTGCTGCCTTCACTACTTCATCCGTCAAAGCTATCCATTCTTCTTCTACTGTAATTCTTTCTCCCATTTTTGTCAATTGTTCCTTTATGCTCTTCCTAAAACTCTCTACAACCTCTGGGTTTTTCAGTTTATCCAGGTCCCATCTCCTCAAACTCCCGCCTTTTTGCAGTTTCTTCAGTTTTAATCTACAGTTCATAACCATTAGATTGTGGTCAGGGTCCACATCTGCCCCAGGAAATGTCTTACACTTTAAGACCTGGTTCTTAAATGCCTGTCTTACCATTATATAATCTATCTGAAACCTGTCAGTATCTCCAGGCTTCTTCCATGTATACTACCGTCTTTTATGAGTCTTGAACCAAGTGTTAGCTATGATTAAGTTGTGCTCTGTGGAAATTCTATCAGGGGGCTTCCTCTTTCATTTCTTAGCCCCAATCCATATTCACCTATTACGTTTCCTTCTCTCCCTTTTCCTACTACCGAATTCCAGTCGCCCATGACTATTAAATTTTCGTCTCTCTTCAGTATCTGAATAATTTCTTTTATTTCATCATACATTTCTTCAATTTCTTCGTCATCTACAGAGCTAGTTAGCATATAAACTTGTACTACTGTAGTTGGAGTGGGCTTCGTATCTATCTTGGCCATAATAATGCGTTCACTATGCTGTTTGTAGTAGATTACCTGCACTCCTATTTTCCTATTCTTTATTAAAGCTACTCCTGCATGATCCCTATCTGATTTTGTATTTATAACCCTGTATTCGCCTGACCAAAAGTCTTGTTCCTCATGCCACCGATCTTCACTAATTCCCACTATACCTGTATGTAACTTTAACCTATCCATTTCCCTTTTTAAATTTTCTAACCTACCTGCTCGATTACGGGAGCTCACATTCCACGCTCCGATCCGTAGAACGCCAGTTTTCTTTCTCCTGATAACGACGTCCTCCTGAGTGGTCCCTGCCCGGGGATCCGAATGGGGGACTATTTTACCTCGGGAATATTTTACCGAAGAGTACGCCATCATCACTTATCCATACAGTGAAGCTGCATGCCCTCGGAAAAAATTACGGCCGTTCGCAGTACCAGCACAGCAAGGCCGTTTTGGTTATTGTTACAAGGCCAGATCAGTCAGTCATCCAGACTGTTGCCCTTGCAAAAACTGAAAAGGCTGGTGCCCCTCTTCAGGAACCACACGTTTGTGTGGCCTCTCAACAGATACCCCTCCGTTGTGGTTGCACCTACGGTACGGCTATCTGTGTCGCTGAGGCACGCAAGCCTCGCCACCAACGGCAAGGTCTATGGTTCATGGGGGCGGGGGGCCGGGGGGGGGGGGGGCGGGGTTACTATGAATATGAAAAGAAAAACTGGAGCTGCACCACGGCGAGGTCAACTATAACTGAAAACAGAAGAGTCAATTGCAAATGTGGGAGCAGGATTTACGTATGGTTTTAAACATCGTGTATGGGGAAATTTCTTTATAATGAGGGCATTGTTAGCATTTACAGTACACAGTAATGGGAAATGTGCAAATGATGGAATAATGGCCAGAATCAATGCAACTGCGTGTTCTGAGGGGGGGGGGGGGGGGTGAGAATGGACTTACGAAACATTTAAATGTCACAGTAGTGGAAGGAGGGTGCGTTATAGTGATGTGATGTAAAGACAAAACTGCCACAACCCTACACATGAGCCGTACTACGTATCAACAGATCGTGACTGCTGTTGTACCAAGAGCTCCCCCACATGTGGTTACACATTGTAAGTCATAGAACTGAATTCATTCTGAAAGTTGCAGACTGTTGTAGTAATGTTGACTCTGTTCAAACATTTTGGGATCAGAACAGTCAGTGAGGTTCTCAAGAGTGAGATTTAAGTGCCGGATCCTTCCCAGAAAGCCACTGAATTCTCCGCTACAGGTTTGGAAGCATAAACACTTTTGGGATGAAGGCTGACTTTCCAGTATAAACATATCTTTAGGATCACACACATACAAAACATTTCGACGTTTAGCAGTGAAATGAGGGATACTGCTCGTTCTCTTATTTCAGTCAACATCTCACACACATTAGTAATGGATGGTTAGTGTAGCAATGACCTGGTGTAACAATGATACAGAAGTTGAGAACCATACTACAATACTATTGACTGAAAGCGTCACGGGATCGGTACTATGAGACGTTTTGTTGGTTCGAAAAGTCGTTGAGAGCAGCGGTTTGGAACTCGAGTAATTGGGTAAAATGCGTTGAAATTATGGAAAACGTGACAGTTGATGGACAATACGTAAAAAAAGAAAAATACAATAAAAATTAAGGTATATATGTGTTCGCCTGACTGTATGAAAAACATTTCATTCCTCCAACAGTGTGATTGTCAGCTGATGGTGCATACAATCCGTGTTTTATAGGTTTAAGTCTTCCAAAATACCCCCTTGTTGCACATGCATTTATGCATGGTAAGCCGTAGGAACTTGCGTTTAAATTACGGAAAGCCTGGTTAAATCGCGAAAATTGTTGGAAAAACGTAAAATTGAAGAAAATACGACAAAAATGATAATACTTACTGTTGTGGTTGGCAGGAGAGCCAACACCGTTTTACTAGAGGAGGCCGAAAGGCAAGCGTTTTAGCTCACACAGCCTGGCGTGAGGTCTGGAAAAGGACAAGGAAATTAGACTTTAGAAAAACGGACGTAGCTGGTGGAATACTTAACTTTAATCCATTAATGATGAACGTCGGTCTTGACGGTACAATATCAATAGTAACTGATAATGGCTCCTTGCTAGGCCGTAGCAAATGACGTACCTGAAGGCTATGCTAAACTATCGTCTCGACAAATGAGAACGTAAGTAGGGAGTGAACTATCGCTAGCAAAGTCTGCTGTACAACTGGGGCGAGTGCTAGGAAGTCTCTCTAGACCTGCTGTGTGGCGGCGTTCGGTCTGCAATCACTGATAGTGGCGACACGCGGGTCCGACTTATACTAACGGACTGCAGCCGATTTAAAGGCTACCACCTAGCAAGTATGGTGTCTGGTGAAGATACCACATTCCTCTCCCGCAAATGGGCGTACGGTTGTGTTATAAGGCTTCCGCCCGCCGTGGGGAGGACACAATGTTGACGTATGCGACGAGGTGGGGAGCCTACCAACAGGCGAGGCTGTGCCACCCGCACCCTGCCAATCGGACCGCGGGGAGCTAGGAAACGCCTGAAAAACCTGCTCCAAGGTGCACGCCAACATGCGGTGTATGCCCCCTTAGAGAGACAGGAGGGGCCGAAGGGTCGACCTCCATCGGGCCGCCGGCCGCGGTGGTCTCGCGGTTCTAGGCGCGCAGTCCGGAACCGTGCGACTGCTACGGTCGCAGGTTCGAATCCTGCCTCGGGCATGGATGTGTGTGATGTCCTTAGGTTAGTTAGGTTTAAGTAGTTCTAAGTTCTAGGGGACTGATGACCACAGCAGTTGAGTCCCATAGTGCTCAGAGCCATTTGAACCATTTTTTCCATCGGGCTGGGCACCCGACGGGCGAAGACGGCATATGGTCCGGAGCGGGCAAGAGTTCCATGTCGGAAGACAGCTGGTCACGGGAAGCGATCGGTGGCGCGTGACCCAGGGAGGCGCCCGGCGGCTGCAGCGGTGCATCCACGGCGGGTGTCGCCGGCGGGAGAACAGGCGGCGGCGGCGGCGCGTCGCCGTGAGGCAAAATGGAAGGCATCGTCGGTAACACCTGGGGCTGAGGCGAGCCAGTAGATGGGTGCCCAGGGAGCTGACCGGACGGCACCGTAGCTGAAAGCAGACGGCGAGTGGCAGATCCCTTGCGACGACAGAGGCGCAGCTGACAGAGATGCCTACGCACCGCACCAGAGGCCCCCAAAACCAGATACATAGCGCGGCCGAGGCAGCGAAGAATGCGCCCTTCGAGCCAACGCCGTGAACCTCGATAGTGGCGATAGTAGACAACGTCGCCCGGAGCAAAAGCAGGTGTCTTCCGCTGCACAGGAACCTGATGCGGCGGATGTAGCAAAGACATCAAGGTTCGATTATGACGACCGTGGAGCAACTCAGCCGGTGAGCGACCATCTCGGGGCTGAGAGCGATACGAGGACAAAAAGGGCAATAACGCGTCCTCCCGAGAATGCGACTCTTTCAACTTCAACATCTGTGACTTGAAAGTCCTGACCATTCGTTCAGCGGCACCGTTTGACTGTGGCGAAAACGGCGCGGACGTCAGATGTTGAATACCATTGGCCTTGCAGAATGACTGAAATTCTGCGGACATGAATTATGGGCCACTGTCGGAAACAATAGTCTGTGGAACACCTTCAATGCAAAGGATAGCAGATAACTCTTGGATGGTGGCAGATGACGTCGTGGAAGACATCCGGACAACAAAAGAAAAATTACTGAATGAATCTACCACAACCAACCATCGAACATTCCAGAATTGACCAGAAAAATCGATGTGTAAGCGTTGCCAATGGGAAGTGGCTTTCGGCTATGCAAAGAATTTCCGCGGTGGTGCTGATTGTTGTTCGGCACACACCATGCAAGAAGAGCACATATTCGTAATCGCGGCATCAATTCCGAACCAAGTACAGTGCTGACGAGCAAGTTGTTTCGTTCTCACTATACCCCAATGTCGTTGGTGGAGAAGCTGTAAGACAGAGGACTGTAACGTACGTGGGACCACGACCCTGGACTGATCATTATCAGAACGCAACAGCAAAACACCACGTCGAACAAAAGGTCTCTCCTTGTGAGCAAAAAATCGGCGAACAAACGGGTCCCCGATCCGTGACATCGACAAGGGCTATTGCGTTGCAACAAAACGCAGAACGGTAGCAAGGACAGAGTCGGTAGCTGTGGCTGTAGCTACACGACGAAAATAAATCGGAAACTATTCGACCAAGTCGTCGGTTTCCGCATCAATGAACATGCAAGCAAGTTCGGATGAATCAAATGCTCTATCCTCAGTAACAGGCAAACGAGACAACGCATCGGCGTTTCCGTGCTTAGCAGTGGACCGATACAAGATATCGTAGCGGTACTGCGAGAGGAAAATAGACCAGCAAATGAGTTTCTGCACTGTACGTGGAGGTACAGGCGTGGTCGAATGAAAAAGCGATGTCAAAGGTTTGTGGTCTGTGATTATGGTAAAGCGACGACCATACAAGAAATCATGAAACTTTGTAACACCAAATACGAGAGCCAATGCTTCTTTCTCGAACTGTGAATATTTTCTTTGCGCAGACGAGAGCAATTTGGACGCAAAGGCAATAGGGCGATCGTGCGATCCATCTTTGTGCTCAAGCAGAGCACCGATCCCGAAATCCGATGCATCCACCATCAACAAGAGAGGCTTCTGGGGATCGAAAGGCGTAAGGCAAGTATTGGAAAGCAACGCCGATTTCAAACTGGCGAAATGCGCGTTCGCATTCCGTCGTCCAGACGAACGGAACACCTTTACGGCGTAAGCGATGAAGGGGAGCTGAAATGGAGGAGGCATGTGGCACATATCTGTTATAGTAATTAATTTTTCCAAGCATACTCTCTAGCTGCTTCAAATTCTGCGGCGAAGGCAAATCTTGTATGGCACGAAGGTGCGTGGGACTGGGATGTATGCCTTGGGCAATGAGTACATGTCCCAGGTATGGCAAATCACAAGCAAAAAACACACATTTGTCCTTCCGCAAGCGAAGACCATTTTGTCGCAAGACTTGAAATAATGTTCTGAGATTGGCCGAATGTTCTTCTTCCGTCTTTCCGGAGATCACAATATCATCCAGATAATTTGCTGCAGCAGGGACCGACGCACAAACAGTTTGTAGATATTGCTGAAACAATGCAGGGGCCGATGCACACAGAATGGCAGTCGTTTGAATTGATACAAACCAACATCCGTGTTAACCACTAAAACGCGATGGGACTCTTCGTCCGACGGTATTTGCAAGTGCGCATCTGCTAGGTCCAACTTCGAAAAATATTTACCTGGGCACAGTTTGCCAAAAAGATCTTCCGGGCGGGGTAAAGGAAAAGTTGCATCACTAGTTGTGGATTCACTGTTGCCTTGAAGTCCACACAAAGTCTCAACTTTTCCGAAGGTTTTGCAAAATTACTAAGGGTGATGCCCAGAGGGAAGCATTCACAAGTTCATTTACACGTTGTGATTCCAAATCGTGTAATGTTTTTGCGACCTTATCACGCAATGCGTGGGGAACATTGCGCGCTCCGAAAAATTTCGGTTGCACGTTTACATTCAGTTCCAAATGTGCTTTATAGTTCTTAGCGCAGCCGAGGCCCGGTGCAAAAATGTCAGCAAATTCTTCACATAGACGAGAAACACTGTCAGAATGCACAGCCTGGTTCACTGATAGGACCTGATTTACTATAGACAAGTTAAACAACTGAAATAAATCGAAACCAAACAAGTTCACTGCAGAGGAACAACGAAGGACGTAAGATGACACTAGTTTTGCTTGTCCTTTTTATGTCGCAAGAAGGCTGCACTGTCCTAACACAGGGATATCTTGACCCGAATAACTAGTTAACTTAAAATTTGCGGCACGCAACCGAGGTGTGCCCAGCAGTTTGTAAGTGCCTTGATTGATCAGTGAAACTTCAACCCCGCTATCGAGCTGGAATGGTATCACTTTGCCGTTAATGTCCAAGTCCACACACAGTTTCTTGTCTTGCTGACGACAAGAGCGACTGTCTCGTGCAACGTGAACTGACACTGGTACATAATCACTTGCAACTTGACGGGAGTTCCGGCGATGTCGACGCAAACTATTTGTGTGACGAACACAGTCACTGTTAGAGAGAGTGACACTGAGCGGAGTGGAATGAACTACATGTATTTCCATGGGGGAAGTTTCGCAAGCCTGAGTATCCTTGGTTCGATTCCGATTCTGGTGCCAAGCAAATGGCCTGGAATGGTTTTGACTTTCCGATCGGAGCTTTTTCTGGCAAACACTCTGAACATGGCCTTTTTTATTACAATAAAAGCAAATAGCTTGACGTGACGGGCAGTTCCCACGCGAATGTTTAGTAGCACACCGCGGGCATGATTTATCACTGCATTTGCTTGTCGGCGCGGCACACGTGGCTGAGAGCCTGGCGGCAGCGGCGCGGCCGGGCGCAAGTGCTGTTTACTGCTCCGTGCAGCTCGCCCGGCGGGCCGGTTAACCTGACACACTGCTGGCGAAGTTTCAAATGATTCCTGAGCAAAGTCAAGTGTGTCCTGCCGATCCAATATGTCCATCACTTGTTGAAGGGAGGGATTTACAAGTTTCAAAATCTGTTCCCTCATACGAACATCAGAAACGTTGTGTGCAATTGCATCACGTACCATATTATCTGAATAAGGGAGTCCACATTGACACTCAAAAGCACAATCCCTAGTGAGGCCTTGCGAGGTTGCAACCCACTCCCGATTAGTCTGACCTGCCGTACGTTTTGTACGAAAGAAGGTATACCGTCAGGCAAATACATTGACTGATTCTTTGAAATATGCATTTAATGCAGACAAAATTTCTTCGTAGGACAGAGTTGCTACGTCGCGTCGAGGAAATAATTTGACTATCACATGGTACGTGTTCACCCCGACTGATGACAACAAAAAAGGCTGCCGCTCGTTACCTTGAATTCTGTAGGCGGCGTGATGGAATCCAAATTGGTGTGACCACTCCATCCAGCTTTCCAGTGCAGTATCAAAAGGTCGAAAAGTTGGTGCAACAGTGTGTTGGGCCTGCGTTAGTGGTGGAGCGGCGGCTGCCGCATCGTTTTGCATGGCACGTTGACACTGGACGAGCTGTCCAAGGGCATCCAGTAATGCCTGCGTCTGCTGATTCTGTAAGCGATAAAATTCGGACAGTACATCTGGAGATTGTGGCGAAGCCATTACAGAAGTAAATCAAGGTAGAATTGTTTTGCCTCGTCGCCAATGTTGTGGTTGGCAGGAGAGCCAACACCGTTTTACTAGAGGAGGCCAAAAGGCAAGCGTTTTAGCTCACGCAGGCTGGCCTGAGGTCTGGAACAGGACAAGGAAATTAGACTTTAGAAAAACGGACGTAGCTGGTGGAATACTTAACTTTAATCCATTAATGGTGAACTTCGGTCTTGACGGTACATGATTCACAATATCAATAGTAACTGATAATGGCGCCTTGCAAGGTCGTAGCAAATGACGTACCTGAAGGCTATGCTAAACTATCGTCTCGGAAAATGAGAACGTAAGCAGGGAGTGAACCACCGCTAGCAAAGTCTGCTGTACAACTGGGGCGAGTGCTAGGAAGTCTCTCCAGACCTGCCGTGTGGCGGCGCTCGGTTTGCAATCACTGATAGTGGCGACACGCGGGTCCGACGTATACTACCGGACCGCGGCCGATTTTAAGACTACCACCTAGCAAATGTGGTGTGTGGCGGTGACACCACACTTACCTGCCAGCCTGAGAGTATGAAAATCATTCCATGCTCCACCAGTGTAATTTACAAGAGATGGTGCATACCATCTGTGCTCAACAGTTTTAAGTACTGCAGAACACACCCTGTTCCATATGGAGTAGTGCATTGTAAGCTGTAAAAATTAATGAAGCAGTGGCGAAAGTTTTGGAGGTCACGATCACCATCACCTAGGACACTGAAGGAATGATTATGTATCTGGGTGCAATATGCGTCACTAATTTGAGTAATCAGTAAGCGTGGTCTCTTTGAGAAAAACCGAGACAACTGCTACCCAGTCACAATGGAAGATGAGATTAAATGTATAGGTCATCATCTTCAGACAGACGTACGGAAACGCTCCACAATGCTGCAAACTCTTCCAGTTTCCATATGTTGCGATGCCTTCCACATTTTTGTCAATAAGAACCACCGAGTCTGTCATTTACTCCAAACATCCACGTGTTGTGAGAGCGGTTTACCTTATACCATGCGATGCCCCAGCTCCCTGTGGGAACCAATGGATCGAAATGTGATAATATAAGTTTATCACCTAACACAGACCTCATAGTCATGGTACAAACATAAAATATATAGCGGGGTACAAAGCGGTAATTATATACTGCCTTGATGAGTTACAATAAAAAGAAGAAGGGAAAGAGTGTGAAACTGCTTATGAAGCAACAACATAGGAACCCTCTGTTGTGATGTGGAATATGGCCTGCCACCAGTACAGGCGACAAAACTTTACTCAGATCCGTGGAAGCAACTTCGATCACCCGCTGTCTGCTCCAGTGGATCAGTATATGTAAAGTGTGGATGAAAAAGAGCGCCAGTTTTGTAATTTTTGTTTGGCTGTTAGTGACATTGTTTTGATTCGTTTCTGTTTCCGGGAACATTTCGACTGTTGACTCAATTTGAAGCTATCGCATTCAGTGTGTAACCATGGAGCATTTCACCTGTGCGCAATATGTGCTAATCGTGAAAACGTTTTATCAGAATGGAGAAAGTTACACAGCAACTTTCAGGTGACTTCGCTTGGTTTTAGGTTGTAATGAGGCACCGAATGAATCAACAATTCGCATATTAGTGAAAAATTCTTTGAAGGGAGTTCAACAGTAAACCTTAAAAGTCCTCGCATTGTTGTTCTGGCCAAAGTGAGCTTAAAGTTGCGGTAGTTCGTGACAGTGTGTCTGTTAACCAATGAAATCATTTTGTCAACACTGCAAACAATCGGACTTAAGCCTTTCTTCAGTATGGGAAATTCTCCAGTATGATGTCCATTACCAGCCCTATAACATTCAGTTAATGCAGCAGCTGAAAGTGCAGGATCACAAGAAGGGTCGACAGTTTGTTGAGTGGGTTATAAGAGGACGACAGGAGGACAGTACTTTCGCAAGTAAAATCATCTTCAATGATGAATCATAATTCCACTTAAATGGTTTCATGAATAAGCAGAACTGTGGTATCTGGGGGGTCAGAAGTTCCTTGTATAATCCAAGGACGGAAAACATTGCACAACAGACATTTTAATGCGACATTGGGTTGGGTAACATCATCGTCCCTTATTATAATTTTTTTGAATTTTTTTGAAGATGATGCAGGACAAGTTAGACAGTCCATGAAGACCGATGCCATACGATGATGTGGGAGTTTTTGTGGCCTAATTTGGATGGAATGCGTTGAAAAGTTGCAGTTTCGGCAGGATTGTGCCACCTGTCACATTTCCCAAGAAAAAATTCAATTGCTCGACGAGCGGTTCCCTAATCGCCTCATTTTCCGTAATGCTGACCATCAATGGCAACAAAGGTGTCGTGACTAACTCCTTGCGGCTTTTTTTATGTATGCCAGTTACCCTTGGAATATCAGTGACTTGAAGGAAGAAATTCGGCGATTTTCCAGCGAAATCGATGTGGAAACTTGTTGTACAGCCATAGTGAACTCAAGAATTGAATTCTTGCATGCTAGGGCATTAGAGGAGGTCATATGGTTAACATTTTTCTTACATGAAATGGGAAGGTTAGATGAACAAGTTTATGTCTTTTGTTTGTGGTTCTTGTAAAAATAAACTTCTCTGGCATATCAAAACCGCCTCTCTTTTTAGAACTACATGTTACATTCAGTGGGATAACCACACAAGCTCGATGTCAACAAACAGAAGGTATTTGTTTTAGATATATTGGAAGAGAGAGACGCTGTAAAATCTTATTGAGTTCTCAATCAGGTGACATTAGTGAAGTTTTACAGTTCGTAGTTTTACACCGTTGGATGTTACAAAAATAACGAGAAGTGAGGCAAAGAGACACTGCTGCCAATGAAGACTCTGACACTATCACACTGTCGTATTCATAGCGCAGTAATCACAGGCATGAAAGAAAGGAGATTAGGACGTGTACAAGGGGATATTTATAGACAGTCATTCAATATCAGGGAGTTGTAGCTGTTATTCTTGTGAATTTCTTTGTGCAGTCCACGTATACTCTGCATGGTTGTGAATATCCTCCTGTACGTTAGTGTGCTATTTTTCTCGTTGTTATAGCTCTCTACCTAATCAGTGACAGATGGAGGACTAGACAGTCTTCTGACTAAAGGAACAATTGTATTGGAAAGTGATGGGACTTCAAGAGAATTCGTAGGGGTCTGTGACTTGGCGGGGGACATCACGTACTCTTAAAAATTAGATGTATTCAAATGCTATATATCGAAGACTGCAGGATTTGTGACAACATGGAAGGTAAGCGATACTCTGCCGAAACGGTAGTTGAGGGGTTACCTCTATACTGCTTCTTCTCAGTATTGTGGACGAACATATTAGAACGTCCTACATGGGTCTTATGAAGTGACTACACTGAGATAATTAGGGCCTAATACGAAGGTTTTTAGGAAGGCACAGCCAGCACGCCATCATAAGGTGCGTGGCGGAGGGTGCACTATCATTCCTATTCCACTTGTAAATGAAATGAAGGAGAAAAGGAATGCTTCTACAGGGTTGTATTCGGAGGGAAACCCATGTGTGCAGTCTTGTATGCTTTTGACGGAGGCGGCGGTGGCTACTGTTCACATACAGGCTGATGGCAGTGACGGCGACAAGGGAGGCGGCATCGAGGGGTGGAGAAGAGAGTGAAACATCCTGTTGTCCCCACAGACAGACAGGTCTCAGCAGGATTAGCTCGGGAGCAGTGTCTCAGCTTCTATGCGAATTACTTCCACCAGTTTGACAACGTAAGTGACATATGGAACATGATTAGCATTGGATATCTTCAGCTATTTGACGACGGTGACTACCCGTCCTGGTGGGAAGTCTCAAGAGACGTCACAGGAGCGTCTGTAAAGATTGCTCGACGTGTGTAATTTGACTGTGTGAAAGAAATTACTCACCATGCAAATGTACTCCCACAATCAATTTAATTAATTATTCAATCGGTGATACGAATGACATGCTGGAGTTGGTGAGTGGAAGTGAGGGCAAGGGTATCACAGATATGATTCACGAGTTGGAGTGGTAATCAGGCGTTTTTTCATTGCAGCGAGGTGTTTTAACGAAAATCAATCTCCTGCTTACACAGGTAGACATAGCCATCGCAATAAAATCAGCTCTGTTATCATATTTATAAAGTGATACATAGTATTAACCTGATACTTACAACTCCTCTGTGCTGCTACCTTAACAGACTTGGTAGGTGACGAGCTATTTGACTACATTAAGAGATATCAAAAGTGAGGAGGCATGCTGTGACAGAGGTAGAACATGCTGTCGACCATGAGCCAAAATCAGTTTAATATTCTAGGCGTGCGATACAGGACATAACAGATATCAAGCCAATAAGACCAGATTATTTTTACCTGACACAGAATACGTAGGGGAAATGTAGCCTATGCAATATTGTTGTACAGGATTTTCACAACAAGTAATGATACTACAGCGATTGAAAGCAGATATATGCTCCTATATCTTATGTCTGAAAATAACTCTCCTTGTCTTGCAGTGTGCTGTAGCAGTGGGAGGGTCCATCATAGGGGATTGGTTGACAGTAAGACACGGATCAACCTATGAGGAGCAGTTAGTTACAAAGAATGCTTCAACCTGACGACTTTTGCCCGCAGCGATGGGGGCAAGTCCCCGTGGCAGCGCCCTCTTGGTGGCTGAACAGCGAAATAACCAGTATTTTGGCTGAGCAACGACAGAAGTGGGTGTGTTTGTTGTGTGAGAATATTCAATATGGAGAGTGTTTGTTGTGGACTATTATTCCTCCACCCCCCTTTCATGTAACTGATTAGTTGACTGCTTGGTGGTCATCTTGACAGTCTGTCTGCCCTTGGTGCATTTGATACAGCTGGAGATGTATGTGCCACTGCCAGCATGCACAATGCTTGTAGGGGCCTCCCCCAACTGGCAAGTCTGTGGCTCTTTGGCAGTCAGCTGAAGGCACATTCTTTTCAGTAGCGAGTGTGTGCAATTGGAAGGCTTTTTCCCACCATTTTTGATATTGCTATTGCATCAGCTCTCCCTTTGTCCCCTGCATTAGCCAATGGGAACAAAGTACTCTGATGATGGATGAAATTCTCTGTCTGTGTGTTTGGACACACTGGTTCATGCATGCGTTCACACAAACAGGAAGTAACCACATGAGAGAGATGGAGACAGGAAGCGAGTCTGTAATTTCTTCATCAAAGAAATACTTTGTTCAGGGGCTGCTAGATCAAATTGAGGTCCCTCAGGCGGGTAGACATGTCACATAAGTCTATGAGTTTATGGCACAGGTCTTAAAAAAGAGAGAGAGCAGAGTTACTTTCCTGGGTACTGAATTTCAAAGCATCCCGACTTCAGCTCCAGTCTGCAGTCGATGGTATTTAGTATCAGAAACAGCGACTAATATACCGCACTTCATTCCATTCTTTGGCACTTGCAGTTAATATGTCATAGGAAGTGTGGTGGTGGATGCAGATGTGAGTTCTACTAAGTAGGGGGACCGTGTCTTCCACAAACCCATTAGAGAAAGAATAAGCAAATTGAATCGAACAACATATTACCGACATAGATTTGAATTTTGTATCGTGAGATCCTTCCTCTCCAGCACAGATAGAGTCTTTTCCCTGCCAGTTTCCATGTGGGTATTGTGAGGGGGGAAGTGGGGGATTTCCCAGAAGGGAGAAAATGGCTCAGAATTGAACTTGGGAGAGGCAACAAAAGAAGTGTCTCTCTCCAAAGAAGGGTGAGGGAGGGTGGGGGGTTTCCCAGAAGGACATATTATCCCCAGGGTTCATAAATTAATTAGCATAAGAGTAGGTTTCCTAGGGAGTCATAAATCAATTAGTATAACAATAGGTTAATGTCATAAGTCAATCAGCTATCACAATTTAATTACTTAGAATATCAATTTGATTTCAAAATTGCACCAGAACTCCCTTTACTCCACTACTGACATGTATGACGAATTCTGGATGGGAGCTGAGCTTTGATGAAAGCAGAGAGAGAATGTATGGCATACAGCAATATGCTTGCTATAAGTGTTTTTGTGTTTTGTAGTTTTAATCAAAACAGTCAGGCAAATCTGACTAAAACTAAATGCAAAGGATTTCGAAATTCTTCAGAATTTCTTTGGACACTGTTCAAGACTTTAGCAACACAGTTTTAACCTGTCCCGAAATTTCGACACGCAGCACACCTCTCTCCTGAGTGAAATATTCACGACCGTAAGAGGTCTGATGTGAAATCATTTCCCTCTCTCTCTCTCGCTGTCTCTATCTCCCTCTCCCTCCATCCCGCCCTCTTTTTCTCTGCACACAGCTTCTCGGCTTTAATGAGGTATTCACTTGTCTAAAATTGCATGAAACGCTTATTATAAGCCTCCCCTGACTGACTTTAGCTATCGAAATGAAGTTTGTACTTTTACCAATTTCTGATAACTTCGGAAGTGTAATTAAAGTGGATGTTGTCAACTCGCAAGCAAAATAGTCCTGTCAAGTTCCATATAGTCTCGGCGTAATTTCGATGTCAGTGCGTAAATGAACGTGACGCGAATTGGACCTTTGAAGGAATTTCCTGCAACAGTGCTCAAATATTAAAATTATTGTTGAAGCTGGGGCGGTAGGTAGGACTGCATAATATGATTCACTGTACATAACTGCTGCTGCAAATGGCAGTGCTGCCAATACTGCTTCAAACATAAAGTGACGTCCTATTTGGCATTGATGAGAGCAAGGGAACAGAAGGAAAATGTGCGGTAAACTTCCTTCTGATGATGAGGTCATCAGAAGCAGAGCAGAAATTTGCTTTCGGGAAGAATGGAGGACTATCAGCTGTCTTCTTTTCAATGTAACCATCACGGCATTTGCCTTAAGTGATTTAGGGAAACAACGAAACATATATCT
This sequence comes from Schistocerca gregaria, assembly GCF_023897955.1. NCBI lineage: Eukaryota > Metazoa > Arthropoda > Insecta > Orthoptera > Acrididae > Schistocerca > Schistocerca gregaria. The sequence goes on along the minus strand of NC_064925.1, from coordinate 141,067,609 downwards.
GAGTCGCCGGACGGGTATTCGAACTGTCTCCTTCCAAATTCTAATCCGAAGACTTGACCACTGCGCCATCTATCTTTTGGTGACTGGAATCAGATGGCGTGCAATCCTTTTACTTTATTGCCGGACATCAGTTACAAAATAAAAAAGAAATACTTTTAGATGTGGAATCTCACGTTGAAGTGGAAAGTGGGAGTATGAACTCTGAGATACGCAATCAAAACTGAGATCAGCATGTGGCTCTGGGAAGAAAGAAACCAATCCTAATTTGTGTAAGAAACTTCCGCACTGAGGTGTATTTTGTAGTCTTTATAAAAGCTACGGAAGTCACATTTGTTAAAATACCAACAGATAACTTTTATATTTCTACAGCTCAGAAACGATGTTAGAATTTCAGATTCATGTTCTACCAAGGTGGATCCTCCTAGTAACAATTACGAGAAGCTACAAAACGATGTCTTATGCCAGGGCCCAGTCAAACTCGTCTGGCGCTTTTATTAAAAAATGTGAATGCAAGAAAGATGTATTGCACTTCTAGGGTGCTTAGTCTGTGGAAAGCAGAAAATCAGGTTTTCCATTAAAAACGAATAGAAAAAAATTGCTTCAGCCCCCGGATGATCGCTATACTATTCCGTGGGCATCGACGAATTTTCCTTCATCGTATCTTATTACTGATCTCGGTATTGCACAGAGGAATAAGGAAGCCGAAAAGCGTCTTCCTAATCTTTTTGTTGGCAGGTTCTGCGTACTACTGCTAGCAAAAAAGTTACTTACCTACCTTCCTTAGATATTTATTCGATAACAATCAAATGCCCCGTCGGGTTGTTATTCCATACTCTATGACAGCTTATTACGTGATTTCCAGAAATTTCTTTCTTAAATTTTTTTCATTGCTTCTTTCAAATATTAATCAACGAGATCAGTATTTCTCGTGTGTTCCGAGCTACTGTCTCATTATAATGTTCTCTGCAGCTTTGTGTGTAGAAGAAAAATTAAGAGTCAAGGTCTTCACTGAGGAAGATTTCAGTAAAAGGAATTCCTAATTATTTTACAAAACTTACAAAGACAATCGAACAGCACAGCAAGAACAGAAGGTTGTTTCTTTCCTTCTTCTTTTCTAAAAAAAAAAAAAAAGAAAGAAAAAGAAAGTAATTGAAGACTAACCTGACAGTCAACACTGAAGATACAGTTACTGCAAGGAACTCTCAAAGTACGTTGAATTACACCTCACTTCACAACAGGGTTGCCATATCTAGCAGTGACCTCTTCGGGACACACTGCGAAGGGGGTGTAGAAATGAAGCAAAAAGTTTATTTAATATAATCACTTTTTATTTAGAACACTAATACAAGGGACTTCTTGCGGCAGAATTAGTTAGTACACCATATTTTTTCTGAAGATTTCACCTTTTTCAGCACGTCTTCTTTCTCTTTTACTTATTTATAAAACTCCATGCAAGTCAGCCTGTAGCGAAACTGCCACTGTAAGATTGATTCCACTTTCCCTGGCAGCTGCCGATTTCTTTCATCAACCCATTGCACCGACATCAGGGCTTCAGAGTCACGCTTCGTTTCTAAAAATTCTTCAGGTACTTATATTCATGAAAACAATTGTAGCCTGAAAGCTTCACACCATTTTTAGTCATATACATAACAACGTTTTCAATCATCACCCAATAGCGCCACCCAATCAAATACTTGGTATTTGTTAAAAGAAATAGCTAATCTCTCTAAGAACTCAAATGCTATGGTTTAGAAAGACACTGCTTCTTCCACCAATTTATAAATCAAATTAATTATTTCTTCATTAGGTTTCTGATTCTTTAATTTGTCGAAATTCTTCTTGGTTAGCATGTCAATAAAACTGGCACTCTTACTTTCATTCAAACATCTTTTGGTGTGGATAAATATATTTCTGTTTCAGTTATCGACACTTTATTCTTCTGCACGCTTTTTATTTATATATGTATTTTTTTTTCAAACAAAATCCAAGTTTGACTACAGAAGCATGAAGTAAATTTCACTGGTCGGCCTACTTAAAAAATCTGAAATAATTTTATGTGGCCTGTCTTCGGCGTCATAAAATTGAATTAATGGAATCCAAAGCTTTAGAATTCTCTCAACTGCCGACATTAATGACAGCCATTTTTTTAATGAGATAGAAGTGTCTGGTGATTGACGTCAACTTATAAGCAGACCTCTTTCGTGTTCTCTATCCTTACCGTGTATAGTGAAATATAATTAAACATTTTCATGATGACTATTTCAATGTCGACAGTAAGACTCCAGCAGCACTTGATACAGTATTGTGGAGAATATGGGCAGGGCATCCAGTTCCCTCTACATTTATTCCTGGATCTACTATAACTTGGGGAAACACATTCCGCTGGCGGCTCCAATGAAGCCCTCCGAAGTTGGTATTGGTATTGTCTCCACAAAAAGAAATTAATTTAACTAATGGAATCTGTGGTGGTCCTAAAGTGTCTAGAGAAAACTTTGCAATTGTCTCCAATGGTCCGTTATTCAGCGAATCAGGCTTCAACAGCTCCTGTTGGATTCCTTCAGTTTCAGTAAAGTATTGAACAACTAAAGGAAACATATATTCAGTCTTGCGGTTCGATACGCCTTTCCCCTAAAATGAAACTTCACTGCACATTCGGACACGGAGTCTGACGGGAGAATACTTATAACAATCGCTAAAGCTTTCCTCCTTGCTGTAGACTGCTTTGCGGCGATTTTGGAGTCAGGATACATTGCGGCTATCAGTTTTATGGTACAGTCAGGAGTACTGAATGATCGATGATGGTTGACAACTTTATAACCTATTGTTAATTCTACAGCAGCAACGAGTAATTCTTCCTGGGTATCTTCTTGAATCATGAATGTAGAAATTGGCTTTGATGTTGATGCTACCGCTAATCTATTTGTATGATTCTTCGTGGAAATGTTATTCCTCACATCTGCCTTACCTCCGCGGGTTACTGAGATGAAAGTTACAAATCTCAAGCAACACTTCCTGACCAGTACGTCCATTCTTTTGTGTAACCATTCGAAAAGAGACACTTTCTCTTTCCATCCGTAAGCATTTTCATAAACTATGGTAAGTTTAGTAGATGGGAAACAGTCGACATTAATACACTCCTGGAAATTGAAATAAGAACACCGTGAATTCATTGTCCCAGGAAGGGGAAACTTTATTGACACATTCCTGGGGTCAGATACATCACATGATCACACTGACAGAACAGAGGCAACAGAGCAGGCACAATGTCGGCACTAGTACAGTGTATATCCACCTTTCGCAGCAACGCAGGCTGCTATTCTCCCATGGAGACGATCGTAGAGATGCTGGATGTAGTCCTGTGGAACGGCTTGCCATGCCATTTCCACCTGGCGCCTGAGTTGGACCAGCGTTTGTGCTGGACGTGCAGACCGCGTGAGACGATGCTTCATCCAGTCCCAAACATGCTCAATGGGGGACAGATCCGGAGATCTTGCTGGCCAGGATAGTTGACTTACACCTTCTAGAGCACGTTGGGTGGCACGGGATACATGCGGACGTGCATTGTCCTGTTGGAACAGCAAGTTCCCTTGCCGGTCTAGGAATGGTAGAACGATGGGTTCGATGACGGATTGGATGTACCCCTCGACGATCACCAGAGGTGTACGGCCAGTGTAGGAGATCGCTCCCCACACCATGATGCCGGGTGTTGGCCCTGTGTGCCTCGGTCGTATGCAGTCCTGATTGTGGCGCTCACCTGCACGGCGCCAAACACGCATACGACCATCATTGGCACCAAGGCAGAAGCGACTCTCATCGCTGAAGACGACACGTCTCCATTCGTCCCTCCATTCACGCCTGTCACGACACCACTGGAGGCGGGCTGCACGATGTTGGGGCGTGAGAGGAAGACGGCCTAACGGTGTGCTGGACCGAAGCCCAGCTTCATGGAGACGGTTGCGAATGGTCCTCCCCGATACCCCAGGAGCAACAGTGCCCCTAATTTGCTGGGAAGTGGTGGTGCGGTCCCCTACGGCACTGCGTAGGATCCTACGGTCTTGGCGTGCATCCGTGCGTCGCTGCGGTCCGGTCCCAGGTCGACGGGCACGTGCACCTTCCGCCGACCACTGGCGACAACATCGATGTACTGTGGAGACCTCACGCCCCACGTGTTGAGCAATTCGGCGGTACGTCCACCTGGCCTCCCGCATGCCCACTATACGCCCTCGCTCAAAGTCCATCAACTGCACATACGGTTCACGTCCACGCTGTCGCGGCATGCTACCAGTGTTAAAGACTGCGATGGAGCTCCGTATGCCACGGCAAACTGGCTGACACTGACGGCGGCGGTGCACAAATGCTGCGCAGCTAGCGCCATTCGACGGCCAACACCGCGGTTCCTGGTGTGTCCGCTGTGCCGTGCGTGTGATCATTGCTTGTACAGCCCTCTCGCAGTGTCCGGAGCAAGTATGGTGGGTCTGACACACCAGTGTCTTTTTTCCATTTCCAGGAGTGTATTTTAGTCATCGAAGTATACGTCACTACACACTCCACACCTATATACCCCCTCCCCCTCCCCAGTAAACACTTCAAACATTACTAACTTGCACTCGTTGTACTCGTTGTTCGTACTACATTTACAAGTAATCGTCTTACCACGTGGCGCTGCTTGAATAGTTCCAGCGCCATACTACTGGAGAAGTCCGTTATTTTCTCGAATAATGGCGGTAGATATAGAGGATGCTTGCATTGTCGATACATGCAACGCCATTTGTGAGACGACCTTGTCAGTATAAACTTGTTGAGATAAATAAAATTAACTGAGGCCGCATTTACATGGTGCGCTAACAGATGGCGCTGATTTGGTACTTAAGCCACACTCGTAACAGTATTTTGCAAAATAAGGTACAAGAAGGTTTGTAACGGCGGTGGTGACGGATGGCAACCCTGCTTTAAAACTGTCTTTCGCTTTTTATCACTGCCTTAATATAATCTCCACTGTAACTTGAACGTCTCAAATGAGTGTTCCTACACCTGCTACCACATTATCAAAATAAATAGAAATTCTGCTCTGTACTAACTCTTCGCAATGTCGTGCTGCTTCGATGACAAGTGCTGTTTATTGCGTATCTCACGTACACAAAAAACGTTGCTATTCTCTTTACGACTCTTTAGTTGTTACGTACCTGCATCGGTAAACACCGTAAAAGTTATTACATTGTCTCGTGGCTTCCCTTGCTAATACGACCAGTGTATGTACACACACACACACACACACACACACACACACACACACACACTGTAATCTGTGCTTCTACACTGATTGATAAAAGGTAAACGTTGTTTAACGTAGTTTCCAGAACTCTCGAAATGTTCTTGACGTACGTTAGACTTGGCCACTGTTTCTATGTTTCGATACAGTGAATCGATACGTGGGACTGTTTCAGTGTTTCGGAACGTCTGTGGTTCACTGTTTCGAAACAGTGGTGTTTCATTCCGTCCCTGTCTCGAATAACGGGACCGGATTCGATCTCGAGCCAGCCAGAGAAACTGTATTGATGTTTCAAAATAAAGGCTGTTTCAGTCCGCAAGTGCTTGGAACGGACTAATTGTATCGAAACAGTGATTTTTCATTGCGCTCTGTGTCGGGCGAGATTCGGGCTCGGCACAGGTACTGAAACACAAACCACCACTCCATGAAACACTTTCAAGAACGTCGAAATCTTTTTGACAAGCAATAGCATGAAGCTTAAGATATCTGATAATAAAGCTTCGTCTCTAGCTGACTATCCTATTTCGAAATGGCGTAACATCTGCTTTATAAACACTAAACAAACAATAAAACAACGCATACTATTCACATTGAAAATAATAAATATGAGAAAGTCATTCAGTTAAATTACCATTTTTTTATAACACACGCTTCTCTGTTCATGTAGAGTAATCATATTAAGCAACGCAAGTAAGCCTACAACATTTTGAATAAAAAAATGCGAAGAGTGACAGTTATTAGACATATACATAAATTTGATGTAGGTATAATTGCAAGCAATCTGACATATCACTGATAGTTTAATGGTGAACAGGAAGGACTGAGAAGCATGGTGAATTTATAGTAACGCTTCGAAACACCTTGAAAGACAAAATTTTTTCTGTTATATTTTGTTATTTATTCGAATTATTTGGCGTTATTTGTGAGTCTATAGTCACTGTGCCTATTATCCACAATGATTCCATTTGTGTAGATGGAAATTAGCAGGATGGTAAGTGATAGTTTCATACTTTCTTCGACACGATTATCGCTCTCGCACCTCATTTTTTTTTAATATATGGACATACTTATACAGTAGACATTCAAGATGATAAAATGTGTAGGTTTATTAGATTACAAAACACAAACTGTTTCATTGTTTTGAAACAGCGTATCGAAACATTACATTCTACTGTTTCATCTGTTTCAAAACAGTTACGTGTTTCAGTTTGCCCATCTCTAACGTACATACTTCAAATTTTTTAGACGTTATTAATAAACATCTGAGCGAATATATACGGGTTTGCTGTCAAAACCGAAAGCGAGAAAGAAAATGCTATGCTGTGCAGTAAAAATGTGCGGTTTGTATTTCTTTCTCGCAGTTGGTTTTAACTACGCTAGCAGGGCATTTAAACCACTAGACTGAGTCTGTTTCCCGTATGTATTGTTTCTCCACAATGTATGATTATTAACAAACAGTAGTTTCCAATAATGTGCTGTTTTATTTTCGTCTTCAAATCCAGCTGTAACAAACAATATTTCAGGAACGTTGTAATAATTGTTTATTAGCTTATAAGTAGAATACTACTACGCAATTTGAATATACAGGGTGATTCAAAAAGAATACCACAACTTTAAAAATGTGTATTTAATGAAAGAAACATAATATAACCTTCTGTTATACATCATTACAAAGAGTATTTAAAAAGGTTTTTTTTCACTCAAAAACAAGGTCAGAGATGTTCAATATGGCCCCCTCCAGACACTCGAGCAATATCAACCCGATATTCCAACTCGTTTCACATTCTCTGTAGCATATCAGGCATAACAGTTTGGATAGCTGCTGTTATTTCTCATTTCAAATCATCTATGGTGGCTGGGAGAGGTGGCCGAAACACCGTATCCTTAACATACCCCCATAAGAAAAAATCGCAGGGGGTTGGATCAGGGCTTCTTGGAGGCCAGTGATGAAGTGGTCTGTGACGGGCTGCCTGGTGGCCGATCCATCGCCTCGGGTAGTTGACATTCTCTGTAAACTGTTTATACCAACGTTTAATACACCACCTATCAGGAGGTTTAACACCATACTTCATTCGAAATGCACGCTGAACAACTGTCGTCGATTCACTTCTGCCGTACTCAGTAACACAAAAAGATTTCTGTTGAGCGGTCGCCATCTTAGCATCAACTGACGCTGACGCCTAGTCAACAGCGCCTCAAGCGAACAAATGTACAACTAAATGAAACTTTATAGCTCCCTTAATTCGCCGACAGATAGTGCTTAGCTCTGCCTTTTGTCGTTGAAGAGTTTTAAATTCCTAAAGTTGTGGTATTCTTTTTGAATCACCCTGTATATAACAACTGAATACACAACCACACACATCGACGTGGTAAATGTTATGGGATAGCGACACGTACATACACGGAATGACGATAGTATCGCGTATCCAAGGTATAAAAGGGCAGTGCATTGGAAGAGGTGTCATTTGTACTGAGTTGATTCAAGTGAAAAGATTTCCGACGTGATTATGACCGTATGACTTAAGATAATTTGAAAGCGGAATAACACTTAGAGCTAGGCGCAAGGATACATTCTATTTCGGAAGCCCGAGATCCACAGTGTCAAGAGTCAGCAGAGAATAACAAATTGCTGACATTAGCTTCACCACTGGCAACACAGCGACCAACGACCTTCACGTAACGACGGAGACAGCGGCGTTTGCTAAGAGTTGTCCTCCTGAGGGATATCATGCCGAATTCTGTCCATTCGGCACTTTAGATCGTCAGAATCCTGATCTGCCTGCAGGGCCCCGCCCATAATACTCATTTATTTTCAACTGGGGGAAATAATTGGCACACACATCACTCGCTAGCTGGAAAAAATTACTGTGATGTTAAGACATCCCTAACATCCGTATGACTGAGGGTTTGGGTTGGAAAGGTGTGATATAAAAGCTTAACTCAAGAACGCTTGGGGCAATTTCCACACAGTATGGTACACAGACGACTTGTTATTTGTGTGAAAGTACTTTTCGTTGAATACCCCACAACCGCTAGGGGTGGGGATGAAAATGAGAAGGAGTGACATGTAGCGAGCTACTCACAAGGCTGAATGCCACATATATATTTAACGCCCTCCGCAGAGTCAGTTACTAACAGAATTACAAGTTTCCTCAGAACTCAAGTGAAACTGCAGTGCGAAATGCTCTACGAATCAAGTATGTGTGTAAATATATGTGAAATGTGTTAAATATATGTGGAATAAGTGTCTTTGTGAGATATATATGACATAAGAGTATGTGTGCGAAGCCACAAGCAAAACGTTTGCCAGTTCAGTGTGCAGTTCCGTTGTACATACTCGGAAAGAAAAACGAACACTGCAAGGCGTCCGAACACAGCTAGCTGCCAATAAAATAAAACTTTTGTTTCAAATAAAAGGGGCTTGATGCCGGGAAACCGATTTCTTTCATGACATCTTCCGTCTGCTCTCCCTACATCCCTCTTCGCTGCTAGAATATAGTCCAGCATTTACTTAGACGGCCTGCCATAATATAATCGCTCCAAAATATTTTCCTATTTCCGCCTTTACTTCTACATATTGTTATTTGGAGAATATATATCATATGCAACCCTTGACCTGTAGAATGCAGTCGTTTGCTTCTCTTAGGAACTTTCTTCCAGTCGCATAATATTTGATTTTTTTCTTTGTTTGTTTGAGAGGACACCCTGCCTTCACATTCATTCAACACAACTAGCAGCGCGATAGGTTGTAGTCTAGTAGCGCATTCACACTGATGTTACCCTTAGTGTTCGTAGTATAGGATTACATCACTGTCTTACCGAAGTCACTTCCAGTGTCGGGTAGGTTTAAAATGATTTAAATGGCTCTGAGCACTATGGGACTTAACATCTATAGTCATCAGTCCCCTAGAACTTAGAACAACTTAAACCTAACTAACCTAAGGACATCACACAACACCCAGTCACCTGTCGGGCAGGAGAGTTACGTTCGTTGAGGATGTCGATAGCTATGCCAGCAGTATAATAACTGGGAGAAGCGCCATACGAGCCAGGCAGATTAGACTTGATTAGATACATTGTGATTGTAGTCTCATAATAAAGGGATACTCAATAATGTGGAACACGCCGAACTGTGATAAGCACAGTGAAGAATATTTATGAAAAATCGTTTAACACAAAATACTACTCGTTGTCCTAAGGGAATATTATGTAATTAGATACTGTTTTTTTTTTTTTTCCTTTTAACGAAACAGCAATGGTTCAACACGAAATGTTTTCGCTTCTCGGGCTAACAAATACACTTACGTTCACCAGTCGCGACGTTACCCATGTTTTTTGATATACACTAACATAGACGTAATGTACATGTATAGACAAGCAAATGATTACTACTCTGACCGACACTTCATGTCATATGAGAAGCAATACAGTCCGCGCAGAGAGACACCGTATCCCACTGCGGCTACCGCGGCCGATTCGTCAAAGAGATTAACAACTACAGCAACAACTAAGCAGCTGGCCAGTTAGGCCGATATCGATACGGCAAAATACAGGGCGAACCATCGCGACCTTGAAACAAGTCTCGCCTTCTGCCAGCACCACCCTCGCGCCTTATTTAAACGAGCATGCAGTTTGCAGACTGTTACAGTCAGTTCATCTCGTGTAACTGTGTTATGCTGCTACAGGCGCCAATGATCGCATTTTGGTATATTCTATCATAAAGTGTCTACACTTGGCCAGACCTCCTGGAGACTCTTCACGAAGCTGATTTTGGCTTGTGAAGTAGACTTGTGTTTTCGTGGTGTCAGTAGTAAACGTTATCCAGTAACTGATTCTGTGTTCTCCCAGTTATAATAACCATAATTTCAGAAAAAAATTGGCTGATTTATTCAAGAGGAAGCGCTCACAAATTCAGCAACTTAATAACGCACTGGTCCGCTTCGGGCCCTCCGTTTGGCATTCATTGACAGAGTTGTTGGATGCCTGCTGAGAGATATCGTCGCAAATTCTGTTCATTCGGCACATTAGATCGTCAGAATGCTGAGCTACTTGGAGGGTCTTGCCCTTAATACTCTAAATTTTCCCAATTGGGGAGAGGTTTCGGCAACCTTGCTGGACAAGGTAAAACTTGTTAACAGCGAATACAAGAAGCAGAAACTGTGGCCATCTGAGTGTGGGTATTATCTTGCTGAAATGGGAGATGGCTTGCCATCTATGCCAACAAAACGGGGCGTAGAATATCGTCAGCGTATCACTCAGATGCGAGGGTGCCGAGGAAGACAAAGGGTCCTGCTATGAAAAGAAACGGCATTTGAAACCGTCACTCCTGTTTGTCGGGTCGTATGTTGGGCGACAATCGGGTTGGTACCCACCACTGTCTGGATTGACTCCAGAGACCTCTTCGGCGTTTAATCTCATAGATTGGAGTAGAATTGTCTTCAGTGATGAGTCCCACTTCGAACAGAGCGCCAGTGACCAGATAAAATGTGTCTGAAGACGGCGGACAGGAGTGGGACATTAACCTGATGTCACCTGCCATACGATCTGACACCCGTTAGTAATGGTCTGTGGCGTCATTTCTATTCATAGCAGGAGCCTTTGTTTATCATCCGCGGTGCTCTAACAACACAGCGGTACACTGCCTGTATACTACGTCCAGTTATTTTGCCCTCCGTGGCGAGCCATCCTGGATTTACATTTCATCAAAAACAGCAAAAGGCAAGAGTTTCTACGGCTTGTCTTCGTGATTTCCAAATCTTACTGTAACCTCTCTCTTACTAATCGGCCTATCCTGCTTGCGATATAATATATGACCGTGGATCGTGTGTATGCCTAATGGATTTTTTAAAATTGTATAATGCTATCTTTCCCGAAGAATTGATACCGATAATTCGTAGGAAAGTGTACAACCGACCCTTCTGATGGAAAGTCTACTAAAAATAAAAGTAATTAAACCGAACAGGGCTATAATTTGGAAAATGAAAGATATTTCGTGCATTCACTCACGAACAACACTGGATAGGAAGGGGTACCAATGATCATGAATCCAAAAGTTACACTAATGAACGAAAAGGAAGTAATTAACGGTCGCCAGCCCACCAGGGCGATTTACATCCAAAATACTGTACAAGATGATGAGAAAGAAAAACATGTATTATTAAACACTTAAGTGGCATCTAAAGGTTGCCACGTTTTTGTTTTTACACTAATTTTAACTGAGTATATAATGATAATGAAAACTGAGGAGTCACTCTTATGTTATGTTTGGCATTACATTTTGAAAAAGGCAATCGAGTAATGATTTTAAAATATGTAATTGAGCTGATGTTAGTTCTGAACTTCGTTACTTGAGCAATGACTTTCAGTGACTTCAGCATAACGCCATCAAAGAAATTTAGGAAAAAGCAAGCACTTTTTACTTTGCCATTACTTACTTTGCAAATTGGATTTCATATTATTGTCTGAACAACTGGGCCTTTTTTTACTGACTTGAACAGAATTAAATACTAGAATACGTGCCAAACCAAACAGCCATGTGCTCCAAGCTATATGTAAAATAAATAAAACTTCCGCACTCTTAATTTGTGCATTTCTTTAGATTTGGATTTTTTCCGGTGATTGATTCTCAGACTTGAAAAATGAAATTGCTTTACTTTAGTTATGTACTGAAGCCTCTGTTGTACAACAGTTAATTGAAAGTAGACTGAGGCTAAAATTCTTAAAAGAGAAATTATTCGTTAATAAACTGGCTGTAACTATTCAATTTGTTTCTTATGACACTCAGAATATTAGGGGGAAAAAAAGGAACCAGGATCCTGCTTGGTAATAATGTCTGGGGCAATGAGGACACAATCGCCCTGAGTTTAACTGTTTATTATTTAAATAAATCTTACCAATCAAATCACATTCAGTTATGCTGCTGGGTTAGCCGTTATTTCTTTCTACCAATGAACAGTCTTGCTTCAATGCTGTGCATACGACGAAACTCGGAGCCGACGACAAATCTCTGTTGCTGGAACTGCTGCTATTGTTGAAGACGGTAGCATATCGTGCAGCCACAGCTAATTATAGGAACGGGCAATCGTAATTAATACAGCCTCTTACGCCCGTCCACTGTCCTTCCTCCTGCTACTAGTCATCTAGCCGGCGCGCGTACATGATGCCTCCGAAAATGGTGCTCTCTAGTGCGAGAGCGTTAACACCACACTTCCGCACACTACAAGCGCTGGAACCCGTCTCTTGCTCTCTCCGCGCGCTCTGCGCAACAACCCCCTACCCAAGGATTTTACAACGCACAAGCACTGCTATTATCGTTGCTAGTCGATGCAAATAATAATTCCTTTGGCTTTTTCCCAGAGCTTATAAGTTTCACAGTAAAGCATAAATAAACAGAATGAAACATCAACAGACCTATGTACACATACAGTCCTTACTTATTAAAAGAAAGAATTTAAATTACAAATATACAGTTCAAAAAGAAGTTATGTATGGGTAGCAGGTGCCAGGCATCCTGTATTTTCGGTGACCTTGGCCAGCAACGTCACCACATCACTCCCCAATTCAGAACGTTTCCAGCGTTATGGGTGGGACTCTCCAACCATCTTGGGATTTTGACGTTCTAATGTGTCAGTTGGGTAGAATCTGGCACGATATCCCCCAGGAAGACTTCCAATAACTCTATCAATCAGTGCGAAACAGAATAAATGCTTCTATAACGGCCAGAGGTGTACCAACACGATACTGTCTTGCTCAATTTGTAAAGCTCTTTCTCGTCAGTAAATCACCCAATTTTTCTGAAACTCTAAAAATTTGTTTGTCTGTATATGTACATCATATCTACCCCTATCTACTGATTTCCGTCTCATTCCGATAATTCCTTCATGGCGGGTCGGTTTCTTATCTTAGAATGTGCATTCACTCATACATAGAACATTGAAGGAAGAGTGAGATTTCCTTAGTCGGTCATTGTCACAACGAGCCTCTTGCCAGCTACCTGTCGACTTCAGCTTCATTGCTTTTTTCAGTCTGGCTGTGCCTCAAAACATCAAATTGGATGGTTTTTGCTCGAAATACGGCCAAACGTTTGTGGAAGTTTGTACTTATTCAGTATACTGTCGAGTTCCCTTGACAGTTCCAGCATTAGCAGAAGCAGTCTACATACGGTCACAAATCTCGATAAATTCAAAAATATTATGATACCCAACCCTATTGCGTATCTTATTAGTGGTGTACGCAATTAGTTCAAAATGGTTCAAATGGCTCTGAGCACTATGGGCCTCAACTGCTGTGGTCATCAGTCCCCTAGAACTTAGAACTACTTAAACCTAACTAACCTAAGGACATCACACACATCCATGCCCGAGGCAGGATTCGAACCTGCGACCGTAGCAGTCTCACGGTTCCGGACTGCGCGCCTAGAGCCGCGAGACCACCGCGGCCGGCTACGCAATTAGTGTTTATCTTTGCATCCAAATTATTGTTGCAAAAAGTTCAGGTTTTAGCAGGATCACACCTGAGCAACGACTGCTTTTATTGACAATTTATGGTTCAAATGACTCTAAGCACTATGGGCCTTGACATCTGAGGTCATCAGTCCCCTAGACTTAGAACTACTTAAACCTAACTAACCTATGGACATCACACATATCCTTGCCCGAGGCAGGATTCGAACCTGCGACCGTAACAGGAGCGTGGTTCTGGACTCCAGCGCCTAGAACCGCTCGGCCACAGCGGCTGGCGACAATTCATGTTCTCCAAATTTTGAAAACCATGTCATACACATTTCGGCAGAATTGGGCGTTATCGTTTAGATGTATAATAATATTTGCGCATTGATACGGCGTAGTCAGTAAACAAATTGTTTTCCTGAGTTCTCTGCCCTTGAGAGTTACTGACATCTATGTTACGGAATGGCCGAAACGTTAACTTGATCACCCAGTCGCTCGGCACGAATTGCAGGTTGCCTGTCTAACGGCATTACAGAGAAACAAAAATTTTATTTTCGGCGTTTCATATACTTGTAATTATTCTCTGATTTTAAGCATTTGGAATTCTGTCATAATGTACTCATTAATAGGCAAACATTACGTTATAGGTGTGACACAATGAAGGAGCAATTAAAATCATTGTAAACTGTTTATATGTCTGGAGATAGAATAATTTAACGGCATGCTAATTTCTCATTTCTCTGACTGTATTCATCCAGTATCTCAGAATGAAAGCTCAAAGCGGCGTCCAACAAGCGTGAAACATAATTTCAAACTTATTTCAGTAAACAGAGTCGTGAGCGGATTTAAGGTGTATTTTTATTTTTAGACGACCGGTTTCAATCTTCTAAGAGATGATCTTCAGCTCTTCCATTTCTTGATGACCGTAAGAAACGTTGACGTGGAGCTGATCCATCTGTGTAGACATTGAGAACACTGCTCGCAGATGGACCTGCCCCACGCCAGCGGTTCCTACGGTCATCATGGAATGCAACATCTGAAGATGATCGCTTAGAAGTTCGAAACCGGCCGTCTACAAATAAAAATAAACAATTTAAATGCGATCACACCTGTGTGTAGTGAAATACCTTATAATATTATAAAGATCAGTGATTTTGAAGGTACAATGTCCCAAAAAATTTTGTGGTTATAGAACTTTTCTAAACTTTTTCTCGTTGTTTTATACGTGGAAGTTAGATTCTTTAAAGAATCAGGAGTGTGGTGCTGCTGTTGAATGTCAGATCAGTAGTAGTGGTTTGCTGGCCTACATCTTTAGCAATTTCCCCCGAACAGCTATAGTCAACATTCGCTCAGACATGTCAATGAAATCCCAGTCACCTTCATCGTCAGCTAGCCCCCTGTGCCTGTACGTGAGGTAAGGAAGGCGTGCTTCAATAACCCAAGTCCATGGCATTTAGAGAGGCTTTTAACGAACTCGGTTAAAATTAACTGCATAGCATAGAGTTACAAAAAAATCCTAGTCCTATAATGAGGCTGTCACATCGTGCAGGAATATTTCCCGGTAAAATTCTTATGACTTCTTTGATTCTATACCACAGCGTTTACACTAGAGTGTATGGCGGTGGTCACCGGACCATTCTTTATTATTGAATATATCTGAATGATGCCAATTTCTTCAGTGTTTAAAATAGTTTGTTCTTGCGGTTTTAGTGGGAGTTTAATGTGTCTTAATAGCTCTGCTTTTTAGCTAAAAATTTGGAAGACGATTACAAATACACAATTGTTTCACAAAGTCAATGGCTTGGCCGTTTCTCACAGGGACGCATTTCACCTGGTTTGTTTGGTGCTTGTGTTACACAAAAATTATGTACATAACACAATATTGGGTGTAATAGTTTTTTGCGCGTCTGTTCGTTGCCACTAACACTTCAATTCATAACCATAACGGACCGCTGTCACGGCTACGGTCTTTCTCAAGCTGAAATTAAAGTGTTGGTTCCTCACAGATGCTAAAGTTAGATGTGGAAAAGATGAAACGAGACCTCGCATACTAGCCTGAAGAGATATATTTTGCTAGGTCTCAAAAAACCTTACTCATGAAAGGGGAGAAATGTTGCATCAAACAGCATTTTCACTTCTCTCAAGCCCCCAAAAGAGCTGAAAAAGAATGATACCAACATTGTTGGCACTTTAAAGAGGAGTAGGAGGAGGCTGCATCGTCTGTGAGGAAAGAACAAGATGTACTTCATTTTAATATTCACAACATTGATGTCATTACTCTAACAGCTTACCAAGAGAAGCCTAAGAAAATGGGCTTATTTCAGTTTTATGCTCCCCATTGTAACAGCTGAATAGACTTCAGAAAACATAACTCCATAAACAATCAAAGTTTATCATAACACCAACATCGGCGTAGATGTGGTAACTCAAGTGTCACACATATGTAGCGTACGAGTGACTATGAGGTCCTGGCACATATGTCTTGTATAACATTCTAGATCTACCTTCGATCAATGTCCACAACTTGTAAAAGTTGATAACCGGCTCTAGCATCTCTGGACGGTCTTTTGCAATGATATCTACGGAAGACTTAGTGGTACCAGTTACGAATTCTCGCTCTCAGCATACCCATATTCTATCAATTTCGTTTGCTGACAGAGAAGAAGGAACATATAAAGATGCTAAGCGGAAACTTACCAAGCCGTATTGCGCAAGAAAGACAAAACTAGAGATAATTGTTTCACACGTAAAAAATCTGCATGTGGTTCATTTCTAAGCTAATGGATATACAAAAAGTGCAGCTGAGATTCGCTGAATACACAAAGTTTTCCATGTAGGTGTCTCTAACAAAAGAAAAACTATTTGTTACAGATTAAGAGTAGAATTACTAAATAGCTCGGCCAATGTATGACGAAATTTGTCACCTATTGTTATACAATGGAAGACACAAACACAGAAAATCTACGGAATTTTATGTATATCTAACGCATGTTACTTACTTTCCAATTGTGTAACGTAAAAATAAAATTTAGCTGGTTCAAATAAAAATGTGCCTACGTAATTATTTCACATGAGACCATAATACAAGCAACATTAAAGACAATGAACACGAAACATCGGTACACTTTGAAAAGCGTGCTTAAAATGCAATAAAAGAACGGTCAGTTGAGATCCGTCGGGCTTTCTAGGGGATGGTTCGAAGCTGGGCGGTGTTGTGTTAAGATGTTCTAGTTGCACGTTAGAAGTGCTCCACAAGTTACTGGATTCTAAGAATGTGTAAGACCATTCATTTCCACGCTGCTGCATTAATTATTAGTTACAAGATGCTCTCATTTGAGCCAGTTACTCCTGTTGGTAACAAAATGTTCTTGTGATCCAATGTAACTTAGTGCTCTTCTCAAGGCAACCTCAAGGCAAACATAAGTTCGACAACCATCAGCAAGATCAGAGTTCCATCAAAACCTTGCTGTGGGATGTCTAGAGTCACTTGATGGCAATTAAATCCCAGCTGCCGCTTAGGCTGCCATGAAGCCTAAGGGCCATTCACAAATCAAAGATGGAAGGACAGAAATGATCAGTACGTCTTCCACGCTGCATGAAATGTCTTTCGGTGTGTAGATGTGAACTTAGATGTGAACTCTTTCTGATTATCCGAAGTTGACGACAAACAGCGAACTGAAGAGAAAGGCTATTATAACGCCTCTTCTTCTTGAGGATTTGGTTTAATTTGTACTTGGCCTTGGCTAAAATTCGGCGACAGTCGGTAGAGTGTTGAGATCGTTATTTAAGTTACGAAGACGACGTTACAGAAAATAACAGTGCTGAACCGAAATGTCGACGTGCGTGAGATATTTACTTCACCAAGAATCGTAATTAATCGCTCGTAATCGATGTTTAACTGATTAAGGATGAAATATTAATGATAAAACCAATACAGTCACATCCACAACAAATTCCGTACAAGCTGGTCGTAATTTCAAGTATCTAAGAAATCGTAACAGTGGGCATGTTATTTGAGTCAAAGATTCTACACAAGCGCCAAGCGCTACAGTCAAATATTATCGCTGCGAGTAACTATTACTCGTTAGTTTCATGTAAATAATTTGATAGAATTTTAAATCACAAATGCACGACTTGGCACGGGAGGGTGTTTTATTGCACAATATCAGTCACTTCCTAACCGAACCTTGAGAAGAAAACTTTCCCAGGTGTTGGGCGGATTTAAATTATATGCTTCGGACCTATCACTTTATTCTGGTAGGTAAAAGTCCTCCGAATTCTAATGCCGTGATATTTGAAGTCAGAAGATCGTATTACTGCGTCATAATAGATCGCAATTATTCAATCTCAAAAACAATCTAAGCGCGCCTACATGTACGAGCATTCAAATATATGACCTCCTTCGGCTAACTGTCGTAACGTAATGACAATGCATTGAATTATACTTAGTCTTTACTCACGATTCCCAATGAGTACTCCCACGGAGTATTCTTTGGGATCGTTGGTTCTACTTTGCAAATGTTAATTTATGCTAATTTCGCGATTTATTATGATTTTGATTTTAATTTTACTGACATTTAATCTTTCTTTCGTAGTTTGCTAAATTTTCAAGTCTTAGATTCCTGATTTAATTACTTGTTATTGTCCTAATAATAGTGATAAATGGAACTTCGTTCGCTTATTCACTCTTCTGGGAATTTGGGACTTGAGGGAAAATCTTTGGGGTACTGGGAGCTAATTTTTTATTTTTGTTTCAGGTCCGAGGAAGTGGCATTACATTATTACACAACTGCAAACGAAAAAGTTCGTCACGTTACGAGGTGCATTCAAGTTCTAAGGCCTCAGATTTTTTTTTCTCCTGACTGGAGAGAGATAGAAACAAGCGCATTATTTTAAAATGAGGCCGCGTTCATTGTCATTACGTCCCAGAGATGGCAGCACCGTACGGCAGATAGAATTTTACAGCCAGCGGCGAGAATGAGAACTGTTTTAAATGCTTAAAATGGCGACGTTTTCCTTACTTGTACAGGGAGCAATTATTCGTTTTCTGAATTTGCGTGGTGTGAAACCAATTGAAATTCATCGACAGTTGAAGGAGACATGTGGTGATGGCGTAATGGATGTGTCGAAAGTGCGTTCGTGGGTGCGACAGTTTAATGAAGGCAGAACATCGTGTGACAACAAACGGAAACAACCTCGGGTTCGCACAACCCGGTCTGACGACATGATCGAGAAAGTGGAGAGAATTGTTTTGGGGGATCGCCGAATGACTGTTGAACAGATCGCCTCCAGAGTTGGCATTTCTGTGGGTTCTGTACACACAATCCTGCATGACGACCTGAAAATGCGAAAAGTGTCATCCAGGTAGGTGCCACGAATGCTGACAGACGACCACGTGGCTGCCCGTGTGGCATGTTGCCAAGCAATGTTGACGCTTAACGACAGCATGAATAGGACTTTCTTTTCGTCGGTTGTGACAGTGGATGAGACGTGGATGCCAATCCAGAAACAAATCGCCAGTCTGCTCAATGGAAGCACACAGATTCACCGCCACCAAAAAAATTTCGGGTAACCGCCAGTGCTGAAAAAATGTTGGTGTCCATGTTCTGGGACAGCGAGGGCGTAATCCTTACCCATTGCGTTCCAAAGGGCACTACGGTAACAGGTGCATCCTACGAAAATGTTTTGAAGAACAAATTCCTTCCTGCACTGCAACAAAAACGTCCGGGAAGGGCTGCGCGTGTGCTGTTTCACCAAGACAACACACCCGCACATCGAGCTAACGTTACGCAACAGTTTCTTCGTGATAACAACTTTGAAGTGATTCCTCATGCTCCCTACTCACCTGACCTGGCTCCTATTGACTTTTGGCTTTTTGCAACAATGAAAGACACTCCCCGTGGCCGCACATTCACCAGCCGTGCTGCTATTGCCTCAGCGATTTTCCAGTGGTCAAAACAGACTCAGAAGCCTTCGCCGCTGCCATGGAATCATGGCGTCAGCGTTGTGAAAAATGGGTACGTCTGCAAGGCCATTACGTCGAGAAGTAACGCCAGCTTAATCGATTTCGGGTGAATAGTTAATTAGAAAAAAAATCGGCGGCCTTAGAACTTGAATGCACCTCGTATAACGAATAAGATTACTCACGAACCTAATATGATAAACATCTCACCCAGAGAATGGACTCGTAGCTCGACTGGGTACACCACTATTCATATCGCAGTCCTGCAGTTCACCGCTATCGGTTCACAAAAAAATGGTTCAAATGGCTCTGAGCACTATGGGACTTAACATCTATGGCCATCAGTCCCCTAGAACTGAGAACTACTTAAACCTAACGAACCTAAGGACATGACACACATCCATGCCCGAGGCAGGATTCGAACCTGCGACCGTAGCAGTCGCGCGGTTCCGGACTGAGCGCCTAGAACCGCTAGATCGGTGCACAGAATTTCACATATAGTAGTTACTTCCCGGAAACGGTCGCAGCTTTGTTACACTGGCATTTGTCATCCGGCATGTGTGGATCCATTTAAGGACGGACGGACACATCACACGGGTGAGCGCTAAATCGCGAAGCTCAGATAATGGTCCAGTAATCGCCTGTCTGTCTTCAGAAGCGCGGGTGGAGTACAGTTCAAAGCATTGCCACACCGCGCAGTCCGAGGTTACTAATTGGACTTGGGCGCTTTGTCACGCGCTGCCACAAGGTACGTCACGCGGATCACCATTATGATAGCAGGTGGCACTGCCTTTAGCCTCTGGCGCTGGCAACGGCATAGCGTTTTACCTGAACGCGGTATAGAGCTAGACCTCAACGACGGAAGACATCAAAGAACCGTCAAAATTGCAGGTGGTAGCAATCAACATGTCGCTTAGTTTAGTCGTTGTATCGATTTACAATGAAGAACCAAAGAGGTTGCTACACCTGCCTAATATCGTGTAGGGCCCCCGCGAGCAAGCAGGAGTGTCACAACACGACATAGCATGGATTCGACTATCGTCTGAAGTAGTGCAGGAGGGAATTGATACCACGAATGCTGCATGGCTATCAATAAATCCGTAAGAGTACGAGGGGGTGGAGATCTCTTCTGAACAGCACGTTGCAAGGCATCACAGATATGCTCAATAATATTCATCTTTAGGGGTTTAGTACCAAGTGAAAGCGTTTAAACTCAGAGGAGTGATCATGGAGCCAATCTGTAGCATTTCTGAACGTGTGGGATGGCGCATTGGCCTGCTGGAATTTCCCAAGTTCGTCGGAATGTAGAATGGACACGAATGGATACAGATGATCAGACAGGATGCTTACGTATGTGTCACCTGTCAGAGTCGTATCTAGACGTGTCAGGGGTCCCATATCACTCCAAATGCACGCGCCCCACACCATTACAGAGCCTCTACCAGTTTGAACAGTCCCCTGCTGACATGCATAGCCCTTGGATGCATGAGGCTGCCTCCATACCCATACACGTCCATCCAATCTATACAATTTGAAACGAGACTCGTCGGACCAGGGAACATGTTTCCAGTCATCAACAGTTCAATGTCGGTGTTGACGGGTCTAGTCGAAGCGTAAAGATTTGTGTCGTGCAGTCATCAAGGGTACACGGATGGGCCTCAGGCTCCGCTCCAAAAGCCCATATCGACGATGTTTCGTTCAATGGTTCGCACGTCGACACTTATTGTTGGCCCAGCACTGGAATCTACAGCAATTGGCGGAAGGGTTGCACTTCTGCCACGTTGAAACATTCTCGTCAGTCGTCGCTCGTCCCGTTCTTGCAGGATATTTTTCCAGCAGCAGCAATGTTGGACATTTGATTGTTTACCGGATTGCTGATATTCAAGGTACACTCGTAAAGCGCTCGTATGAGAAAATCACCACTTCATCGCTACCTCGGAGAGTGTCCCATCGCTCGTGTGCCAAGTTCAAACTCACTTAAATCTTTATAATCTGACATTGCAGCAGTAGTAATCGAGCTAATATATGCGCCAGACATTTGTTGTCTTACAAAGGCACTGTCGACCGTGGCGCCGTATTCTACCTGTTTATATATCGCTCTATTTGAATACGCATGCCTATATCAGTTTCTTTGGCTCTTCAGTGTACATCAAGGCGTGATATCTATTATTTTATCTACTTTTCCTTCAGGCGTTGTCTCGCGGAAGTCGTCTGCTACCCACCCTTAACCTCTTTATATAAGGCATCAAATACTCCGCTGAACCATGAAATTTGAGCGAAAACTTTTTTTCTATTACCTGCCACCCCATTTCCACAGTATTTGCACAATCACCTGTGATAATTAGTTTTTAATTGTTTTTCAGAATCTTTAGCTCTCCAAAACCACTTTATGCAGCCTCTTGAAGTGTACCTCATATAATAAATGCATTGGTAACACTGTAACCACAATAAAACAGTGAAACATTAGTTTTTTTCCACAAACCGAAACTGTTAGGTACAGCACTTGTAATATACCAATTACTGTCTGCTTATCCCTTTCATACTGAAGATCGACATCTCAGACACAAAGTTAAGACGATATATTTGTCTAAATGGCTTATTACGAAGCAGATTCGTATTCTGTGACTGATTTGCTACTAACAATAATTTTTCTCAATCGTCGTAATTTTCTTTGTGATGGTATAACATGCGATTTATGACATTCCGAGCAAATATGATTCAGCTTTGGGATGGCGAACGGTTAATAAACTTCTCAGTCGTGTAATAAGGCAGAGTGTTGTACTTGGAGAATAGTGTACCTAGGAACACTGGATGTTTCTTGGTCAGTGTTGAATCTAGAGATAGAATTTAAGATCACATGAAGGTATTCGCACTAGAGATAGACATAAGTGGTTTACAGTATTTTATGTAGAAATGCCAACTCACGAGGCAATCTGTTCAACAGTGAGACAGTGTGTGTTTCGGAAGTTAACAGAAGCCACGAACCCCCTTGAAGATGTCCTCCGCAGATGGGGACGAAATTACAATGCGAAATCCATCAGACCACGGCATAATAGCCCGGAAAAGAATTTTATTAATCATGACAATGCCCATGTTTCTATCTCTTTCCAGTCCGGAGATAAAAAATCGGAGGCCTTAGAACTTGAATGCTACTCGTATATCACTGAGCAAGTGTTCAAAACTTTAAGTTGGAGCATTGTGAACCCCTGTTTATGCTACAGACGATCTTAACGTGGCGTAATGAAAGTCATTTTTTTCTTGTTGTGTGGTAATTATGTGCATAATTTTTCCTGTTGAAGTGCAGCGTATTATCTATGTAGTGTCTAGGAAGCCTGCACACTCTATTCGCTAGACAGTCAAACCAATCGTATTAATGACTTTTCTTACGATAAGAAAGTTCCTATACTTAACTTTGACAATTGCATAGATGTGTCGCAAGCAAAGGGCAACATACGAAACAATGAATCTTCTGCCGTGTAAACAGTCCAAAGTCTGTGCTACATAGAGAGTACAAGTGAAATCGCTGATCTTGAAGCCGCTATTGAACTAGGCCGTCACCAGTCGGTCGTGGCAATTATGTCCTTTTCACATAGTGGGAGCAACTCGCTGGCGATCGCAGCAAACTGAAGAAACTGACCACAGATGGAAGCAAGGTGCTTGATGTATGGCTTCACAACTAAGCTGCAAAACGATCGCGCAGGCATGAGATTATGACTAACTCTCTTGCTGGAGTGACTCATATGTGGCTCGTCTGTGGGCGTCAGGTCGGTTCTCGCATCCGCCTTCCGCGCCACTAGCGAAAATGTCTCCGGGATGCCACTTGAATCTTCCGACAGGAAGCACCATCCCATTATAAGTCGTAGAGTCAGTAATGCCTTGTGTGTTGCTACCTTTCTCTGGAACCTGAACCGGTGAGGGACAGTTAACCGTACTGCATGCGCGGCCCTCGCCTTTCAAACAGCCAAGAAGCTCTTCTGTCTTATTCCTCATTCATCTGATGTTTTGATGAGAAGAGGCAGTCTCACTTTTCTGTGATCTGCTAAGCATTTTGTGGGGATATTCCCTTATTTTCACTTCTTTCAAAACAGGGTTCCTGAATCCTGATTTTGACCTTAAAATTGCTTCTGTCTTTATTAAGAAACAATTCAATAATGATGGCCATACTATTAGTCCACATTGTCTTTCAGTTGTTTCATTTTGTCTCCAAGAGCTTTTACGGAAGTCCATATAGAGCTAAATTACTCTGGATTTTGTGGTTTAGAGTAGAGTGCAGTTTATTCTGATTTTTGGTGTGCATTAAATTTGTTTTTTACTTATACAGGTTTCTTTTATTATTATTATTATGAATTTTTAATACTGTTACATGAATCATAAGCATTGGTTTAGCCTTGTTTAATTCATTCTGCTGTTTTCATTACTATTGGCCTTTCTGTCATAAAATTGTGTTCTATTCCTTATGGGTTTAATTACTGTTATGTGAATCTCAGTGACTGGTCTTTGTCACTCACAAACAGTTTTTAAATACTCTGTATCTATTTAGCAATCCTTAAATGCTGTTCTTGCACCTTAGATGCAGTATTCTTCTATTTGGGACTTACCATAGTCGTTGTGTGTTTATAGAAGATCTGTTGAGGTTCTACCATTACTGTGCACACTCTGAATAGCAGCATTTGTCATTTGCTTGGAATTGTCTTGTTAACGAATTGTGTACACTTATAAGAAATATATAGGCCACCTCTAACCCCCATCACTTCCACTCCTCATCCTATACTGCTGCTAAATCCTGGACAGTCAGTACATTGAGCAAGTGCTGAAGGAGACAAAGGAGAAATTTGTAAAAGAAATTATAGTTCAGAGAGAAAAACATGGTCTTTGAGGTAGGGCGACGATATTGTAATTCTGTAAGAACCGTCAAAGGACTGGTCAAAGCAGCTGAATGGAGTAGATAGTGTCTTTGAAAGAGGTTGTAGGATGAACACCGACGAGAATAAACCAAGAGTAATAGATGGCACGCGAATAAAATCATAAGATTTCGAGGGAATTAAATTAGGAAAGGAGGCGATAAAATGTACTATACTAGCTGTGCTATTTCAACAGCAAATTAGCTGATCATGGACGAAGTAGCGAGGGTATAAAACGGAAACTAACAATAGCAGGAAAATAATATTTGAAAATGAGGTTGGATGACGATATTGTACTTGTGTAAGAACCGCCAAAGGACTGGTCAAAGCAGCTGAATGGAATAGCTAGTGTCTTGGAAAGAGGTTATAGGATGACCACCGACGAGAATAAATCAAGAGTAATAGATGACAGGCGAATAAAATCATAAGATTTTGAGGGAATTATACTAGGAAAGGAGGCGATAAAATGTACTATATTATTTGTGCTATTTGAAAAGCAAATTAACTGATGATGGACGAAGTAGCGGGGGTATAAAACGCAAACTGACAATAGCAAGAAAATAATATTTGAAAAAGAGGAATATGTCATTATCTAATATAAGTTTAAATTTTAGAAACAATTTTTAATGGTATTTGCCTGTATTGTAGCCATGTGCGGAAGTAAAGGTGGTGTATAAGCAATTGAGAACGGAAGAGAACCTAAGCTTTTGAATGGTGTTGTTACTGAAGTGTGCTAAAGATTATATCGACAGTGTCAATAACTAAGAAGGACACACTGATCCATTTGGATAAAATGAAATTTGTGGCACAACTTAACTAAATAAACGGAATAATTGACAAGACTTCCTTAGGCACCAAGGCATAGTCAATCAGGTAATGAAGGGGACTGTGTTTGGTACAAATTGTAAAGGGAGTCTTTGGAAAAAGTACAGTAAGCACATTCAAATGAATATAGGTAGTGGAAGTTACTAAGAGATGAAGAAGGTAGCACAGGATAGACAATCGTGCACATGTGCAAAAAGTAACCAGGTTCTTTACAAGTACAAAATTTTAAAAAAATAATTTGGTGACTGAGTTATGTCAGGAAAAATGCTAAGTAGAATTAAATGTGTCCTGAAAGGGACAGAATGCGGGAGGCATAGCAGTTTCTTTACAAATATTGCAGATACCTTGGTTCTAAAAATATCTCGGGTGAACAGTTATGAAGGGACACAACAAGAATGAAAAATCTAGATTTGAAAAACTAACTTGACATCAGCTTTTAGAAACAATTTCTTTACATTCTGACAGTTAAAAGTGGCCTTCATACAATCTAAACACAGGATAACCACAGTATTGGTCAGTGTTAGTGCAGAATAAATGAGATGTTGCACGGTGCTACACAGCGTGTGACAATAAATGGTAAAGAATCAAAATTGCTTCAAACGAATATTAATCATAATTAATTAGTTTTCTTTAGTAGGGGAGAGTATTGTACCTTGCAACACTTTTCCGACTTCTGCCTATAGCTTAATATATTGGTTATTCGGTTTTTAAATGGTAGAAATAACTTTTAATGAGCTTCAGTCTTTCTCTGAAATTAGAAAAATTACTCCTGAAAAAGTAGAGATTTTCCAGATGTGTAAAAGTGTTCCAAAGTACAGACTGGTCGCGTACATATGAACTATACAGTAATTTTAAAATGTTGCAGTCAAGAAATTGTTGCCAATATTGAGGTTAACAGTGTAACCTTTACATTACTGCTCTAAATCATCTCAGTAACTAATAACTGAAATCAAATGACAGAAAATGCTATCAAAAACATGATAAAAACAAATTATTTAAAAACAGAAGCTACTGAAAAGTAACACAAACTTTCATAATCATGCGAGGTAATATTGTTAACACGTTAAAGAAACTCAGTTCATTCGCGAATGTCACATCTTCTGTGGTAGAAGATCTTCTACCGTATCAAGATACAAGGTGGTGCACGACTGATGAAGTACAGCATAACAGTCCACACACTATATCATTGATTTTAAAAATATACAGAATTTTACTCACCATGAAATTTCGGAACTGAAGAACCAACAACACCTTCAAAGTAGCTTTACTATATTATGCGGATCTTCGATGTATAGAGCTAAATATATTTATTTGTGAATAATTTGTGCGTCTGCAGGGCGATTACGTCGAGAAGTAACGCCAGTTTCATCGATTTCAGGTGAGTAGTTAATTAGAAAAAAAATCCGAGGCCTTAGAACTTGAATGCACTTCGTAAAATGCCTGACACACAGCAAAGTACAATCTGAAGCAAAACTGAAAACATTTGTCTTTGATAACTCCTCTTGTTTTGCAGAAGATAATGTATTACTGTGTGTAAATGGTGACGGGTAGATATTACTGACTAACATCTGTCTGACTTTAAGTAAACAACGTAAAAACTAATAAATGATCTAAACGGAGGCATATTTACAGGAAAAGAATGATATATAATGACTCGTTCCATATCATTACAATTTATCGTGCAAATGATACATGGAACTTGAAACTAAATAACTAACTATTGGTGTATCACAAAGCAATTGTAGACTTATACACACATTAAAAAAGGTTTTGCATTACCCCAGTTCCCAGAACTCCTGAAGATAGACGTTGGCTGTGGATATTGTGTCACAGACCCAGTCCCTTTGACTGTTCATAGATGTCACTAAACCCGTCCAAAGATGTAAACAACCATGCAAGAGCTGCTCCTATTTGACGAAGGGAGTCCGACACCCGATAAATTCCAGTCATTCCTCCAGGAAGGAGGTACACGGCTCGTGTTGTCTGTAGTTCAACAATGCCTAGACGCTCAATACCGCGGTTCGATTGCGTCTGCATTGTTAGTTTTGGCCAGGAAAGGCTCTCAACAGGGGATATATCCAGGCGTCTCGTACTGAAGCAAAGCAATGTTGTTCGGACACGGAGGAGATACAGAGAAACAGGAACTGTCGCTCAGGCCGCCCAAAAGTTACTGCTGCAGTGGATGACCGCTACCTACGGATTATGGCTCGGAGGAGCCCTGACGACACCACTAACATATTGAATAACGCTTTTTGTGCAGCCACAGGACGTCGTGTTACCACCCAATCTGCGTGCGATAGACTACATGATGCGCAATTCACTCCCGATATCCATGGCGAAGTCCATTACTGCAACCACGACAACATGCAGCGCAGTATAGATGGGCCCAACAACGTGCCGAATGGACCGCTCAGGATTGGCATCACGTTCTCTTCACCGATGAGTGTCAACCAAACAATCGACGGAGACGTGTTTGGAGACAACCCGGTCACGCTGAACGTGTTAGACACACTGTCCAGTGAGTGCAGCAAGGTGGAGGTTCCCTGCTGTTTGGGGTGGCAATATATGGGGCAGACGTACGCCGCTGGTGGTCATGGAAGGCGCCTTAACGGCTGTACGATACGTGAATACCATCCTCCGACCGATAGTGCAACCACATCGGCAGCATATTGGCGAGGCATTCGTCTTCATGGACGACAATTCGCGCCCCCATCTTGCACATCTTGTGAACGACTCCATCGCTCGACTAGAGTGGCCAGCATGTTCTCCAGACAAAAACGCTATCGAGCATGCCTGGGATAGATTGAAAAGGGCTGTTTATGGATGACGTGACCCACCAACCACTCTGAGGGATCTACGCCGAATAGACGTGGAGGAGTGGGACAATCTCGACCAACAGTGCCTTGGTGAACATGTGGATAATATTCCACGACGAATACAGGCAGCCGGCCTGGGTGGACGATCGGTTCTAGGCGCTACAGTCTGGAACCGCGAGACCGCTAAGGTCACAGTTTCGAGTCCTGCTTCGGGCATGGATGTGTGTGATGTCCTTAGGTTAGTTAGTTTTAAGTAGTCCTAAGTTCTAGAGGACTGATGACCTCAGAAGTCCCATAGTGCTCAGAGCTATTTGAACCATTTATGAATACAGGCTTGCATCAATGCAAGAGGACGTGCTAAAGGGTATTAGAGGTACCGGTGTGTACAGCAATATGGACAACTATCTCTGAATGTCTCGCTGTATGGTGGTACAACGTGCAGTGTGTGGTTTTCATGAGCAATAAAAAGGTTGGAAATGATGTTTATGTTGATCTGTGTTTCCAATTTTCTGTACAGGTTCCGGAACTCTATGAACCGAGGTGATGCAAAACTGTTTCTGATGTGTGCTTTGATCTCGAAATGAAATTCAAAAGTAAAATCAAGCAGATGATCGAAGCAGACGTACATTCCACTTGTGATACGTTTGGTTGTTACTGAAAAACTGGCAAAGTTATTAGTGAGAAATATTCCGGGAAAGGAATCAAAGAGGTTACTGGTGGAAACGTAAACCTTCACCTTAATCTACTATTACTAAAAGTTACTCACATACGTGTTAAAAGGAAAATATCCATTTTAAGGACTCTTAAGCGTTTGGGAGCACCCTCTTAAACCCATTTATAGCATGCCACAATGCTGGAAAATGTTTGAAAAATTATATCTTTTTTTTTACCCCTTTAGTTGCTATTCTTGGCCACACACTGAAGACGCAGCATAGGTAAGATTTCATAGTGAGAAGATGTGTAAACCACGGTGAGACCAATGCACTGACAATCTAACAAAACAAGAACTTTATTCTGCATGGAGGTATACTTGCAATATATGACAGCATGCCTTGCTTCTTTCCTCATTGCATACGTTTATGGGCTCGCAAAGAATATCTAGGTAAGTTTGTTGCATGTGTAGTATTACTAGAGTAATACTCATTCAAGAACAGAAAAACTCTCGAAACTGCTTTCCAGGCACTATGATATCCATGTAAGTTCTATCATTTCTTGTATTTAAACCAGTCAGTGCGCTCACACTACAGAAATAGTGAAGAAGAAGCAACCGTAAACAGTAGTCTGCTAATGATTTGGGCTGCTTAAAATGGCGGATGGAGCGTCCACTTTGGCTTCAAAACAACGTACCGCTTTAAGTCTGTATTGCCACCTCCCTTCCTTTTTTACCTCCATGGCTAAGACAGTGTAAAAATCGAAGATACATGGCTTTTTTTTCTTAATGTAATTACTTCTTAATGCTAGACGGGGCTGGAAGGGGATCACGTGATGTCGCTGGAGGTCGATAAGCGATTAAGTGATCATTTCTGGTTATCAGTCAGTTTGAATTTTGTTGTGACCACAGCTCTGCAGAATGCCTTTTTCAATCAAACAAAGAGTGTTTTTTATAGACACATTTTTGGATGTAAATCGTTTAAAACGTTAAATGAAAGGTTAACGACAAAATATCCAGAGGTAATTGCAGCTGCAGGAAGTATTGTGCAGAGCAACATGTACAGTCGTCAGCTCCAAACGTTACCGTGTAAAGAAATCTTGTTCGCTCGAAAATATTAAAAATGTTTACGAGGCTATGATAAGAAGTCCAAGCAAATCAACTAGTCGTATGTCCTTCCATCCAAACATCAAACGAACGTCGTGGTAGAACATGTTGAAATTGTTACATAAGCGAGCATACAAAGGAAGAGAGATGCAAGCATGAAAACCTACGTTTTACGCACAACGAGAACACTATTGCGAATGGTTACTCAAGCACGTCGCTGAAGGTTATCTGGATCCAAATCTTTTCTTCAACTCAGACAAAGCATGGTTTCACCTTAGCGGGTACGCGAACTCTGAAAAAACTCGCTATTTCTCAACAGACAATCCTAGCGAACTCTTTGATCTGCCTCTGCTTGATTTCAAAGTAGGCGTTTGGTGTGCAGTTTCGGTTCAACGGGTTGCCTCTGAGCACTATGGGACTTTACATCCGTGGTCATCAGTCCCCGAGAACTTAAAACTACTTAAATCTAACCAACCTAAGGACATCACACACATCTATGCCCGAGACAGGATTCGAACCTGCGACCGTAGCAGTCGCGCGGTTCCAGACTGAAGCGCCTAGAACCGGTCGGCGACAACGGCCGGCTCAACGGATTGTATGCTCAATTTTCTTTAACAACACCGTAAACTCTCAAACGTATGTAGCGAAATTATTGAAACCACTCATAGCACACCTAAATGAGGAAGGACGAGAGAATGCGTTTGTCCAGCAAGATTGCGCTACGACACATACTTAATGGTCTTCAACGTCATACGTCCATAAGACTGTCGGAGAAGAACGTATAGCTTCAGCAAACTCTCCCGATCTGTCTACCAGTCATTTTGAATTGTAGAGTAATTTAAACAGTAAATTCTACATTAACAAAACGCGAACAATTCAAGAGTTTTTAAATCCGAAAATGTAGATAAAATACCTTCTGTACCATACAAAATTTTCGCCTTTTAATATCCGCTTATAACTTGTACTGTACTTCTAAATTCTGAATCTATAAGCCTTATTGTAGAAACTGTATTTAATACGTAATCGATGTAATAGTGTATTTATTTCTGACTGTATGTAACTGATTGTAATCATAATGAAAAAATTGTAAATTGTTGGGTAATAGCCAAGGGAACTTTATTTATAAGTACCGATAGCAACGACGAAATGGCAGTAACTGTGCCGTTACTTGTCTCTGCGTATGGAGAGTCTCTGTCGCGTTGCGAGTAGAGAGGAGACAGAACAGCTTGAGTCATGGAAGACAGCAGAAGTGTTTGTTGGGCGCTTCCGTAGACGCGGGGTTCAGCTGCGCTCGCGCCAGTGTAGGCGCGCCAACTCGTTAAGCGGCGAGTATTGAGAGCGCGGTAGGGGTGCAATTCTAACTATCACCTGTCCTGTAATTATCTGTCTCTCTGAAGACGACTCGGGGTTCTCAAACAGCAGCAGCACCAAACAGTGGAAGCTCAGCATTGTCGTTGGCTACATTCTTCGTCGTCCGCACAGCTACAACATCGTAAGACTGTTACGCAAAAATTATAAACTAATATAGGCATTTGCCTGCAGCACTTCTTTCATTAAGTGTGACGAACTTGCGTAATAACCTGCAATAGTTAAAACTTGTAGGGCACCTATGTTTTCATTGTCCTGAGACATTATTACCAAGCAGGCTCCCTTTACCTTTCATACAATCACCGAGTGACGTAAATATGTGAAAATTGATTACCTATTTACTGCCAGTTTTCTGTGTTTGCCAATAATCAGTTTGAGTCTAAATTTTCTGCCTCAATAACTGTCCATTCTTGTATTGCATAACAGAGGCTTAAATAATGTGCTATTTTGAGTACTGACTTCACTCACTTAAATTAATGTGAAATTTCACTAGCAGAACTAATGAATACAGATACAGCACGAATTAAGATTGGAAAATTATTCTTTATTTAGCTTATCGAGTGACTTCTGCTGGCATGGTATGTAATTTGTTGTTATTATATTAAAAGTAAAATCAGTTACCTGTTTGCTGAAAGTAAATTCAATTCAGTTTTTCAGTAGTAAAACGTAAATTTCTGGCCTCTTTCTAATCCCAAAAGTAAGGTCCCTATTTCTTATAAGTTCATAGATCTGTTTATTGCTACAATGGCTTACATCAGTTTACAGCTTGAACATTTAGCTACTTTTCGACATAATCACCTTTTCTGTCGATGCATTTTTGTAGACGCTGTGGCAGTTTTTGTATGCCCATGTCATACCAGCCATGCTGTTCAGAAAGTTATAAACCTCTTCTTTCACCTCATCGTCGGAGCTGAATCACTGGAACCATAATTAACGCTGACAGGTACTGAGAGACACTGAAAAAACTCAAACGGGCAATTCATAACCGGAGAGCAGGAATGTTGAGCAAGGGTGTACACATTCTCCATGACAACGCTCGCCTACACATCGCTCGGCAAACCGTTGCGCTCCAGCAACAGGTTTCAGTGGAACATAATCACTCACCCACCCTATAGTCCTGACTTGGCGCCCAGTTACTATCACCTGTTCCCTACGTTAAAAGAACATTTGGCCGGAAAGCGATTGAGCTCCGACGACGAGGTGAAAGAAGAGGTTCTTTACTTTCTGAACAGCATGGCAGCGAGATGGTATGACATGGGCATGCAAAAACTGCCACAGCGTCTACAAAAATGCATCGATAGAAATGGTGATTATGTCGAAAAATAGGTAAATGTTCAAGCTGTAAACTGATGTAAACCATTGTAGAAATTATCAGGTCTATGCACTTAAAAAAATAGGATACTTTACTTTTGGGATTACCCTCGTACATTTTGTATTACGTTACGCTCAGTTTACTGAAAGTAAGTTGTTTTACATAACAAAGTTTTAGTTACATTTATTTGACCAGTAACTCCATTTGCCTTTACTTTCAGAACTTAGTATTTCAGAATAAGTAACTGTAAACTCAGTGGTTTCTGATTCAATTACTTTTCTCGTGGACTGCTGTGCTGTGGAAAAGCGTGACAAGCTTCTGTTGTCACGCCAGTGATTATTGCTTAAATTTCTTTGCCATTACCTTTCTTAAGGTTCTGGAGATCCATTGCCCTAGCAGGCTGGCGGCCGTTTAATTATCCCCGTTTTATCTAATCAGTGTTTTCTTTGTATTGTCAGTAATTTTTGTAGTAAATATTACTTGGTACCCTTTTCCCCCGTGTGCGATTCGTGAGCGATTGCATTATATTGCGGCCATCCCAAAGTTATCATCAATATTTAACTTAAGTTCCTTGAGAAGAGTCTGTTGTACACGTTCCTCTAACTAACAGGTGTCATTTTCCTTCGGTATCGGTAGCCTTACTCACTGCAAAATTTCATTAGGCATATGCGATGACGGTTAGATACATCGCAGTCCAGTACGTTACAACACCCTCATTGACATTGTAGCGAGAAGGAAGTGCTTCTCTGGGTGGTACCACTAACCTGGTGTCTTGCTGCTTCGGTAAGTCCCTCGTCCCACAGTCGTAGCGCTTAGCCGCCAGGTTCCATGTAGGTGGTGATTCTGCTGAAGTGGAGTGTTTAGGGATGCCAGTTGTTAATTGTCAACAACGTTTGGACTGTACTTGTTTTAATACAGAAATTGCTTTGTCACAACGTCACAGAATCAGTATTTGCAATATGGCGGCTCTGGACTACGCCGTTATATTCGACCCTTTACACACATTAACACAGTTTTCTGACTTTACATAATGATAGACACTGCCCACGACACGTGTCGTTCTTATAACTAATCACTTCATTTTATACCTTATTTAACATCTGAAATATGCAAGCCGCGTGGTTCTGGCGCTGCAGTCTGGAAGCGCCGGACTGATACGGTCGCAGGTTCGAATCCTGCCTCGGGCATGGATGTGTGTGATGTCCTTAGGTTAGTTAGGTTTAAGTAGTTCTAAGTTCTAGGGGACTTATGACCTAAGATGTTGAGTCCCATAGTGCTCAGAGCCATTTGAACCATTTTTTGAAATATGCAATCACGACGATTCTTTTAGAGCCTCCCCGGTTACTCGACCGTGCGTTTTGAGTGGCTCCTCGCGACTGACTAGCCCTGTCTTCCCGATGGACAAGAGAGACCTCCCCACCTTTGTCCCTCAGCCAATAGGGACACTTCCCTATACACACACACACACACCTGACGTCACGTTTGCGAACATTGTGACGGAAGTTTGTTTCGGAACACTGTCTCAGATTTTAAGATCCTACTCCCAAATAGTCGGATCTTGTCCCTTCCAAATTTGCAGAACATTGCCTCCTATGATTTCATCAGTAATGCTCTTGCTGACGCTTAACTGTTAAATGTACATGTAGTCCGGCTGCTACTGAGGATTCCCGATCGCATAAATGTGCGCAATACTTGTCTTAAACACGTGAAGGGAACGCATAAAGGCATTACAAGGTCTATAAGGAAGGAAGAGGTTAGAAGTAGAAAACAATTATTCGCAGTTCTGTAGCGAAAACCACACCAAATGAACTGACAAGAGTTGGTAGAAACATGCTGAGGCATGCTGAGTTGCGTATAGAAGTTTATGGTGAACGTTTTCAACACTCACTGTGATCTATTGACCTACAAAATGTTCAGTACGTTGTTTTTTATGATAGTACTTTACTACTCTGTATTCTGTATTTACAATCAACGAGTGAATTGCCTGTGTGCTGTTTATAAGAAATGGGGCCTCTTTCCTTCTGACCACCCTACAGATAATTTTTTAATTAGTAACCATTTGTTATTCAGCTATTTTAGAAAAGCTTAAGATTATGCTAATAAATATTGGGAAAATGTACTGATCCGGTAAAACTTATTTCAAGAAATTAAATTTGCTTACTAAAAAACCAAATTTTATTGAAGAGAAGATTTGGAGAAAAAACAACAAATATTGCTGTGTACATAGTTTCGCATAGTCAGCGCGTACACAACTTTCCCACTAGAGTGCATCCCGCTAAGCACAACAGCACAGGGGCAGCGCTCGTCCGTCTCCGCACTACGAGATGGCGCTGTCTTAGAGACGGACCAAATTCTGGGTCCGCCAATCCGCGTATTAATATATAACGCAGCCAATGAGATTGCTGCTAACGTGGAACCTCTTCTCCTGGCGGATCACACTCGCGCAGTGATACCTGAACGTGCGAGGTATTATAACGAATGTACAGACCGCCGATTAGTCAGTTTGCATTTGTCTGCACCAGTCTGAACAAGCATGCATTAGTCTGTACCAGTCTATAGTCAAGTTTCAGTCTGCGCCAAATAAGATTATCATATTCCTGTACATAACCATGAAGATAAATGTATAGACACTTTTTCAAGTATCAGAGATATGTGAGAATAAGATTAACGTACCAATACCAAAGGAACTTTAGATTGTCGAATGTAAATATCGTCCAGAATCAATTTACATAATGTTTCTGCTTGTTAATATTTTAATAAGTGTGTGTGAAAATTAATCAAGTTCCGTTTAAAGTTGGTCACCGTCAATCTGCTACTTTAAGCGTGCAAGTGGCATTTCTATCATCTGGCCTAACGGCAGAAGATAAACACCCCACGATAAGACCACGAGACATATTGCTGACACTCGCCTACTTCGTTAGAGAGACAAGTCAAATAATCTGGTGGTGTTTATACCGAAGGTCTTACAGTACGGACACCACAAAGATGCTGAAAGTTATCAGAAAGAAAAAACGGAACTGGATTGTAGATTGTTTGAGGAGGGACTGTTTATAGAAGGAAAGAATAGAAGGAATGGCGGAGGGAAAAAGAGGAAGAGGAAAAAGAAGATATCAGCTGCTGGACAATATAAAAGGAGACAAATATTCAGAAATGAAAGACTGGCTATCGACAGACAGAATTGGAAGAGGCTTAACCCATGATAAGACCTGCCGTAAGACAGAATAACATACTACTACTGCTATTAATTGATAACCTCCGTGTATTTAAAAGTTTAAAAGTACGAAAGGTCAGTAACATCGAATCTGAAAGGCCTTATCACAGTTATGTTGTGCGTACCTGGAGTTTAACAGAATTGAGGTCTCCCGCGTGACACGTGGAAGACTTTTGGTGGATGCTGCTCCCTGTTACAGATGTGGTCTGAACCCAGTAAGCTGGGTGCGCCGGCAGAGGTTGGTCGTAGCACCGCGGTTCACAGTGAGCGAGAGCCGACGCTGCGGCGTGGCGCGGCTATAAAGCCGTCCAGTCTACCTCAGCGTCGAACAACCGGCACTAAACTCGACGGCTCCCCAGAGCCGAGTATTCCTCCAGTATGGCGGGCGCCCTATCGTTTCGTCCCTAACGTTCTGGGTCCCGTATCACGTGGCTACAGTGGATCAGCGTCTGTGAATTGCGGTGCACTTGTATTTCTGTCGGATGGTTCTGCTTCTAGAGTAAGCTTCTCGGCACCTGGGCGTATCTGCCGGATCAATACTCTCGTGGCTTCACTGTTTTAGCATTACGGAAAGGAAATACAAAATAGTTCAACAGCAACGTCTGACAAGACATAGACTCAGACATTCGATGCAATGTGAAACAGCTGCTGCACTGTAGAATGTAATAATATCCAAGAGAAAGAACTGTGGGCGTCAATTTTGCGGCGATGTGAAGCTGTGCGAGAGGCTAACCGTGATTCAGTTGTGTTAACCTACAATTATTTGCCTCTTTACCTTATAATGTTATTCCCATACGAGCGATAGTGATGACTTTTTAATTACCTTGTCGATAAAATAAACATACATAAAGAGGCTGAACGCTAATATGGAAACGCTGCACGAAGTGCCAGCTTGAACATCAGTGTACACTACTGGCCATTAAAATTGCTACACCAAGAAGAAATGCAGATGATAAATGGGTATTTATTGGACAAATATATTATACTAAAACTGACATTTGATTACTTTTTCACGCAATTTGGGTGCATAGATCCTGAGAAATCTGTACCCAGAATAACCACCTCTGGCCGTAATAACGGCCGTGATACGCCTAGGCATTGAGTCAAACAGAGCTTGGATGGCGTGTACAGGTACAGCTGCCCATGCAG
The DNA here is from genome assembly GCF_023897955.1 of Schistocerca gregaria. NCBI lineage: Eukaryota > Metazoa > Arthropoda > Insecta > Orthoptera > Acrididae > Schistocerca > Schistocerca gregaria. Next base: position 141,030,593 of record NC_064925.1, on the reverse strand, counting down.
CTTCAACGCGATACCACAGTTCACCAAGAGTAGTGACTGGCGTATTGTGATGAGCCAGTTGCTCGGCCACCATTGACCAGACGTTTTCAATTGGTGTGAGATCTGGAGAATTGGTGGCCAGGGCAGCAGTCGAACATTTTCTGTATCCAGAAAGCCGCGTACAGGACCTGCACCATGCGGTCGTGTATTATCCTGCTGAAATGTAGGGTTTCGCAGGGATCGAATGCAGGGTAGAGCCACGGGCCGTAACCCATTTGAAATGTAACGTCCACTGTTCAAAGTGCCGTCAGTGCGAACAAGAGGTGACCGAGACGTCTAACCAATGGCACCCCATACCAACACGCCGGGTGATACGCCAGTATGGCGATGACGAATACACGCTTCCAATGTGCGTTCACCGCGATGTCGCCATGATGCTGTAAACAGAACCTGGATGACGTTTTGCCATTCGTGCACCCAGATTCGTCTTTGAGTACACCATCGCAGGCGCTCCTGTCTGTGATGCAGCGTAAAGGTAACCGCAGCCGTGGCCTCCGAGCTGATAGTCCATGCTGCTGCAAACGTCGTCGAACTGTTCGTGCAGATGGTTGTTGTCTTGCAAACGTCCCCACCTGTTGACAGCGATCGAGGCGTCGCTGCACGATCCGTTACAGCCATGCGGATAAGATGCCTGTCATGCCTGGGATCCAGCACGGCGTTCAGTATTACCCTCCTGAACCCACCGATTCCATATTCTGCTAACAGTCATTAGATCTCGACCAACGCGAGCAGCAATGCCGCGATACGATAAACCACAACCGCGGTAGGCTAAAGTCCGACCTTTATCAAAGTCGGAAACGTGATGGTACGCGTTTCTCCTCCTTACACGAGGCTTCACTACAACGTTTCACCAGGCAACGCCGATCAACTAATGTTTGTGTATGAGAAGTCGTTTGGAAACTTTCCTCATGTCAGCACGTTGTAGGTGTCGCCACCGGGGCCAACCTTGTGTGAATTCTCTGAAAAGCTAATGATTTGCATATCACAGTAACTTCTTCCTGTCGGTTAAATTTCGCGTCTGTAGCACGTTATCTTCGTGGTGCAGCAATTTTAATGGCCAGTAGTGTAGATGCTAGGAAAGTTTACAGCTCGCGCTGTTTTATCCTACCATCCGCGGCAGGCGTGCAGCGTCCTCAATACGTTGTCAGTATCAGTAGTGCTCAGAACACTGTTCTGTATAGTTGTGAGCCCATTATGTCGCAGCTAAATGAAGGTTAACGTGGGCACACTGTTGGTGCTCGTATGCTCGATGTTTCCGTGACCAAGGTAGCCAAAGTGTTTGATAATTCTTCTCCAAATCCTCGCACGAACGAGAAAATGGCTGACATCGAAACAAGTGTCCAAGCAATAGAAAAGCAACTGAAATCGCTCAACAGAGGAAAGTCCATTGGACCTGATGGGATACCAATTCGATTCTACACAGACTACGAAAAACAACTTGCGTCCCTTACAACAGCCGTGTACCACAAGTCTCTAGAGGAACGGAAGGTTCCAAATGATTGGAAAAGAACACAGGTAGTTTCAGTTTTCAAGAAGGGTCGTCGAGCAGATGCGCAAAATTATAGGCCTATATCTCTGACATCGATCTGTTGCAGAAGTTTAGAATATGTTTTTTGCTCGCATATCATGTAATTTCTGGAAACCCAGAATCTACTCTGTAGGAATCAACATGGATTCCGGAAACAGCGATCGTGTGAGACCCAACTCGCTTTATTTGGTCATGTGACCCAGAAAATATTAGATACAGGCTCCCAGGTAGATGCCATTTTTGTTGACTTCCGAAAGGCCTTCGATAGAGTTCCGCACTGTCGCCTGATAAACAAAGTAAGAGCCTACGGAATATCAGCCCAGCTGTATGGCTGGATTGAAGAGCTTTTAGCAAACAGAACACAGCATGTTGTTCTCAATGGAGAGTCGTCTACAGACGTTAAAGTAACCTCTGGCGGGCCACAGGGGAGTGTTATGGGACCATTGCTTTTCACATTATATATAAATGACCTAGTAGATAGTGTCGGAAGTGCCATGAGGCTTTCCGCGGATGATGCTGTAGTATACAGAGAAGTTGCAGCATTAGAAAATTGCAGCGAAATGCAGGAAGATCTGCAGCGGATAGGCACTTGGTGCAGGGAGTGGCAACTGACCCTTAACATAGACAAATGTAATGTATTGCTAATACATAGAAAGAAGGATCTTTTATTGTATGATTATATGATAGCGAAACAAACACTGGTAACAGTTACTTCTGTAAAATATGTGGGAGTATGCGTACAGAACGATTTGAAGTGGAATGATCATATAAAATTAATTGTTGGTAAGACGGGTGCCAGGTTGAGATTAATTGGGAGAGTCCTTAGAAAATGTAGTCCATCAAGGAGGTGGCTTACAAAACACTCGTTCGACCTATACTTGAGTATCGCTCATCAGTGTGGGATCTGTACCAGGTCGGGTTGACAGAGGAGGTAGAGGAGATCCAAAGAAGAGCGACGCGTTTCGTCACAGGATTATTTCGTAAGTGTGATAGCGTTAAGGAGATGTTTAGCAAACTCAAGTGGACTCTGCCAAGAGAGGCGCTCTGCATCGCGGTGTAGCTTGCTGTCCAGGTTTCGAGAGGGTGCGTTTCTGGATGAGGTATCGAATATATTGCTCTCCCCTACTTATACCTCCGGAGGAGATCAAGAATGTAATATTAGAGAGATTCGAGCACGCACGGAGGCTTTCCGGCAGTCATTCTTCCCGCGAACCAAACGCGACTGGAACCGGAAAGGGAAGTAATGACAGTGGCACGTAAAGTGCCCTCGCCACACTCCGTTAGGTGACTTGCGGAATATAAATGTAGATGTAGATGTTTCAAGAGGCTGTGTATTGAAAATTTTCACCGCATATACAGAAAGTGGGAAAATACCATCCGTTAAGTCACAACGCGGACGAAATTATCTTGGATTGACCGCGACAGATGGTCACTGAGGATGACTGATGAAAGAAACGGGGCTGACAGCTGTGAAAGTCACTGCATTATTGCATTGGACGCCTTGTCAGCACCAAAACCATACGGAGAGTGCTTATGCAAGGAATTACTGGACGATCTGATCTTCCAAAACCACTCTTCACTAATGAAATGCCCGTAACAAGAAAATGTAGTGCTGAAGCCGAAAAACGTGGAATATGGAGTAAAAGAGGACTGTAATTTTGCAAGAATGAATCTTGTTTCACACTGTTTCTAACACCTGCCCGAGTTTAAATACCGTGGGTGAAACATGGAGGGGGTATTCAATGGGCGCCATGGTTACTCTGCAAGGCCGCTTTGGTACCAAGGATAATATGTCCGTTTTGGCTGATCAGATCGATCCCATAGTACAATATTTCTTCTAATATGGTGATTCTGTGTACGAAGGTGACAGGACCCCCAATCACATACTCTCATCGTCCAGGATTGATTGTGTATGGCGATGAACTGTCGTACTTCCCTCGCCACCACAGTCGCCAGATCTCTATATCACTCAACCATTCGGATATACTTTTGAGAGAAGGATGTGTGATCCCTATCCACTTCTATTATCATTACCTGAGTTTGCAGTAAGAATGATATATGATTCCCTTGAAAACCATGCAGGCCCATAGAAGGGACAAACTCCTAGACTTCCTTGTACGTCTGAACTTCATATACATCATCTGAACATCATACTCACTATGACTATGAAGACCGAAAAATAACCGCGCGACCGCTATGGTCGCAGGTTCGAACCCTGCCTTGGGTATGGATGTGTGTGATGTCCTTAGTTCTAAGTTCTAGGGGACTGATGACCTTAGAAGTTAAGTCCCATAGTGCTCAGAGCCATTTGAGCCATTTTGAACCGAAAAAGAAGGAAGACTACCATTCCTGCACGTCAGGTCGAGATTAGGACTGATTTCACTCCAGGCCATGGTATGCATCGGATGAAAACGCTCACTGACCTATATTTGCATGCCACCACCCTGCACAGGAGAACAGGGTACTAAAAACACTATTACACAAGGCACATGCCATCTCTGACAGAGTCTGCCCCAGGAAATGCAACACCTCAAAGCCGTGCTTCGAAGAAATGGATACTCATAATGACAGATTAAGGGCAATCTACGGCCCAACACTGCCGTACAACCTGTGCAGAAAGAAGAAATCATGGACGAAGAGGTAGCCACAGCCTTTATGCTGTACACTGGCGCGGTATTTAGAAAAGACGGTAGCATGCTAAAAAGCACCGCGTAGGAACTGTCTTTCGCCCGCCAAATGAAGCACAGGCATTGAGGAGTGCCAAAGATGACCTTGGTTTGCAGAAGGCCGGAGTATATCAGATACCGTGCCAATGTGGCAAGACAGATATAGGAAAAACAATGTACTTCATCAAACATAGATGCTGTGAACGCCAGTGGCACAGTCGATAATGTACCCCACCAATTTGTCGGTCGACAAGCACCGTTGGTCAGAAAATCTTGCGATGGAATTCGACCGTACCAGTATTTTTGAGCAGACTTCCAAATACAGGGTGACACAACGGCAGACGGAAGGTTTTGAACTGCGTAGTGCTGAGGGTGCGGTGGTGGGAGGTGGTCGTGGGGGGGATAGTTCTGATCCACACAAGACGCCATTTCGTTTAATCAGTCACTATGGAGCAGTTGGACTTGCAATGTCGAGTGTCTATCTATGACAGTTTCGTGAAAAGCGGTGAGTCTATTATTACTACGCAGCGATTGTTTCGTACGCGGTGTAATGTCAGTCGACATGGAGCTGTTATGAGCCGTAACACAATCCTCAGATGAGTGGAAAACTTCAGATCAACTGGAAACATACTTGATAAGAAGCATCCTGGCTCGAGACGCAGAGAAACGACACCAGAAAATATTGAAAGGGTAAGGCAAGCGGCAGTCAGAAGCCCAGGACGGTAAGCTAGACGTCATGCTAGTGAGTTACGAGTCAATCGTGAATGGGTTAGACGAATTTTGCATAAGGAATTAACATTCCATTCCTACAAAATGCTCATTGTCCAACAACTTAAGGAAACTGATTTTGAAGTACGAGAAGACTTCGCTTACAGAATGCAAGTGATTCTGAGATCGAATGAAAATGAAGTTTTATTAACGAGCAGTGAAGCTCATTTTAATTTAAACCGGACCGTTCAAAAATGGTTCAAATGGCTCTGACCACCATGGGACTCAACATCTTAGGTCATAAGTCCCCTAGAACTTAGAACTACTTAAACCTAATCAACCTAAGGACATCACACACACCCATGCCCGAGGCAGGATTCGAACCTGCGACCGTAGCAGTCCCGCGGTTCCGGACTGCAGCGCCAGAACCGCACGGCCACCGCGGCCGGCAACCGGACCGTGAATAAACAAAATTTACGTTACTGGACTCCAGAGCATCCACACCTTATCCACCAGCGTCCTCTACACTCAGAAAAAGTAACAGCCTGGTGTGCTCTTGGCTCTGTTGGCATTATTGGCAGTTATGTTTTGAAGAGAAAGGGGCCACAGTTACTGTAATTTGGACCCTTACATTCGTGCGCTTGAAACATTGTTGAAACCAAAACTAAGAAGACGACGAATCAATTTAAAACGCGTTTCGTTCCAGCAGGACAGGGCAACATCGCACACTGCCAACACTTCAATGATAGTTCTTAGACGCATGTTTCCTTGCCGGATTATCTCACGTTTTGGTAATGTTCCTTGGACTCCCAGGTGTTCCGACCTGTCAGTACGTGACTTTTTTCTGTGGGGGTGCCTTAAGAACGGTGTCTATAACCACAATCTACGAAATTTGGACGAGTTTGAAATTATTCAAGAAATTGCTGCCATCCCTGCCGAGGTTTTAGTACTTGTGATGGAGGATTTTGAGAAGAGACTTGAGTCCTGCATTCGAAATGATGGACGTCACTTGCACGACATAATTTTTCACAACAACTTTGTTAACTAAAATGGCAAATAATAATCTTTTATTTTGTGTAAATAAACGTTCATTAATTTTAAAGTTGGCTGAGTATTATTTGATTAAAAACCGTCCGTCTCCCGTGTGTCACCCCGTTCTTGGCCAGTGCCGTTGGAGAATACATTGAAATTTTCACCAGAGATAATCTTATCAACCGGGACTACGGCTAAGGTGTAAGTAAGGCTTAGGAACAACCACAGGGTATAATTAAGAAGAATCTCAACATACACAACGATCTGAGAGAGACACTACATCGACGCCAGCGTCTCCACGACTGACGACACGCGCCCTCTGCAGCCGACTGCGCGGGGGGGGGGGGGGGGGGGGGGGGAGGTTTGGGGTGTGAGAAAATGAAGTCAGCCACGTGTCCTCAGGAACTTAGTTTGTCAACGCACCTGAAGATGGCGACATGGCTGATAGCCGAAATATTCCGCCTTTTGGGACGCTACGGGCGGGCAGCACACCCGTCGACCCTTCGTTCAGCAAATAAACTTAAGTTTACCTGCAGTTATTAGCACTTAGCCATAGAGGGCGTTTTTTGTGTTATGTTACAAGGAATGTTACAGACTTCATTATTCAACTAGTCACAAAGACAAGTAAGGCTTGTAACTCATTTGTGAGACTTCGTGACTTATCATCTGTTGGAGTACTGTAGAACATTCGTTCTCCTATCTGTTGCCTGACCCTGGTGAATAGCTGTGTAATACTGGCAGGGGGAAATAGTCTTAGCGGTGTAGTGCACCAGAAAACGTTTTACGAACTCAAAAACTCGGCTGACAGTAACAACAGTGGCAACTCGGCCTCCACAGAAGTAGCAACGAGGCCTGTACAAAAGATTGTGTCCTTTGCAAAGTGGTTAGTGCCTCCTGCACTATAAATTTTAGTAATGTGTGTGAGTGTAATCTAATAGTTAATATTTTTATGTTCCCTTATGTAAAGTAAGTGGTAATCTGAAATCCAGTGATTGAGGATATGGGTCCTCTCTTTAATTGCGCCACTAGGCACAGAAATTTGAGTGTTATTACCTATACAAGGATGACTTCTTGTGCTTGAAGCAAGTCCCGTAAGGACACTCATGGCTAGTCGTTACGAGGACTGCTCATCGTAGCACACATGGACTTAGCTTTGATCGCCATTCTATAATTTTCTGTGAGATATAGAACTCTACAATCGGATCTCCATAATCGGACTGTATATAGTAATTTTAATATTGGGGAACTAAACACTTCAGTCGAAGAAAGGTTTAGTGCTTAATTAAGAAACCAAATTTAAGTTCTATGATTTTTGGGTTGGCTCAAATGGCTCTGACCACCATGGGATTTAACATCTGGGGTCATCAGTCCCCTAGAACTTAGAACTAATTAAACCAAACACCTAAGGACACCACACACATCCATGACCGAGGCAGTATTCGAACCTGAGACCGTAGCGGTCGCGCGGTTCCAGACTGAAGTGCTTAGAACCGCTCGGCCACATCGGCCGGCATTTTTGGGTTGGCTCAAATGTATAGTATGATATGCTTTTTTCAAGTGTATCTGTATTAATGCTTGTTTGTATATTTTTTCTTTGTCCTTAATATGATGCAGAACGTGTGTTATTGGGTAAATGTTTAAAGTGCGTCATATTGAGGTGTTGGCATTCGCGTTCACGACCTTGTTGTTTTACTCACTATGGTCGTTTTGCTTTGTTTCTGAAATGTACGGGCGGCGGCGGCTCGTGGGTGTACATTCTGGGTGTTCACAATTTTTTTTAAATTCAGATAAATACCAGAGGGCGAAATTAACAGCACCTGCTTTATAAGTTATGCTTATCAACATATTTATACAACTTCAACCGCCGTCAATAATAATAATAATAATAACAATAAGATGCACAAACTATCTGAAAAAAGGAAGAATTCTTTTTATGAAATTTTGATGTTTTGTACATAATGAGGTATAGTTCACGGAAAAAACGAAATAATGTTTAAGTTTTCGCTACCCTCCGTTTCGCATTTTTGTGTAAGTGGGAGATTTAGTGCTTTTTTATTTCTTAAGACAAATGTACATCATCCCTAATTCGTGAATTAGGTAACGAATCGTCTTCCTGTCCGAAAATCAGGCATTCTTACGTTGTTCACACACAACAACTTACGCTTTTATTCACCTCTTTGTCAAATGTTCCCTTGTAGTCACGCTTATTTGATTTCGTCACTTTCTCAGACAGCGGATCTGGCCTAGGGGGCCCTACTTCGTTTGTGGCCAACGTTGCCTGTTTCCTGGCTTAATACAGGTTCAACAGAGTTCGTGTTGACACGGCACAGGAAATCCGATTCCTGCACAGCAGACAACCAACTCCAAACACGAGCTGAAGTTTGCGGAAATTATTATACAAGTAGTACTATATACAAATAAGGTTTCTTGAATAGAATCCAAATCAGGTGCTGAAAGTGGTAAGGGCCGAAAGCACACCGTCTTCGTCCCCATATTTAAGTGAATATCAGAGCAATCAGTGAGACAGTTTTTCGTGAATGTTTAAATATACGTACATTGTGGGCCTACAGTACAGATAAACCTGACCAAAAAATTAGATCAACCAATGTCAGAAACATGAATAAATGCTGTAGTCTCAAAATCGACGATGATGTGCCGTATGGTTCTCAGGGCCTGAATCGGATTATTGTATGGCAAAACCCAAAGTTAATGTACTATATCTCATTCAGAATACCTCGAAAAAAGTTTTTCTATCAGTATAACTACAACATATTCTGATGACTGATCTAATCTTACTACATAGTGAGTGAACTGGCATATGTTTGGCGTGTGCTACCGCCTAGCGGGATTTAGGTCAAGCGTGATGACTGGGTGTTGTGTGATGTCCTTAGGTTAGTTAGGTTTTCGTAGTTCTAAGTTCTAGGGGACTGATGACCATTGCTATTAAGTCCCATAGTGCTCAGAGCCATTTGAACTATTTATATCAAGCGAACGCGGATAAAATCGACTGCAGTGTGATGCCACCTGACGTCATTTACCTTAACTTGTAATTGAGTGGTAAGGACTAGCAGTGCACGCCGTGAACCACGCACATTGTTTATTAAATCTATATGTATTCGGTCCGCTGCTCGTGGTCTCGCGATAGCGTTCTCGCTTCCCTAACATGGAGTCCAAGGTTCGATTCGAGGCGGGGTCAGGGATTTCCATCTGCCCCGAGATGACTAGGTGTTGTTGTGTCGTCTTCATCATCATCATTCATCCCCATTACGCTCGGAGGAAGGCAACGGCAAACCACCCATTAGGACCTTGCCTAGTGCGTCTCCCGCTTCGTTCCACTATGCTCTGTCAAGAGGCATGGAACTTCATTTCCATATGTATTCCGTCTGGAAGGCAATTACGTCACGTCAGTTGCGCATGTGCAGAAGCTCCTTAAAATGTGCACAAGTGAAGCTGTGCTCGCGACCCTGATGGCAATTTCTCCGAGTATAGAGGAGCAATAATGCACTGAGCGGTAGATTTAGTGCACTGTATTTTAGATTACCACATCTACATTACGTTTGACAGCATTCAAAGAAAAATAATCAATAAATCCGCAAGGTGTCAAAAGTTAGTGTGTCCATGTGCTCTTGTGCTCCTACACGACAGTCGCCACTGTGTACAGTCTTAGGAGACTTGATGCGCAAACTTTTGTTCATGTTCTCTTATTTGTTAGAACATGGGCCATTTGCAAGTGTCTGCTGGTATATTCCAAATTTGAAAAACATAGCCGATCCTTACCTACCCTTTGCAGTTGCTTGTCGAATGACTCATTTTAACTGAGAAAATATGATGTCATGCATGATAATCTCGGAAAAACTATTGTCACAATACTGGGACTAGAATGCAAACATTATGCACAGCTCATTTATAGACAGTTGTGCAGCGGTGCACAGACGTTTTATAAAGTGAATGAACAGGCTAGCGTTTTGGAGGAAGCAAAACTTTCTCACTTCTGTGTGAGATCACTAAACATGAAACAGGAGAATATATTACACGCGCAAACAAAGTTGACACGCGGCGCGTTGGCTGATGGGAGCGACCGTAAAAGCATTTCCCATTTACAGACACTCCCACCAGCCACCGCGCCGAGTGTCAACTTCGTTTGCGCGAGTAGTATACAGTAGTGCTCTTCAATCGTCCCTGCCTGGTCTCTGTCGGAAGCTGATGTATTTTGAATCCTGGGACATTGTAATCGTGTGTTCCTGTAGATAGCGCATTTTTCACAGATGCTATCACAGATGAAACACACTTCGACGAGCTTAGAAGCTTCGCGAACTTAGATGTCGCGTGTCCGCGCGCGATAGCAGACCGTATGACTGAGCTACGAACCTGACTGTTGACACGGCGAAAGCAATCTCAAACCCTAAAACTTTCTGCAACAGCAGATCCATTTACGTGTATGCCACATATGGACAACCCAGTGTGGATGTGGCGTCACTTTCTCACTTTAATATGAATGAGATTTTTAGAAATCCTTCTCGTCTGTTAAGCGGCGTTGCTCATTTATGTTAAATGCTCTGAACGCTAATGACTGTCGAGTCAAGTGGCAGACTGTATGGTAACAATCTATAGACAGTATATATAATAAACAAGTCACTAGTGCAACGGATGGTGATCAAAGTTTTGTATAGAACAAGAATGTGCATACTGTGAGAGGCATCAGTTCAGAATGCAGCGTTGGCAGCATTGCGTGTTGACAACATTTCAGAGTCTTCCGATGCACACGTGCCCACATACGCATCTTGCCTCTACATCCCGCCACTACGATGGCGGCGTAGTCGGGCTGCTGCATGCGGTTATCAGCTGGAGGAGAGGGCACCTGCCTCTCTTTCTGCCTATCCCTCTCACTCGAAGCGTTTTCTTCCGAGTGTGCAGAATATACACTACTGGCCATTAAAATTGCTACACCAAGAAGAAATTCTGTTGTGGTTGGCAGGAGAGCCAACTGTGTTAGTAAAGGAGGCCGAAATGCAAGCGTCTCAGCTCACGCAGGCTGGCGTGAGGTCTGGAACATGACAAGGGAATTAGAATTGAAAAAAACGGACGTAGCTGGTGGAATACTTAACTTTAATCCATTAATGGAGAACGTCGCTCTTTATGGTACATGATTCACAATATCAATAGTACGGATACTGGCGCCTTTCTAGGTCGTAGCAAATAACATTGCTGAAGGCTATGCTAACTATCGTCTCGGCAAATGAGAGCGTAGAAGTCAGTGAACCATCGCTAGCAAAGTCGGCTCTACAACTGGGGCGAGTGCTAGGAAGTCTCTCTAGACCTGCCGTGTGGCGGCACTCGGTCTGCAATCACTGATAGTGGCGACAAGAGGGTCCGACGTATACTACCGGGCCGCGGCCGATTTAGAGGCTACCACCTACCACGTGTGGTGTGTGGCGGTGACACCACAAATTCAGATGATAAACGGGTATTCATTGGACACATATATTACACTAGAACTGACATGTGATTACATTTTCAAGCAATTTGGGTGCATAGATCCTGAGAAATCACTGCCCAGAACAACCACGTCTGGCCGTAATAGCGGCCTTGGTACGCCTGGGCATTGAGTCAAATAGAGCTTGGATGGCATTTACAGGTACAGCTGCGTCATGCAGCTTCAACACGATACCACAGTTCATTAAGAGTAGTGACTGGCATCTTGTGACGAGCCAGTTGCTCAGCCACCATTGACCAGACGTTTTCAATTGGCGAGAGATCTGGAGAATGTGCTGTCCAGGGTAGCAGTCGAACATTTTCTGTATCCAGAAAGGCCCATACAGGACCTACAAAATTCGGTCGTGCATTATCCTGCTGAAATGTAGGGTTTCGCAGGGATGGAATGAAAGGTAGAGCCATGGGTCGTAACACATGTGAACTGTAACGTCCACTTTTCAAAGTGCCGTCAATGCGAACAAGAGGTGACCGAGACGTGTAACCAATGGCACCCCATACCATCACGCCGGGTGGTACTCCAGTATGGCTATGACCAATACACACTTCCAATGTGCGTTCACTGCAAAGTCGCCAAACACGGATGCGACCATCATGATGCTGTAAACAGAACCTGGATTCATCTGAAAAAATGACGTTTTCCCACTCGTGCACCCAGCTTCGTCGTTGAGTACACCATCGCAGGCGCTCCTGTCTGTGATGAAGCGTCAAGGCTATCCGCAGCCATGGTCTCCGAGCTGATAGTCCATTCTGCTGCAAATGTCGTCGAACTGTTCGTGCAGATGGTTGTTGTCTTACAAACGTCCCCACCTGTTAACTCAGGGATCGAGATGTGGCTGCACGATCCCTTACAGTCATGCGGATAAGATTCCTCTCATCTCGACTGCTAGTGATACGAGGCTGTTGGGATCCAGCAAGGCGTCCCGTATTACCCTCCTGAACCCACCGATTCCATATTCTGCTAACAGTCATTGGATATCGACCAACGTGAGCAGCAATGTCGAGATACAATAAACCGCAATCGCGATAGGCTACGATCCGACCTTTATGAAAGTCGGAAACGTGGTGGTACACATTTCTCCTCCTTACACGAGGCAACGCCAGTCAACTGCTGTTTGTGTATGAAAAATTATTTGTAACTTTCCTCATGTCAGCACGTTGCAGGTGTCACCACCGGCGACAATCTTGTGTGAATGCTCTCAAAAGCTAATCATTTGCATATCACAGCATCTTCTTCCTGCCCGTTAAATTTCGCGTCTGTAGCACGTCGTCTTCGTGGTGTCGCTATTTTGATAGCCGGTAGTGTATAAACCGATGGAGTACATTGAGTTTACATCGTTAAAAAGATTTTCATGGACCACTAAAACAGATGACCATGAGTCTGCTTCGGTATTACACACATCCATTTTCTATGTAGATTTCAACACTACTCAACATAAGAAGACCTAATTTGTACAATTTCATCATATTTGGACGTTTTTTCTGTCAACTACCGTCAAAAGACTGTGAGTCGACTCTGAGTTATAAATTTACGCTTCCTTGAACGATATTCCTAATCCATCCAGGAAGGACATCGTGTCTACATTGTGACCATATAAATTCCACATTTCCTCTTGATCATTGCTGACGGTCGATCCAGGGAGACGTCGAGTCAACTTAACATTGTATCAAGCCAAATTTGTAGCAATAGTCATGATTTGAATGACAAGTAATCTACCATTCGTTCTATACAGACTTACGATATGAAATTATTGAAATCTGCTACACAATGTGTTGTTCACAACTGAGCAAGTTGATCTTCATTTATTTGAAGCACACTATATTTATCTGAAAATTTTGATCACTTGAATCTGTGACTGATCCATGGATCTTTATATTGTCTGTAAAGATGGAAATGCTTTAAAAACTGGAAATGAAGCACAGATTTCTGTAGCAAACGCAATATATGTAACTAACTGATCAAATTTGTTGTCTGATTCTAAAGTCTGTGATAATTTCTGAATTTATTACTGTACATGTATGTTTAACCATTACAGATTGCCATTATGCACTGAAGTACGTTATAAGATGAGAACGCTGCAATTACGGTTGAAACTTCCCCTTAGAAAAATTATACAAAACTGTGCTTAAACTGACAATATTTTTTAGCGCAACGCAATCTGACTTTCAAAAATCCCTACAAAAGAATGCCCCAGACTAACATTAACCTATACCTTTCACAAATCACTTACCTCACCAAAAATCTTCGTTACTCGAACTACTGCAATACAGCGAGCGCCACTACTGCCAACTAAATAAAAGATTCAAACTACTGAAGGCACTAACTACTGATAGGCATAGTTGGCAAATGAAAGATTTTGATAGGGAACAAACAATGTATTTACCTTAATAGTCATAATATATACAGCAGTTCATGACATCCAGTCTTACAAATTTCAAAACTCCGCCATCTCTCTCCCCACGTCCACCACTGCTGGCGGCTCACCTCCAACTGCGCAACGCTACGCGCCGCTAACAGCCAACTGCCCAACGCTACAATGGCGAGTATTACAACAATGCCAACCAGCCACAGACTGCACACAGCACAGCCAGTGATTTTCGTACAGAGGTGGTGTTACAAATAAAAAAACCTAAACAGCCTAGTTACACAGTATCATGGTTTCACCCTAACGATGGTCGAAGAGTTTAAGATATTTAGTTTTTCGTATACCTACAAGCCTTGACGGGACCATGTGATACTACATTTTGTCTGTCAGACGTTGAACGTATGACTCTTTCGTACAATAACCGTGTAAACGATGCATCTGTGCATTTACTCTGAATTTGTCCACTTATTTTGCTGTATCGATAGTTAAAACCTCATGTCTACTACAAAGATGGAAACGATGGACCAGTTCCTTTCGTCCGCTATTTTTGTTCTGATGTTTCGATTGTTATGGCTGGAATAGAGAAATCGACATTACGTTGTTAGGGGACGTTAATGACCGAACACTCATCGTCATCCCTCATTGATTTTCATTGTGTATTGTGCAGTAAGTCCCTTAGATACCTGTATCGGTCATTTCTTGTATCCTGTAGAATGTTTTTGCAAACCATGCATTGGATGATTCGCTCATTCGTCCTCTAACAATGATGTCGTATAATCTACACCAGTCGGACACAGGTCCACGCGATTAATTGAATTTATTGGTGGTTTTAGTGCCCTACGCATTCGGCTAGGCACTGAACTCGCCTTGAGCGCTGACTGTTCTCTCTTTCTTTTTTCTTAAAAAAACAAAATGCGCTGAATCGTGCGTATTGAGGACGACAACACGCGCGCGACCACCATGTGGTGACATCTACACCTAGTACTAGTTACTTTCCAATTTGTAGCAGATTTCAGAAATTCCAGTTTCAAAATCTGTTTACCGGGTATTAACGCGTCAATATGTTACACGTCCTGAAGTACACCACAATCGAATTTGTTGCCTGCTTCATCTTTAAGGCCCCATTTGGATATAGAGTAGAGCGTCGATTATCTGATGTAATTGGGGGTCACAGGTGTTCGGAAAACTGATTTGTTCGGATAATCGAACTGTACATGTTTATTTGCCAAAAAGAAGTACTGTATAGCAAATTTATTCATAAAAACAGGCATCTCTTGCAGTATTACAAAGTAACATACAAAGGTAACTTCAGTAGGAATATACAGTATGTGGCAGAGATTATTAAACAAAAATATATACGTATTACTTACGCATTTTGCATAAACAATACACATAGTACACAAAATTAAGGTTTAAAAAAAATTCTTTATTGTGGTCTGTCTAAGCAAGCCTACATGCTTACGAGCAGCTAAGTCACGTACTTGTTTCATTACAGATATCTGAAACGGGTCACTTTCATCTTGGGCTTCAAACCATCACAAGGTAGTATCTAAACAAGTGAACACCTCAGAAGCTGTTGGTATACTTTCATCTTCACTTTCTGGAGCACTGATTGATGAGATGCTGGCGGTGTCATCTTTATCAGCGACGACGTTTACAATCTCGCTGTCCTGCATGTTTAACGTATTCTTCATCACATTCGTGGCAATCTGTTTCTTTTAGCATACCGAGAACTTCGGACATATCATTCTGTTCGTCATTTTCAATCATACCTTGTGAATTTTCTTCTGTGTCCAAAATTTTATTCCAGGCTTTCGTCAAATTCTCTTCCTTTACACTATTCCATGCTGCGCTGATTATGTAGGACGCGTCTTTCAAGTCAATATTATTATGATTTCTTAAGAGACTTTCTTCTCCATCCTTTTCTCTTTCTAACAGTACCTTACGCAACAATTCTTTCCTGTAATATCGTTTGAAAGTCTCAATAACGCCTTGATCCATGGCTGTAATAAGGAGGTTACGTTAGGTGGAAGAAATATTATATTTATGAACTCGTCTTTTTCTTTTAAAATATCACATGACGGATGAGTTGGTGCATTGTCAAGGAGAAGTAGTGTTTTCTCCCTCTTTCCATTCTTTAGCTGATGAGCTTTTACAGAGGGTACGAAAACGTGCAGAAACCACTTCATAAAAATCGTACTATCCATCCAGGCACTCTTTTGTGCGGTGTAAACAACAGGCAAGGCTGTCATATTAACGTACTTGAAACAACGTGGTTTTTTACTTATACCAATGACGAACATAGGCAGTCGGTGACTTCCAGTAGCATTAACACAAGCCAAAGCTGTAATACGGTGCTTGCTTGTTTTAGGGCCAGGTGCTGCTAATTCATGGCGTGAAACAAGAGTTTTTCGCAGTAAAGCTTTCCAGTGAAGTCCAATTTCGTCAGCATTGTAAACGTTTTCCAGAGCATAATCTTCTTCCCTTACTACGCCCCTTAGTTTGACTTTAAAAGAATCAGCCGACAGTTTTTCTCCCTGTATTGTGAGCTCACGAATGCCGTGCCTTGACTTGAAGCGTTGTAACCAGCACGTGCTCGTTTTAAAGTTCGAAGGCCCTTCAAGTTTTTCGTTGAACTGAATGGGATCTGAGATAGGTTCTCCTTCCGATCTCTTTTGTGTAAACCACTTGTAAACAGCATCATCTAGATCTGTGTTAGTGGCGAGCTTCATAGTTTTACGGCTTGTTCATCCATCAGTAGAATCAAGCATAGCTATAAAATTTGCTATGCTCCTCTTTCTTTTTATATCCGTAATTGTCGACTTCCCCACCTGGTACTCATTGGATAAAGTGGTTGCAGATTCACCTTCTTCTAACCTTTTAATAATCTCGTACTTGTCCCTCATAGAAAGGACAACACGTTTTCGTTTAAGCATTTTGTATTATCAAATTCACTTCTTTACGCAGCAGCACACAAATGGTCGTAACAGAGAACAGAAGGTGAGTGTTAGTAGCGTGAGAAGCTCCTCTTGGGTGCGCGCAATCCTTCAAACTGCAAGGACGGCACGCCTCAACTCTAAGCTGGCGCAGCTGTTGCTGTGAACAGCTTTGATACTGCCGCTACTTCTGCCAGTGCCAAGCCGACGGAAGTGTGCTGATAATTGAAACACAGCGACTGGCTGCTTGGCCGGTCAGCAGCGCCTTGTGAAGGCCCCATTAGAAGCAGCGGTGGCCCACTGCGGCGACTACTGTGGGAAACTTGGTTTGGGAGTGAGGGGGATGATGGACGGTAGGGTGGGATAGTAACAGGTGCGAGCGAGTACACAGTTCGGTTAAGCGGTCGTTCGGTTGACCGACGTTCGGATAATCGACGATCTACTGTATTTGTTTTGATTAGCACTACACCCCTACTAATGCGATGTAGTGTGTTTGTTTAGCACTGTTGTAAGATATCTCTAGCGTGATTTAAGTGTTCCAGGTCTGCAGGAGACACTTTGTAGAGGGTGGCGGTAGATGGTGGCACTCAACGAAAGTCTGTTAAAATTTTTCTGCGTATTTATGTGCAATTCTTTATGATTGAGGATCTGAGAATCCGTCTACTTAATACAGATTCCCAAGTAGCATGGAGTTCAGGAATTTTATTATTAGCCTACATATGTCATTTAGGCTTTTATTTACACTTTTTTTTGGATGTGCTGATCTGGACCGTATGGGTCATGTGTATATGGCGTTGGATAAACAAAGAGCTTGAGAAGTTGTTCTGAAAACAATTAGTCTGGCTTCCCATTACTATACGTTAGTTTGCTCAAGATTTATTCCTGGCGGCAACCTCTTGGCGTTCTGTTCCAGGCTGCTGCCATTCCAGGTGACTTTCAGTTTCATGTTTGCCTACTCTGAGAGTAGGTGAAAGGCGCTAATTTGTGTCCTCTTGGGATCTGGTTTGAAGGACTGCTCTTCAAAAATGGTTCAAATGGCTCTGAGCACTATGGGACTGAACATCTTAGGTCATCAGTCCCCTAGAACTTAGAACTACTTAAACCTAACTAACCTAAGGACATCACACAACACCCAGCCATCACGAGGCAGAGAAAATCCCTGACCCCGCCGGGAATCGAACCCGGGAACCCGGGCGTGGGAAGCAAGAACGGGACTGCTCTTGGTAACATTCAGAGTTTTCGAGTTTCCTTTTCTCTTCCTCAAAGCTCTTTCCTTGTTCGCCGGCCGGGGTGGCCGAGTGGTTCTAGACGCTACAGTCTGGAACCGCGTGACCGCTACGGTCGCAGGTTCGCATCCTGCCTCGGACATGGATGTGTGTGATGTCATTAGGTTAGTAAACTTAAGTCTACCTGAGCTACACCTGTTATTTGCTTGTTTTCAAATCCTTTCTCTATGTGTTCTGTAAGAGAGAGAATTTGTTTGGTGCCCAGTTTCCCAATATGAATCCAGCCTGTTGCGTCATAAGCGTTTGGTCTGCGATTTTTGATTATTAAACGTAAACCAGAAATTACATTCATCATTATCAATGAAATAATTCCAAACTGCCAGTGAGTACTACGAAATACATTCAAAACATGCCTTTGCCTGTACTTGAAACTTTTTCACATACCCATCAAGTGCCTCGTACTCCCTAATGATATTTAAACAATCATTCGCCTCAACGAATAATCCGGCTTGGTACAATATAAGGGCATTTTTGAGTGGCTACAGACACCCCCGGACGCTCCTTGGCTGCCGGTCCATTGTCGCAGTGCTGTAACAGTGCTTGCTGCTACGGCCTGCTATTTCTTTCTCTGTTGTTTCAGAGAACAGCGTGGCAGAGTACTAGCCTTACTACGACAGTTTTTGAAACTATTACTACGAGGTTAATCCGCCACTTGAAACTCAACTCGGCAACTCAACAACAATTTTCATATACGTAATTAAGGCGAGACGGTCAATGATTTCTTCAGTGTAGATGCACACCAAGCCCGACCTATTACGAGACTGCCGCGAGTAAGGAGGATAACGAGAAAGGAGTTCTACATTAGCAGTCAATGGGTAAGTTGAGAATTTGTGTCTGGCGGGAGATTCGGTAGGGTGGCCCGTGCAGTTGCAATGACCACTGTGTTTGGATAGCTTAGCGGTCAGAAAAGTTGCCTCGTAAGCAGCAGACCCAGGCTCGAATCCCCTGTCCGGCACAAATTTTCAACTGTCGCTAGTGATTTCAATCAATGCCCACTCGTAGCCAGTGTCTTAATTTCGTGTCGTTATTTTCTTTAGATTTCTCTTGGCTCGTTATAGCAGATAAACTTACAGAGGGGTCTGAACAGCCAGTATAGGAGGACCGGACCAACTGTATCGTTACAAAGGTCTTAAGCTGATACAGTCCGATAACAAAAAATGTTATAGTGTCACTCAGTTCACGACTGTAGCAAGCTATAGTTTTCGTGTTACTGCTGTGCAGACGAGAAATCGTTTCATGAAGTGTAACAATAATGGTTCACGTTGGCAGAACGGATTGGTAATCACGTTAGGAGAGATATCCTCCGTTACGTTATTCTCCATGCCGTTACGTGGTACTGTCCTTGTTGTATGGCGCGATGTTCCAAGTGGAATTCAAACCTAGGATCATCTCCGACCAAGCCTGACGTACGATTATAGAAGCCTTTTTTCATGCCAGGTGACACAGACTTAGCCCAGTGGTCACGAGAATTACAAACGACAGTGACAATGGCCAAGTCGTCATTAAAATTTTGGGTTCATATGGCTCTGAGCACTATGAGACTTTAACATCTGAGGTCATCAGTCCCGTAGACTTAGAACTACTTAAACCTAACTAACCTAAGGACAGAACACACATCAATATCCGAGGCAGGATTCGAACCTGCGACCGTAGCGGACTGAAGCGCCCTGAACCGCTCGGCCACAACGGCCGGCAAAATTTTGGGAAACTGCTGTTATTCTGTAACTGTCATAGAACACTATGTAGACACCCTATTCAACACAGCTGTACTTTAAAAGTGTTCTTTATTATTTCTACGTTTAGGTCCAGGTGCTACGAGTGCCCCGGAAGATATAATTTTCCTGAGTTAAATATTTCATTTTATTTGAGATTAGCTAGTAGAAATAATATTTAATAGAGTCCCTAATAAGAACGCAAGAAAACGTCAGAAGGTGTTGGCCAAACTATCATAGATGCAAAAATGGTTCAAATAGCTCTGAGCACTATGGGAGTTAACAACTGAGGTCATCAGTCCCCTAGAACTTAGAACTACTTAAACCTAACTAAAGTAAGGACATCACACACATCCATGCCCGAGGCAGGATTCGAACATGCGACCGTAACAGTCGCGCGGTTCCAGACTGAGGCGCCTAGAGCCGCTCAGCCACACTGGCCGGTTCATACATGCAGAATGAAAGAGTTTTGTAGCGTTATTGCGATGGGAAGGCTTTCGTCTGTAATTAAAACAGGGAAATTCCTGAAGTGTTATTTTTCTTACTTATTGACTATGCTTTTAATGTTGATTTAATTTGTGTTCATGCTGTTTATCCTTATATAAATTTGCTAAAATAGAAGAAGTATATTTTAACGTATGTTACCTTACCTGTAACTTTGTTTTTCCGTTGTACTTTCATGTAATATTAATGTGCAAATTAGTTGTTTATGTAAAAATGAAATACTCTGCCCGATTAGATAAAAATCAACGTCTATCCTATTAAATGAACAAAAAGACAGCTGAGAAAGTGGAAAGGTAGTCAGAGAGTTGGAAGTACACTGACTCAAAAAGAAACCCCATCACCAAAAAAGTAATTAAGGCATACTAACGAAATTTAGAGAATACATTTGTCTAGGTACACATTTAACTGATTAACACTGCAACATCACACGTTAATGTAAGCACTAGACAAGCCATTGCCAATGTGAAATGCTGGTACACCAATAACCAGTGTGAGTGACAAATTGCTGAGTGCAAGCATGCAGACGTGCATGCGCTGTGTTGAACTAGTGCCGGATGTCATTTTGTGGGATGGAGTTCCATACATGTTGTATTTGGTCATTCAGTACAGGGATGGTTAATGCTGTTTGTGAATGACGCTGCAATTGTCGTCCGATAATATCCCCTGTGTGCACGACTGGGGGCAGATCTGGTGATAGGGCAGGCCAAAGCAACATGGTGACCTTATCGAGAGCGTGTTGGGTTACAACAGCGGTATGCGGGCGAGCGTTATCTTGTTGGAAAACATCCCCTAGAATGCTGCTCATGAATGGCAGCACGACAGGTCTAATCACCAGATTGAGTTGATTTCTGCAGTCAGGGTGTTCCTGCTCTCAAACGATATAGCATCCCAGACCCAAATTCCAGGTGCAGGTCGTTGTGTCTAGTACGGAGACAGGTTGGTTGCTGGCCTTAACTGGCCTCCATCTAACCAACTTACAGCCATCACCAGCACCGAGGAAGAACCAGCTTTCATCAGGAAACACAGCAGACCTCCACACTGCCCTCTAACGAGCTCTCGCTTGACACCACTGATGTAGCAAATGGTGGAGGTTTGGAGTCCGAGGAATGCAGGCTACAGGGCGTCTGACTCGGAGCTGTCCTTGAAGGAAACGATTTGTAACAGTTCGTTGTGTCACTGTGTTGTCAACTGCTGCTCAGATTGCTGCTGCAGATACTGTACGATGCGCTAGGGTCACATACCAAACAGGATGGTATTCTTACGACTGCACATTGCCCATCGCCGCCAGTTATCATGTACAGTGGCTACATTACTGCAAAGTCTTTCTGGATTATCGAAGATGGAACTCCAGCTCTCGTACCCCTGTTACACGACCTCGTTCAAAATCAGCGAGGTGGAACTGTCCTACCTGACATGGATGACAGTTGCAGAAGGCGGAAACTTCCCCCTCCTTAGATCCGCTTCCCTTCTTCTCTCCATCACCTTCACCATTTCTGAACACTTAACTTTCGAATACAAGTTTCAACATATTCACCAAGACTCCAGTATTTCAGCCGTATTCTGTTTCCAGCAACACTTTTCGTTAAGTGTATAACTCCACCGAAACTGCTTCACTTTCACTTCTTCTCATCATAGTGCCTCTATTACCTTCAGCTCAATCTTAGCCAAAAGTACTGGTTACGTCTTCAACACGTAACCGGTATCTTCATTAAAGTACACCGGCAGAAAAGAATCGCAGCACCGAAAAGGAGTTGTGCGACATAAACAAAAGTTGACAGGCGTATTTCTACATCTGAAAGCTGATGTCTATAAAGATTTCGCATCCAGTCGCATAAACGTGTCCCCTCATATATTACCGGCACTATAGAGATGCAAACCGACGATTTATCTTGCAGTTATAATGCATACAGCTCTTTGTATATACAGTAATTAACACATACTACATCATTTACTTGAGCAAGTATTAGTATTGTAAATTATCCTTCTGCATTTGCGTTAGCGTTGCGTTGTGTAAGTAGGTGTATGCGAGTACGGACGCATGTTGCCAATGGAGAGACGTGAGACCGTGCAGTAATGGAAAAGTTTTGTGTATCGGGGCTTTTGAGTAATAACCAAATATATGTGAGCGTCAGACGCAGAAGCAAAGAGCACATAGTATCCGATTCAGTAAGACATTACTAAGAGATAGTATAGAGTAACAGTTGTTTCTAGTGTCTGATACGACGGTAGCGTGAGATAAGATCAATCGGATTAGAGCAAGGTTAGCACAATGTTTGGATCAGCTTGCACAACTCATTAAACCATGTCAGCCTAAGGCTTGAACTGGAGTGACTCATTCTTAAAATCAAATTTATGTGCACATACTTCAGTGCGTTTTCCATTCTGGTATGGTGACAAAACCCACACAGAAGTTGCAACTGTTTCATCCTACACATGGAAATTTACATTTATGAAAAAAGTGCGTAAATTCTTTATTATTTCACACAAAAGCGCCATGAATGTTAATACATGTAGCCCAATGCGAGACAAGACGGTCAGCGACTCCATGGATAAAAGTTTGGGGTTGCATACGGAGAAATATGTTGCCAACAATATTTCGAGTAAACTGCAGAAATTTCGCTGGAATGCCCTTACACATCCTCCATACAGTCCCGACTCTTCCTATGAGATTTCCATACCTTTTAGCACAGAAGAAAGACATTCGTCGCCTTTGGTTTACTTCGGTCGACCAGGCATGTGCCTGGGTACAGTCATGGTTCAGTACAACAACAAACCAAGATTGTCTAGTACTTTTTACGGTTGGTTGTACCTGTTTTCTGATACGAAATATCTGATTCATGGTTTCTGATATTTGCACAATGGTTTAGTTCTCTGCCGAACCTCTGTCTTGTTCAAAGTCAGTCTAGTTTATATGAATTACTTTACACGCTACCGGATTATGCTACGGAAATTAGTCTTCGCATCAAAGTCACAACAAAAATTAAATTCAGCATTGTATTTATGTCTGATTTATAAAATCAATAAAACGTCTTTCACAAAAAATACCTTAATTTACATTCACGTGACAGAAATACATTTTATTCCCACAAAAAATTTTAATTTGCAAAAGTTTTTCATTTTCAAAAAACATAGGCTTATCTGGAGTTGTATTAAATCTTAAAGCGGAGATGTGTTTACAATCAATCTGACTCATCGGTTGTTCTAGAAGCTTCTAGAACAATATTTAATTAATATACACATTGAACCATGCGTCACTTGTAATTGTGCAGTTCACGTGTTCACTTGACGACCCTCTTTGGTATGAAGCTGGCAGATCAATGAAAAACTGCATATTAATTTTTTATTTGAGTATTGTGACATACTGCCTATGAAAATGCTTGTAAGCTTCGGTCTCTTAAACTGCGTGAAATGAACATAAGAAGTGGTTATCACATATCATCCTTCAGTCACATATAAATTAACACTTTTACCGCATTCATTTTCAGCAAGGTTACGTAAAGGAAGCTGCGCCTGAACGCTGACACCAACTGCAAGTTAAGCAAAACACTTTCGGATATAGTGTCCTGCCGTTAATTCTACTGTACATATGTTGATTTAGTAAGCAACAATCATGTCTGAGGGTTGACTAGCGGCAACCGCAAACATTTTTCCATAAAGACATTAAGAGTCTTGTGCTGTAGTGGGATAAATGTACTAGCAATTATGGCGATAACTTTTGAAATAAACAGTTCAACTATTTTTTCTCATCTGTCCCGTTTTCATGTGACTGCCCCTTATATTTCTGGTCAGACAAGTTTTTCAGACGTCTGACTTGTTCCCAGTCTCAATTGACCTTATGTCGACGGGACGTTAAACTGTGATATTCAGTCCTTTCCCCGAAGTCCCTGTCCACGTCTCTTTGCCCACCGTAAACCGACAACTTTGTGGTCAGGAATGAGTAATAGTCCTCAGCAT
Organism: Schistocerca gregaria; assembly: GCF_023897955.1. Classification (NCBI taxonomy): domain Eukaryota; kingdom Metazoa; phylum Arthropoda; class Insecta; order Orthoptera; family Acrididae; genus Schistocerca; species Schistocerca gregaria. Next base: position 141,006,372 of record NC_064925.1, on the reverse strand, counting down.
TCAAATTAACTAAAACAGTATACAATTCCTTTGGATCCTCATCTTCCGGAAATCATGAGTTTTCACGTTCTTTGCCAATGTCGAGTTCCTAGCACACAGATTTTTAGTGACGAATAGGATCTCGCACCGGAAATTTTTAGGGAATTCCTTGCAGTTCGAGATGTTTGCTGCGGCCGGTAAACCAGCATTACCTTACGCCTCCTGAACAACGCCACATGCTTCTCAGAATGGTCTGTGGAATGCTTGAAGGGAATCGCCGCCTTCCGTTCTCCGTGACATAAACGAGGGTCGAAGTAATTCGCTCTTTGATTTCTGACCGTGAGGTGCTTGCAGTTCGCACAGTCTCCACATAACCTGTAAACCGTCCTTCCGTGAAGACCTACTGGATTGATCCTAGGGCACTGTACGCCCGGACACCATTTTCTGTAAGATTCACATGTCATTCGTCCACATGTTGCTGTTACATCTATTTAATTATCTTCTTATTAGACAAAGCAATTGATGAACCAAGTTTTTCATCTTTCCACCACTCGCCTTTTGCATAAGCATCCGTCCAAACGTAAACCAATTTATCCCGAAACGTTACGTATAATAGCTCAATGACTCTGTTTTGCTACTATTCGACGGATCGGATTCCCAAGAAGTACTATACAGAGTATTTTTGTGAATAATAAAATAAATAAATCGGATTAGTCTCATGATTTAGTTTTCGGATGAATGGCTCAGAAATAGCCATGAAGCTTCCCATAGAGTCAGTAGCGTCTGACTAACCTTGATCATACTGAGTTCCACCCTGTTGTTTGTTGTTGTTGTGGTCTTCAGTCCTGTGACTGGTTTGATGCAGCTCTCCATGCTACTCTATCCTGCGTAAGCTTCTTCATCTCCCAGTACCTACTGCAGCCTACATCCTTCTGAATCTGCTTAGTGTATTCATCTCTTGGTCTCCCTCTACCATCTTTACCCTCCACGCTCCCCTCCAGTACTAAATTGGTGATCCCTTAATGCCTCAGAAGATGTCCTACCAACCGATCCCTTCTTCTAGTCAAGTTGTGCCACAAACTCCTCTTCTCCCCAATCCTATTCAATACCTCCTCATTAGTTATGTGATCTACCCATCCAATCTTCAGCATTCTTCTGTAGCACCACATACTCAAAGTTAACAAATTTTTCTTCTTCAAAAACACTTTCCTTGTCGTTGCTAGTCTACATTTTATATCTTCTCTACTTTGACCATTTTCAGTTATTTTGCTCCCCAAATAGCAAAACTCTTTTACTACTTTACGTGTCTCATTTCCTAATCTAATTCCCTCAGCATCGCCTGACTTAATTCGACTACAATCCATTATCCTCGTTTAGCTTTTGTTGATGTTCATCTTATATCCTCTTTTCAAGACACTGTCCATTCCGTTCAACTGCTCTTCCAAGTCCTTCGCTGTCTCTGACACAATTACAATGTCATCGTCGAACCTCAAAGTTTTTTTATTTCTTCTCCATGGATTTTAATACCTACTGCAAACTTTTCTTTTGTTTCCTTTATTGCTTGCTCAACATACAGATTGAATAACATCTGGGAGAGACTACAACCCTGTCTCACTCCCTTCCCAACCGCTGCTCCCCTTTCATACTCTCGACTCTTATAACTGCCATCTGCTTTCTGTACAAATTGTAAATAGCCTTTCGCTCCTGTAGTTTACCCCTACCATCTTCAGAATTTAAAAGTCAGTATTCCAATCAACATTGTGAAAAGCTTTCTCTATATTTACAAATGCTAGAAATGTAGGTTTGCCTTTCCTTCATCTTTCTTCTAAAATAAGTAATAGGTTCAGTATTGCTTCACGTGTTCCAACATTTCTACGGAATCCAAACTGATCTTCCCCGAGGTCGGCTTCTATCAGTTTTTCCATTCGTCTGTAAAGAATTCGCGTTAGTATTTTGCAGCTGTGACTTATTAAACTGATAGTTCGATAATTTTCACATCTGTCAACACCTGATTTCCTTGGGGTTGGAATTATTATATTCTTCTTGACGTCTGAGGGTATTTCGCCTGTCTCATACAACTTGCTCACCAGATGGTAGAGTTATGCCAGGACTGGCTCTCCCAAGGCTGTCAGTAGTCATAATGGAATGTTGTCTACTCCGGGGGCCTTGTTTCGACTCAGGTCTTTCAGTGCTCTGTCAAACTCTTCACGCAGTATCATATCTCCCATTTCATCTTCATCTACATCCTCTTCCATTTCCATAATATTGTCCTCAAGTACACCGCCATTGTATAGACCCTCTATATACTCCTTCCACCTTTCTGCTTTCCCTTCTTTGCTTAGAACTGGGTTTCCATCAAAGCTCTTGATATTCATGCAAGTGGTTCTCCTTGCTCCAAAGGCCTCTTTAATTTTCCTGTATGCAGTATCTATCTTACCCCTAGTGAGATAAGCTTCTACATCCTTACATTTGTCCTCTAGCCATTCCTGTTTAGCCATTTTGCACTTCCTATCGATCTCATTTTTGAGACGTTTGTATTCCTTTTTGCCTGCTTCATTTACTGCATTTTTATATTTTCTCCTTTCATCAATTAAATTCAATATTTCTTCTGTTACCCAAGGGTTTCTACTAGCCCTCGTCTTTTTACCTATTTGATCCTCTGCTGCCTTCACTACTTCATCCCTCAAAGCTACCCATTCTTCTTCTACTGTATTTCTTTTCCCCATTCCTGTTAATTGTTCCCTTATGCTTTCCCTGAAACTTTGTACAACCTGTGGTTTAGTCCCTTTATGCAGGTACCATCTCCTTAAATTCCTACCTTTTTGCAGTTTCTTCAGTTCTAATCTACAGTTCATAACCAATAGATTGTGGTCAGGGTCCACATCTGCCACTGGAAATGTCTTACAATTTGAAACCTGCTTCCTAAATCTCTGTCTTACCATTATACAATCTGTCTGATACCTTGTAGTATCTCCACGATTCTTCCATGTATACAACCTTCTTTCATGGTTCTTAAACAAAGTGCTAGCTATGATTAAGTTATGCTCTGCGCAAAATTTTACCAGGCGGCTTCCTCTTTCATTTCTTAGCTCCAATCCATTTTCACCTACTATGTTTCCTTCTCTCCCTTTTCCCACTCTTGAATATCAGTCACCCATGACTATTAAATTTTCGTCTCCCTTCACTACCCGAATAATTTCTTTTATCTCATCATACATTTCTTCAATTTCTTCGTCATCTGCAGAGCTAGTTGGCATATAAACCTATACTACTGTAGTAGGCGTGGGCTTCGTGTCTATCTTGGCGAGAATAATGTGTTCGCTATGCGTTTTTTTGTAGCTTAGCCATACTCGTATTTTTTATTCATTATTAAACCTACTCCTGCATTACCCCTATTTGATTTTGTATTTATAACCCTGTATTCACCTGACCAAAAGTCTTGTTCCTCCTGCCACCGAACGTCACTAATTCCAACTATATCTAAATTTAACCTATCCATTTCCCTTTTTAAATTTTCTAACCTACCTGCCCGTTTAAGGGATCTGACACTCCACGCTCCGATTCGTAGAACACCAGTTTTCTTTCTCCTGATAACGACATCCTCCTGAGTAGTCCCCGCCCGGAGATCCAAATGGGGAACTATTTTACCTCCGGAATATTTTACCCAAGAGGAAGCCATCATCATTTAATCATACAGTAAAGGTGCATGCCCTCGGGAAAAATTACGGGTGTAGTTTCCTCTTGCTTTCAGCCGTTCGCAGTACCAGAACAGCAAGGCCATTTTGGTTATTGTTACAAGGCCAGATCAGTCAATCATCCAGACTGTTGCCCTTGCAACTACTGAAAAGGCTGCTGCCCGTCTTCAGGAACCACACGTTTGTCTGGCCTCTCAACAGATACCCCTCCGTTGTGGTTGCACCTACGGTACTGCTATCTGTATCGTTGAGGCACTCAAGCCTCCCCACCAACGGCAAGGTCCATGGTTGATTGGGGGGGGGGGGGGGGGGGGTTGGTGGAGTTCCACCCTAACTGACATTATTATTATTGATTAAGGAAAACTACCGCGGATGTATTAATACACATTTATTGTTTCACAGTTGATTAGTTATTTTAAAACAGTATACTATAGCTTTTAGCCCGATTTCTTCTTTTCTTTAACTTCAGGCAGCTTGATGATGTTATAAGAGAACGAAAACCGTTGTGACACAACAAATGTTTGTTAATGTAGATGTGGTGCTTTACATTACACATTAATTATTAACTACTTGTTAAATTTTATTAATACCCTGAATTAACGTCTCCTTAATGTTTCAGCTATTAGTCTTACAGAACAAATCAATCGTTTATAGTTTTAATTATAAATACAAGAAATATTGAGCAGCTTCATCCGTTCAGCATGGTGTTTGCACAGTACTCCACGGAAGGAAATTTGTAAGATACAGGGGAACTTACTTAGCAACATTCGGCGGATTATGAAGTACATTCAAATATAATAATACCGACAGCCAAATAGGCATTGTTTTCTACGTACCAGCCTAAAAGTCAAAGAACAAAACAACAGCGATACTTATTGTACTTGAGACATTGATTCAGCAGTAACAGCTCAAAATTTCCACCTTCAGCATTGAAACAGGAGTCAGAGAACTATTAGACTTCGTCACTTATTTGGCTCAAAATGACAACAGCGTATTTCTTCACTAATTACAAAGACACCAAATATTTCATGGAGTTTGGTTATCTTTTTGACTCTCTAACACGTCCAAACCACCAGTCACATTAAAGTTGTCTGAAGCTAATATAGCAATTTCAGTAGTGTACGTGTGAATATATGAATGCTACTGACTTCCAAAGAGTGGGGCTTCCGACGAACTGCCGACATTCCTGCCCATACCAGCTGCCCGCATACATTGTTGTGATGTACTAATCCTGCAGCCATATACACAACCATCATGTGTTCCTGTACCTGCAACTCCACCGAGATAATTTAATATCGGTAATCGTAACAACATGTCAAACTAGTTACACTTCAGTATCATATTACTCGTTCTGCTAGACCATGTATATCAGTCGTAATCAGATTTCGTTCATATGCACGAATTAAACTCGTTTGTTTGAAATGAATATTTAGTCGCCGTTAAATTGTTTACGCTTCAGGTCGCTGTCAGCGTTCACAAAGACTTCATTAAATGTGCAGTTATTTAGAGTTCGAATGCAGGATAGACTCGTAATCACGGAATTAAAAATTAATAAAACTAGTATGCGTCGGATGGTCTGACGACTGTAATAAAAACTATCGACGTCGCAATATATCGAAGATGATACTGCACCTGTAATAATTGCCGATTTAGTCATTTAGTGTGAGCCTTAGCCAACTTTTTGTTATCATTATTTTCGGAAGTTTTTCATGTCTGAAATGTTGCCTTACTACTGTCGCAACAATGGCAAGTACGAAAAGTACTGCAACGTAATGGCTAGCGCCATTATTACACTCCCTAATTTGCCTTCTAGTTTGCTATAGAACACGAATTTTTATGTAACGACAGCTACTTTGATACCTAAAGAAATTTGTTTTAGTTTACATTATCATTTTACGACTCTGCAAACAGTAGTTCCTCTGCACTTTATGAAATTGTTTCTCTCAACATTTGTACGAGTACCGCTCTCAAATTACCAAGTTGGCCAACGTTTAGCCTAAATAAAATAAAAATATAAAAGAGAATCATTTAGCTTTGTTTAATAATAATGCCGATAACGGAACCATTAAGAAAAACACAGGATTTTGTAAAAATGCACCAAGTAATTAATAGTCATCGCATGTTTCTATACCAAGAAGCCATACACTCGCTAAGAAACCTGGCAGGTGCTTTTGAACGGGAGTAACGACCGCACATTCAACCCTAAAATTCCTAAAATTCCCATTTTACAATGTGATGAACGCTTATAATCGGTGGGCGTCTGCGTGGTATGTCTGCATGCAGGTCAGGGTGTAAATGTGCGCCTTTATCGTTCTGCAACGAGAAGATGAGAATGTTATCAGAAGCCATACAGAAGGAAGAAATGTACCGTTGACGACAGGGTCATTTGCCTTTGATCAGGTGAAACTACTTTTTGTCTGGCGCAACTGTGGGCTTTATGATTGCTCTGGGAGAAGGGTCATCATACTAGAACACATGAAACACACTGAAGAGCCAAAGAAACTGGTACATCTGTCTAACATCATGTAGGGCCCCCGCGGGCACGCAGAACTGCCCCAGCACGACTTAGCATGGACTCGATTAATTTCTGAAGTAGTGCTGTAGGACAATGACACCATGAACCCTCTAAACTGTCCATAAATCCGTAAGACTACGAGGGGTGGAGATAGATCTCTTCTGAACAGCACGTTCCAAGGAATCCCAATTATGCTCAGTAATGTTCATATCTGATTAAACTCAGGCGAGTGTCCCTGGAGCCACTCTGTAGCAATTCTGGACGTGTGGGGTGTCGCATTGCCCTCTTGGAATTGCCCAAGTCCGTCGGAATGCCGACTGGACATGAATGGATGCAGGTGATCAGACAAGATGCTTACATACGTGTCACTTGTCGGAGACTATCTAGACGTATCAGGTGTCCCATATCACTCCCACTGAAGCCCCACATCATAACAGAGTCTCCACCAGCTTGAACAATCCCCTGCAGGGTCTATGGATTCATGAGGTTGTCTTCATACCTATACACTTCCATCCGCTCGATACAATTTGAAACGAGACTCTTCCGACCAGGCAACATGTTTCAAGTTATCAACAGCCCAATGTCGGTGTTGACGGGCCCTGGAGAGACATAAAGCTTTGTGCCGCACAATCATCAAGGGTATACAGATGGGCCTTCGGCTCCGAAAGCCCATACTGATGATGTTTCGTTGAATGGTCAGTACGCTGACAATTGTTGATGGCCTTGCACTGAAATTTGCAGCAATGTTCGGAAGGGTTGCACTTCTGTCACGTTGAACGATACTCTTCAGTCACCATTGGTCCAGTTTTTGCAGGATCTTTTTCCAGCAGCAGCGATGTTGGATATTTGATGTTTTACTGGATTCCTGATATTCAGTGTATACTAGTGGAATGGTCGTACGTGAAAATCCTCACTTCATCGCTACCTCGGAGATTTTGTGTCCCATCGCTCTTGCGCCGACTATAACACCACGTTCAAACTCACTTAAATCTTGATATACTGCCATTGTGGCAGCAGTGACCGGTCTAACAACTGTGCCAGACACTTGTTGTCTTATATATGCGTTGCCGACCGCAGCGTCGTATTCTGCCCGTTTACATATCTCTGTATTTGACTACCTACACCAGTTTCTTTGCTGCTTCAATGTATTAGCTCACTATATGACATAACATAACTTTGACACAGACCTTTGTCACAGGATGCTTGGTAATTTACAATTATTGGCTATTAAAACATTACTTGATCAGCACCAAGATTAACAAACTGTTCTTTTGCAGTACAATGTCCTACCTTTAAATGATGAAGTCCACAGAAACTTTTACTATCTTTTTGGTCCTATACTATGATGTTCACTCCCTCAGATAAGGTCAGGAACCGTGCGAGCTCCTACATCCTTGACACTGTATTGACATAGGCTTGAGGGCAGTGCAGAGCTGATATTGGATTGGTTGGTTGTTTTGGGGAAGGAGACCAGACAGCGAGGTCATCGGTCTCATCGGATTAGGGAAGGACGGGGAAGGAAGTCGGCCGTGCCCTTTGAAAGGAACCATCCCGGAATTTGCCTGGAGCGATTTAGGGAAATCACAGCTGATATTGGAGGCGTGGTCTTCATTAGCGTCTCCTGTACGTCGTTGCGGCTAGTAGCGAGGCAACACTAACGTCTCTGGTATCGATACGCCTTGCCGACTTTCGCATGGCACCGTGTTCTCTTGACGATACCACAATCAGACACGTCCCACCAGCTCAGATAGTATAGAGAAGGACACTAGTGACGTCTTCGTCAAAGGAAATATACCCAAAGTTACAGATACGACCCAAATCTATATTTCCGGAATGGTATTTGAACCTCTCTTCTACCGAACGCCCACCCCTTTAGCTGAAAGTCAGCGTGCTTCACTGACATGCAGCAGTCCCCGGTTTGATTTCCGGCTGGGTCGAGAATTTTCTTTTGTTGGGGACTGAGTGTTGTACTGTCCTCATCTTCTTTCATCATCATTGAGATGCAAGTCGCCAGTTTGGCGTCAACTGAAAAGACTAGCAACTCGGCGGCCGAACTTCTCCAGGTGGGAACTTCCGACCTTCAGTGCCATACGATCATTTCATTTCCTACGGAATGCGAGTCCAGTGCCTTACCATTGTAACAAGTCGATCGGTTCAAGCATATTACACCATGTGTGGCACAATTTATATGCTCCCCTCAGTGCTAGATTGACCCTACGATAATCAGTTTTGAACAATATGGTGTAAATAATAACAACAAAAGGCCTACTAGGAGGTAAAAAATAGGAGGAGATCCAGTAGTAGAAGAGGGGGGCAGAGCCAGTTGGAATGTTCGTCATTGAGACGGAAATCTAACCAGAGTACCGATTATCTGAACAACAGACACATTAAAGAACTTTCAGGCGTTAATCTCAAGTAAGACCTGAATACTCGCTTATTGAGTACAGGTTTCCCTATTGAAATATTGGGGTTAAGAGACATCACATTACACAGCATTTCATTTTCCTAAAACGACAGGTGTATTCAAAATGGTTCGTCCAAGTTACAGGCAAGTGTGGAGAATTGTTTTAAAATCGATGTTAAATGGGAGCATGGTGGCATGGGAGAGATTAGACTGTGTTTTAGTTTAATGACGAATTGTGGACGGAAGGAAAAGATCAAACGAGGCAAGACATAGTGATATTAGAGGAAAGGTCTGAATTTATACCCTTGAAATGTTAGATCAAATTGCAGAACAAATTCGAATGAAAATGCAACATCCTTGATACACGAAATACTGGGCGTCAGAATTAGGAACTATGAAGAAAGAGAACTAAAACGTCTCGGGAGATGAAGAGCATTATGGATACCGTAACAGGGAATCATCTGTTACCTAAAGTGAAGATGTCCCAAATCGTTATACTAGTTAGGGTTGCACAACTGTTTATAAGATTTCTGCGTTCATTAGACGTACAATTATGTCCTTGGAATTAATCATTGATCACCCAGAAGAAACCTATGCCGTGTTGCGTATTCGGCTGAACAACACTGTGGATGCAGTCCACCTCGGTGACTCTTGTACTCTTCTTGCGAAGTTGTAAGAAGTTCCGCTGTCTTAATCGACATGGTCCAGGAGTCGAACTACGTACGTGATTTTGCTACACAACGTACTTACACCATAACCGGTAACCAACATATTTAACTAGTAAAACCCAGATCGATCTCTTACTCTCGTGATCGCACGAAAATATTTTAATAAAGGTCGTCATTCTCGCTTTGATTCACAACAGACGCTTACTTAGTCGCAAATCCTATACCAGTTATTTTAATCGTAATGTTTTCCCATTGGGTTAGGAAACATGCTAGAATACACTACTGAACCTGAAATTATACTCTTTGAACAGTCTCCTACTGTCCTACTAACATGCTCGTTACGTTTTTATATTTTTTATTTATTTATTCATTTATTTTTTATTTTAAAGAGGTGGAGCCCCTCCTTGCCCACAGCGGCATGATGGCCAACACAGAAGGTCTAATGCCATCTCTGCAGAAGGGTTAGTTTTTACTAAGGTGAGGTCTCGCAGGATGTGGGTACTGCGATGTTTGCGTACGTATGGTTAAGGTTAACCATTAATAAGCGCTCATCTGGATCTAAATTGGGTCGAAAGGTGAACGAAGGGTAGTGGTTTGAAGGGCAGAGGGGAAAAAGTGCCAAGGCAAGAACCAAGAGAAAAAACACCTCTGCGATAGCTGGGTCGGGTTGCAATAGCGGTTTTCTTGCTGTCTGCAACTGGTCATGCAGGGGTAGGGTTTGTTAATAGTGGGTATCATGCAGATCGATACCTTTGACGGTGTGCGTTGATGTTACTCGGCAGCTGCCGCTGGGTGCCGGTGTTCGCTTCTCGGCCAGCGTCAGCATACCTGTAACTGGTAGTTTCATCATTGTTCTGTGTATCGTCGTCCTCGGAACCTGAGGAAAGGCAAAGTCTCAAATATCTCATATTGTTCAGTGGCGAGTTGTGTGTGGCTGGTGATTTAATGGCTAGAACCAAAATATTTTCATACAGGGATAACAACTCGTGCGTTTTGAGCTAATGGAACGTATTATTGTCTTGGAAATAAAAATATTTAGTTTTGCATTACCACTAGATTCTGAGAACTTAGAGTTATTATACTGAGACTTACTTTTTCAGAGGGGCAGAGGAAGTTGTAACTTGCCAGATGGGAGATTAACTGCGGTCTCTACGTAGTGTACAACGACAGTTCCACCGGTCTGGTCTGAAATGTTTATGAACGCTGTCAGACAGCAGTAGGTCTCCTCTCACAGTTAATTAATAGTCAAACCCGAACTTAAGATTACATAGTAATTAAACGACCACCAGTGATCTACTCTTTCGCTTTTCTCATATCTGAAGAATTAACTGACAAATAAAAGTAAGGTTAATGCTTCTCACAACGGCTAAATAAAACTAGCCCTGAAAATATTTATAATATTGAACTGGTGCTTGTTAATGAATAGGAAAACTGCACACCACAAAAAATTCTGGAAATTTTATTCTGAAGTGGCAATCGATTGCTGTCCTTCTTCTGCATATACGCATGTAAGACATGATCTGTCCCAAGTATCCCGAGGTTATAATTAAAGTCCAGCTAGTCGCTAAGGTCCAGCGAGGACTGCAATTACCGCATGACAGCGAAACTTGGTAGATATGATAGCGTGTTCTAGTTGTGATCAGCAGTTGCAAATCTGACGCTGTAAACTGTTTGTATGACTATGACATCCACGCTTGCATTTGAAAAGTCACTAACGCGAGCGAACAGTATAGTTATCGAGAAGAGGGACTGTGCGCCGTTAGTGAAACAGTTTTGTGTGAACGGCAGCAATTACAGTACTGCATTAAGGGAGTATTGGCGACAGAAAGGTGTAAGGAGAGGCCCGATGTCAACAAATGGTTTGGAGGAGATGATAATGGTATTTCGAAACACTAGTAAGCTTGGCGTGGTACCTGGAAGATGAAGGCGTCTTATCCCAGTGGAAGTTATTGACGAGATTGCTGTTGGTGTGACTGACCATTGAGCAGGTACCCTGGATTAGATTAGATTAGATTAGATTAATACTTGTTTCGTAGATCATGAATACGACACTTCGTAATGATGTGGAACGTGTCAGGTTAATGAAAGATGTATGTACAATATATTACATTACACAAAATATTCCATGACACTAATGCTTAAGTTAGTTTTTTCCCTCCCTTAATTTACATCTAAAAATTCAGCCAATGAGTAGAAGGAGTTGTCATCTAGAAATTCTTTTAATTTATTTTTAAATGTTGGTTGACTGCCTGTCAGGCTTTTGATGCTGTTTGGTAGGTGACCAAAGACTTTTGTGGCAGCATAATTTACCCCTTTCTGGGCCAAAGTCAGATTTAACCCTGCATAGTGAAGATCATCCTTTCTCCTGGTGTTATAGCTATGCACACTGGTATTACTTTTGAACTGGGCTGGATTATTAACAACAAATTTCATAAGTGAATATACGTATATACTGTGAGGTTACTGTGAGGATCCCCAGATCCTTAAATAGATGTCTGCAAGATGACCGTGGGTGGGCTCCAGCAATTATTCTGATTACACGTTTTTGAGCAATTAATACTTTTCTACTCAACGATGAATTACCCCAGAATATGATACCATACGAAAGCAGTGAATGAAAGTAGGCATAGTAAGCTAATTTACTAAGATTCTTATCACCAAAATTTGCAACAACCCTAATAGCATACGTAGCTGAACTCAGACGTTTCAGCAGACCATCAATGTGTTGTTTCCAGTTTAACCTCTCATCGATGGACACATCCAAAAATTTTGAAAATTCTACCTTGGCTACAGACTTCTGTTTAAAGTCTATATTTATTACTGGAGTTGTGCCATTTACTGTACGGAACTGTATATACTGTGTTTTATCAAACTTTAAAGAGAGTCCGTTTGCTGAGAACCACTTAATAATTTTGTTAAAAACACCATTTACAATTACATCACTTCGTTCTTGGATATTGGTAGTGCTCGAGCAGTGTTACGAGAATTGTCTATTCGATGGTAAAAGGCGTAGAAAGTCTTGTAGACTATTCTGCGAGGGACATTCCGGAAGTAAAAACTCCTATTTTTGTGTGTCAACTTTGAATGTCCGCGCCAGATGTCGTTGGTGCAGTGCTAATGCTTGAACCTTCCTCTTCCATTCGCAGTTGGTTCCGTCGTTCTGCGGTAGTTGGCGCCAGCAGAGGAGTTTCCAAAATGGACCTGATATAGGCGCGCGTGTAAACCAGCGATGGGCGATTGATCTCCTCATTGCCGATTGAAATCCATCGACGCTTCCTAAAGGTGTATGAACACGATACAATAGGTGTGAGCAATGCTCGTACGGGGAGATGGGTATGGTACTTTGAAGGTGGTGAAAATGGTGTGCGTGATGAGCCACGGCCCGGACGACACTGCTCAGTGGTTCCTCGCAATGAAGAGCGTCTTGATCAACTCATCCATGTTGATCGGCGGATAACGACGAGAGAATTGTGTGCAAAGCTGAATGTCGGCTGTAATGTCTTGGAAACAACATTCGAACATCTTGGTTATCGCAAAGTCTGTGCGACATGGGTCCCGCGGATGTTTACAGAAGAACAAAAAACTCATCGAATGAGAATCTGTAGGGACATGCTGGGCCAATATGAAGCTGAAGGTGAAAGTTTTCTGAATAGCTTCCTCACCGAAGATGAGACGTAGTGTCAACCGCTACGAGCACGAATCCAAAAGACAGTCGATGGAATGGCCACATGCGAATTCTCTGTAAAAGAAGAAATTCAAGACACAGCCGTCTGCAGCCAAAGTGATGTACACGGTTCTCCTGGATAGCGAAGGTGTGGTTCTTTTGGATGTCCTGGAGTCTGGAGAAACTGTCAATTCAACACGCTACGAGACGACACTGACTAAGCTGAAAACCCGAATTTCCAGAGTAAGAGCAGAGAAGAAGACCAAGATCTTGGTCTTTAAGTGCTGGAAGTTCGACCATATGTCTCCCCACTGTACTTCCAGAGTCACATGTCGAGATTGTGGACGCCCATCACATCCCAATACTCCATGTGTCCCGCCTCCCATCTGTGACAACTGCGGAGAGCATCATTCCCCTTGCACGCCAGACTGCAACATGATAACGCAAGGCCCCACACCAGTTTTGCGACCACGCAACTCATTGCAAAATTCGGTGCGACTGTCTTACCACATCCACCGTACAGTCCCGATTTAGTGCCTTCAGACTTCATCTCTTCGGGCCTCTGAAAGGTGGACTACGTAGCGAAAATTTTCAATACTCGGATGCTCTTATCAAAGCTGTAAGGAAGTGGCTGACCTCAGCTGGTTCCGATTTTCACAAGCGCGCCATGCAGACCCTGGTTCATCGTTGGCAAAAGTGCATAATGAATGCTGGTGACTATGTGGAAAAATGACAGTCTTTAGATGAAATCTTGCTCTGTTTAGCTGTGCTGACGTGATTTATGTATCTCCTGTAGTTTCCATGATTAAAAATAGGAGGCGTTACTTTCGGAACGACCGTCGTAAAACGGTACACGAACAAGATCCATACGGTGCAGCAACTGAAGCCGCATGATCCGCAGCAACGTTCTAAAATTGCTCTTCGGTTCCTGGCACGGATAAAAATTAATGGCATGCAGCCGGACAGTACTCTGTGGAAGTATCGAGGCACACTTCACGCTCTAGGCGCAGTGACTACACAGAACTGCCAAATTTGATGTACTGTTAAACTGAATACTGTGAACGAAGAACCATTGCACTCGCCGCATATGACTGCGGTGTGGATTCGAAAGCGCCATTAATCTCAGCCCGTTCTTCTTTAAAGAGTATACATCCAGATACGTGTCAGGTACACCTTGACTTCTGCGCATTAACGAAACATCCTTGTACAGCATGCGATGCCTGCTTTGGAAGAGCCAACTGTGTGGAAACCATCGCCTTCATGCAAGATGGGGAAATACTTGACGTCGCTCGCCCAGTGAAAGATCTGTTTCACGTAATCTTCAACGATTACCTGAGATGAGTTCATGTGCCTTTTGGTTGGGGAGATATCTAGAAAGCCACATTTATCAGAGACACTTTAGGTCTCTACCGGGTCTAAGGCCATTACACAGGAGGCGTTTTCAGATTCCACTAGAACTGCTGCAAATATGTTTTCATCAAGTCGTTTTACGTAAGCAGCATCTCATCGACGTCTCCGGTGCTCATATTCAACAAATTGTGTAAATGGCAGTTAGTAGTAAAACCAGCATAATGTCTTTCTCATTTGTTTGACTTTTTATGCAGACGTTCAGTTCCTAATCCATTACACATGGAAACATTTCTATACGCCTTTCTTGCATTTACAGCGCCAGATTTCCACATGGTGGACATAATTGGTAGTAATTTTTTTCTAGACTAAATCGGTTCCCCATTAGCGCATTAGCATATATACCAAGTTGCATAGCCATACTATAATTACAGCGCACTTTTGACCTCTGTGAATAGCTGCACTTTAATTACAACCACCCGGTATTTCGCGCGTCATCACCTTTGAGTGAGTGAGACGAACAGACGGGTTTATTGACTAACTGAACACAATACAAAATGGCGCTCATAGTAAAACTGCGTGTGTCCACTGTTGAGCGTTAAGCGAAGCAAAATACGTGGAAAATGTGTGCGGAACTGTTTTGCACAACAGTGGAAGTGTTTTGGACGAAGATTCATTACAATTCTTAGTGCATACCTTAGTGGCTAAGTGTTATGAATCGGGCTCTGTAGCGAATAAGAAACATAACTATCCAAAAGGAAGCTTAACACTAGGAAAACTAAGAAATCTGAAACAATGTCCAACGAAATGCCTTAAAGCGTCCAGACAAACTTTCGTGTGTTGATATCTGCTGGTGGTTTGTAAGTGAAGTGGAAACCTGACTTCTGGGTCGGCAGGTTTCCATTTTTTCAGGTGAGACCCGGTTCACCTTGTCAGAGTATGTGAACTCACAGAACATGCGGCATTGTGCATCAGAATATCCCCATCAGTACTCTGAAGTGCCGATGCATACTCTCATCATCGATGTTAGGTGCTGTGTTTGCTGTCCACTTGGCAACAATTTGCTCTCACTAAAGTGTTGATGGGTACCAAGTATTTACAGAAACTGATTAATCCATATGTGGATAAGCTCACAGCAGGTGAACGACATATAAGATATGTGATGAGAAAGTGACGATAATTTGTGTTTTTTTGTAAATACTCTTTATTTGAACCAGGTTTTTAATTGTAAGACATTTCCAGGGGCAGATGTGGACTCTGACCACAATCTATTGGTTATGAACTGTATATTTAAACTGAAGAAACTGCAAAAAGGTGGTAATTTAAGGAGCTGGGACCTGGATAAACGGACTAAACCAGAGGTTCTACAGTGTTTCACGGAGAGCATAAGGGAACAATTGACAGGAATGGGGGAAAGAAATGCAGTAGAAGAAGGCGAATGGGAAGCTGTGAGGGATGAAGTAGTGAAGGCAGTAGAGGATCAAGTAGGTAAAAAGACGAGAGCTAGTAGAAATCCTTGGGTTACAGAAGAAATATTGAATTTAATTGATGAAAGGAGAAAATATAAAAATGCAGTAAATGAAGCAGGCAAAAAGGAATACAAACGTCTCAAAAATGAGATCGACAGGAAGTGCAAAATGGCTAGAGGACAAATGTAAGGATGTAGAGGCTTATCTCACTTGGGGTAAGATAGATACAGCCTACAGGAAAATTAAAAAGACTTTTGGAGAAAAGAGAACGACTTGTATGAATATCAAGAGCTCAGATGGAAACCTAGTTCTAAGCAAAGAGGGGAAAGCAGGAAGGTGGGAGGAGTATATAGAGGGTCCATACAAGGGCGATGTACTTGAGGACAATATTTTGGAAATAGAAGAGGATGTAGATATAGATGAAATGGGGGATACGATACTGCGTGAAGAGTTTGACAGAGCACTGAAAGACCTGAGTCGAAACAAGGCCCTGGGAGTAGACAACATTCCTTCCCTAGATTGTCGCACTCATGACAAAGTGGTAGATATCGAAATAGATGACAGAGGGATAGGAAAACAATTAAATTCGCTCAAAAGAGGAAAGGCCGCTGCACCTGATGGGATACTAGTTCGATTTTACACAGAGTACGCGAAGGAACTTGCCCGCCCCCCCCCCCTCCCCCACTTCTTGCAGCGGTGTACCGTAGGTCTCTAGAAGAGCGTAGCGTTCCAAAAGATTGGAAAAGGGCACAGGTCATCCCCGTTTTCAAGAACGGACGTCGAACAGATGTGCAGAACTATAGACCTATATCTCTAACGTCGATCAGTTGTAGAATTTTGGAACACGTATTATTTTCGACAATAATGACTTTTCTGGAGACTAGCTAGAAATCTACTCTTTAGGAATCTGCATGGGTTTCGAAAAAGACATTCGTGTGAAACCCAGCTCGCGCTATTCGTCCACGAGACTCAGAGGGCCATAGACAAGGGTTCCCAGGTAGACGCCGTGTTTCTTGACTTCCGCAAAGCAGTCGTTTAATGAACAAAGTATGAGCATATGGACTATCAGACCAATAGTGTGATTGGATTGAAGAGTTCCTAGATAACAGAACGCAGCATGTGATTCTCAATGGAGAGAAGTCTTCCGACGTAAGAGTGATTTCAGGTGTGCCGCAGGGGAGTGTCGTAGGACCGTTGCTATTCACAGTGTATATAAATGACCTTGTGGGTAACATCGAAAGTTCCCTGAGGCTTTTTGCGGATGATGCAGTAGTACATCGAGAAGTTGTAACAATGGAAAACTGTACCAAAATGCAGGAGGATCTGCAACGAATTGACGCATGATGCAGGGAATGGCAATTGAATCTCAATGTATACAACTGTAATGTGCTTCGAATACATAGGAAGAAAGATCCTTTATCATTTAGCAGGTCAGCAACTGGAAGCCGTTAATTCCATGAATTATCTGGGAGTAGGCATTAGGAGTGTAATCGCCTGTAAAGCACATGCGAGACTGTGATTCATTGGAAGAATCCTAAGGAAATGCAGTCTGAAAACAGAGGACGTAGGTTACAGTACACTTCTTCGCCCAGTGCTTGAATACTACAAACCGGTGTGGGATCCGCACCAGATAGAAGAGATAGAGAAGATCCAACGGAGAGCAGCGCGCTTCGTTACAGGATCATTTAGTAATCGCGAAAGCGTTACGGATATGATAGATAAACTCCAGTGGAAGACTGCAAGAGAGACGCTCAGTAGCTCGGTACGGGCTTTTGTTGAAGTTTCGAGAGCATACCTTCACCTAGAAGTCAAGCAGTATGTTGCTCCCTCCTACGAATATCGCGCGAAGAGACATTGAGGATAAAATCAGAGATATTAGAGCCCACTTAGAGGCATACCGACAATCTTTCTTTCCACGAACAATACGGGACTGGAATAGAAGGAGAATAGATAGAAGCACTCAAGGTACCCTCCGCCACACCCTGTCAGGTGGCTTGCGGAGTATGGATGTAGATGTAGATGTAGAGTTACTAAACAGAGCTTTTGGAAATTCGTTGACGAAAGAAGACGAAGTAGATATTCAAGAATTCGAATCAGTAACAGCTGCCAACATGAGTAACTTACAAGTAGATATTCTGCGAGTAGTGAAGCACCTTAGATCGCTTAGTAAAAGCTGTCTTCCAGTCCAGATTTTATACCAGTTAGGATCCTTTCAGAGTATGCTGATCGAATAGCCCCATATTTAACAAACATGTACAACCGCTCGCTCGGCGATAGATCCATACTCAAAGACTAGAAAGCTGGACAGGTCACACTAATATTCAAGAAAGGTAGTAGGAGTAAACCACTAAATTACAGGCCCATTCATTTACGTCCATATGCAGCAGCATTTTGGAACATATATTGCGTTGGAATAGAATGAATTACCTCGAAGAGAACGGTCTATTCTCACACAGTCAACACTGATTCAGAAAGTATCGTTCTTGTGAAACACAGCTAGCTCTTTACTCACACGAAGTGCTGAGTGCTGTCGATATGGGTTTTCTATTTGATTCCGTATTTGTTGAGTTCCAGATCGTATTGGACACCGCAACTCACAAGCGACTTCCGATCAAATTGCGTGCCTATGGACTATCGTCTCAGTTATGTGACTGGACTCGTGATTCCCTGCCAGAAGATCACAGTTAGTAGTAATTGACGGAAATTCATCAAGTAAAACAGATTTCTGGCGTACTGCAGGATAGTGTTACACTTCTTCTGTTATTCCTTGTACGTTTGAACGATTTAGGAGACTATTTGAGCAGCCATTTTACATTGTTTGCAGATGATGCTGTCGTTTATCGTCTAATAAAGTCATCAGAAAATCAAAACGAATCACAAAACGATCTAGATATCTGTATGGTGCGAGAACTGGCAATTGACTCCAAAGAATCCGAAGTGTGAGGTAATCCAATCATCCACATTAGTGCTGAAAGGTTACACGATAAACCAATCCAGTCTAAAGGCCATAAATTCATCTAAATACCTAGGAGCTACAATTACGAAATACTTACGTTGCAAATAACACACAGAAAAACTTGTGGGGAAGGCGACAAGAGACGGTGCTTTATTGGCATAACATATTGAAAATGCAACACACCTACTAAAGAGGCAGCATACTTACGCTTGTCCGCCATCTTCTGGAGTAGTACTGTTCGGTGTGTGATACGCATCAGATAGGATTGACGGAGGACATCGAAAAAGTTCAAAGAAGGGCAGCTAGTTTTGTATTATAGCGAAAAAGGGGAGAGAGTGCCACGGATGTAATACAACAATTGGAGTGGCAGTCATTAAAACGAAGTGTTTTTCGCTGTGGCAGGAGCTTCTCATGAAATTTCATCACCAACTCTCTGCTCAGACTTAGGGTGACCATATTTTCTTCGGACAAAAGTGGGACTTTCATACATTTTCTTGGCCAAAAAGTGGGACAATATTTTTTTCTCGTTAAATATCACTTTTAATGCTAACATTTCTTCTTCTTCTGCATATATAGCCTTCACTGATATTTGTGTGTGTGTGTGTGTGTGTGTGTGTGTGTGTGTGTGTGTGTGTGTACAAAACCAAACAAAGAATGGAAAGTCTGGAAAGAAGGACGTTTCAAGTTTTCAGAAATTTACTTATTAAGAAATGTGACATTTATAACACAAAATGTAGAAAGACATACAGTAACAATCACTACAAAAAAAGTTCTTCGTGAACACAAGGAATTTATGGTTTTGTAGATTCCACACTGCAATCATATTTCTTCGAAGATGAAATTTCATTCAGCAACTCAGGTTTGCCTAATAGGTATGAACAGAAGTCAGTGCAACTCTATTTACTGAAGTTTAAACAGGTCAGTAAAATACACTTAACGCTCCTCACCGTAAATGTATTCGTCTCATCTGTCCACTGTGATGATAGTAAGCTTAAAACTCTTTCAACATTTGCATTGTGGGTAGGGACTGAACAGAAGTACTGCCCTATATTAAGCGATTCTCTGAACTGTTCATTACGCTGGCAAGACCTGAAAAACCTATACCATTTTTCATGTGCCATCAACTGATTCCATTGTTCACTGTCTGTTTCCACTTGTTGTTTTACAAATTACTATATATGAACTATTTTATCAAATAAGAGGCTGTCATTTACTAAAATGCCCTTTTCATTTAGCCACATTAAAGTATTTTCAACTACTTACCATCTGGTTCTTCTGTGACCATCATCCATGAGAATACAGAAAACTCAGCTATTCCCTGTAATCATGAGGATAAATAGTCTACTGAAGCATCATTAAACGTTGATACTGCAATGTCAAATTTCTTAACAGACAGGACACCACAGTCATTCCGCAGTTGTTGTTTTTTTTACACTTAGCGGTACAAAATGTTCATGTTTCCTTGAATTTAGACTTGTCAAAGCTTTATTTAAGCCTGCTAATACTTCACATATGGAATTATTCTGTTTCTCAATGCTCAAGATTGGATTGTTGGAAAACACTCATTTGTTAATGTACAAAAAGTAAATAACATTCATTTATAGGATCACTGAAGAAACTCTTTAAGATTGCAGGGCACTTTGAGTTAGACTGCGACAAAAAATAAGATTTCAAAGGTTCATACATTTTGAAGATCCTTTCTATGGCTGGCAACAATGAAAGCCACATTGTTTTGGAAAAGGAAAGTAAATTTTTGTAAGTGACACCAGCAAATTCACAGAATTCATGAATAGAAAAAATATGAAAATAGCTGTACAACTTTATGACAATGCAGGCAATGTCAACAGGTAAAACATCACAAGCACTTTGAAGTGTGTTATGAACAACATGTGCTGGACAACCATTGCCAACAATGTTAGAGTTTTTTAATGTTTCCTTCAAATGTGTGAAAACATTTTACCCTTTTTCTTCATTAACCCCCCCCCCCCCCCCCAAATTACAGTTAGTATTGTCTGGACCAAGTGCAACACACTTTGAGATGATACTGAATGACTGTATAATATAAGAAAGGTAATTGGAAATTGTTTCGGACTTTTCGTTCTGGAATTCATCAAGATCAAGCAATTTCGTGTGCAGTCCACCCTCACTTACAGAAAAATGCTGAACTATAACAGGAAAAATTTTCTGATGCCCGTGGTTGATAGCATCAGTAGATATTGAAAAGTATTTTGCACTGTTTACAGCAGCTATTACCTGCTTCTGGGAATGCGGGGCTATAACACTGTTGATTATTGCTTCACACTTTGTTCTTCCACACGAAACATTTTCTGCAATCTTATAATCAGGATTTTTTTTCTTTGTTAGTCGAACACTGCAGTCATTAGAAGGATAGCTTTGGTGGTGTTTAACAATATGGAATGACAGGGTTCCTTCTGCTGCAGCTACGTTTTTCTGTTCCTGTATATTTGAAGTTACAAAATATCTCGTCATTGTTTGCGAGGAACCTGCCGATCGAAGATTCTTCCTGTGTTTCTCTGATTCCATATGACGCTTGAAATCTGCAGCACCAGCAGGAGACACGGATACAGCACAGTTACATACGTTCCATTTTGCTGAACAGTCATTGTCTGTAGCAGTGAAGCAAGGAAATTTCCTCTGAAGCTCTTCCGAAAACTTTGATTTTCATTTCGGCATCGCTACGACGTGCTAGCACTTCACGAAACTGATACTGAGTATTGACAACAATGGCAAGCAAAATCAAAGAATATAAGAGTACGCAACAATTATAGCGCTTAAGCTGTACATTATCAGAGGGTACCAACGTACGGAATGTCAGTTTCAATTGATAGTTTATAAAATCAACACTCAGAAAATATTTTAACCTCTTTGTAAATGTCTGAAAATAATCCTTTAAAATCGGGACAAATTGCTTGTTTTAAAAGAAAAGTCGGGACAAGTTTTTGAGCCTAAAGAAAAGGGACAACCCCGATTAATCGGGACGTATGGTCACCCTACTCAGAGTATGAAAATACTTGTTGGGACCTATCCACATAGGGAGAAATAATCATCATAATAAAATAAGAGAAATCAAAGCTCACACGGAAAGAGTGAAGCGTTCGTCTTTTCCGCGCACTGAGAAGTAGCTTAAAGGTGGTTCGATGGACGCTCTGCCAGGCTCTTAACTTTGAATTACAGAGTAATCACGTAGATGTAGATGGAAAAGGCGGTTCAAAAACTCCAATGTTCGCTGATTTCATAAGCAAGCACACTGAGACGAGTGATCATCACGCTCGGGGATTTGAACTCCCGCGTCCTTCAGTGCGTGGCGCTGTTTACAGTTGTGGCGAGATCTGGCGGCCGTTTTCCTGGCGCAGTAGACAGTCGGTAGCCTGCCCGCCGCTACCTCTTGTCTCATCGACCAGTGCGGAAGCGGCGGTCGGCGTTATTGCCTGACATGTCGCGGAATAGTGTACTTAACGATAAACCGCCGATTTCTTAAGTGGCGTATGTATTCTGGTTTTCCGGGGGTTGTTGAAAGCTAGAGGATGCATTTCTGATATAGTACGACGTGGGCAAGACGAGTGTGTACTTAGAAGTCCGTTGGTGGTTCAGGACTGCCGTATGCATTAAGCGACCGCGCGCATCTTGTTTAGAGACAATCTTAACCCTCAAAAGCTACATCACCTCCACGGGCAGGTGGTTGAAGTGTGCGTGGAGTATGTTTTCCAGCGCAGAGTGACATCACGTTTTGCATATTTAAGTTTCGTTAGGTGGTGGTGTTTCCACAGTTACGAGGCTTTCTTGTTGCAGATGTGTCTTTTTACTGTCATATGCAAACTGTCTGGAAGCTCAGTTGCTAGTTGCATTTGTTAGTGTAAACTCTCCGCTCTTGTTTAACGCAGGTGAATTACGGACGTTGGCATCATGGTTCAGCAGTATTTCTATATTGCGGTGTGTGTGACATTTGTGCAGACTGCGGATTGATTAAGACGTATCTTGTACGCTATACAACAGGAACGTAGCACTTGTGCTGGCTGTTTGTTTGTCAAAGCCGCAGTGACTGGTAGTGACTGTGGTCTAGCCAACGTTGGCAAAATTTTGTTTCGTTCAAGCGTGCCTCCGTCTAATGTCTGGGCGAGGCACATTATAGAAGATTTTACATCATGCGTGTTGATTTGTTACCTCGGTTTGGTGTGCAGAATTTCACTAGTGATAAGAATTTTTAGGGAATAGTTTTGCTCACCTGTCTGTGGAGAAAGTTGATAGCGTTGTCAGGATGTGAGTGCGTGGTCATTTGCAGATTTTCAGTCCGTGGAAATCATGTCGGTCTGTGTGCGTTGGCCGCCATTCGCGTCTTATATCAACCCTAGCATTACCAGTGTTTCCTAACGCATACTACCAAGGCGAGAGGGTGAATAATCGCTTCATGCCCACCAAAACAGAAATTAAAAAAATTAATATGGTTACTTGTTCAGTTTACTCACACAATTCTTAAGTAGGTGCTGATGTATGAGAAGGGCCCAGAACCTTAAAATATCGTTTTGCACAATCTCAGCAATACCATTTTCCGTCATGTCTACACAGAGAGGAAAGGTACTTTCTGATCACTGCAAAAACTTTTTTGAAAAAACAGATTTCTTTAGCTATCTTAAAGATTTATTAACAAAATACCTTTCTAAGATACGTAGTTGTGAGAAGGATCCTGAACTTACAAACAGAAATTTGGTGTTGGGAAATTTCACGTGTACTATGAAGATTTAATTTCTTAGGTTACTTCTAACTAAAAAAATTGAAAGTTATTACGAAATATAGCATAAGAAGTCATCCAAAGCAAAAAGTATTTTTTTAAATTAAAATATAACTAACATAATTAGATTAAAATATTTTCAAGTGCTGGGCATTAAGTACCTCCCCTTGGTTAGTCATGGGGTGCACTCGCCGAACTTAGTTTAGCATTAGTACGCGGACCACTATCTAGTTCCGACTGTAAAGGTACCTTAACAGCTATTCGACCCACATTAAAATCAGTGTGGCAAGAGAGGTCCGGTCGCCACACTTACCTAAAGTAAAATTTGTGTCGCAGGCTCCTGCGTCCTGAGAACGAACGGGTTGGCACATTATAGTATACACACTGGTTGTCATAAAGTAGCAAAGGTTGTCGGTGCTAAGGTCTTGTTATTGGAACATTAACTACTGGATGCATAGTGAAACTGTTCAGTGTGCACTAATCTTGCTCTAATGTTGCAATCTGTCAATCGCTCTTGTGGACTGTTGACAACTGTTGGTTACCTGTTTGTGTCGTGTTTGGTTCAATTTCGAAGGATTACGCCCTCAGTCAAAGTTTAAGCTGTTTAAAGCAGATGTCTTTAGCGTTTCAGAGATGTTGCTGATTTTTAAGGATTTTGCGAAATTTTGTTAAGTCTTAAATGTTGTAACTGATGGATGCTTTCTTAGTTACGGGGCTATTCAATATTTCAATTTTGCCATTGGCAGGAGTTGTAGCCTTTCGGTGGGGAAAGAGCCAATTAAGAAGTCCATGTTATTAGTACAGTTGCCTGATTCAGGGGAGACTGATTACCGTGATGGGTTGCTTTTCAGTTCTCCAGTGGAGCCGGGAAGCAGGAACCAGACGTCTCTAACACTCAGGCGACCTACCTGCTATTAAACCATTAAAATAAAAGACTCAGCTCAGCTATCTACCTGTCAATAAAATCCAAAATCCAATCCCCAACCAAATTTGTACAATACAAAAGAGGAGCCCAAACTCAACATTAGCAGAATCAGCTTTCATACGAAATTTTCTGTCGTATCGTACCTTCTGCGTGCAAGTTGCGGCCACCCATAGTTCCCCCGGCACCCCGCCCCCCCCCCCCCCGGCACCCCCGCCCCCCGCCAACCCTCCCTCCAAATTCAGGAGTATGGGGTACCACAGGGATCAGTATTAAGTGTCTGCCCGTTTTTAATTGCAATCAACGGGCTCGCTGCGGCGTTGCGGTCGTCTGTCTCCGCTTCCCTGTATGCTGACGACTTCAGCCTATACTATAGCTCTATTGGCATTGCCGCTGCTGAACTAGCTGCAGGGCGCTATCCGCAAGGCGCAGTCTTAGGCTGTAGTGTATGGCTTCCAGTTTTTCTGCTGCCAAGACCTGCGTTATTCATTTCTGCCGGCGACGCACAGTTCACCCTGAGCCACGGCTTTATCTTGCCGGCGAATTTCTTGCTGTGGTAGATACACAATCGTTTTGGGTGTGGTTTTTGATGTCCGGTTGACTTGGCTCCCACATATTCGGCAGCTTAAACAGATGTGTTGGCAGCATCTTAGTGCTCTGCGATGCTTGAGCCACATTAGTTGGCGCGCCGACCGAGCTACCCTCTTACCGCTCTACCCCCTGCAGGTTTGGGGGTAAGAATAGGCCCGCGGTATTCCTGCCTGTCGTAAGAGGCGACTAAAAGGAGTCTCAACTGTTTCGGCCGTAATGGGATGGTCCCCTAAGGGGTTTGACCACTACCTTTCGAAATTTTCCGTTAGAGCGTACAATTTGTGGAAGGACGCCTTACGTGGTGCATTGTATATCCATCTTGCCCTAAGATCTGGCACACCCGATATTGTCATGGAGTTGGACATACACCGAGCTCCCGGCCACATCAGCTTCAGTGTGTTCCGGGTAGCATATATTCCCCCCATTGGGCACTTCCATTTTTGCCCTCGTTATGTACATGGATATTCGACACCCGACGTCCAGCACGGTAACCAGTCGTTGTGGTGGGGTCGTCATGTACCCTCTTGGTGGTAGCCTCCTGACTACACATGGATCACACTGCTGATGCCTGAGCTGCTACCTCCCCACGTATGCCGAGGAGTAGATGCCTATCCCTTTGGGGCATCGGGACTCCCAGCAAAGGCCGTCCTGCCAAATGATCTTTGGTGCAGCTGGGTGGCGCCTGTGGGGAGAGCCCCTGGTCGGAGTGGGTGGTATCAGGGCGGATGACCTGTAATGAAGTGTGGTACATCATCTCTCGCTGGTGGGCCTCAACCAGCAGTCTCTAAGCGATCGAGGTCTAACCTCAATGGCAACAAATATGATCGGAGATCATTTCCCTCCCTGGTCACTCCATGGGAGTAACGCATGGCTGAAGACAGCAGTGGAGATTATTCACGCCGGTACCGTGTCTGTACGTGGGTTGATGGTGAATGTTTTATGCAAACCAAGCCTCAGTTTTTTGTGGAGCATTTAGAGGACAAGTTTGGGGAGATGGAGAGCTTGGCCAAAATGCGCTTTGGGTCAGTAATCATCAAAACAGCATCCTCTGCCCAGTCACAGAGATTGCTCGCTTGTGACAAGTTTGAGGATGTTTCAGTTAGCATCACGCCCTATAAGAGTCTCAACATGGTCCAGGGTATTATATTCCACAGGGATCTTCTTCTGCAGTGCGACGATGAACTACGCGCCAACCTAGAACGACGTCGTGTTCACTTCGTCCGGCACGTCCATCGGGTTCCGAGGGATAATCAGGTGGCCACCGCGCAACTGAACTCCGGCTCGTTTACTACCTGTTTTTCACGTGGCTCATCTGTAAAGGGGGTTGGTAGTAAACGGTTGCATTTGCGCCCCTATTATTGAGTCACATATTGGCTGGATTTTGAAGAGCAGTGAATTGAGCTATACACGCTCAGATTGAAACTTATTTATTCAAAAGAAACACTTTAACGTTGTGGCCATGCATTTTTAAGTTCACAAATAATAATCGGTGCAATTCGTATACTGTTTGACTCACACACACTCACTTTCACTTTGTTCCTTCGCATACCCTGGCGTCCATGCTTGAACTCGCGGCACTTTGCCGCTCCCAACTAGCCACCACAACGGCCAACGACAAAAGACCTCGATTTTCCCGCTCATATGCACAGTTCTGAGTCGGGTCACATGACACCACCGTAGTCGAAACAATCGCTAAAGATGGCCACAATTCGTTTACAATATTTTATAATATTTAAATACTTAAATCTAAATACATTATATAATTTTACAAATTATCACCACACTTATATAATTCGTTGCAATTAAAAGAACCAAAGCACTATGCAACGGAACTACAACGCCCATCAAAACAAAAAACAAGTATTTTCCGGTCTATTTTGCCCGGCATATTATCTCTGGTGCTGTGCTTTAAATTTTAAATTACTTGAAAGAGTTCCATATTATCCCCTGTTACCTTACATACCCCCACTTCAAGGAGACATTACCTTAGTAATGGCAACTTGAAGTAGCACCAAATGGAGTGAACCCATATTACTTTATAAATTAAACATTTTAATTAGAACTATAATGGCACCAAAACACGTAAACAGTGTTACATTGGTGAGTTAATCAGTGTATGTACTGTCATCAGAAAACATACATACATAATCCAACAATGTATCCAACTCAAATATACAATTAGATAGTCTCCTATTGAGTCTGATTGCGCAGGCAAAATAAATGCCAATGTTAGTCTATATGTAGGTTGCACACTCACTGCGCATTGACACTTCCACTTTTTACACGGTTGTTTATGTAAGTTGCACGAAGTTGTTGTAACCAGGCCCTTGTGTTCACAGGTTTATGCATTGGAATACAGTCTTTCCGAACTTGTCAGCCTGCAGCACTGTGCTTCTTCTCATTAGCCAAGACATCCTATCAAAATTTAATAAAATCCTCATAAATCTTGCCTAGATATGCAGACACACATTTCCCAGGAGTCAGGCTCTCCAAACCCTCCCTGGAACATCCTGTGTTCACTGATCAGTTCTTATTGAGGTTTGTACAAATGACAAACATGCACACAAATCAAACACAAACATGGCATAGTTAAATATATTCTATTTCACCTTCCAAATGTTTCCAGATCAGGAGCTCCGACACTTCTACCCCCTGAACCAAGAGAATTTATTCCCAGATGCAGATTCTTATATTTTTTTAAGCATCCATACACCTACATCACTGAACATAAATACGCTCAATTTTCCCCATTAATTCCTATATAAATTTTCATGTAATTTTTGGCAATATCGTGAAACCCATTCTTTTATGCCATTTCCATGGCTAACTAGATTCAATCATAAATGGCAAACTACTCACCAAGGTCATAAACTTTTACAAGCATCCACTTAGCCATTAGCGTTCTTTCCCTCACTTCATGGAGACATAATAGGCAAGTTAATTATTTCCCATATACCTCTACAATTTGCGTATTTAGTGACTGCTCTACATAACTGTCCCAGCAACAATTCTATCCCCACGCAACAGTATCAACACCAGGTGCCACAGATACATTAAATCTCAACTATTTATTTATTTATTTATTTTTAAACAATAGTATACATGGGAATCTCACTTCCTTACCCTTTATTCTTTCACCGCATATTTTTTTAACTCCATTACATTTCTCAGTCCAAATGGCTTTTTGGGCATTGGAGATACCAACCTATATGCATTAGGTTGTTGACAACCCGTTATCTCATAGGGTCCATGGTATAATTCAAATAACTTTTTGATTTCGCCATCAATGTCACTGGTTTTTTTCTTGATCCTCACCAGCCCCTTATCTCCCTCCTTGAACTTTGTTCTCTTATACCTTTCTCCATGCCTCCTCTGTCTCTCATGTCCTTTCTTAAACATTTGCTGTCTGGCCATCTGCATCTTCTCTTGACTTGTCAAGTCTTGAGATGGAGGAAAATATGTGTGTTCTGATGTTCAATGCACATCTCATCACATACCTCTTCTATCCTTTGTAAATGAGTAATTGTCTCATCTCCTTTTAATTCCCCTTTAAATTTTATTCTTCGTCTATTTCCACCCTTGTAACTGGATCCATTCAAAAAGTCGTTTTGCAATCTTAATTGTTTTGCTTGGCCCCAGTATTTGTTCAAGAACAGGTTTTCGAAGGTTCTAAAATCACAAAATTTATCATAATTTGGGTTCGCCCATGTTTGAGCTCCCCCTTCCAACTACCTCTTAACATATTTAATTTTTGCCTGCTCACTCATCCCTGTCTCAAAGTTATCCTTACACGCAGTTAGAAAGTCAACTGCATGGTGTTTATTCTCCCCATTAAAAGGTTTTGACTGATATCCATACCCCAGAGGATATCCCAACAATAAATTTCCATTCCCTGCTGCCACAGTATTAACTGTTTCCTTCAAGAGATTTATTTCCCCTTCTAATTCCTTCTTATTGTCAGTAATTCCCTTATGGCAATCCAGCACTCCTATCTTAATGGATTCAATGTCTGCCTCTGTTTGTCTTTGAAATAATGTGCATTTCTGTTCCTGTACCTGAATCTGCCCCACAAGATTACTTTGTGTTCACCTTGGCTACCAGGCCCCTTTCAACCTCATTAACTATCTGGGTCACATGACACCACAGTAGTCAAAATAATCACTAAACATGGCCACAATTCGTGTACAATTTTTTATAATATTTAAATTCTTAAATCTAAATACATTATATAATTTTACAAATTATCACCACACTTATATAATTCGTTGCAACTAAAAGAAAACCAAAACACTATGCAACGGAATTACAACGCCCATCAAAACAGAAAACAAGTTTTTCCGGTCTATTTTGCCCAGCATATTATCTCTGGTGCTGTGCTTTAAATTTTAAATGACTTGAAAGAGTTCCATATTATCCCCTGTTACCTTACAACTGGTGCCTTCATCTTTGCTTTCGAGGGTGATGTCTTACCCGAAAGGTTAAGGTGATGGTTTACCCTTGTGATGTGAAGCCATATATCCCTCCCCCGATGCGGTGTTTTAAATGCTGGAAGTTTGGGCGCATGTCATCTCGCTGTGCTTCCAGCATCACGTGTCGAGATTGTGTCCGTCCTTCGCATCCCAATACTCCATGTGCCGCCCCTCCTATCTGTGTTAACTGGATAGAACACCATTCCCCCTGCTCGTTGGACTGTAGTATATTCCAAAAAGAAAGGAAGACAATGGAATATAAGACCCTGGACCGCCTGACCTACCCAGAGGCTAGGCGGAAATATGAGCGGCTACATCCTGTGCCAATGCCATCAACTTACGCCGCTGCTGCAACACCGGTACGATCCTCTCCCGTGTCGTCACTTACTGTTGCCTCTCAGCTATGTCAGAATGCATCGGTCCCTTGTTTGTGGGGCGCAATTCCCCCTCTGTTGCACCTGCTCCATCTACTTCAGAAGCAACACCACCCCAACCATCGGGGACATTGGTTCCCCTTCCCAGTCGGAGAAGCATGAGACTTCTTTGCCTACTCTCGCCAGGAAGGGGTCGCATGGGGCCCTCCCATCCCAGGCTTTGCCTAGTGGTAAGGCGGACACCCGCAAATTTTTGAAGCAACCACCAGTCGCTGGTCGTAGGGCCTCACGGTCGTCGTCTGTCCGTGAGACTGACCCAGTGGGACCCTCCCAGCCAGACCCACCAAAGGCACAGCGTGCAAAGCAGTCAAAGAAAATGGCTCCCAAGCGTCCTGACATTGCAGTGGCACCTGTCCTACCGCAACCTTCCAACTCTGCGTCTGAGGATGAGGTGGAGATTCTGGCATCTGCTGAGGACGTCGATCTCGCCGGTCCCTCAGACACCATCGCTAGCACTAGCACAGGTGCTCAATCAGAGGCAGCAGGTGACCCAGTGGCGTAATCTGCCTTCCCAGTTCCTTCACGCCTTTCTCAGCCATGGACAATATCATCCTCCAGTGGAACTGCAACGGTTTCTTCCACCATCTAGCTGAGCTCCGACAAGTTATCGGCCTTCACCCTGTCTTCTGCATTGCTCTTCAGGAAACTTGGTTTCCCGCCATGCGGACCCCCGCCCTCTGTGGCTATCGGGGTTCTTGTAAAAACCGGGCAGTTTATGTAAGGGTGTCTGGTGGCGTCTGCATCTATGTCCTTAACTCTCTTCACAGCGAATCTGTTCCTCTACAAACACCTTTAGAGGCTGTCGCTATTCGGGTGTGGACGCAGCAGGCTGTTACCGTCTGCAGCCTTTACCTTCCACCGGATGGTGATATCGTGCAGCATGTCCTGACTGCTCTGATAGCCCAATTGCCGCCACCTTTCTTGTTACTGGGCGACTTTAACGCCCATAACCCTCTGTGGGGTGGGTCGGTGGCGACAGGTCGAGGCGCCACCGTTGAGCATTTATTGGCGCAGCTCGATGTTTCGATTCTAAATGATGGTGCCTTCACACACTTCAGTGTGGCGCATGGCACATACTCCGCCATTGACCTTTCGATCTGCAGCCCTAGCCTCTTACCGTCTGTCCAATGGAGTGTGCATGACGACCTGTGTGGTAGTGACCACTTTCTGATATTTCTGTCACTGCCACTGCGTCACTCTGAATGAGGCTGACTGTGACTTGTTATCCTCCATTGCCGCTATAGAGCGTCTCTCTTATGACGACACTGATGTGGTGGTTCACTCAGTCAAAACCAGCAATGGCAGAATCTGCCATTCCCCATTCTTCTGTGTCTCCTCGGCGGAGAACTGTATCTTGGTGATCGCCTAGGATCGCTGAGGCGATTAAAGATCGCCAGCGGGCGCTCCATCGTCCCAAGCGACATCCCTCCATAGAACACCTCACCGCCTTCAAGCGGCTGCGTGCGCGGGCCCACCGCCTTATCTGCCAACGCAAGCAGGAGTGCTGGGAGCGGTATGTTCCCACCATTGGCCTCCATGTTTCTCCATCTTAGTTCTCGGCTAAGTTTCGACGCCTCTATGGATATCGAACACCTGTCAGCGTCCCAGCGCTCTCATTGAATGGAGCAGTTTGTACTGACTCCGACGTCATGGCAAACTGCTTGGCAGAGCATTTTGATCTGAGTTCCGCTTTTGCGAATTACCCACTGGCCTTCCGCTCCATTAAAGAGCGGATGGAACATCGGCGCCTTTCGTTTCGCACCCACCATCCAGAATCGTACAATGTTCCATTCAGTGAGTCGGAATTTCGCAGTGCCCTCGACGCGTGCCCTGACACCGCTCCTGGGCCAGATTGCATACACTGTCAGATGCTGAAACGCCTTTCAGTGGACTGCCAGCGACTGCTCCAGATTGCATACACTGTCAGATTCTGAAACGCCTTTCAGTGGCCTGCCAGCGACTGCTCCTCGACCTTTACAACCGTCTCTGGGTCGAGGGTGAGTTTCCGTCACATTGGCGGGAAAGTATTGTTATCCCCATTCCGTAACCTGGCAAGAACCCCTGGAGGTGGACAGCTACCGTCCCAGTAGCCTCACCAACGTTCTTTGCAAGTTTCTTGAACGTATGGTGAGCTGGCGCTGCGTAATCACATCCTTTCTACGTTTCATGGATGGGGCCTTCGGGGCCCTCTGCCGATCTTTATCCGGAATGTTCTGTCGTATCGTACCTTCCGCGTGCAAGTCGCGGCCTCCCATAGTTCGTCCCGAGTCCAGGAGAAAGGGGTACCACAGGGATCCGTCTTACATGTCTGCCTGTTTTTAATTGCAATCAACGGGCTCGCTGCAGCGGTGGGAAATTTTGTCTCCGCTTTCCTGTATGCTGACGACTTCTGCCTTTACTATAGCTCTATTGGCATTGCAGCTGCTGAACGTCAGCTACAGGGCGCTATTCGTAAGGAGCAGTCTTGAGCTGTAGCTCATGGGTTTCAGTTTGCGGCAGCCAAGACCTGCGTTCCGCATTTCTGGCGGCGACGCACTGTTCACCTGGAGCTGCGGCTTTATCTTGACGGCGAACTTCTTGCTGTGGTGGAGTCACATAGGTTTTAGGGTGTGGTTTTTGGTGCTCGGTAGACTTGGCTGCCTCGTATTGGGCAGCTTAAACAGAAGTGTTGGCGGCTTCCTAACGCTCTTAGATGCTAGAACCACACCAGCTTGGTCGCCGACCGACCTACACTGTTACGGCTCTACCAGGCGTTAATCCAGTCCCGTCTGGATTATGGGAGCCTGGCTTATTTCTCAGCATCTCCATCTGCGTTGAGGGTGCTTGACCCAATTCTCCACAGTGGGATACGCCTTGCCACCGGTGCTTTCCGTACCAGCCGATTTTAAACTGTGTTTTTTAATGTGTTCTCGGTAGTAGGCTTTTCCTTTTTTCTCTCTATGGTCGGCCAGCCACCGTCACACTGTGTGTGATTTTAATCTGTTTTGTCTGATCTCTGTCGGAGTGTTTCTTGTCCTGTGTCGTCTGCCGTCTTTCCTGTTGTTCGTTTTTTATTCTCTGTGGGTGATTTTAGTTTTTTGGAAAAAGGGACCGATGACCATAGTTGTCTGGTCCCTTTAATCCCACAAACCAACCAACCAACAAAGAGGAGCCCCGACGGCGCAGGCCGCTGTCGGCCGGGCCACGTCGCGTCGCGAGAGCGGAACCCCCCGAGACTACTCGATCGCCGTCACTGGCGGCCGCGCCAAATGGTGCGCGTTAGCCACTTGAGCAGTGTCAAAGGAGTGGGCGATGCGGAGAATCTCTTCCAAGGAGGGGTTGTCGAGTTTCAATGCTGCAGTACGGACCTCAGGATCGGGTGTCAGCTGAACCACCACATCGTGGAACAGGGAGTCCGCGTACAAAGCCTTACACTGCCGATTGGTGCACTTAAAATCGCATCGAAGGCTGATCCTACAAATCAACCAATCAATCTTACGGCTCTACCCGTCGTTAATCCAGTCCCGTCTGGATTATGGGAGCCTGGCTGATGGTTCAGCATCCCCTTCTGCGTTGTGGGTGCTGAACCCCATCTGGGATCTGACTTGCCTCTGGAGCTTTCCGGACCAGCCCTGTGAACAGCATACTTGTGGAGGCAGGTGTCCATCCACTGCAGTTACTCCGCAAACATTTAGTGGCCGCTTATTTTACACACGTTTGTAGCATGCCCGGGCATCCTACGTATCGTCTCCTGCTCTTTTAGTCGGTCGCTTTTCTCTCAGAACGTCGGCCCCAGTCGGGTTGTATGATCGCGGTCCGCGTCTGAGAGCTTCTCTCCGGGCTTGGGCTTTTCCCTCTTCCACCTCCATTCCGGTCCCTTCTGCGTACACCCCCGTGGTGTGTGCCCTGCCCTTGTCTTCAGCTCGAATTGGCACAGGGCCCAAAGGACTCAGTCCCTCTGGAGGCCTTTCGCCGCCACTTTCTTTCCATCCTTGCCACGTATCAGGGCTCTGGCGTTATTTACACTGATAGTTCGATGGTTGCTGGTCGTGTTGGTTATTGTCTGACTCTAGGGGACCATTACAGACAGCACTCATTGCCAGCTGGCTTCAGCGTTTTCACTGTTGAGCTGGTCGCCATCTTTCGTGCCCTAGAGTATATCCGCTCCTGCTCAGGTGAGTCATTCGTTATCTGTAGCGACCCCTGAGCAGTTTACGAGCTGTCGACCAGTGTTTCCCTCGCTCTCATCTGGTGATGGCTATCCAGGAGTCCCTCCATACTCTTTCCCCTTGCGGCCGCTCTGTGTTCTTTGTGTGGACCCCAGGCCATGTTGGGATACCCGGCAATGATAATGTTGACCGCCTGGCGAAAGAGGCCACCAGTGAACCAACCCTGGACATTAGCCTCCCATAGACTGATTTGCGAGCAGTCTAACGCCGCAAAATTTTCGAACTTTGGAACACTGAATGGCGCAACCTGACTACACCAAACAAACTCCATCCTATCAAGGAGACGACGAATGTGTGGCGTTAATCCATGCGAGCCACTCGCAGGGCCTCAGTTGTCCTTTGTTAGCTCCACATTGGCCACATGCGCTTGACACACAACCATTTACTGCACTATGAGGACCCGCCTCTATGTCATTGGGGCGTCGGCTTTTGGCAGTGGTCTACATTTTGTTAGCCTGTCCCCTTTTAGCTGTGCTCAGGCAGTTGTTTGCGCTGCCTGATACGCTCCCTGCCCTTTTAACAGATGACACTCCTATGACAGGCTTAGTTTTGAGTTTTATTCGGGGAGGGGACTTTTATAACTTAATCTAAGTGTTTGTCCTTTTTTGTGTTTAGTATGGCATTTAGTCTATGGGTTTAGACTGAGTTTTTAATATGTTTCTCGGTGGTTGGATTTTCCTTTTTTTCCTCTCTATGGTTTTGTGTTGTAATTGTCAGTTGTTTTATCTTCACCCTTGTGGCATTTTTTATATCGGAACAGTGGGTCGATGACCTAGCAGTGTCCCTTCACCCCTCTTTTAAACGAACCAACTGGGCGGTAATGAGGCTGTGTGGATTTGGGCTCTGTATCTTAATTTTCTCGTCAGACTTATAAAAAACCTCGTGATGGTGCACCAACAGGTGTAGCAATATCCTGACGTATGTCAGCAGGCATTGCTTCACTGCTAACATTCTGCTTCCTTGGCTCAAGCACACGAGGTAAACTTCAGTGAAGAGATACAAACGAAGGTAACACGTAACTTGTTTCTTCTGAATATTCTTGGCATGTCCCACATAGAGCTGATTATGACAGCAACACAATGGTACCTCTGCTGTGTGACATACGCTCAGACTGGTACTATTGTACAACGATGTCCGAGAGACCACCAGTGAAGATCGATTAGGAAGTCGCAGTAAGCCCAGGCCATGTGCACACCTGGCTGGAATTCTGATTCGACAGGAAAACGTAGTGAAAGGCCCCCTAAAATTCGGAACAAACAACATTTCTTCGGCATCCAGGATGCCAGGATGTGTAACTGCAAACAACCTCACAATTTCTCCATTACATGGCAGCTCTTCTGGGGAGTTGAACATAGGACCACAGTGTTTTCTGTGACCAGCTTCATGTTGTAACTTTCTATCATCTTCAGTCCTATCCTGTGGCAAGTTAATAAGATCTACACATAGAGAGCTCGAATCACTGTAGATCTGAACACATATTATGATGCCCAATTGTGACTGCATTATTGCTAGTGCTTGAGAAAAGTGCATTCCGAAAATAAATTTGTATTTTTCACGCTTTGTATATCTTTCTGGCACCAACCTATCTCCATTATTTCTTCAGAACATAGCTACAGAACGTTAACTTAGGTTTCTATTCCAGTAACACAGTGACAAACACGAATAGCGCAAATTTTATTGCGTGATCTCTATGGCATCATCTTATTCCCAGGACCCTGTCTAGTGGAAGATATACTGTTGGCAACTCGCACATTGGAACAGTCACCTCATCTACCAATTCGTGCCCCAGAAAATCAGCCATCACTCTTGAATCAACTAATATATGACCAACTTTAGTTGCTCCAACGCCAGGATAAGCTGGTGTCATTCTGCCATTCTCGTGGGTGGACTGCAGAGGACATTATGTGGCACAGTGTCCTATTCCCTTGCACGCTATAAACTCTGCGCTGCACAGGAATTTCATCCCCCCCCCCCCCCTGCGGGTTTGTGGGTTAAAATAGGCCCAAAATAATCCTCCCTTTCGTAAGGGGGTGACTAGGGGTCTCTCAAGTTTCGGCCTATTCATTTATCATCCACCCCCTGTGCGTTCGGGGGTTACAATTGGCCCACAGTATACCTGCCTGTCGTAAGAACCGACTAAAAGTAGTCTCACAGGTTTTAGCTTTTATGTATTGGTCCCCCTGTAGGGTTTGACTACCATGCTTTAAAACTTTTCCGAAGAGCGAGACAATTGGGGAAGGCCACCTTACATGTTGCATCATGTCCACAGTGCCTTGAGATATTTGGACCCCTTTCTCGTCACATTGCAGTCCCGCTCATTGTCCATCTCTTGGGCGAGGATAAATTCCTGGGTGCGGTTTCCGCCATGCACTATGCAGTGTCGCTTTCTGTGCCGATGACAACCATTGACATCTTTGCACCTTATATCCAGCACAGTAGCCAGTCTGTTATGGTGGGGCCGCCATGTACGCTTTTGGTTGTAGCCTCCTGACAACACATGGATCGCTCTACTGATGCCTGCACCGTTAACTCCCCACATATGCCAAGGAGTAGATGCCCATCTCCCTGGAGCAAGAGGACTCCTGGCTATGGCCATCCTGCCAGGTGGCCCTTGCTGTGGCTGGGTGGCGCCTGTGGGGAGGGCCCTTGGTCGGAGTAGGTGGCATCAAGATGGATGACACGCAATGAAGCGTGGCACATCATCTCTCGCTGGTGGTCAGCCACTAGCATTCTCTAAGCGTTCGAGGGCTCACTTTAAAGCTAAAGTGTATGACCCCAAATCGCTCCCCTCCCTGGCCACATGGGAGGACGAAAGGCTATGAATGACAGCGAAAGGTATTCGCCCTGGTATCTCGTCTGTACCAGTGATGATGGGGAATCCTTTGTATCTGTAAGGCCTCAGTTCTTTGTAGAACATTTGGAGAACAAGTTCGGGGAGGTGGATGGCTTGTCCAAAATGCAGTCAGGGTCAGTCTTGATAAAAACAGCATCCTCTGCCACAGCCACGACCCTTGCTCGCTTGTACGAAGCTGTGGGATGTTTCAGTTACCATCACTCCCCATAAAAGCTTAAATATGGTCCAGGGCATTATTTTCCACAGGGACCTCCTTTTACAATCCGATGACGAGATGCGCGTCAACTTAGAGCATCCACTGGGTTCCAAGGGATCATCAAGTTGCCACTGGTGCCTTCATCTTGGCCTTCGAAGGTGACACATTACTTGAGAAGGTCAAGGTGATGGTCTACCATTGTGATGTCAAGCCATATACCCCTCCCCCAATGCAGTGCTTCGTGTTGGAAGTTTGGCCATATGTCTCCTCGCTGTGCTTCCAGCCTCATATGTCACAACGACCAGCCCATCCGACACTCCGCCTACAATCCAAGTCAACTGTGGATAGCCTCATTCACCTTGCTCTCAGACAGCAGGATCTTACAGAAAACTGCGTTAGCCCCATCAGTTACGCGACTTTCAGTCGGCTCATCGAACTTTACAACACATGCCCCCATGCCCGTAGGGGGCACTATACCGCCTGTTGCTCCTGTGCCACCTACCTTAGGAGCAACAATCCCCACGCATCAGGGACATCCGTCCCCGGTACTAAGCCGCAGAAGGGTCCGACTTCCTCAGCTTTAACGTTCCCAAGGGGTCCCTTTGGTCCCTCCCTTACCAGGTTTGCACAAGCGGGAAGGCTGACAACCGACAGTGGCATAAGTGCCCACAACCAGCTGGACGTAGGGCTTCACGATCCTCCTATGTCTCCGAGGCTGAATCGATGAAGCCCTCCCAGCCAGTGAAACCCAAGGAGCAGCATGAGAAATCCAAGAAGAGCAGCTCGAAGCCCAAGGTACTCGCGGTGGCGCCCACCCCACCGCAACCATCCAGCTCTGCGTCTGAGGACGAGATGGAGATTATGGCGTCCGCTGAGGACCTCGATCTCGCCGGTCCCTCAGACACATTGGATAGCACTAGCACAGGTGCGCAATTGGAGGCAGCAGGTGACCCAGCAGCGTAATCTCCCTCCCCAATCCCTTCATGCCTTTCTCAGCCATGGACAATATCACCCTCCAGTGAAACTGCAGCGGTTTCTTCCATCATCTTGCTGAGCTCCGACAACTTATCAGCCTTCACCCATTCCTCTGCATTGCTCTTCAAGAAATTTGGTTACCGGCAATGCGAACCCCAGTCCTCCATGTGTATCAGAGTTATTATAGGAACCGCGCAACTTATGAAAGGGCATCTGGTGGTGTCTGGATCTACATCCTTCACTGCCTTCACAGCGAACTTGTCCCTCTACAAACACCTTTAGAGGCTGTCGCTGTTTGGGTGTGGACGCCACACACTGCTACTGTCTGCATTCCTTATCTTCCACCGGATGGTGATGTCCCACAGCATGTCCTGGCTGCACTGATAGCCCAATTGCCGCCACCTTTCCTGGTACTGGGCGACTTCAACACACATAACCCTCTGTGGGGTGGAACAGTGGCAACAGGCCGAGGCGCTATCGTTGAGCATGTACTGGCACAGCTCGATATTTCCATTTTAAATAATGGTGCCGTCACACATTTCAGTGCAGTGCATGGCATCTACTCCGCCATCGACCTTTCGACCTGCAGCCCTAGCCTCTAAGCGTCTGTCCAATGGAGAGTGCATGACGACCTGTGTGGTAGTGACCACTTTCTGATTTTTTTGTCACTACCACAGCGTCACTCTTCTGGCTGCCCTTGTAGATGGGCTATGAATAAGCCTGACTGGGCCTTGTTCTCCTCCATGGCCGCTATTGCGCCTCTTTCTAATGACACCGTTGATGCGGTCACAACCAGTATCGTTATTGCCACAGAATCTGAAATTCCCCGTTCTTCTGAGTCCCCTCGATGGAGGACTGTGCTTTGGTGGTCGCCTGAGATCGCTGAGGCGATAAAAAGATCGCCAGCGGGCGCCCCAGCGTCACAAGCGACATCCCTCCGTAGAACACCTCATCGCCTTCAAACAGGTGCGTGCGCGGGCTGCCGCCTTATCCGCCAACGCAGGCAGGAGTGGTGGGAACGGTATGTGTCCACCATTGGCCTCCATATCTCCCCATCACAGGTGTGCGCCAAGATTAGACGCCTCTGCGGCTATCGGACCCCTGTCAGCGTACCTGCGCTGTCACTGAATGGAACAGTTTATACTGACCCCAAGATCATTGCAAACCGCTTAGCAGACCATTTTGCTCTTAGTTCCTCTCCTGTGAAGTACCCTCTGACCTTCTGCTCCATTAAAGAGCGGTTGGAACGTCGGAGCCTTTCATTTCCACCCGCCATCCTGAATTGTAGAATGTTCCATTTAGTGAGTGGGAATTTCACAGTGCCCTAGCCGCTTGGCATGATACAGCTCCTGAGCCAGATCGCATCCACTGTCAGATGCTGAAACACCACTCAGTGGATTACCAGCCTCGCCTCCTCGACCTTTATAACCGTATTTGGGTAGAGGGTGAGTTTCCATCACAATGGCGGGAAAGTATTGTTATCCCCGTTTTGAAACCTGGCAAGAACCCATTGGAGGTGGACAACTACCGACCCATTACCGCACCAACGTTATTTGGTGAGCCAGCAGTTGAGTTGGGTACTCGAGTCTTGGGGCCTTCTGGCTCCGTCTCACAGTGTGTTCCTTAAAGGCCGCTCTGCCGCCGACAAGCTGGTGAGCCTGGAGTCAGCCAACCATATGGCCTTTGCCCGCCGTCAGCACCTCGTCGGTGTGTTTTTCACCATGCGGAAGGCATACGATACGACATGGCGCTATCACATCTTCTCTACGCTTAATGGTTGCGGTCTTCAGGGACCACTGCCGATTTTCCTCGGACATTTTCTTCGCATCGTGCCTTCGGCGAGCGAGTCGCTGTCTCCCATAGTTCCTCCTGAGTTCAGGAGTCTGGGGTACCACAGGGATCAGTCCTCAGTGTCTGCTGTTTTTAATTGCAATTAACAGGCTCGCTGTGGCGGTGGGAACGTCTGTCTCAGCTTCCTTGTATGCTGACGACTTCTGCCACCACTATAGCTCTAGCAGCAGTGCCCTATTCGTAAGTTGCAGTCTTGGGCTGTAGCGCACGGCTTCCAGTTTTCGGCTGCCAAGACCTGCGTAATGCATTTCTGCCGGCAAGAAACAGTTCACCCTGAACCACGGCTTAATCTTGTTGGCGAACGTCTTGCTGTGGTGGATACACAGCGGTTTTAACGTGTGGTTTTTGAGGCCCAGTTGACTTGGCTCCCACATATTCGGCAACTTAAACAGATGTGTTGGCGGCATCTAAATGTTCTGCAATGCTTGAGCCACACCCGCTGTGGCGCCGACCGATCTACCCTCTTACGCCTCTACCAGGCGTTAATCCGGTCCTGTCTGGATTATGGGAGCCTGGCCTGGCTTATGACTCAGCATCCCCTTCTGCGTTGCGGGTGCTGGACCCAATTCTACACAGTGGGATACCACTTGCCACTGGTCCCTTCCAGACCAGCCTGGTGGACAGCATACTTGTGGAGGCAGGTGTCCCTCCACTGAGGTTACGCCGCCAACGTTTACTGGTCACTTATGCTACGCATGTTTGTAGCTTGCCCGAGCACCCTAATTATTGTCTCTTGTTTCCGCATTGGCCACACCCAGCTAACGCACAGTTATTTACTGCGTTGTGAGTACCCTCCTCTATGTCACTGTGCGGCGTCTTTGACAGTGGCCCACATTTTTTAATGTGTTTCTCAGTGGTTGACTTTTCCTTTTTTGTCTCTATGGTCGGCCAACCACTGTCACACTGTGTGATTTTACTCCCTTTTGTCTGGCCTCTGTCTCAGTCTTTCTTGTCCTGTGTCGTCTGTCATATTTTCCATTGTTCATTTTTATTCTATGTGGGTGTTTTTAAGGTTTGGAGAAAGGGACCGATGATCTTAGCAATCTGGTTCCTTTAATCCCACAAACCAACCTACCAACCAACCATCCATTGTTCGTGTTTTATTCTTTGTGGGTTTTTGAAGGTTTTGGAATAAGGGACCGATGACTGTAGCAGTATGGTCCCTTCAATCCCACAAACCAACCAATCTACTGACGTTACTTTACACACAATTCATAATACGATTTTGCATTTACAGTTTGTAAACAAATTCTCAAACACAAATAGTTCATTGTGTCTCTATACATTACATTATATGTTGAATAGTCTCCTTTTCTGTGTATTGATTGGCACACCAATTTCTCGTGGTTACAAGTGTAGTGATGTACAGAGAATGTCCACAAATAGTTTCTGGTTATACATATCACATAACTTTCTCATTTGGTCACATTTTACAAGTACAGGTATTTTACACATCGTCGGAAGAAAGATCAGATTCCAAGAAAAGATTTCATTTTTTTCTAGTCTGTTGACTAGGAAAAGTCCTGATTGCGTCTAATTTGCTTGGATCAGGTCGTATACCGTGAGCATTAATAATGTGTCAAAGATACTAGATTTCTCTGCAAGCAAATTTCGACTTTTTGAGATTAGCTGTCACTCCAGCTTGTGCAAATTTGTGCAGAATCCTTTGTAAGGTGTCGATTTGTTCGGACTATGTTTTGCTGGCTATGAGCAAGTCATCTATGTAGTGCGTGACTGACTCAACTAATTCATCACCAAGTACTGTGTCTAAAGCGGTGATAAACACGCCAGAACTGACGTTCAGACAGAAGGGAAGAACACAAAATTGATAAGTTCCCTCCAAATATGAAAGCAGTATATTTTCTACAATCTGGGGTGAGCGGGACTTGTCAGAATGAATTTGTCGAGTCTACGCTTGAAAACTACCTAGAATTAAAATTTTGGAGTTGCTATTCTAAATTTTCTGGTTTCGTGCGGGCTCGTTAAATAATTTAATTAACTGCACGAGTGTCCAGAACAACTGATACTTCCATTGAGTTCCTTTGCGACAAGTAAAGGACTGCAATAAGATGACTTGGAAGGTTAAATAATTTTCCACTCTAGCATTTGCTTCAACTCGTGCCATACTGCAGGCCGTTGTGACAGTGGCACATTATATGTTTTGTGGAAGAAAATCTGGTGAGGCTTAACTTTTGTCTTATAAATATACGTGTTGATCACACCTGGTCATTTGCTGAAAACCTGTATATATTTAGACAAAGCATCAAACAGTTCATTGCATTTGTCTTGTGACAGCTGTGGTTTGTGACAACTTATCACTAATTAGAACTTTAAGATCCTCGATCTCGGTATCAGGTGAGTGTCTCTGTGCATCAACTTCATCAGTGTCGTGCATTAATTGCATCTTGTTCCCTGTACAGCATTTTTCATGTTTTAGAGTCCTGGTATCCAGATCAATTGAAATTTCACTGCCGTTATCTCTACGTATACATTTACTTTTGGAGAAGTCAATTGTGCTATCCTTCTCACATAAAATATCTAAACCTAATATGCAATTTGTGTCCAGGTTTTGGACGACTAGGAATGGCCATTGTACGGTTCCATTACCTACCTTTACAGTCACAAATACATGTTTCTAAACTCTAAAAGACTTACTACCTACAGCAGTTAAAATTTTGCAATTCTGGACAGGATACTCTGGTACACGTTCAAATTCACACATTCTCTTATAAAAATCATATGATAAGACACTAATAGCAGAGCTTCTGTAAAGTTTGGAAGGTAGGAGACGAGGTACTGGCAGAAGTAAAGCTGTGAGGACGGGGCGTGAGTCGTGCTTGGGTAGCTCAGATGAATAATTATTATGATACATACGCCAACTTCCTCAGAAGAACAGTCATGTGAACTCCATTTTCGATTATGCGATTCAGAACATAAAGAAACGAGAGACAATTTGATCTTCGAAAAACAAATACGATCAAGTGACGACATACTATCTGGTTTAGACTTGGATTTTTCTAAAATGTTAAGGAACCTGTAATTAATTTTAATTTGCTTCATTACTATTAAAAACACATGAAAGTTATGTACTACTTTGGAATGTTATGATCAAAAAATGGAAAAATGATGGTAGAAACTTGACCGCGAAAGGCAAAGGTCCCGAGCTCGAGTCTCGGTCCGGCACACAGTTTTAATCTGCCAGGAAGTTTCATCATTTTGAGTACTTGTTACAATGTCCGAGTCGAATTGTGTCACCGTTTGTCTTTTCTGGCTTTTCATTATTGCAGAAAGCATCCTGGTTACTACCATGTCACACGCAATATCGCTTGTACACGTATATGTTTTGTAATGAATGCAAATATTAATTTCGCAGCGAGACAATGCTTGAACAAAAGATTTTGATTATCAATCGTATTGATTAAATTTTTACATCTAATGGCTGCTAGCCATCTTAAATCGCACAGAACTGAAGTCAACTGTGTTCCGATAAATTCCTATTGTCGTACAAATGCCTGGTAGAAAATAATTTTGTGAACGGAATTTAACTCGAAATTCACACTTTCGTAAATGAGAAATTTTGATAGAGTAAGCAAGCTACTACTACGCGAAGCACTGGGTCAAATTGCTGATGTGCAGATGCGGTGTCTTACCTTGAATCCGCGATTGCAGCATAATTTAAGGTCCAGACATCGGTTCCAGTTATTGGTATTAGTTGTATGGTCAACAGTAGCGTCTCGAATCCAATTTGTCGTTTCCGATAAAACATGTAACAAAGCAAAACAATGTAGTATATACAATAATGCTTCCAGACACAAAGTCGTCACTGTAAATATATATATTTTGGTATTTTTCGTATCTGAACTTCAAATACACATAAGAGAGATAACAATACGAATATTAATTATGTTTGATATTTTACAAACTTTGCTTTTTTATGTGCTTGCGCAAGGCATCTTTGTCCGTTATGTTAATTATGACCGCGCTCTTGCAGATTCACCTTTTATGTTTTATGTATATCTAGCTTAGTATTTGAGATCAGCACCCGAAGACGTCGATGGTTCATGCTGGACGACTATCTTTTTAATTTACGGATCCTTTCTTTGCCAAGCCAAGACACTCAACAATCTTACAAATAACTAGTGACACAAAAGAAAACATACATGAATTAGTAATAATTATATTCTGAGATAGAAACATAGTTTAAATACACACTTACATCAAGTCATTACGAGTGCCGGTGATTGCAACTCGTGAATAAAATATTGAAATAATACAATGTTAATGGCGGTGTGTCACACACGTCCGATCTGTACAGGACCTGTCAAACAAAACGTCCCATACTTTCGTCATCTGACGATCGTAATTCTTCCTCTGTTTTCCAGCGGCTGCAGGCATTGCTTGCACAGCCGTGGATTACATCTGTGGTTTTTTAATGTATCTTTATTTTTCATCTTATCACTACGACTTTTTCCTAAATAACCGGTCAGCGTGCAAATCTGCCTTTAAATGTTGATACACATCGGTTGTGACATGGTCTTTTGTATGGTGTTTTCTACACCTCTCCTACTCTGTCAATAGATGACCAGCCAAAACATTACGACCGCTTACTTAATAGCGTGTTGTACCGCATTTGGAACGCTATACGGTAGCGATTCAATTTAGCATGGATTTGATAAGTTGTTGGTAGGTCCTCAGACGTATGCGGTGACACATGCCTAGGCTTAGGTCACGCATTTCCTGTGTATTACAGGGTGGTGCTTTCTGTGCACAGAACTGGTACCTAAAAGCGCCCCAAACGTTATCAGTCGGTTTCACATGTGGCGAGTCCTGTCAAACAAACCACTTAGGCACCATTCTCGCCTTGTGACACAGGCAGTTACCTTCCTG
Organism: Schistocerca gregaria; assembly: GCF_023897955.1. Classification (NCBI taxonomy): domain Eukaryota; kingdom Metazoa; phylum Arthropoda; class Insecta; order Orthoptera; family Acrididae; genus Schistocerca; species Schistocerca gregaria. Next base: position 140,961,541 of record NC_064925.1, on the reverse strand, counting down.
CAAAGTGCCATCCCTGTAGGAGGAGATGTATAGTGTGTTGGGATATGGGTGGTCAGCAGTAACGTTCATATAACTTATAGCTGGCATAGTGCCTTAGATTACTAGCACACATCCTGTGGCATACGAGGTGAATCTCACTTAGTAACATAATATTGACTCGCCTGTATGCTTGGAGTGCTACATGTTTCGAGAAATCGTTCACCTGGATAAGAGCTTGTCTGGGAATGAACATCGACCTGGTGAGCAAGACATGTGATTCGTCTGGACACATGAAACGTTTCCACTGATTCATGGTCCAATCTCGAGACCTCGTATCACCTTCAGTTGTAACTGACTATGTGGTAGTGTGAAAATAGCAATTTGTAACGTTAGTCTGTCGTGGATCGTCATGTTCAACAATGTGCGCTGAACAACATGGTAAAAAACACTTGTACCTCCACCAGCATTGTAGTGTGTCGTCATGTAAGCTGCAGGTCGTTGCCTGTCCTGCTTCACGAAGTGGATAAGCCTTCAGCCACCTGTGGTTAATTAATCTCCCACACATTGTCCCCCCCCCTCCCCCCCCCCTCGTCGTTTTACTGTCTTTCAGCAACTTCACATAGAGGATAACGATAGTAGCACACAAAGAGCCGACCAGATTAAGCGTTCCCGATATGCCCGTTCCACCGTGATAGACCATAATAATCATCCCCTTTCCAAAGTCAGTTATCTCTTCAGATTCCCCATCTGTGTTCAGTTTTGTCAGTAAAATAATTTCATCCTTCGTCTCTGTCTGACTAGCGCATTTCCAGAACCGTGTCACGTCCCTGGAATACCACGAATTTCTCAGTGGTCAGTTACGAAGCTTCTCCACAGCATTGTATCTGAGTACCTACTAATGTAGGTCACAGCTTGCCAGAGGTTAGCAGTACTAAGATATTTAGGGCTGCAACGAATAATATTAGTTGCTGTGACCGTTTGTGTTTGTGAGTGAGCTGCAAACACATTAGGTCAAGAAATCCGCAGATGTTTAACATGAGTGCTGGCTTTGTTTCAGTACGGAGATGCACAGTACCGCGTCGTTTATATATATGTATTTTCCAGCTGGAAAAATTAGCTTTTACTCCTCTGTATGTGTTGCATACTGACATTCGGGCATTGGGTTAAACATTAAACTTTACACCGTGCATACAAGAAATGACTGGAACAGTTGCTCACAGAAAATAAGTGCAAATGAACAAGTTGCAGTTTCCTTAGTAAAGCAGTTGGTGCTGCTCATGTGAACGTTTGATACTCCTTTTGCTTCGCTTTGACAAAGAAGGACGTGATTACTTCTTTGTTTTCGAGACATACAAACACAGGCGTTGTGTTTGGCGTAGAGCTATTAGCAAACAGTGGACGACGGCGTCTGTGGGTGCCAGTGACAGCGTGTTGAGCGATGACATTCTCTGGAAACTGCCGCTAGCTAACAGTAAACTGAGGCGGTCTTTACGACAGAAAGGTGAGGCGGGGTGACGGCAATGGCGTCCTGAAAAGTAGGTTAGGGCGCGGGCCCGCACCTATCCTCTTTAATCTAGTAACATCACACGAGACGTGAAAGCGAACGTGTTCTAGGTGCTGTTCGACTTTCATGACGTTAGACGCTGTAATTTAGACCGTACATGATACGTACCGTGCGTAACATTATATTTGAAACTAATTTCTCGACCAGCTGACTGGCGGCGGCATCCTTTTATAGGACTTCTAGCGTACTGTCCAGTTTAAATGTAGTATTTTCAGTGAATGTTTCTTTGTTACAGCGGTTAAATCTGCTACGTCGTTTAATAGCAGAGGAAGATGTGTGAAACAGAGTAGTATTTCGTTCCACAGAAGATTTGTTTTCAAACTACAAAATTAACAAAAAATGTTAACATATTTGGCGAGATTAAGTCTGTAAACATGCTGGTTGAAGTAGAGAGTAAAATCGTTACCAAGGAGATCGTAATGGGTTTTTTGTATCTAATTATTACGAATTTAATGGTATAAGTCGTTACGGAAACCCCCTGCGGGTCCTGGGGTAAGAATAGGCCTGCGGTATTCCTACCTGTGTTAAGAGGCGACTAAAAGGAGTCTCAACTGCTTTGGCCTTTAATGTCCGTTAGTGCGTACCACTTTGCGAAGGACGCCTTACGTGGTGCATTATATATCCATCTTGCCCTAATATCTGGCACACCTGATATTTTCATTGAGTTGGACATACACCATGCTTTCAGACACATCAGCTACATTGTGTTCTGGGTAGCATACATTACCTCCAATGTGCACTTCCATCTTTGCCCTCGTGATGTACATGGATATTTGACACCCGACATTCAGCACGGTAGCCAGTCCGTTGTGGTGGGCACGTCATGTACCCTCTTGGTGGTAGCCCCCTGTCTACACAGGGATCGCACTGCTAATGCCTGAGCTGCTACCTCCTCACATATGCTGAGGAGTAGATGCCTATACATCTGGCGCATCAGGACTCACGGCAACGGCCATCCTGCCAGGTGGTCTTCGCTGTGGCTAGGTGGCACCTGTGGGGAGAGTCCCTGGTTGGAGTGGGTGGCATAAGGGCGGATGACCCACAATGAAGTGTGGTACGTAATCTCTCGCTGGTGCGCCTCCACCAGCAGTCTCTAAGCGATCGAGGTCTTACCTCAACAGGAAGAAATTTGATCTGAGATCATACCCCTCTCTGTCCACTCAATGGGAGGAACATATGGCTAAAGAAGGCAGTGCAGATTATTCACCCCAGTACCTAGTCTGTACGTGAGTTGATGGTGGATCATGTATGTCAACCAAGCCTCAGTTTTTTGTGGAGCATATAGAGGACTAGTTCAGGGAGGTGGAGGGCTTGTCCTCTAGGTCAGTTCTAATCCAGGCAGCATCCTCTGCCCAGTCACTAAGGTTGCTCGCTTGCGATAAGTTAGGGGATGTTTCAGTTAGCATCATGCCCCATAAGAGTTTAAACATGGTCCAGGGTATTATATTCAACAGGGATCTTCTTTTGCAGTCAAACGATGAACTACACGCTAGCCTAGAACGACGAGGTGTTCACTTTGTCCAGCTCATCCATCGAGGTCCAAGGGGTAATCAGGTAGCCACCAGTGCTTTCATCTTGGCATCTTCACCTTAGAGGGTGATGTCTTACCCGAAAAGGTCAAGGTGATGGTTTACCGCTGTGATGTGAAACCATATATCTGTCGACTGATGTGGTGTTTTAAATGCTGGAAGTTTGGGCATATGTCTTCCCGATGTACTTCAGGCATTATGTGTCGATATTGTGGACATCCTTTGCATCCCAATACTCCATGTGCTCCACCTCCCATCTGTATTAACAGTGGATAACACTATTCCCCCTGCTCGCCAGACTGTAGGATATTCCAGAAAGGACGGAAGATAATGGAATATAAGGCCGTGGACCGCCTGACCTACTCAGAGGCTAGGCGGAGATATGAGAGGCTCCATCCTGTGCCAATGATGTCGACCTACGCCACTGCTGCAACGACGGTTCTCTCATCTCCCATGTCGTCCTATACGGTTAGCTCTATGATTGGTCAGAATCCACAGCCCTCTTGATTGTGGGGGGGGGGGGCACTTAACTCCCTGTTGCTCCTGCTCCATCTACTTCAGGGGTGACCCCCCCCTCTCCAACCATTGGGGACATCAGTTACCCCTTCACAGCCAGAGAAGAGTAAGACTTCTTCGGATACTCTCGCCAGGAAGACGTCCCTTGGGGACCTCCACTGAGCGAGGTGGCGCAGTGGTTAGCACAATGGACTCGCATTCGGGAGGACGACGGTTCAATCCCTTCTCCAGCCATCCTGATTTAGGTTTTCCGTGATTTCCCTAAATCGTTTCAGGCAAATGCCGGGATGGTTCCTTTGAAAGGGCATGGCCGATTTCCTTCCCAATTCTTCCCTAACCCGAGCTTGCGCTCCGTCTCTAATGACCTCGTTGTCGACGGGACGTTAAACACTAAACACCACTAACCACCACCATTGGGGACCTCCCTTCGCAAGTTCCGACCAGCGGAAAATCGGACAGCCACAAGTGGCTGAAACAACCACCAGTCACTGGTCATAGCGCATGACGGTAGCCGTCCATCCCTGAGACTGACCCAGTGAAGCCCTCCTAGCCTGAACCACCGAAGGCACAGCAAGAGAAGCAGAAAATGTAGAAAGTCCCCAAGAATCACGACATTGCGGTGGTACCCGTCCCACAGCTTCCTACAAGCTCTGCATCTGAGGACAAAGTGGAGATTCTGGCGTCCGCTGAGGACCTGGATCACGCCGGTCTCTCACACCATGGATAGCACTAGAACAGTTGCTCAGTCGGAGGCAGCAGGTGACCCATCGGCGTAATCTGCCGTCCCAGTCCTTTCAGGCCTTTCTCAGACATGGACAGTATCATCCTCCAGTGCAACTGCAGCGGTTTCTTCCACCATCCAGCTGAGCTGCTACAACTTATCAGCCTTCACCCTTTCTTCTGCATTGCCCTTCAGGAAACTTGGATTCCAGCAATGCAAACATCCGGGATTATTATAAGAACTGGGCAGCTTTTGAAAGGGTGTCTGGTGGCGTCTGCATCCATGTCCTTAATACTCTTCACAGCGAGTCTGTCCCTCTACAAACGTGCCACAGGCTGTTACCGCCTGCATTTTTCATCTTCTACCGGATGGTGATGTCACGCAGCATGTCCTGCCTGCGTTGATAGCCCAATTGCCGCCACCTTTTTCGTTACTGGGCGACTTCATTGCGCATAACCCTCTGTGGGGTGGGTCAGTGGCAACAGGTCGAGGCTCCACCATTGAGCATGTATTGGCACAGCTTGATTTTTCCATTTTAAATGAAGGTGCCCTAACACATTTCAGTGCAGCGAATGGCATGTGCTCCGCCATCGACCGTTCGATCTGCAGCTCTAGCCTCTTACCGTCTGTCCAATGGAGAGTGCATGACGACCTGTGTGGTAGTGACCACTGTCCGATCTTCCAGTCACTGCCACAGCGTCACTCTTCTGGGCGCCCTTGCTGATGGCTATGAATAAGGCTGACAGGGACTTGTTCCTCTCCATTGCCGCTATTGAGCTTCTCTCTAATGACGCCATTGATGCGGTCGTTCACTCGGTCACCACCGCCATCGTTACTGCCGCCGAATCTGCCATTCCCCTTTCTTCTGGGTCCCCTCGGCTGAGGACTGTGCCATGGTGGTCGCCTGCGATCGCTGAGGTGATTGATGATCGGCGGCGGGCGTTCCAGCGTCATAAGCGGCATCGATCTTTAGAAAACCTCGTCGCCTTTAAACGGCTCCGTGCGCGGACCCGCCGCATCATTCGCCAAAACAAGCAGAAGTTCTGGAAGCGGTATGTGTCCACCATTGGCCTCCATGTCTCTCCATCACAGGTCTGGGCAAATATTCGACGCCTCTATGGCTATCGCAGCCCTGTCAGCGTCCCTGCGCTCTGAATGAAGCAGTTTGTACTGACTCTGACGTAATTGCCAACCGCTTGGCAGAGCATTTTGCTCTGAATTCCGCTTCGGCGAATTACACACTAGCCTTCCGCTCCATTAAAGAGTGGATGGAACGCCGGAACTTTCATTTCGCACCCACCATTCTGAATCGTACAATGCTCCATTCAGTGAGTGGGAATAACACACTACCCTAGCCGCTTGCCCTGATATGGCTCCAGGGCCAGATAGCATCCACTGTCAGATGCTGAAACACCTTTCATTGGATTGTCAGCGACGCCTCCTCGACCTTTACAACCGTCTCTGGGTCGAAGGCGAGTTTCTGTCGCAATGGCGGGAAACCATTGTCATCCACGTTTGAAACCTGAGCAGAACCCTTTGGAGGTGGACAGCTACCGCTCCATTAGCCTCACCAACGTTCTTTGCAAGTTGCTCGAACGGATGGTGAGCTGGCGACTGAGTTGGGTACTCGAGTCTCGGGGCCTCCTGGCTCCGTCTCAGGGTGGGTTCCTTAAAGGCCGCTCTGCCGCCGACGATCTGGTGAGCCTTGAGTCCGGCATCTGTTCGGCCTTTGTCCGCAGTTAGCACCTCATCGCAGTCTTTTTTGAGCCTCCAGGGGCTCGGCATTCATTTGCTTGGTATGGGCTTGGCGACCCCGGGGTTCCTGAGCTGGGGTCTGGTAAGCGCCGCCAGTCCCCTGTTACTGTAAGCTGTGGGCGTACTTCAGCGACCACCATGCGTCGCGGCGGTGGAACGTTGTGTGTCTCAGGTAATGGGGCTCTTGGCTTGACCGCCTGGATCGCTAGGATGGAATAAGCCTCTATAAACAACCCCTCAATCTCAAGGTGTGCTGCGCGCTGATGAGATGCATGTCTGTTCAGGTGGAACAGTCATTAGCGGGCAACCTCTGGGGAACCTACCGCACCGCACCTACGCAGGGCTCTGTCCAGGTGGACTTCTAGTTCCCTAGGTCCTCGTGGGACCGAAATGGAACCCTCGAACTTTTCTTCTTCTTCTCCCAGCGGAAAGGGTGGGCCGCTTTTAGATTCTAACACCCAATCTATCAAGAGGGCTTGTGTAGCCAGTCCTCCTGATTCAGTTAGTAGTAACAGAACGCATACTGCTTCGCAGATTGTGTTTCTTATAATTAAAAAGTTTCACCATTTATATACAGAAAGGCGTAGAAGGTATTGCTGGCACATTAATGTCTGTAAAGCGCTAGCGAAATAGCACCTTGTTGGTTGAAACATTTAGCTTCCAGCAAACCCAGTACCTTCCAAAGGCACAATTTCATGGGGAGTTTTCGATACAGACTGAATTTCACAACACCTTGAACTACAGCAATGGTGTTGTGACTTGCAGAGATCTCGTTGACATTCCCCAAGTTGAACTGAAGGCTGAATGGTCCTGGGAAGGAATTTTCAACGAGCAGCACATTATGAAACGGGTGGCTGGTGCTCTCATGTAGTCTGACTCATTTATCTTTACGTTTAACAGCACCAAATTACCAGAGCATGTGAAGGCAGGCTTTATATGTCTCTCTGCATGGCCTTATTACCCCAACCCCATGCGATGTTTTAAATGCCAACACTTTGCACACACTCTCGGCTGTCAAGGGGAAACCACTTGTGGGAAATGTGGTAAAGTTCCCCATGAGGGAGTTGGTTGCTCCTGTCCTCCCAAGTGTGTCAACTGCTCTGGGGATCACCCTGTGTGGAGTAGGGAATGCAGAGCTTTCCTTGAGGAACGGAAGATCCACGAACTTAAAACCACAAAACGCATCCCATATGGTGAGGCAAAGAAAATCAAAAAGCCCATGCAGCCGCCCACGTTCGCTGCCTCCTTTTCTTCCATTCTGAAACAGCCAGTCTTGAAAACTGATGCCGCTACACAAACGGAGGTTGCTACTGTCAGCACTAACACCTGCGTTTGTCAATGTACGTGTGCTGCTTCCATTCCTGTGAAGTCTGCTGCTACCCCCCGGCCTTCTGCCCATTCCATGGTAGCTGAAATCTTGGAACTTACTGGCAGTCTTGTGCACTGCCCAACGCTGCTACACCTCCTATTGCTTCTGAGGTTTTGGCTCCAATGCCACCTCCGGCCAAAAAATCTAAGCAAAAGCCAAAGGTAAATACTCGCCCGCTGAAGGAGACTGAAGTTATACACTCTGCTGATGTTGATGTCATTCTCTCTGACGTCTCTCTCGACTCCTCTTAAAAGGCGATGGAGGTTGATGTCAGACTGGGGCAATCATCTCGCCCCAAAACTGAGCCTCCAGTTGTTGTGGGCTCTCCTGCCCGACAGAAAGTGAGGATGAAGGTACTCCCACCCTGATAGATGGCTCCCATTATACAGTGGAACATGAATGGATTCTGGGAACATGTGGAGGAGCTGAACCTCCTAGCACGGCAACGCCCCTTGTGCTTCTGTTTACAGGAAACACATTTCAAACCATCTGATGCTCCTGTACTAAGGGGCTATACGTTATATCGCAAAGATGACGTAACTGGAGAAAGGGCCATGTTTGTCAACAATGACCACCACTCCTCTGCTCCCCCCCTCCCTTTACCGCATCCTCCCCCCCCCCCTCACCTCCGCCTCTTACCTACCCTTTCTCCCCCTCTGGGAGTACATTTAGTGCCTACGTCCGCAGTCAGACGCTCGAAACTGTACCAGTCTATCTTCTTAGCTTTCTCGGCTGGTAAGTCTTTGTCCTTCCTTACCTTTTCTCTTTGCCCTTTGTCCGCTGTGGCGTTTGAGACCTTTCCTGCCCCCTTTCTTTGTTCCTCCCTTCCTCTTTTTTCCTCCCTGTGCATGTCTGAAGGCTGAGCCACGCAATCCAATGCGTAGCCGGTGACGGGGTAACGCGTAATTCCCCGCCCTGGGTAGACAGGTAGGACACGTACGTACCCCCTGGTAACGGCCAAGCCCATGGAGGGCTGATTTCCCCGAGCCGATACCTTCCGAAAGTGCCGATTGGTCCCTCCATCTGTTTCTCGGGAGGTGTGACCTGAGGTGTGAGCAATCACCTAAGGCGGGAGTGCCCTCAGAGAGGGCCCCACAAGGAAGGAGCGGGCCATTGGAGACGCGGGTAATCATGGGGGATACTTCCGCAATGGTTTCGTCATCTTCTCCTATGTCTGCTCACAAGCGTAAGTTCAATGAGTCGCAGTCACGGACATTTCTTCCATCGTTGCCACAGTTCCTTGTTGTTTCTCAGTCTGACGGAGGTCACGTTTTCTCCACGGTCAACCCTTACATTATTCAGAAAGGTGTCGACGCAATTGCAGGTCCTGTAAAGTCTTGTTCCAGATTACGAAATGGCACCTTGTTGTTAGAAACAGTCAGTGCCCTCCAGGCACAAAAAATGCTTCCTATTTCACTGCTACACACCTTCCCTGTCTGGGTGGAAGCACACCGCACTTTAAATTCATCATGTAGGGTCGTTTATACATGCTCCCTCGACGGATTGTCCGACGAGTAAATTCAAAACTACCTGTCTGACCAGGGCGTCACGGCTGTTCGAGATGTGAAAAGGGTTGACATGAACATCGTTCCAACCTGTACTGTCTTCTTGACATTTGACAGAGATCAACTCCCATCGAACATAGAGGCGGGCTATGAGATAATTTCCGTTCCCCCTTAATTCCCAAACCCTACGCTTGCTATCGGTGTCAGCGGTTCAATCATACCAGCCAGTCCTGTTCCAATTCGGCCAAATGCGTTACGTGTGGCAAGGATGCCCATGAGGGGGCTTGTCCACCTCCATCCCCTCATTGTACCAATTTTATGGGTGACCACGCTGCTTCCTCTCGAGATTGCTCCATTTTTAAAGACGAAAAGCTCATTCAGGAAATCAGAGTGAAGGAAAACGTGTCGACTTTTGCTGCTCGAAAGTTATTCGCCAGTCGAAAGCTCACTGTGCCTCACACAGGTGAATACAGCACTGTCCTTGCCTCTCCTCGGCCAACAAAGGAGGCAGCCAGACAGACTTGTGATCTCACCTTCAGTGCCATGGTCGTCAGATCGGCGAGCGCAAAGATCGCCCGTTCAAGCTCCCCACTCTCACCTGCTCACTCTATGGCTCACCCTTCCTCGGGTTCTGCTAAATCTCGAGCCCCAAAATCAGACACCAGGACTTCCGAAAAAGAGCCTACTCGTGAAGATTTTTTATGTACCCCAACTTCTCAACCATCGGTTCCTCCTTCATCTCAACGTTCTCTCTCCAAAAAGAGAAACCCAGTTCCTCTCGTTCTCCGCTACAGCGTGTCTCATCTACAGCACCGCCTCGTGGTTACTGCCCTAGGCCATCTTCTGTGTCGCCGAGGCGCACTGCTGGTGGACGATCAACTGGCCAATCGCTGGTGGCATTAGCTTCTCCCAAACAACCTATGGATCAGGATCTTCTGCCTTCGGCTGAATGCCATTCCACGCTGTCGGTCGCAAGCTCTGAGCAGTTGTTGAGTTGAGGGCAACCTTGGTCACATTCTTCCATTTTCTATCCACCATATGTCCATCATTCATTGGAATATCCGGGGCATTCGATCAAATCGGAATGAATTGTCGATTCTCTTACGATCCTATTCGCCGGTCATCTTCTGTCTACAGGAAACAAAACTGCGTCCTCACGATCGCTTTGTTTTCCCCCATTTTCAGTTAGTCCAATTTGATCTCCCCTCTGTTGAAGGCACTCGAGCACATGGAGGACTCATGATTTTTCTCCATGATACTCTCCATTATCACCCAACCCCTTAAACACTTCCTTCCAAGCTGCCGCTGTCTGTCATTCTCTTTCTGGACACACCTTCTCTCTTTGTACTGTCTACATTCCATCGTCCACACCAATGACATGAGCTGATCTCCTTCGTCTCCTTGGTCAGCTTCCACCCCCTTATTTGCTGCTTGGGGACTTCAATGCCCACCACCCGCTTTGGGGATCTCTGCATCCTTGTCCGCACGGTTCACAATTGATAGACGTCTTCCACCAAGTGGAGCTTGTTTGCCCCAACACGGGGGACCCTCTGTTTTTGTCTGCCTCTACGACAAATTTCTCTCATTTGGACCTTTCGGTCGGTACTGCTCCGATAGCTCGGCGCTTGGAATTGTTCGCCCTTGCTGACACACATTCGAGTGACCACTTTCCATGTGTCCTTCGATTGCAGCCACAACTGCCATATATGCGCCCACGACGCTGGAAGTTTGTCCAAGCCGATTGGACACCTTTTCGTCTCTAGCGACATTCGATGACCGTCACTTTCCTAGCGTCGACGATGAGGTCACACATATTACAGATGTTATTCTTACAGCTGCGGAACGTTCAGTACCTCGCACCTCCGAATTGCCCCGGCGCCCCCCAGTTCCTTGGTGGAACGAGGCACAGGTCTTGGGGAGCGGACAGGGCGCGTCTCCTTCAGTTTTACCGAGCTTTCGTGCGATCACGGTTGAACTATGGGTGCACAGTATATGGGTCAGCGAGGCCTTCTTATTTGCAAATCCTTGACGCTGTTCACCATGCTGGGATTCGACTGGCCACGGGTGCTTATCGGACCAGTCCCATACCCAGTCTCTGTGCTGAGGCTGGGGAATCGCCACTTACCACCGGCGGCAGCTCCTGCTGGTGCGCCAGGCTTGTAAGTGTCTTGCAGCTCCCAGCTCGACTGCTAACCATCTTGTTGCCCATCCACCTCTGGACCGCCTTTTTTGCCGCCGTACCCAGGCTACGTTGCCGTTTGGGATCCGTGTGCAACGTGTACTAGAGTCCCTCGGTGTGGACTCTGTACAACCCCAAATCCAGGGTTTTAACCGCCTGCCACCCTGGTTACTGAAGAGGCCCGGAGTGATTTTAGATTTATTGCAGTACAAGAGAGATTGCACTCCTGCCACCGTTTGTTATGCATCATTTTCTGCCATTTTATCTGAGCACCACGACTATGTAGCTGTTTTTACGGATGGGTCGAAACAAGGGGACTCTGTTGGTTGCTCAGTTGCTTTTCCAGATCGTGTCTTCCAGGTCCGCCTGCCTCAGACTTTCGCTGTCATTGATGCAGAATTGTCTGCGATCTTGCGGGCACTGGAGCATATGAGACATTCTTCCTCTCCTAAATTTCTTGTCTGTTCCGATTCACTCAGTGCCCTTCACTTATTGCTACGTTTGTATCCGGCAGACAAAACTGTTCAGACCATCCAGGATGCCCTACTCCGACTACAGCGACTGGGGAAGGTTGTAGCTTTCTGCTGGGTTCCGGGGCATGTCGGCATTTCTGGGAATGAAAGGGCAGATCTCGCAGCCAAGGAGGCGTGTCTCGCCCCACAAGTATCTCAGTGTGCTATCCCCTTCCACGAACTCACCTCGCTGTTGAGCTCACGGGTTATGCGTCGGTGGGAGGATGAGTGGCTGGAAGTGACTGACAATAAGCTCCGTATAGTCAAGCCCACAACGCGTGTGTGGTGTACTTCCTTTCAGCCACATCGACGGGACGAGGTTCTCCTCATTCGGCTTCGAATAGGCCACAGCCCTATGACGCATGGCTACCTGCTCCGGCGAGAGGACCCTCCAATGTGTGGTGCTTGCAGCGTCCAGGTCACTGTGCGCCACGTTTTATTGGATTGCGTTTTATTTTCTGACCAGCGGGCCGCAGCTGACCTGCCAGCGGACCTGCCATCTCTTTTAGGTAACACTCGGACGAATGTGGCTAAAGTTTTAAAGTTCTGTGGCATGTCAAATGTTTTTACAAAGATTTTAGGGAGAGGATTTTAATTTGCTCACTGTGTGACAAGCTCGCATATATTTTATGTAAGTGGCCAGCCGATAACACTTTCCTGTGACATTGTTGTTGCTATGTTTCCCCTTTCCTTAGGTTTTACTTTCTTATGTAGCATTTTCCTTCTTTTCCTGCTTTCTTTGAGTGTGTTTTAGTTTCCTTAGGTCTGTCCACGTTCGTTCCTTTTTATGTGTGTCAGGGCGCTGATGACCTCGATGTTGAGCGCCCATAAAGCTCCAACACACCACCACCACCACTGGAACGAGACATGCCGTGACGCAATACGTGAGCGGCGACGTGCTCTTCGCGTTTTCAGACACCATCCTACTTTTCCCAACTGTATCCACTATAAGCAGTTCCCTGCGTGATGCCGTCGCGTCATCCGCGATAGCAAGAAGGCAAGCTGGGATTTCTTTACTAGCTCATTTAACACCTTCACTCCCTCCTCGGAAGTTTGGAGTCGGTTTCGGCGGTTATCTGGAGCGCCTAGTTTCTCCCCGGTCTCTGGGCTCACTGTTGCGCATGTTACGTTAGTGGACCCCGTCGCAATTTCTAACTCATTGTGTCAACACTTTCCTGAGATTTCGAGCTCTTCAAATTACCCGCCACCGTTTCTCCTGAAGAAACGTGCAGCGGAAGTGCAACCTCTTGCTTTCTCCTCTCAAAATCAAGAAAGCTACAATACTGTTTTCTCCATGCGGGAACACCAACGTGCACTCTCTTCTTCTCGCTCTTCCGCCCCAGGACCAGATGGTATCCACACAAAAATGTTGCTGCATTTATCATACCATAGTCTGCGTTACCTCCTTCGCCTTTATAATCGATTTTGGACCGACAGTACTTTTCCCAGACGATGGCGGGAAGCTATCGTCGTTCCTGTTCCGAAACCTGGAAAGGACAAACATCTCCCCTCTAGTTATCGCCCCATTTCTCTCACGAGTAGTATATGTAAGGTTTTGGAGCGTATGGTGAATTGCCGTTTAGTTTCGTGGATGGGGTCATGCAGTCTTTTAACACCTTCCCAATGCAGTTTCCGAAAGCATCGTTCTGCAGTTGACCATCTTGTTGCTCTCTCCACTTATATCATGAACAATTTTCTCCGGAAACGCCAAACAGTAGCGATATTTTTTGATTTGGAGAGAACATACGATACCTGTTGGAGGCCAGGCATCCTCCACACACTGTTCTCTTGGGGTTTCGAGGTCGGCTGCCAGTTTTTCTTAGCGAATTTATGGCACAGCGCACATTTGGAGTGCGGGTGAACACTAACCTCTCCCGTACCTTCTCCCAAGAAAATGGGGTACCCCAGAGCTCCGTGCTAAGTGTTGTGCTGTTTGCCATTGCCATAAATCCAATTATGGATTGTCTCCTTCCTGATGTCTCCGGCTCCCTCTTTGTGGACGATTTTACGATCTACTACAGCTCTCAACGGACCAGCCTTCTTGAACGACGTTTTCAAGCATGTCTCGATCGCCTCCACTCTTGGAGCATCGAAACCGGCTTCCGCTTTTCTCCCATAAGACCGTTTAGGTTAATTTTTGGTGTCGTACAGAGTTTCTTCCACCTTCCTTACAACTAGGACCTGTCAACCTTTCGTTTTCGGACGTCGCTAAATTCTTGCGTCTTATGTTTGACAGAAACTGTGCTGGTCCTCCCATGTTTCCTATCTTTCGGCTCGCTGTCTGCGATCTCTCAACACCCTCCGTGTTCTGAATGGTACCTCCTGGGGAGCGGACCGAGTGGTCCTTCTCCGCCTCTATAGCTCCTTAGTGCGCTCGAAATTGGACTATGGAAGCATAGTTTACTCCTCTGTTCGGCCGTCTATTCTTCGGCGTCTCGACTCTCTCCACCACCGTGGATTACGTTTAGTGTCTGGAGCTTGTTACACCAGCCCTGTGGAAAGCCTATATGCTGAGAGTGCTGCCCTCCGCTGTCCAATCGACGAGCTGTCCTTCTGAGTCGTTATGCTAGCCATCTGTCTTCCATGCCTGCTAATCCGGCCCATGACATGTTTTTCGATGCCTCCTTGGATTTAGTGTATGCTGGCCGCCCTTCCTCCCTATTACCACCAGGAGTCCGCTTCTGTCAACTGCTCCATTCTCTTCCCTTCCACTTTCCTAAAACTTTCGTGACAACTTGGGGTAAAGCACCGCCTTGGCTCCAGCCCTGGACCTGCCTGCTCTGTGACCTTTGTCAGTTTCTCAAGGATGGTACCCGTTCTCTTGTTTATCGTCGGACATTTGCTGCTCTATGCGCACAAATGAAAGATGCCATATTTATTTACACTGATGGCTGAAGAACATAGTTTGGTGTTGCGAGTTCCTATATTGTTGGCGACATCCCAAATCGATTTCAGTTTCCCGATCAGTGTTCGGTTTATACTGCGGAGCTCTACGCTGTTCTCCAGGCTGTCCAATACATCCGTCGCCATCAGCGGATACAGTATGTTATCTGCTCAGACTCTCTCAGCTCTCTCCTCAGTCTCCAAGCTCTCTACCCTGTCCATCCTCTGGTCCACCGGATTCAGGACTGCCTCCACTTGTTCCACTTAAGGGGCGCCTCTGCGACGTTCCTCTGGATCCCAGGACATTTTGGTATCTGTGGAAATGAGGCGGCCGATATAGCAGCCAAGGCTGAAGTCTTTCTTCTTCGGCTAGCTATTCGCATGATGCCCTGCGCCGATCTACGGAGTGTTTTATGTCGTCGTATTGCTCTTTTATGGCGTGCACATTTGTCAACACTTCCCAATAACAAATTGTGGGACTTGAAAGCTCTTCCCTGTGCTTCGACCTCTTCCTTCCGAACTCGTCGTCGGGATGAAGTAATTTTAACTAGACTCCGGATAGGACACTGTCTTTTTAGCCATCGACATCTTTTAAGCGGCGATCCTCCCCCACTCTGTCCCCCCTGCTCTCAACTGTAGACGGTGAGACGCCTTTTACTTGAGTGCCCCTATTTTACTCCGTTAAGCGCCCATCTACAGATATATCTTCCATTTTAGCAGATGACGCGCGATCAGCCAATGGCGTTCTGGAGTTCATTAGTGCCAGTGAGATGACGTCAGTAATTCGAAGCTCCTTTTGGGGACAAACAACCACCCTTCTATAGTGGTTTTTTAAGCTTTCCTTCTGTTTGTGGTTTCCCCACTTTTTTGAGATTTGCTCCCATTGCTGCTGGTCTCCAGTTTCGTTTTTTAGCTTTTCCTAAGTCACACACAGGGCGCTAATGACCGTAGCAGTTTTGCGCCCTAAAACCATGACAAAAAAACTCCTCTGCTCTCCCACTGGATACTGACCTGCAAGCGTTTGCGGTTGAAATTAATTCCTGGCTGAGGATCACTGTTTGCTCCCTTTATTTACCTCCTTGGATGCAGTGAACTTAGAGGCTCTCACAGATCTTATCGCACAACTCCCCTGCCCCTTTCTCCTCCTGGGCGACTTCAATGCCCATCATGTCCTGTGATGCTCCACATCTCCCTGCGCTCAAGGTAGAGTTTTGGAGAGCCTCCTAACATCTCAAGTGTTGTGCATCCTCAACACAGGTACTCCGACTCATTTCTCTACTGCTACAGGGTCATTCTCAGCCATTTACCTATCTTTCTGCTCTTCAACCCTCACCGACTCTGTTCACTGGGAGGTCATTGACGACTTTCATTCCAGCGATCACTTCGCTATCCGCATTCATCTCCTGGATGGTGCATTGCTGGAGCAGAGGACGCCATCGTGGATGATTGGCAGGGCTAACTGGCCAACGTTCAGTTGGTTGGCTGTCATTGAACGCCACAACAGTGTACAGGAATGGGTGGATCACATCATACTAGTGATCCATCATGTTGATGACCTGTCCATACCAAAGTCTTTTGGCCGTCTTAAGCGGCGCCTTGTACCTTGGTGTACAAGAGTGCCATTCGGCCATCCGGGACAGGCGTGTGGCTCTCAGACGATTTAAATGCCGCCCAACAGCGGTCAATCTTACTGCCTTTCGAATCGCGAGAGCCAGGGCACGCCATGTCATTAAAGAGAGCAAGAAAAGGTCATGGCAGGAGTTCCTGGACTCCATCAACCGTTCCACTTGTTCCAAAAAAGTATGGGAAGCCATCCGGAAGATTTCCGGTAAACGCAACCGTTTACCAATAGCTGCAGTCCTGAACCAGGGATGCCTCCAAACGACACCCAGAGCCATTGCTCAGACGCTGGCAGAGCATTTTGCACAAGGTACTGCCACTGCAAAGGAGGGTCCAGCGTTTCGTCGCTACCTTGCGACTGCCAAAAGAGCTAATTTCGACTTGAGGTCGAACAGTTCTAGGGCTACAAATCCCCTTTTTCCATGTGGGAACTTGAATTGGCTCTTACGGAGACTTCTGACACTGCACCAGCTCACGACCGCATCCGGTACTCCATGCTTCGACATCTACCAGCGGTGTCAAAGGAAATCTTCCTCGAATATTTTAATCTCATATGGTAGACAGGAGTGTTCTCCACCTCGTGGAGGGAGGCGATTCTCATCCCTCTCCTCAAACCAGTAAAGGACCGCACATATCCCAGTAGTTATCGGAGTATCGCCTTGACAAGCTGTGTCGGAAAGACCCTGGAACGGATGGTTAACCGTCGTCTGGTCTGGCTGCTAGAGACCAGATAGCTCCTTAGCTGCTCTCATTGTAGATTCCGAAAATTTCGGTCCACGGTTGACAACCTGACCCCCCTGGAGGCGGCTATCCAGCAGGCTTTCCTCCGGCAGCATCACTGAATCGGTATCTTCTTTGATATCAGTAAGGCATATGATACTACTTGGAGACATTGTATTCTTGCACAACTGCATCAATGGGGCTTTCGTAGCTGCCTCCCCATTTTCATTCGGTCTTTCCTGTCGCAGCGGTTTTTTTGGACCCGAGTTGGTGACACACTGTCTGATCGCTTTGATCAAGAGAACGGTGTCCCCTAGGGCAGTGTTTTAACGTTACCCTCTTTGCCATAGCCATCAACAGTATAACGTCTACAGTGAGGAGTCCAGTACAGTGCTCCTTATTTGTGGACGACTTTGCTGTTTTCTGTTCCTCCTCGGGTGTTGCAACTGTGAGCCGTCAGTTCCAGCTACCAGTACGGTGGTCACAGGAGTGGGCTGCAAAGACGGGTTTTCGATTATCTGCCGATAAGTGTGTTTGTGTTCATTTTAATCGTTCTCGTCGTCTTTTTACTTTGCCTGCCTTGCATATAGGGGATACTGTCCTACATTTTAGAGACACAGTGCGGTTTCTGGGCCTAATTTTTGACTCCAAGTTGTCATGGCTGCCACACCTACGCGACTTCAAAGCCAGAACCCTGAAGGCACTGAACATCAAGTGCCGAAGCCACAGGTCTTGGGGAGCGGACAGGGCGCGTCTCCTTCAGTTTTATCGAGCTTTTGTGCGTTCGCGGCTGGACTATGGACTATGGGTCAGCGAGGCCGCCTTATTTGCAGATCCTTGACACTGTCCACCATGCTGGGATTCGACTGGCTATGGGTGCTTATCGGACCAGTCCCATACCCAGCCTCTATGCTGAGGCTGGGGAACCGCCACTTACCATCCGGCGGCAGCTCCTTCTGGTGCGCCAGGGTTGTAAGTTTCTTGCATCTCCCACCGCGCCTGCTCACCATCTTGTTGCTCATCTACCGCTGGACCGCCTTTTTTCCCCACCGTCCCCGGGCTACATTACTGCTTGGGGTCCGTGTGCAACTTGTGCTAGAGTCCCTCGTTGCGGAGTCTGTACAACACCAAATACTGAGTTTTAACCGCCTGCCACCCTGGTTTCTGAAGAGGCCTGGAGTGATTTTAGATTTATTTGCAATACAAGAGAGATTGTACACATCTACCACCGTTTTTAATGCAGCATTTTCTGCCATTTCATCTGAGCACAACGACTATGTGGCCATTTTTACGGATGGGTCGAAACAAGGGGATTCTGTTGGTTGCTCTGTTGTTTTTCCGGATCGTGTCTTCAAGTCCGACTGCCTCAGACTTTTACTGTCTTTGATGCAGAATTGTCTGCGATCTTGCGGCCACTGGAGCAGATGAGATATTCTTCTTGTCCTACATTTCTTGTCTGTTTACGATTCACTCAGTGCACTTCCCTCATCGCAACGTTTGTATCCAGCAGATATAGTCCAGACCATCCAGGACAGAGATTGAGGTAGGTGGTGGCTTTCTGCTGGGTTCCGGGGCATGTCGCCATTGATGGGAATGAAAGGACAGATCTCGCAGCCAAGGAGGCGTGTCTCGATCCACAAGTATCTCAGTGTGGTATACCCCTGCACGCACTTACCTCGCCGTTGAGCTCACAAGTAATGCGTCGGTGGGAGGATGAGTGTCTGGAAGAGACTGACAATAAGCTCCTTTTAGTCAAGCCCACAATGCGTGTGTGGTGTACTTCCTTTCAGCCCCATCGACGGGACGAGGTTCTCCTCACTCGGCTTCGCATAGGCCACAGCCCTATGACGCATGGCTTCCTGCTCCGGCGGGAGGACCCTCCAATGTGTGGTGCTTGTGGTGTACAGGTCACTGTGCGCCACCTTTTATTGGATAGCGTTTTATTTTCTGACCAGCGGGCCACGGCTGACTTCACAGCGGACCTGCCATCTCTTTTAGTTAACACCGGGACGAATGTAGTTAAAGTTTTAAAGTTCTGTGCCATGTCAAATGTTTTTACAAAGATTTTAGGGAGAGGATCTTAATTTGCTCACTGTGTGACAAGCTCGCCCATATTTTCTGTAAGTGGCCAGCCAGTAACAATTTCATGTGGCCTTTGAGGGTGATGTCTTATGCGAAAAGGTGAGACGTCTTTGTCTACTTTCGCCAGGAAGGGTCCCTTAGGGACCTCCCATCCCAGTCTTTGCCAAGTGCCAAAGCGGACTCTGACAAGTGGCTGAAACAACCAATGGTCGCTGGTTGCAGGGCCTCATGGTCGTCGGCCGTCCCTGATATTGCCCTGGTGAAGCCCTCCCAGCCAGAACCACCGAAGACACAGCGTGAGAATCAGAAATAGGAGGTTACCAAGAATCCCAAAATTGTTTGCAGTTCTGGAAAAAGTGACCAATGACCGTCGCAGTCTGATCCCTTCAACCTGAAAGACCAACCAACTAACGCTCAAACACCTCTCAGTGAACTGCCAGCGACGCCTCCTAAACATTTTCAACTGTATCTCGGTTGAGGGTGAGTTACTATTACAATGGTGGATAAGCATCGTAATTACCCTGTTGCGACCTGGCAAGAGCCCACTGGAGTGGGACAGCTACCGCCCCATTAGCCTTACCAACGTTCTTTGCAAGTTGCTTGAATGCATGGTGAGTTGGCTTTTGAGTTGGCTACTCGACTTGAGTCTCATGGCCTTCTGGCTTTGTCTCAGGGTGGGTTCCATAGGGGCCACTCTGCCACCCTGCCACCGATAATCTGGTGCGCCTCGAGTCTGCCATCCATACGGCCTTTGCCTGCCGTCAGCACCTGGTCGGCCGCTTTTTTGACATGCGGAAGGCACACGATACTACATGGTATCCTAGGTTGACAGATGGTTCCAATCGCAATGGCGGGAAAGCATGGTAATCCCCATGTGGAAACCTGGCAAGAATCCAATGGAGGTGGACAGCTACTGCCCTATTAGCCTCACCAACGTTCCGTGCAAGTTGCTCAAATGCATGGTGAGCCGGAGATTGAGGTGGCTACCTGAGTCTTCGGGCCTTCTGGGTCCGTCTCAAGATGAGTTTCGTAAGGGTCACTCTGCCACCGATAATGTGGTGTGCCTGGAGTCTGCCATCCATATGGCCTTTGCGCACTGTCGGCATCTAGTTGCCATTTTTTTTGACATGTGGAAGGCATATTATACGACATGGTGACACCACATCCTCATCACGCTTCGTGGGTGGGGTCTTAGGGGCCTGCCCCCGATTTTTATTCAGAATTTTCTGTCGCTTTCTTCCTTCTACATGCAGGTTGGTTCCTCCCATAGTTCCCTTTGAGTTCAGGAGAATGGGGTCCCACAAGGCTCTGTCTTGAGTGTCTGCCTGTCTTTATTTGCTATCAATATGCTAGCTGCAGCTGCGAGAACCACTTTATTGGCTTCTTTGTATGGTGATGACTTTTGCCTGTACTATAGCTCCACTGGCATTGGGGTTGCTGAACTGTAGCTACAGAGTACAGTCTTGTGCCATCACGCACGGCTTCCAGTTCTCAGCCGCCAAGACCAGCGTCATGCATTTCTGCTGGAGTCACACTGTTTACCCTCAGCCATGGCTTTTTCTTGTGACGAAACTCTTGCTGTGGTGGAGACACATTGTTTTTGGGCTTGCTTTTTGATACCTGATTGACTTGGTTGCCTTATATTCGGCAGCTTAAACAAATGTGCCGCTGCCATCTGAACACTCTTCATTGCTTGAGTCACACTAGTTCTGGTGACGATCAGTCTTCACTTCTACAACTGTATTAGTCGTGGATTCACTCCTATCTCGATTACGGGAGCCTGGCATATGGTTGGGCATCGCCTTCCGCATTGCGGTTGCTTGACCGCACATTGCAGTGCGGGATCCGACTCGAAACTGGAGCTTTCCGCATAAGCCCTGTAAACATCATGCTTGTGGAGGCTGGTGTCCTTCCATTGCGGATCCGGCGCCTATGTCTACGTTCCGCTTATGCTGCACATGTTTGTTGTTTGCCTGGGCATCCAGATTACAGTACCCTGTTCCCCAACTCGGACGTCCATCTTCCAGAATGGCGGCCCAGGTCAGGGTGTACTATTGCGGTTCACGTCCGAGCTCTTCTCTCTGGGCTTGAATTTTTTCTTCTCCCACCTCTTTTCCGGGCCCATATACGTATACCCCCTTGGTGTGTGCACCGTCTATGCGTTCGGCTGGATGTGGCACCGGGCCTGAAGGACTCAGTCCGTCCTGAGACCTCCACCGCCGCTTTCTTTCCATCTTTGCCGCGTTTCACGGCTCTGAAGTGGTCTCTACCGACGGATTGATGGGCTTGTCCTCTTTTGTGTTGCATCTGGCCTTGGCCTACGGTTTTAAATTGGGGTTTTTAGTGTGTGTCTTGGTGGTTGGCTTTTTCTTTTTGTGTTTCTGTGATCGGCCAACCGCTGTAACCTTCATTGTGCTTTTAATTCCTCTTTTCTGGTCTTCGTCTATGTCTTTCTTGTTGTGTTGTGTCGTCCCTTGTCATCTCCGTTGTTTGTTTTTATTCTTTGTGGGTTTTTCATGATCGTGGAAAATGGGACCGATGGCCTTTGTAGTCTGGTCCCTTCAACCCCCACAACCCAACCAACCAACATTAGTTTGAGACACAGATTCGTGAGAATATACGTTGCGAGCGCTGCATTGTGTGGTAGCGAATAATGTACAGTGGGGTAACTAGAACAGAAGAGAACCGATGAGGTTGGCGCAGGAGAGGAATTCGTGGAGGGCCGCATCAATCCAGGCAGAAGACTGATGACCTACAGAGATCTAATTGTTTCACACTCCTCAGGCACAGGCTGAGAATCAGTAGATACATCAGAGTCTCTTATTTTATGGTCACTTGTGGTTCATCCACCGAGATCTTTGCAATTAATAATTCTGTCTGTTACATTTCGTGCAATGTTACAGCAGAGTTTTGTGTAGGCCACAGCCTGTTGTGTAAGTTGGGAGTTGAATGACCACAACTAGCTGTAACTCCATAAACGTCTTCAGACGCGATGTTACGGTCGACCCTGAGGGTGCTCCGCATAAGGGAGGGACTTGGCGTTACAGTCCATTGTTATTAATGAGTGTTTTCTCGCTAAACATTTTACAACCCAACTCAGATGAATTAAGTACTCACCTGTTGGTAATCTAAACTCATGGAAATGTGTTTAAACAACAGTTACGTGTTGAGTGAAAAACAGTATTAATTGTTTCAATAACTTTTTGAGAATTGTTATGGCAGACATTTGAATGAATGTTATCCCGTGAAATTACCTGTGCAGTTACAGGAAGAATAGAGACGTTGTCGAAGGATGCGTTGGGCAACTGCATCATTCCAATTTACTCAATTCTTGTGCGTCGGTGAAACTTCTGACATTAACCTAATCTACTTTGAATTAACAATTACGGATGCCTAGGGTAATAAAAGTTGTAGGGCCCAACGCTGCGACCCTTTGAGCACTACGCTGCCACACATCATCACTATTTCTCCACAATTTTTTTCCGAAATGAAACAAACGCCCCGTTCCTTTTTAGATCACCTGAACAAGGGCTAAGGGCTCATCATACTTGGATGACACGTTGGACGATGCTAGCTGAATGTCTTCAAAGATGGCAATGTGCTACTGATGCCACATGCATGCCCAGACTGCACTAGTTTCTTAAGCGTGACCGTTATAGATGTGAATCCGCAGAAGCTTTTATGACCTCATCACACACGCAGTAATTATTACGTAGTTCACAAGCATTATCAACTCTCTCATCCTCTGTTAGAAATCTAGTAATGTTTATAGATCTTAATGTCTCTCCTATTCTGGATATATTCCTTCACAACCGACAAGCATGTAATGGAAGGACTCTTTACCGACTCGACGTCTTCATTCATCTTCGCTGAAACGCTAACAGGGAGAGAACCTCTGACTTACGGAATTCCTGAGTTGATAGTAGCTCCTGCCTTTGTTCTGCGTCCCTTTGCATCTTGTTGGGTGGTATGTACTTGGTAATCTTACTAAGCGTTGCCATAATACTTCTTCGTATTCGACGCTTAAAAAACATCGTGTACATGAGGAACTGCCTGCCAAGAGTATTACATATACTTTTTCTTTTTTTTTACAAAGGACCGTCTGGTGGTTTCCTTGCAGTAGGACAGGTTTTTCTATACAGTCCCTCCTTGCTGCCGTGGGCAAAAACTGAAATCTTATTTAGATCACACATGGATACATGTAATCCTCGTGCGACTGCTACGGTCGCAGGTTCGAATCCTGCCTCGGGCATGGATGTGTGTGATGTCCTTAGGTTAGTTAGGTTTAAGTAGTTCTAAGTTCTAGGGGACTAATGACTAGAGCAGTTGAGTCCCATAGTGCTCAGAGCCATTTTTTTTGTAATCCTCAGACATGTTGTATTTTGGAACTGCTACATGATGTTCTATAAATATAGTACTGTGGCCACTGTATATTCTCCCAGTCTTGACTATTTGTTTTCTGACATTTTCTGGAATTTCGGTAGCATGGGGAACTGTATGCCGTTCTGCTGAAGATAACTTAAATCATAACTCTGATTGTATTACACAGTTTTGTTTACGTGCTCTGTTCACTATTTTGACTATAAATGCACTCAGTGAGGTCATCTGCTTCCTGAAGATCATGTAGCAGATCGAAAATGTGCAATGTACGAGGGTTACTCACTTGTAGCTATAGGTGGTCCACTTAAGAATTCAGTTTTTACCCACTGCAGCAACGAGTGACATATTAGAATTATACAGTATATTGTCATTAAAATTCATTTTCTGGGACGTTCACAAACTAAGTTTCCCTTAAGTTCCGAAGCGAACTACTACTCTATTCTGGTACTGTTTAAGAACTTCTCAATGTCTGGAATTTTTATTTTCTACAAAGTGTACATTTTTGTAGTACAAAAAGTGCGTTGATTCATATATTGTCAATTTTTCGGTTAACTCTCTGTTTCAGAATTATCACTGATATTTTTTTAAATCATCGTATTTCCTTGGTTTCATAAATAGTATGTGTATATTTCGTAGTATATTGTATTTAATTTGATCTTCTGGTGTTGGTTTCGGCGCCTCTATAGCAGCAGCTGACGTTTTCCCTTTAATGTGTGTCAGGGCGCTGATGACCAAGACGTTGAGCGCCCATAAGCCCCAACACACACACACACACACACACACACACACACACGCACACACACACACACACACACACACGCACACAAGTGACGTCGGTGCTGGCCCAGTACTCAGCATTTGCGAAGATTTGAATTCCCGCCGCAACTGGTAGCACTCTAGCGCTGCGCTGTTTACATTTGTGGCGAGCCCTGGCGGTCGTTTTCCTGGAGCGGTAGATGGACCGAGACAGAGCCGGTCAGTTCCTACTGCCACGCTGGCTAGTGCGGCAACGGCTGTCATTCGACATCGCCTCCCACGTTACCGATCTTTGTACTTTACAATTAACGGTTGACGTCGTCCGTGGCATATGTATACGTCGTGCTGATTGATTTCCCACGTGCTGTTGGATGTAGGAGAGTGCACTTGCGTAATCAGTACAACCAGGCATGTGTATGGAGGGGTCCAAAGGTGATTTCGGCGGGCTGCGACTTGTGTACGTGAGGTATGTTTCAGGCTGTTAATGCGTATTTGACTAAGTTTTCCTGGAGCGCGGTATGATCACGTCTTAGGAAGTAGTTTGTTTAGTGGTGTCATTTCCACAACTGCGCGAGTTTGGTGGCATGCCAGTCGCTGCGCGCGTGGGTGCATGTTCCGGAGGATAGTGAAATCATGTTTTGGGAAATCGGGTTCTTTAGTCGTTTCTACAGTTACGTGGCTCGGGTTTCGGTGATTTGTCTGTTAGTTTGTACTCTCCGCTGTTGACTACGCATCGTAGGCAGTCGCGTCAGAGCTGTATTTTATTCCTCGATTACGGTCGCTGTGAGTACTCGGCAGGCTGCCGATCGTCGAAGAGGTATCCTACACATCGTACAACGTCATGATAGTATTGGTCTTCACTTCAGAAACTTGCGACGTTGTGTTGACACGGAACTTTTGGCAAGTGTGATACGGCCTGCCGTTTGGGCGAGGTCCAATGCGAGTAATACGTATGAGGTACGTGACATTGTTTGGATTCTGTTGCAAGTGTCTTGGATTAATGCCTGGATTTGCTTTATCAAATTTCATTTGCGCTGAGAAATCTTAAGAGCTGTTGAGCGCAAGTATATGGAAAAATCCGTTGTTCATATGGACCTCTTTTATTGCTAGCCTTCGGTGTTTGGTGGAATTCTTGTCTGTTGTGTTGGTTGGTATGCAAGACATGAATTACTGCGTGCTGTATAATCACAGCGTTCGTCTCAATGTATCTTACGTAATAAGCGCTTCAGTGCAAAACGTTTCAGTGGCGAGCAGCGTTAGTAAGAAAACTACCTAGCTGCGACTGTTGTACTGTAATAAATGACTCAAGCATAAAATCTGCTTGGGAAGATAGGGGCTAATTCCTACAAGTAACGAAAACACCAATACAGTAGGCTAATCTATGAGGACAGGTGGGAGAGTCCCAGATGGGCTAAGTGAAAACTACCCATAAACGGCTAGCACGGGTCTGCTTACCAATATTGTAGTCTTCAGTTAAGAACTGTAAAGTGCGCTATGGAATAAGTGCACGTGTCATATTGCAGCAAAGTTTTTGGTGCCCGATGGTGATAACAGAAATTTAATTACTGCGGTCATAATCAAAAGGCTGCGCGTCAACTAAACCTTATCGTTTACCTGTATTCATTTATTCTTGTCGGGTGTTGACATGGGTAAATTTAAATATTAAGTATCCCCATACAACAGGAAGGTAACAAAGTCAGTTACAACCTTGGTGTAGTCTGAGTTAGGAAGGTCATGTTACTGCTGTTTCTACGTAGACTGCGTCTCGTCTGTGGTTGCTTTCCACCACTGCAGTGGCGTCGTCGCCCACGATCAGCGATCACGAAGTAGAGATCCCCAAGACATGGGCGGACCTACCTTGCTGTTAAGGTTTAAAATGAAAGTATTCAGCGCAACCGTCTACCTGTTGCTAAAGCCCCTCTCCATTCCCCAGCAAATTCATATGGTGCAGTACTGCTTGCTCTCAAAGCTTCTTTTTTAAGTGGACAGTAGACTAATTTAAGGACTCTCGTAAGCCATGGATTGTTTCCATCTCCTAGACAGCTGTTAGGACGTCATACAATTTTTTTCGAGTCCTAACGTTGTTACTCGTGACTAGAGAATTATGAACGGAAAGTGCTGTATGACGTCGCCCTTGTACGATGTGCAGAATACCTCTTCACTAATCGGCACCATGCTGAGTACTCAAAGTAGAGGCTGCCGACTGCCAGCATTCTCATCTTCTAATGGGTGAGTTTAAAGTTTTTTCTATTCTCGCTTCCAGTTGCTTCGCATTTGTGCGGCGCCTCTCTGTTTCAGAAGGCAGTTGTTCAGCGGGAGTGCACTATTCGGCTTAATGCAGTAGATCTGGCTACATTAAGAAAACTGTTCCAAGTTTCTAATCAGATTTTTACCTGTAGGCCTCTCCTCTCTAAAGGCTGTACTCTATACAGCTTATAAATCTTGAATACTCAGCCTTTAACAATTACGTAATTAAACTTCCTGGCAGATTAAAACTGTGTGCCCGACCGAGACTCTAACTCGGGGCCTTTGCCTTTCGCGGACAAGTGCTCTACCATCTGAGCTACCGAAGCACGACTCACGCCCGGTACTCACAGCTTTACTTCTGCCAGTATCCGTCTCCTACCTTCCAAACTTTACAGAAGCTCTCCTGCGAACCGAGTTCGAGTCTCGGTCGGGCACCCAGTTTTAATCTGCCAGGAAGTTTCATATCAGCGCGCACTCCGCTGCAGAGTGAAAATCTCATTCTGGAATTACGTAATAGTTTTACAACTCCATGTTAGCTATATGCATTTCTAAGGATAATTCTGCGATTCATGTCCCTCCGTTGTACGGGGATCGCTCTCTGTGAAGTTGAGACACCTGAAGGCTGACTTAAAGCAGCTGACTTCATTTACTCCTTGACTGTCTAAAATTGCACTGCAGCAGGATAGGACAGAGTTGTTCTTACTATGGGGCCTTAAGTTCAGCGAGTAACTGTTCGTAATTTGCAAATACTGGATCTGAGAATATATTATTAAAGACTACTCTCTACTACCTCAGACTGTTTTTGCTTGTTCCACCTGGAAGGCTGAAAAACAATCTTCCACACAGAGCATCGCCAAGAAACCATGGAGCTACCAAACGACCTCTACCTCTGATGAAAGATTCTGGTTGTTCAACACTGAAACGAGCAACAGCAACATCTCTCTCTCTCATCTGAAGTCTTATTCCTCCTCAGTGTAAGAGTCCCATACTGTCTGCCGTCAGGTAGCACTACAGCTTCTCTTTATGTACAGGACGTGACTCTTCAGAGAATGAGGGTAGAGAAAGTCTCCTTCGTAGCCAGGACACATTCTGCTGGCGGTTCTTTCACCTTGCCTTCAATCATTACCTTTGCTTAATATTTGGAGGCTTTGGCTAGACTCTTCACTTCTAAAAGAATTAACATCGTTGTACAGACGACGAAACGTGTTGGGTACTAACAGGAACAGTTTCGTTAAAACTATTTTGGTTTAAATTTTCATTTATGAAATACTGTTTTATCTGGCACTCACTGTCATCAACTGTTTAATCCGTCTAAAAGTTAGTAAACTTGCAGGATTACTGTTCTATGCTGCGAACGATTCGGCCTATATATGTTGGTCCCCTCTCGGGATTGAGCTCTATATTTGCAAGCTTCACTCCGCTCCTTCCCCCCCCCCCCCCTCCCCCCGTATTATAGCACTGAATGATTGGATGGCCATTGGTCTGGTGACCTCAGTCTGAGTTATCCTTTTTTCTGAACCGTCAGCTCTTACCTGATGGGTTGATACCATGGGCAGAAGACATCACCTTTGCTCTTTCTATGCATCCATTTAATTACACACATTCAGTCATAACGGACAGGCATATGTGACGACCTCAGCATGCGATAGTAAGTTCCTTGTCAGTTCTGAGTCTTGCATCCTTGGGTATTCTGTTTTTATGGATAGTACCTGATAAAGTGAAACTTCTACTCAGCTCACATACCAGCTTCAGACTGCAGAAAATCTCAGGATAGATTGTATGTCCAAGGGTAAGACTTTCGGTCAGCTGGATTACAGCCGTTTCACGTAAGCCAAATGCTTCATTAGTTACGGTATGTGGTTTCCCTTTGATAAAATGTAACGTCTGTCGGAAGTCCATTGTGATTTGCAAGAACACAGCATCTCACCTGCTGACACATCTCCTTTTTTTCTTACTCTAAACTAACTTTTCTAATTTTTGTGATCAATTGTCGCAATTTCCCTAGCCTGTCTATTTTTGCTTCCTTTTTCGACATCATCAAACACAGCTTTCAAACTGGTCCTAATTACAAAGAATCTGTTCATAGCCATGTTATCACTTACCGGAGGTATTGTCCGTCTGTTACCTCAATACATACGGATAAAAGTGTAAGCAGCTCACCACCATGTATACGAAAATAGACATCTTCAGTTGTCATATCTAAGCCCGAAGGCCTTCCATTCACTTTAATGTACATTCGACAGGTTTGCTCAGCGATTAGTTGGAATACGTCATAGTGCAGGTACTGTCTAAATCAATGTATTTGTAGTTGCTGGTAGGTGTTGCAGGCAGTTATCATTGGGAAATTGATACTGAAGCTGGGTTGTAAGATCTTCGCCAGTAGCACGTTAATGCAGTCGGAGGAGGAAAGGATAATTTAAAAGTAGTTCAATTTATTTGAATACAAGTTTGCTTCTAATTTGTTCATACATCAGCACTCACAACGCTAAAGGGAAAACCTTTGTGCACACCTTCGGGACAGTGAAAGTATTAATTCCTGTTATACAGCTACGTTAAAAGACATATCACCTCCGATTCTTCACTGTCAAGGGAACACACGTCAATGATCGGAGCGACAGTTCATAATTTTGTGGAAAGTCTCTCCCACTTCAAACGCCGTAGCTCTTCAGATTCGAGCTGTGTTGCTCAGCCTGAGCTTGGACTTTTCACCGTTTCTGTTCCGCCACTTTTTTAGGTCAGAGCACCTCCTGGTTTTCATACCAGTTCTGTTTTTAAACGAGCTCTTCACTGGGCTACCTACCAACTGAATTGTGAGGGTTGCGAAAAGTAGTTTCCGTTGATAGCATTTACTTACAGGTAAGGTCGTGGGGAATTCGTGCATATAGTGTTCCCGTAGACGTACCTTACTAATTCCCCTACAGCTCTACTCGATTTTGTACCCCACTCCATTGTGCATCCATTACAGTAAACTTGGAAAGTCAAAACTAACCTATTTGAGCCTGAAGGCGTTGTTCACACCGAGGCAGTAAAACTGCGGTAGAGAATGCGTACACAATCCGCATTGGCGGAATACACAAAACCTCATGGAAGCAAAATAATTGGTTCACAATAGAATGTCGCGATAAAACACCGATCTGTATGTCTACTAGATCATTCGGCGCAATATAAACATCTAGTCGCTTTATACAAGTTCCGTCATACTCTGGTTGGAGATTGAGTTATCCGATTTGCCTCGAAAAAACTGTAACGTATAAGAAGCTAAGCTACATCCACTAGTGTATTTAGTTTCGCAGAAGAGCTTTTAATTTTCGCGTTTTCGGATTCACTCAGGTTTCCCACTAAAGTATCTCATTTTGAGGAAACTATGAGGGAAAAAATCCACCTTTTACATCACATTGAACTGGTTATGTTCTTTACTGCGCTAGCTACTGTGATAGTTCAAACTACAGCGCTGTACATACATTCCAAATTTTGCAGTGGAAAACGTTGCTGCCAGCTACATCATTTGTGCTGCATTTTGCAGCGCTATTTGCTGTTTAAGAAATAAAGGTAGCATACCTACATTGTTTTTAAAGCTGGAAAGACAACCTTAGCTCTTACCAGTCTCGAATAAATACGTGATACATTTTGGCATTAGGTCGCGTTTAGATATGGCACTCCACACCATGAGGGTTTTGTAACATGTCCAGCGTGTTTCGTAAACTTATTGGGAGACTTTCTTTGTATGTTAACAGGGTGAATGGCTTACGTGTCTTTTGTAAATGGTCACCTAGTCACATTTTCCTGTACCGTTATTCTAGGTAGTCTGTCGTTTTACTTAAAAATTTTGTCCCAAGTATAGGATCTTTCTCCTGTGTCGTGTGTGGGTCAGCACGATTGGAGAGAGAGAGAGAGAGAGAGAGAGAGAGAGAGAGAGAGAGAGAGAGAGAGAGAGAGAGAGGGTGTTCCCAACCCTGCCACTGAGTCTGTAAACACCCACATTGACACATTTTCATCTTCCTTATTCTCTCATCACCGTAATTTGTTTTCGATTTTGAAGTGCCGACTCAGTTCTCCACCATGAAGAGAACCAACGTCTTAGCATTAAATAGGGTGCATGTATCCTGGGAAATGAAGAGAGAATTTTTGTTAATACTATTTTGCTTTAAATTTTCATTTAAGGAACTTCATTTGTTTCATGAAGTACTCACAACGATCCGTCAAGAACATTATTTGCTCTTGCAGGGCTTTGATCTTATACCGTGAGTAAACAAAATCATTTCGAGAAGCACCAGTTAGCAGAGCCATAGCAACTAAGACAGCAGTAACAAACGCATTTAAAATCGTCACTGTTGGTGGCAGAGTGTTGGTCTGAAAGCTTACCTTTGTACCAAACACAGCGTCCGATATGTGGCTAACAAATGATTGGTCAATGTCTCCTTCTTTCCTGCCTTTAGATTAGCTGGTGCATCGTCAAAGATGTGAAACACCCCATCAGGCTTCGTACCACTAGTGTGCACATCAGGACATAGAATCGTGGCGTCAGAAATCGCAAAAGAAGCCAAGACAGGAACGTGCCAGCCATGATTTGTGCCACAGCCATGTCACAACTTCGTGGCAACAGTGCATTGGGTTCTTACTTAACATCCAGCTGTTCACACGTCTGTCTACATTGCCAACGCTGTTGCTCTAATCATTGCTGCCGCAATTGCAGCGCCTGTGGAAACGTGCTGGAGCCCTTCACCAAGAGGTGCACAGGTCGCTACCACTATGTTCTCACTCACTGCTACCAACATAGCTGAAATAAATTGAGTCGTGTTGCGCGGTTGAGAGGTAATTACACAAAAGAAAATTAAAAAATTAATCAAATAACACATAGGTGTCTTCACAGTCGTAGCTTGACCAGTTGGGTCCAGATTGCAGGATGATTGCCTTAAATGCCTTTACTTTAAATATTATGTCTCTTTATACTCCTGTAACTGCTACTAACACCCGTCCGGAAAAGTCCCGAGGCATTTGCAAATACAGTTAAGGTACAATATCCACAAATTACGGCGTCATACCGTATTAAATATTAATAAAAAAGGGAAGAGTACCAAAATATGGAATGACAAGAACTGACTCTAAACGAACAAATGCAGGGGCGTAATAGAATAACTAAGTAATGAGCTATCCGACAGAAAATAACACTATCTTTAAAGACTTGTGCCCACTGAAAAACTGCGATTGAAACGCGGTAAGATATTATGCTCACTGCTTATGGTGAACTAATCAGTTTAAAACACACTTCAGTCCTGATATACGCAGAAATAACCTTCATAGCTAATCGGCAAAAGAATGAAAACGAAGAGGTTCTTATACAAACCTTGCGAAACACAGAAACTGAAGTAGATACATACCAACTCAAACCAGATAGTTACGAAGCCAGATGATGGGTCCAACGCAGATACCTCTTGACACCCCTCTCTCATGTCAAGCTATGCATAGTCACGTGACTGCAGCGGTTCAAATCTTAGCAACATGGCAACAAGTTAGTGGGGCGACCCCTGCATTAAACCCGTAGTCGGCAGCGGGAGTATTGAAGTGCTGGTCGCTAGTGACTCGACAGTACTGTCGGTACGCCCCCCCCCCCTCCCGAGGTTCGGGGGTAAGAACAGGCCTGCAGTATTCCTGCCTGTCGTACGAGGCTACTAAAAGGAGTCTCGAACATATCGGCCTGATCTAACTGTCCCCTGTTGGGTTTGACCTTCATATCAAAATATTTCCGAAGAGCGAGCAGATTGGGGAAGGGTGCCTTACTTCGTGCATTGTGTACATCTTGCGTTGAGAACTTTCGCCAGCTTATTCGTCGTTGCATTTCAGTGCTGCCCGCTCTCGATCTCTCGGGCATGGATCCGTTCCTGCGTGCACTATCCGCCATGCGATGTGCAGTGCCAGTTTCTCCATGGATGAAAACCATGGACGACATGTCACCTAAAATCCAGCTCGGTAGCCAGTCCGTTGTGGTGGGGCTGCCATGTACCCCGTTGATTGTAGCCCTCTGACAACACAAGGATCGCTCTACTGATGCCTGCGCTGTTTACTCCCCACGTATGCCAAGGAGTAGATGCCCATCTCCCTGGGGCATCAGGACTCCTGGTAATGGCCATCCTGCCAGGTGGCCTTTTGCTGTGGCTGGGTGGCACCCGTGGGGAGGGCTGTTGGTCGGAGTAGATGGCATCAGGGTGGATGACACGCAATGAAGCATGGCACATCTTCTCTTGCTGGTAGCCAGCCACCAGCAGTTCTGAGCGTTCGAGAGCTCATTTTGAAGGTAACGTTTATGACCTCAAATCGCTCCCTTCCCTGGCCACACCATGGGAGGAACGAAAGGCAATGAATGAAAGTGAGATGTACTCACCCAGGTATCTCGTATGTACCAGAGCTGATGGAGAATCCTCTGTGAAGCCTCAGTTATTCATAGAGCATTTAGAGGGCAAATTTGGGGAGGTGGAGGGCTTGTCCAAAATGCGGTCTGGTTCTGGCACTACACTCCCTGTTCCTCCTCCTCCATCTACTTCAGGAGCAACGCCCCACCAACCATCGGGGACATCAGCTCCCCCTTCCCAGGTGGACAAGCGTAAGACTTCTTCGTCTACTCTCGCCAGGAAAGGGTCCCTTGGGGACCTCCCTTAGCGAGTTCCGATGGGTACATAAGCAGACTCCTGCAAGTGGCTCATACAACCACTGGAGCCTGGTTGTAGGGCCTCAGTCGTCATCCGTCCCTGAGACGAACCCAGTGAAGCCCTCCCAGCCTGAAGCACGGAAGCCACAGCGAGATAAGCCAAAAAGAAAAAGGTACCCAAGAACCCGACATTGTGGTGGCACCCATCTCACCGCATCCTACAAGCTGAGTTGAGGATGAGGTCGAGATTCTGCCGTCTGCTGAAGATCTGGATCTCGCCATTCCCTCAGATGCCATGGATGTCACTCATGTGGGTACTGTCTAGAAGTCAGTAAACTTGCAGAATTACTGTTTTATACTGCAAATTCTTAAGCCCATTTTGTGTATAAGCATCCTTGGCACTGCTGCAGCAAAGAAGACAGCAATAAAAGCGCATTCACAATCGTCACTATTTCTAGCAAAGTGTTCTTCTGCGCCCAGATGTTAGTATCAAATTTCAACGTCAAATTAGTGGGTAATGGATAATAGGTCAACAGCCCTGCTTCCTTATTCGCATTTTAACCTGCCAGTGCTATCAAAAGGGGCATTCAACATATTTCCAAGGTCAACTCCCCCCCACAACCTCCCCCACCCCTATTATAGCACTGAATGACTGGATGGTCATGGGTCTGGTGACTTCAATCTGAGTGTTATTCTTTTTGCTGAACTGTAAGCACTAATCTGATGGGTTGATACCATGGGCAGAAGACATCACCTTTGCTCTTTCTATGCATCCATTTAATTACATACATTTCAGTCATAATGGAAAGGCATACGTGACGACCTTCAGCCTGCTGTATTAAGCTTCTTGTCAATTCTGAGTCTTGCATCCTTGGATACTCTTTTTCTGGATAGTGCCTGATAAAGTGAAACCTCTATTCAGAAGCTCACAAACCACCTTCAGACTGCAGGAAGTCTCACAATAGATTGTATGTCCAGGGGTAAGACTTTCGGTCAGCTGGATTACAGCTGTTTCACCTACACCAAATCCTCGATTAGTCACGGTATGTGGTTTCCCTCTGATAAAATGTAAAGTCTGTGAAAATACGGACGCGTCCAATCCCACCCGCCTATTTGACTCATGACGTAACAAATATGGCGGAAACGACCATAAACGAAAATTCCAATATGGTGCATATAAAGTCGTTACATGCATGGGGACAAACTAAATATAAAAAAGTTTAGGCACCCACGACCATACAAAACAACTCAAAATGACGGAAAAAATAGATATCACAGAACTCAACAAATACCACAAAACACAATATTATCTGGAATCACTTTCCTTAACATACATGGATCTACAACAGCTCCTGATCCCATCTCCCAATGCAAATACCACCAACCAACCCAACCTCCCCCTTGACACCAAAATAAAAAACCCACAAACAAAACCCGAATGCAACATAAAAAATCTCAATCACACCCAACTCAACAAAAACTTCAACAAAATAGATCCTCTACAACTAAAACAAAAAATGCACTCCCCCACCTTAACAAATACTATACAACAAAATAAACCACCCACCCCTCCCTGAGCTGCAGCCACCCACCTACCTAGACCACCCTAACTAACCACTTTTGGCCTTTACATTTTACCCACAGCCCTTACCCCCTGCGGATTTGGGGGTTAGAATAGGCCCGCGGTATTCCTGCTTGTCATAAGAGGCGACTAAAAAGTCTCAAACTTTTCGGCCTTACGTGATGGTCCCCTGTTGGGTTTGACCTCCATTTCTCAATTTTCAGAAGTGAGCCGATTGGGGAAAGGCGCCTTACTTGGTGCATTGTGTCCATCTTGCGATCAGACCTTTCGCCAGCTTATACAACGTTGCAGTCCTGTCCGCTCTCCCCCCCAGGGGGCTCGCGGTCCTTTCGTGAGTACGTGCGTGGCGAGCACGGGGCCCCGAGCTATTGCAGCCTTCCTTCTTTTTCCGGGCTGCATTTCCTTTCCCTTCCCCTCCTTTCCTGTCCTTCATCCTTCCCTCCGACCTCTCCTCTCCCTCTCTTGGTGTCCCTACTTATGGTGTCCCTCCTTATGTTGGCCCTGCTATTCTCCTGGTTCTGTTGACCTTGCAATTCGGCCTTGTTCTGTAATTCCTTCATCCTTTTGGTATTCTCTGGTCCCCTCTGGGGTTTGACCTCCATCACTAAATTTTCTTCCGTAGTGTGAGCCATTTGGGGAAGAGCACCTTACCTAGTGTCTCCGGCGTGTGCCATCATCATTGATTCCATCGTTTCCTTTACGTCGTTGTTTGACGCTAGGGTCCATAGCCAGCACGGTAGCCAGCCCGTGTGGTGGGGTCGCTATGTACCCTTTTGGTTGAGCCCCCTGAAAACACAGGGATCACACGTCTGATACCTGAGCTGTGACCTCCTCATGTAAGCCTAGGAGTGGTTGCTTGTCGTCCTGGAGCATCGGAACTCCCAGCAATGGCCGCCGTGCCAGACGGCCCTTGCTGTGGCTGGGTGGCGCCCATGAGGAGAGCCCCTGATCGGAGTGGGTGGTATCAGGGCGGACACTATGCTCATGAAACGCATAAGAGTCCACAACTCTGGCCGTTCTCCGGCCGTCTCTTTGACTGGAAAAGATTCTTCACGTGCTGCTTCCTCTGCCCCTTCCGCCTTCCCTTCCGTGGCTACCCCCTGGGAGGAGGGCCAGGCTCGTCGGCTGGGGGCGAAACCTTTCCCTCGCTATCTGGTTTGCGCCAGAACTGATGGGGATACTTTTACTCATACGAAACCTATGTTTTTTGTTGAACACATCGAAGACAAGTTTGGCGAGGTGGACTCTATCAGCAAGATGCGGTCTGGGTCGCTGTTGATTAAAACCACTTCAGCTACCCAGTCTGCAGCTCTCCGTGCCTGTACCCATCTTGGTACGATTCCTGTGTCAATTACCCCACACCAGTCCTTGAACATGGTGCAAGGTGTAATTTTCCATAGACACCTCCTCCTTCAATCTGATGAGGAACTTCGGGACAATCTAAGCCAGCGGGGGGTTCACTTTGTTCGGCGGGTTCAGAGGGGTCCGAAGGACAACCGCGTTGACACTGGTGCATTTATCTTGGCCTTTGAAGGGGACACCCTCCCTGAGAAGGTCAAGATTATGGTCTATCGGTGTGACGTGAAGCCATACATCCCACCACCTATGCGATGTTTCAAGTGTTTGCGTTTTGGCCACATGTCTTCGCGCTGTTCGCAGGCCCCCCTCTGTGGTGACTGTGGACATCCGTTCCATGAGGGAAGCTCCTGTGTTCCCCCTCCTGTGTGCGTAAATTGTCGTGGAAATCATTCTTCACGGTCACTGGATTGCCCAGTGTATCAGAAAGAGAAAAAGATACAGGAGTATAAGACTCTTGATCGTCTCACCTATACCGAGGCCCGTAAGAAGTATACACGCCTTCATCCAGTGACCCTGACAACTAGTTATGCTTCAGCAGTATCTTCACCCCCTCCTCCTCATTCCTTACCCCAGTCCCGAACCCCTTTCCTCCCCCCTCCCCCTGCGGTTCCCACACCATCCCCCCCGGGCACCGCTTCCTCTCCCCGGCTGGAGAAGTGTCCTGCTTCTTCGGCGTCTGCCGGTCATGGGCGCCCCTCGCGGGATCCCCCTTCCCGGCACCTTCCAGGCCAAAGGTCTGCTGCCATGTGGCCACCACGAGAACCACGGTCTGCGGGCCCTCAGATCGCCCGCTCTCTTTCTGTTCCCGATCTTGCTGTGGCTGGCTCCATTTTGTTGCACAGCCCTCCACGATCCCAAACAGAAAGAAAGAAGCACAAGTCCCGGGACAAGGAGTCTCTGGTATCGCCAGAGGTCTCGTCCCCATCTTCACAACCTAACTCTGACCTGTTATTCATGGATGTCGCCCCCTCCTTGTCGGTGACGGGTGGTGACCCACCGGCATGACTGACATTAGCCTGTTCACCCCCCAATTGACTCATCGTTCTTTGGCTATCCAATGGAACTGTAATGGCTATTACCGTCACCTACTGGAGTTGCAATCCCTTCTTTCGTTTTACTCTGCGGCTTGTGTGGTTCTACAAGAAACTCATTTTACTGGTGGTCACTCACCAACCCTCCGTGGCTTCCGTGCTTTCTGTCGAAATCGGGTCGGCCCCCTACGGGCGTCTGGCGGAGTTTGCACGTTGGTCCGAACGGACATTGCCAGCACGTGGATTCCTCTCCAAACTACATTGGAAGCAGTTGCTGTTAGGATCCACCTGGACTCTGGAGTCACAATTTGCAATCTGTATCTCCCTCCTGACAGAACTCCTACACCTGCCTCCTTAAGTGCCCTCCTTCAGCAACTTCCTCCTCCCTTCCTTATACTTGGCGATTTTAATGCACATCATCCCTTGTGGGGCAGTGCATTTCCATCTAGTCGGGGTCATCTCATTGACCAGTTTATTACCGACCACGACTTGTGCCTTCTTAACGATGGCTCCCCTACCCATTTCAGTGCCGGTCATGGTAGCTTTTCTGCCATTGATCTTTCTCTCTCTTCTCCCTCCCTCCTCCCTTCCCTAAAATGGTCACCGCACGACGACCTTTGCGATAGTGACCACTTCCCGTTGATTCTCTCGCTCCCTTCCCGCTCCCCCATGGACAGATCACCTCGTTGGTCCTTCCAACGTGCCAATTGGCCTCTGTATACTGCACAGGTCGTTTTTTCTCCCTCATTGTCGGATGGTATTGATGATGTCATACGTGACATGTCTGACGCGATTGTTCACGCTGCTAGCCTTGCTATCCCGCGCTCATCTGGACCATTTCGCCGCCGGCAGGTCCCTTGGTGGAGTTCGGACATTGCCGTTGCCATCCGTGATCGCCGTCGAGCTTTGCAACACCTTAAGAGGCATCCATCCGTTGCCAATCTTATTACCTTTAAACGCCTTCGCGCAAGGGCCCGTTACTTAATCAAACGGAGCAAACGGATGTGTTGGGAACGCTTTGTTTCTTCCCTCGGTTCTGCTGTCCCTCTGTCGCGGGTATGGGCTACACTTCGCTCTCTCCAAGGTTGCCATCGGCAGTCTACCCTCCCGGGTCTTCACCTCCCGGATGGCCTTTGCACGGACCCGTTGATTCTCGCGGAACACCTTGCGACCCATTTTGCAACAGCGTCGGCATCAGCCTCCTATCCGGCTGCTTTCCTTCCCCAGAAACAGCGGGCCGAAGCTTCCGCCTTATGTTTTACCCCCAGCCAGTCAGAATCATACAACGACGCTTTTACTGAATGGGAACTTCTTTCCGCACTCTCCTCTTCTCATGATACGGCCCCTGGCCCAGACTTCATTCATAACCAACTGCTTCAACATCTCAGTGCTCCACAACAGCGACATCTTCTCCGGGTATTTAACCGTATTTGGCTCCAGGGTGACTTCCCTTCTCAATGGAGGGATAGCATCGTGGTTCCCGTCATTAAGCCCGGTAAGAACCCCCTGTTCGTCGACAGCTATCGGCCAATTAGTCTGACGAACGTTGTTTGTAAATTACTTGAACGGATGGTAGCCCGTCGGCTCACTTGGGTTCTCGAATCTCGGCGTCTGTTGTCCCCTTACCAGTGTGGCTTCCGAGAGGGACGGTCTCCGATCGATCATTTACTTCGCTTGGAATCCGCAGTTCGGCAGGCCTTTTCCTAGCGCCGCCATTTGGTTGCTGTATTTTTCGACCTTCGCAAGGCCTATGATACGGCTTGGCGCCATCATATCTTACTTACACTTCATGAGTGGGGTCTTCGGGGCCCACTCCCGATTTTTATCCGCCAGTTCTTGTTTCATCGTTCGTTTAGGGTTAGGGTTGGTACAGTTTTCTTAAGTTCTCCGCGAATCCAGGAGAATGGCATCCCTCAGGGTTCTGTATTGAGTGTACTTCTGTTCCTCATTGCTATAGATGGACTTGTGGCCTCCGTCGGTCCTTTGGTCACTCCTGCTCTGTATGTGGATGATTTCTGCATTTGGGTTAGTTCCTCTTCGATGGCCGTTGCAGAGCGTCAGCTCCAGGGTGCTATACGGCGTGCCTCTGCATGGACCATCTCACACGGATTTCAGTTTTCTCCTTTAAAATCGCGAGTGGTCCACTTTTGTCGCCGTGTGACAGTCCACCCCAATCCAGAGCTCTATCTCAATGCACAACGATTACCTGTGGTCCCACAGTTTCGTTTCCTTGGCCTTCTTTTCGACAACAAGCTCACTTGGCTGCCTCATATCAGACGCCTGAAGATAGGATGTTTCCGTAAACTAAACGTCCTTCGCTTCCTTGCCCACACCTCTTGGGGTGCTGACCGTTCCACTCTCCTCCACCTTTATCGGGCCTTAGTGTTGTCTCGCTTGGACTATGGTTGTCAAGTTTACGGTTCAGCTGCCCCTTCTACATTGCACCTCTTGGATCCGGTCCACCATCGTGGTATCCGTTTGGCCATCGGTGCCTTCCCGACTAGCCCTGTAGATAGTCTCCTGGTTGAGGCTGGGATCCCCCCCCTTTCCGTTCGGCGCTCCCAGCTTTTGGTTTCGTATGCAATCGCTGTCCGTTCCTCTCCCACTCATCCTTCCTATTCTATCCTGTTCCCTGCCCAAGGAAGTCGCCCACCTGACTCCCGCCCTCGGGCGGGTTTACCGGTTGGGCTCCGCCTAGCGTCTCTTCGCCGTGATTTTCAGCTTCCTTCCTTTTCCTGTATCCCACGTTCCCTCCCCAACACACCTCCTTGGTTAGTTCCTCGGCCCCGAGTTCGGATGGATCTCTGCCGAGGTCCGAAAGATTCCGTTCCCCCGATGGTGTTCCGTTGTTTTTTCCGCCGCATTTTATCTGAGTTTCGGGATGCTGTTGTTTTTTACACTGATGGCTCTAAATCTGCTGATCGTGTGGCCTATGCCTTCACCACCTCTGTAGGCATGGAAAATCATCTCCTGCCAAATGCATGTGGGGTGTTCACTGCGGAATTGATGGCGGTCTCCCGGGCCCTGGCCTTTATTAAACAGTCCAAGCTCAATCGCGTTTTGTTATGTACAGACTCAATGAGTGGCCTTCAGGCACTTGACCAGTGTTTCTCCCGTCATCCCTTGGTCTCCTCCATCCATGACCATCTCGCTGATCTCCACCATGCTGCTTGTTCTGTTAGCTTCCTTTGGGTCCCTGGCCATGTGGGCATCCAAGGAAATGAGCTTGCTGATCGTTTGGCTGGGGGAGCAGTCACTTACCCCCCATTCCCTGTCACCCCTCCTATGGCGGATTTACGGCTTCATCTCAAATCCCACTTTGCGCAATCATGGGCCACATCCTGGGAGGCTACCTCCTTGTCTAATAAACTTCATGTGATTAAGGTGACACCTGTCCCATGGCGTTCTTCCTTACGCCTCTCGCGAAAGGACTCGACCACCCTCTGTCGTCTTCGCATCGGCCATACCAGGCTGACCCATGGTTTTCTTTTGCGTGGTGAGCCACCCCCACTTTGTGGTTGTGGAGCTTTCCAGTCAGTGGCCCACATTTTGGTGGAATGCCCCCTTCTTTTAGCTCTGCGTACTAAGTACAGACTTCCCTGCACTTTACCCTTAATATTAGCAGACGATTCCCGGATGGTTGAACTGGTTCTCAGTTTCCTCCGTGAAAGTGGTTTTTATTCTCAGTTTTAAGGATTTTCATCTCCCTCTGCAGTAGGGGCAGGGCGGTGAGGGTTGGGATGTCTCCCACTGTAGGCTGTGCTTGGAGATTCCTGACTCCCCTCCCTGGCCATGTTCCTTCTTTTTTCCCTTTTACTGTTTTTATCGCCTTTTAGGTTTGTTTAATCCCTTTTACAATCCGCCCTTTTACACTCTGGCGGTTGAACGCTTTTAAATAGCATGTGGTCTTGCTTGTACTGCTTCACAGGTGGGATATTTCCTCTCTTGAGTTTGCCCATTTACTGACTTCCCTCCTTGTGTTTTTTATCATTGACGACACAACTGCACTTTTTTTTAGCCTTTTACCTTTTACCTTTATCGTTTTTGACTCTTCTGAGCTGTCCCTCTGTCGGAACTGACCGTCTTTGTAACAAGGGACTGATGACCTTGCTGTTTGGTCCCTTCAACCCCAATCAACCAACCAACTGTCTGCTCTCCATCTCTTGGGAATGACTGTTTGTGTGCAGATTACACCTTTCACTGTGCAGTGCCTCTTTGTGCACCGACGGCGACCATGGACCACATATTACCTAACAACCAGCATGGTAGCCAAACCGTTGTGGGGCCACCATGTACCCTGTTGGTTGTAGCCCCCTGACAACACAGGGATCGCTCTACTGATAGCTGCGCCGTTAACTCCCCACGTATCCCAAAGAGTAGATGCCTATCCTCCTGGGGTATCGGGACTCCCAAAAACGGTCATCCTGCCAGGTCGCTCTTGCCGTGGCTGGGTGGCGTCCGTAGGGAGGGCCCTTGGTCGGAGTAGGTGGCATCAGGGCGGATGACCCTCAATGAAGGGTGGTACATCGTCTCTCGGTGGTGGCCAGCCGCCGGCAGTCTAAGCGTTCTCGGGCTCAGTTTAACGCTCAGAAGTACGATCCGAAAACGTTCCCTTCCCTGGCCACACCATGGGAGGAACGTAAGTCTCATAACAGTGGGCAAGAGGAGTTGTACTACTCGTCTATCCGGCCACAATTGCAGAAACAGACGTGGCTAGCACAGGCGTTGTAATAGCAGCGTAGGAAGATATTCTCACAGGATGGAGTCTGTCGTATTTCCTTTTGGGCTCAGTATAGGTTAGTCGGTCCAGGGTCTTTTATTCCATGATTTTACGCTCTTTCTGGAAAATTCGACAGTCTGGCGACCAAGGTGAATGGTGCTCCCCGCAGTTGACACAGGTGGGAGGCGGGGCACACGGAGTATTGGGATGAGATGGGCGTCCGCAATCTCGACATGTGAGGCTGGAAGTGCAGCGAGAAGGCATATGGCCGATCTTCCAGCACTTAAAGCACCGCATCGGGGGAGGGATATAGGGCTTAACGTCACATCGGTAGACTATCACCTTGACCTTTTCCGGTAATGTATTCCTTCGAAGGCCAAGATGAAGGCACCGGCAGCAATCTTTTTCCTTCGGACCCCAATGAACGCGCCGGACGAAATGTACACCTCGTCGCTCAAAATTGGCGCGCAGCCCTGGACCATATTTGAACTCTTATGGGGTGTGATCGTAACGGCAACATCCCCGAACTTGTCACAAGCGAGTAACCGTCGTGACTGGGCAGAGGATGTCGTTTGTATCAGGACTGACCCAGAGCACATTTTTGACAAGCCCTCCACCTCCCCAAACTACTTCTCTAAATGCTCGAGAGTCTTTTCTCTCCACAAAGCCTCAGTTCTTTGTCGAGCATTTAGAGAAGTAGTTTGGGGAGGTGGAGGGCTTGTCAAAAATGTGCTCTGGGTCAGTCCTGATACAAACGACATCCTCTGCCCAGTCACGACGGTTACTCGCTTGTGACAAGTTCGGGGATGTTGCCGTTACGATCACACCCCATAAGAGTTCAAATATGGTCCAGGGCTGCGCGCCAATTTTGAGCGACGAGGTGTACATTTCGTCCGGCGCGTTCATTGGGGTCCGAAGGAAAAAGATTGCTGCCGGTGCCTTCATCTTGGCCTTCGAAGGAATACATTACCGGAAAAGGTCAAGGTGATAGTCTACCGATGTGACGTTAAGCCCTATATCCCTCCCCCGATGCGGTGCTTTAAGTGCTGGAAGATCGGCCATATGCCTTCTCGCTGCACTTCCAGCCTCACATGTCGAGATTGCGGACGCCCATCTCATCCCAATACTCCGTGTGCCCCGCCTCCCACCTGTGTCAACTGCGGGGAGCACCATTCACCTTGGTCGCCAGACTGTCGAATTTTCCAGAAAGAGCGTAAAATCATGGAATAAAAGACCCTGGACCGACTAACCTATACTGAGCCCAAAAGGAAATACGACAGACTCCATCCTGTGAGAATATCTTCCTACGCTGCTATTACAACGCCTGTGCTAGCCACGTCTGTTTCTGCAATTGTGGCCGGATAGACGAGTAGTACAACTCCTCTTGCCCCCTCGCCAGTGGGGGCCCTACCCACCGGGTTGCTCTTGCGCCACCTACCTCAGGAGCAATACCATCCCACCCATCGGGGAAGTCTGTCCCCACTTCTAAGCTGGAGAAGTGTCCAACTTCTTCAGCTTCTCACGCTCGCAAGGGGTCCCTTGGGTCCCTCCTTTCCCAAGTTTCCGCCAGCGAGAACGCTGACGACCGACAATGGTTTAAGTGCCCGCAATCAACTGGTTGTAGGGCTTCACGATCCTCCTCCGTCCCGGAGACTGAATCGGTGAAGCCTTCCCAGCCGGTGCGACCCAAGGAATGGCGTGAGAAACCCAAGAAGTGCTCTCAGCCCAAAAAACTAGCGGTGGCAGCCATCCCACCGCAACCTTCCAGCTCTGCATCTGAGGATGCGGTGGAGATTCTGGGGTCCGCTGAGGACCTCGATCTCGCTGGTCCATCAGACGCCATGGAAAGCACTATCACATGTGCTAAATCGGAGGCAGCAGGTGACCCAGCGGCGTAATCTCCCTTCCCAGTTCCGTCACGTGTTTCTCAACCATGGACAACACCATCCTCCAGTAGAACTGCAGCGGTTTCTTCCACCATCTAGCTGAGCTCCGCCAACTTATCAGCCTTCACCCTTTCCTCTGCATTGCTCTGCAGGAAGCTTGGTCAGTGGCAACAGGTCGAGGCGCCATCGTTGAGCATTTATTGGCGCAGCTTTATCTCTCGATATTAAATACTGCCTTCACACACTTCAGTGTGGCTCATGGCACATACTCCGCCATAGACCTTTCGATCTGTAGCTCTAGCCTCTTACTGTCTGTCCAATGGAGTGCATGACAACCTTTGTTGTAGTGACCACTTTCCGATCTCTCTCACTTCCACAGCGTCAGTCTTCTGCGCACCCTATCAGATGGGCTATGAATCAGGCTGACTGGTACTTGTTCTCCTTCATTGCCGCTATTGAGCATCTCTCTAACGATGCCATTGATGCAGTGGTTCAATCGGTCACCACCGGCATCGTTACAGCCGCCAAATCTGCCGTTCCCCGTTCTTCTGGGTCCCCTCGGCGGCGGACTGTGCATTGGTGGTCGCCTGAGATCGCTGAAGCGATTAATGCTCGCCGGCGGGCGCTCCAGCGTTACAAGCGACATCTCTCAACCGAACACCTTATCGCCTTCAAACGGCTGCGTGCGCGAGCCCACCGCATTATCCGCCAACGCAAGCAGGAGTGCTGGGAGCGGTGTGTGTCTACCATTGGCCTCCATGTCACTCCATCGCAGGTCTGGGTCAAGATTCGCCGCCTCTATGGCTATCGGATCCCTGTCAGTGTCCCTGCGCTCTCACTGAATGGAGCAGTTTGTACTGACTCCGACGTCATTGCAAACCACTTGGCAGAGCACTTTGCTCTGAATTCCGCTTCTGCCAACTACCCCTTGGGCATACGCTCCATTAAGGAGCGGATAGAACGTCGAAGTCTTTCTTTTCGCACCCACCATCCTGAATTGTACAATGTTCAATTCAGTGAGTGGGAATTCCGCAGTGCCCTCGCCGCTTGTCCTGAAACAGCTCCTGGGCCAGGTAGCATCCACTCTCAGATGCTGAAACACCTTTCAGTTGACTGCCAGCGACGCCTCCTCGACCTTTACAACCGCATTTGGGTCGAGGGTGAGTTTCTGTCTCAATGGCGGGAAAGCCTTGTTGTCCCCATTCTGAAACCAGGGAAGAACCCTTTGGAGGTGGACAGCTACTGTCCCATTAGCCTCACCAATGTTCTTTGCAAGTTGCTTGAACGGTTGGTGAGCCGGCACTTGAATTGGGTACTG
Source organism: Schistocerca gregaria (assembly GCF_023897955.1). Classification (NCBI taxonomy): domain Eukaryota; kingdom Metazoa; phylum Arthropoda; class Insecta; order Orthoptera; family Acrididae; genus Schistocerca; species Schistocerca gregaria. Next base: position 140,916,685 of record NC_064925.1, on the reverse strand, counting down.
GAGTCTGGAGGCCTTCTGGCTCCGTCTCAGGGTGGGTTCTGTAAAGGCCGCTCCGCCGCCGACAATCTGGTGAGCCTGGAGTCGGCCATCCGTACTGCCTTTGCCCGCCGTCAGCATCTGGTTGCTGCCTTTTTCGACATGCGGAAGGCGTATGATACGACATGGCGTAATCACATCCTTTCTACACTTCATGGATGGGGTCTTCGGGGCCCTCTGCCGATCTATATCCGCAATTTTCCGTCGTATCGTACCGTTCGCGTGCACGTCGCGGCCTCATATAGTTCCTCCCTAGTCCAGGAGAACGGTGTGCCACAGGGTTCTGTTCTCAGTATGTGTCTGTTTTTAATAGCTATTAACGGGCTCGCTGCGCCGTGGGAAATTCTGTCTCCGATTCCCTGTATGCTGACGACTTCTGCCTTTACTACAGCTCTATTGGCATTGCAGGTGCTGAACGTCGGCTACAGGGCGCAATCCGCAAGGCGCAGTCTTGGGCTGTAGCGCACGGTTTTCAGTTTTCGGCAGCCAAGACCTACGTTATGCATTTCTGCTGGCAACGCACTGTTCACCCAGAGCTGCGGGTTTCTCGACGGTGAGCTTCTTACAGTGGTCGAGTCACATAGGTTTTTGGGGGTGGTTTTTGATGCCCGGTTGACTTGGCTGCCTCATATTCGGCAGCTTAAACAGGCGTGTTGGCGGCTTCTAAATGCTCTGCGATGCCTGAGCCACACCAGGTGGGCCGCCGACCGATTCAATCTCCTACGGCTTTACCAGGCGTTAATCCAGTCCCGTCTGGACTATGGGAGTCTGGCTTACGGCTCAGCATCCCCATCTGCGTTGCGGGTGCTGGACCCAATCCTCCACAGAGAGATACGCCTTGCCACTGGTGGCTACTGGACCAGCCTTGTGGACAGCCTACTTGTAAGAGGCAGGTGCCCCTCCACTGCGGATACGACGCCAACAATTACTGGTTGCTTTGGCTGCCTATGTTTTTAGCTTGGCCGGGCATCCTTATTATCGTGTCCTGTTCCCGCAGTCCGTCGTCCATCTGCCAGAACTTCGGCCCAGGGTGGGTTGTCCGATCGCCGTACGTGTCAAACAGCTTCTCTGCGGTCTTGGGTGTTTCCCCGTTCCATCTCCTTTCCGGGCCTCTCTGCTTACACCCCGTGGTGTGTGCCTCGCTCTTGCCTTTGGCTCGACTAGGCACAGGGTCCGAAGGACTCAGTCCGTCCCGAGACTTCCGACGCCGCTTTCATTCCATCCTGGCCACGTATCAGCGCTGTGGCGTTGTCTACAACGACGGTTGGATGGTTGCTGGTCTAGTCGGTTATGCATTAACTCCAGGGAACCTTTCTGAACAACGTTCGTTGCCGGCTGGCTGCAGTGTTTACACTGCTGAGCTGGTCGCCATCTTTCGTGACCTAGAGTATATCCGCTCCTGCTCAGGTGAGTCCTTAGTTATCTGTAGAGATTCCCTGAGCGGTTTACGAGCTCTCGACCAGTGTTTCCCTCGTTATCGTCTGGTGATGGCTATCGAGGAGTCCCTGCATACTCTCGCCCGTAGTGGCAGGTCTGTGGTCTTTGTTTGGACCTCAGGCCATGTTGATATACGCGGCAATGAAACTGTTGACCACCTGGTGAAAGAGGCCACCAGTGCGCCATCTCTGGAGATTGGCATCCTGGCGGCTGATTTGCTGGCAGTCTTACGCCGCAAAGTTCTCTCGTTTTGGGATGCTGAATGGCGCGGTCTGGCCACCCCTAACAAACTCCGTGCCGTCAAGGACACGACGACTGTGTGGCTATCATCCATGCGAGCTAACCGCAGGGACTCAGTAGTCCTTTGTCAGCTCCACATTGGCCACACCCGACTCACGCACAGTTATTTACTGTGTCGTGAGGATCCCCCTGTTTGTCGTTGTGGGGCGTCCTTGACGGTGGTCCATATTCTGTCGGATTGCGCCCTTTTAACCGTGCTCAGGCAGACTTTTGCAATGCCTGACACGCTCTCTGCTCTTTTATCAGATGACTCTGCCATGGTGTACTTGGTTTTGTTTTTTTCGGGCAGTCGTTTTTATCCTTTAATCTGAGTGTTTTTTAAGTGTTGATTCTGGCTTTTAGCCTCTGATTTTAATCTGAGTTTTTAAAGTGTTCTTGGTGGTTTGCTTTTCCTCTTTTTCTCTACGGTCGGCCAACCACCGTCACACTGTGTTTTGTTTTGTCTGGTCTCTGTAAGAGTATTTCATGTCCTGTTTCGTCTGCTTTCTTTCCTGTTGTTCGTTTTTCATTCTCTTCGGGTGGTTTTAGTTTTTATGGAACAAGGGACCGATGACCATAGTAATCTGGTCCCTTTACTCCCACAAACCAACCAACCACAGCCCTTAAGAAAACCCGAACAACACAATGTCCCTCTGGGACACTCTTCCGCCAACAGTACTCATCTAAATGAGACTGATTGTTAGAAGAGCGCCCCTCCCCTCTCCCAAAAACTGACTTAACCGCCGCCCTCCCCACATTCCCTCTATTGTATTAGTACAAGCCCCTGTCTCATAATTCTTAAACTCTAAACTATGGTTCACTACTAAATGATTAAATCCGCTCTCACCTAACCTCCTTTACGAAGAACAAGCGTCAGAAACTATTGTGGACCCTGACTCTATATAGTCCTCAATTAACCCCACTAATTAGTCCTTGGACTTCCCTTCCACAACCTTAAAACACATTCGGCACCCCCCCCCCCCCAACAGCCCCCCCCACACCCAAAGGCCAGCCACAGAGTTCCCCCTTCCATATTTCCTTTTCCCAAACTGTGACTCGTCCACCTCCACAAACGCCCCACGCCCCTCCAACTTACCCCTGTACTTAATAAATGCTGAACACATTTCACGACAAAACGAATATCAATCCAGAACGCTCCCCTCGCTCACACCAGTCTCATGCGCGCAAGAACTCTATGGGAATCTATAACAAAAATAAGTAAAAAGTACAATCTTGCGCATGCCCAACCTAGACTTCTCGAACCAGGTACCGCGCCGTATGGAACGCCATATGTCGTCTTTCCGACAGTGTCCCTGGTCCGAGGGCCGGAACTTAAACCAACTTCATTGCTTCACGGCACGCACCGCACTTCATCACCTCGGCAATTAGGCCAAAAAGCTGCAGGAACTTACACAGCTCTAAAGCTGTGTCCCCCCCCATCATAGCCTTCAAACGAACTATTTATCTTTCATATCGATTCATGAACAAAAAACCACAACAGATTAAATTTAATAACAATACCACCCGACGTACAGCGTTCACCACATTAACCTTGACACACAACCACAAAACCGTTAACTCAGATACGAATTCCACTTCAAAAATACGCAAACAGCACTCGACACTGAGCAACAGCAAACTGAGCTCAATACATCACACAAACGAAAATCCTGAAGATACCACCAGAGCACAACAAACCACAAAACGGACATCTACAAACACGCCACACTCGCAAACCAAACTCCGCGCCGTCATGACGTCACACAACACCCTTACGTCAGGGGACAAAGCCGACGCGTGAGATCGTACGCTTCTGTGTGCCCAAGTCTGTTACAAGTACATTCGGATTTGCAAGAACACACCATCTCACCTGCTGACAAATCTGCCTTTTCTCTTACTTCAAACAAACGTCTCTAATTTTTGTGATCGATTGGCGTAATTTCCATAGCCTGTCTATTTTTGCTTCCTTTTTCGACATCAAACACATCTTTCAAACTGGTCGTAACTACGAAGAATCTGTTCATAGTCGTGTTATCACCAGAGGTATTCTCCGTCTGTTACCTCAATACATACAGATAATAGGATAGTGTAAGCAGCTCACGACCAGGCATACGCCAATAAACATTTTCAGTTGTTAAATCTAAACCCGAAGGCCTTCCATTTATTTTAGGGTATGTTAGACAGGTTCTCTCGGCTATGTTTTGTCATCGTGCAGGTAGTGTTTAAAATCTACGTATTTGTAGTTGCTTAGTGGGTGTTGCAGGCAGTATTGATTGGGAAATTGTGATTGAAGCGGGGTTGAAAGATCGTCAGTAGCTCGTTAGTGCAGTCGGAGGAGGAACGTATAATTAAAAATTAAATAAATTTATTTGAATAGAAGTTGGCTCCTAATCTTTTCACACATTAACACTTACAACAGGAAGGGGAAACCCTTTGTGCACACGCCGGGACAGTGAAAGTATGGTTTGTTCGTGTTATACAGATTCGTTACAACAGATTCCTCCTTTAATTCTTTACTGTCAGGGGAACAGACACGTAAATGATAGGAGGGGCAGTTTATAATTTTGTGGAAAGTCTCTTCCACTTCAAACGCCGTAGCTCTTCAGATTCGAGCTGTGTTGCTCAGCCTGAGCTTGGGCTATTCACTGTTTCTGTTCTGCCTTTTTTTTAGGTCAGAGCACCTTCTGGTTTTCATGCTTGTTCTGGGTTTTGTTTTTGGCGAGCTGTTCACTTGGCCATCTATGTAAATTGTGAGGGTTCCGAAAAGTATTTTTCCTTTTTAGCAGTTACTGAAGAGTAAGGTCGTAAAGAATTAGTGAGTATAGGGTTCACCGTAGACGACCCTTAGTAATTCCCCTACAGATCTACTCGATTTTGTACCCACTCCATTGTGGGTCCATTACAGTAAACTAGGAAACTCCAGTACTTACATTTTGTGGCCCAAAGGCGTAGTTCACACAGAGGCAGTAAAACTGCGGTAGAGAATGCGTACGTAACCCGCATCGGCGGAACACACAAACTAATGGAAGCGACGCAATTGGTTCACAATAGAACGTCGCGGTACATCACCGATGTGTGTGTCTGCCAGATCATTCGGCGCAACATAAGCATGCGGTTGCTTCATACAACTCCCGTCATACCTTGGAGGGAAATTTAGTCATCAGATTCACCTCGAAAGAACTGTAACGTTTAAGAAGCGAAGCTACATCCACCTGTGTAGTTAGTTTCGCAGAAGAGCTAATTTTCGCATAAAAAATAAGAACCACAATTTTCGGATTCCAGTTAAGTATGTCATTTTGAGGAGACCATGCTGCAAATAAAAAGAAATCCACCTTTTACAGTTCACATTGAATAGGTTATCTTTTAGTTGCTTCTGTAGCTACTGTGGTTGTTCGAACTACAACGCTGTACAAACATTCCTAATTTTGCAATGGAAAACGTTGCTCCTAACAACTTCAATTGTGCTGCATTTTGCAGAGCTTAATGCTATTTAAAAAATGTATGTAGCATACCTAAATTGTTTTCAACGCTGGAAGGAAAACTGTAGCTCTGACCAGTTTCGAATAAATACTTACACATTTTGGCATTAGACCACGATTAGATGAGACTCGACACCGTGCGGGTTTCACAACAGGTCCAACGTGTTTCGTAAAATTATTGGGATACGTTCCCTGTATGTTAACAGGGAGACTGGCTCACCTGTCGTTTGTAAATGGTCTCCTAGTCACATTTTCATATACCGTTATTGTAGGTCGTTTGTCGTTTTACTTAAAATTTTGTACCAAGTATAGCTTCCTTCTCCTACAGCGTGTGTGGATCAGCACGAGCGAGAGCGTGAAAGCAATTTTGTATGTTTTCTCTTCACTGTGTGTGTGAAAATTTTCAACTATTTTCGCCACATCTGGGTGCCTTACTATTTGTAAGGGCGTTCACAACCTTGCCACAGAGAATCTGTAAACTACCCAAATGGACACACATTCTCATCTCTCCGTTGACAACTCTTCCATATTGTTCTCTCATTACCGTATTTTCTTTCCGATTTGAAGTGCTGACTCCGTTCTCCACCATGAAGAGTCAACATCTTAGCACTAAATGGGGTACGTGTGTTGCGTACAGAAGAGAAAATTTTCGTTATTACTATTTTGCTTTAGATTATCATTTAAGGGACATAAATTGTTTCAAGAAGTACTCACAACGATCCGTCAAGAACATTTGATCTTGCATGGCTTTGATCTTACGCCGTGAGTTACTAAGTTTTTGCAGAAACGAGGCACCTATTGGCACAGTCACTGCAACTAGTGCAACAGTAACAAACGCATTTAAAATCGTCACTGTTTGTAGTAGTGTTCCTCTGGAACCTCATCTTTGATGGGAAGGAGACACACATTGACAGATCATTCGTTAGCCACCTATCCGACGCTGTTTTGTACAAAGGCGGGACATCTCAGGAGGCTCCGTTCCACTAGTGTGCACACCAGGTCGTTGAATCGTGGCGTCAGAAATCGCAAAAGAAGCGAAGACAGGTACGTGCCAGCCATGGTTTTCACAAATACGCTGTTTCCTTTTTTGTCATTTGTGCCACAGATCCAGGTCACAACTCCGTGGCAACAGTGCAGTGGGGTCCTATTTCACATCCACCTGTTGACAGGGCTGTCTACATTGCCATCGCTGTTGCACTAATCATTGCTGCCTCAATTGCAGCACCTGGGGAAATGTTCTGGAGCCCTTCACCCAGAGTTGCGCAGGTCGCTACCAATATCCGCTCACTCACTGATACCAACACAGCTGAACTAAATTTGGAGTGGTGTTGCGGAGCTGAGAGATAATTGCACGAAAGGAAACGAAAAAATTAAATCACACACAGGAGGGTCTTCTGAAACGTAGCTTGACCAGTTGGGTCCACATTGCAGAATAAATGCCTTGAATGCATTTACTTTAAATATTATGTCTATTTATACTGCTGAAACTGTTACTAACACCCGTCCGGAAATGTCCCGAGGCATTCACAAATACAGTATAACGTACCAAATCAACACATAACGGCGTCATACCGTATTAAATATTAATTACAAATGGGAAGGGTCCTGAAATACGGAATGACAAGAACTGACATTAACCAAACAATGCAAAGGCGTCATAAATTATGTAATCAGCTGGCCCACGGAGAATAACACACTCTAACTATTAAAGCATTTTTATGCATACTGGCATTGGCGATTCATAACTTTTTACTAACACGTCACCCTGTTAATGATTGATCACAGAAACCTACTGCGACGATCATTTTATGTTATGTCGTCAGAATACATTTATCCCGCTAAAAAAGAAACAGAACTTTTATAAAACATTATACAGCGGAGAATCTACATTGTTCCCATAGACGTAGGAGGAAACTCACTTTTTCACGTCAATGAAGTTAATGACTCAAAGCCTTTCCTGTGGCATAAGTACGGTCTGCTGCCTGCCAGCATCGTATCTGACCATCTACTAATAAGTGAGTTCCAAGATTTTTCTATTTTCGCCTCTAGTTGTGCAGCGCCTCACTATTCCAGAAAGCAGTTGTTCAGCGGCAGTGCACTAATTAGCTTGATGCAGAAGATCTGGCTACCTTCAGAAAACTGTTGCTCCAAGTTTCTAATCAAATTTTCACCTGTAAGCATCTCTTCATTAACAACTGTATTCTTTACAGGTTAAAAAGCTTCAACACTAAAACTTTAACCATTACATAATTGATTTTACAACTCCAGGTTAACTATATGCATTTCTAAGAATAATTCTGCGATTCATGTCCCTCTGTTGTATGGGGAACGCGATCTCTGGAGCTGAGGTACCTGACGGCTGACGTGAAGCAGCTGACTCTAATTACTCTTTGAATGCATAAAATTGCACTGCAGTAGGATAGGATAAAGTTGTTCTTAGTGTGGTTCTACAAGTTTAGCGAGAAACTGTTCGTAATTTGTTAATAAAAGATCTGAGAATATATTATTAAAGACTACTCTCTACTACTTCACTCTGTTTTTGCTTGTTCCTCCTGGAAGGCTGAAAACAATCTCCCAGACAGAGCATCGTCAAGAAACCATGGAGCTAGCAAACGACCTCTACCTCTGATGAAAGTTTCTGGTTGTTCAACACTGAAACGAGAAACAGCAACATCTCTCTCCCATCTGAACGCTTATTCCTCCTCAGTGTAAGAGCTCCACACAGACTTCTGTCAGATAGCACTATAGCTTCTCATTATGTACAGAACGTGACTCTTCGGAGAATGAGGGTAGAGAAAATGTCTCCTTCGTAGCCAGGACAGATTCTGCTGACGGTCCTTTCACCTTAACTTTAACCACTAACTTTCCTTCCTTATTTGGTGGCGTTGCCTCGGCTCTTCACTTTTATATGAAAATAACATCGTTGTACAGACAACGAAACGTGTTACTTACTAACAGGAAAAGTTTCTTTAAAACTATTTTGGTTTAAATTTTCATTTATGGAATTCTTTATGATCTGGCACTCACTGTCATTAACTGTTTAATGAGTGGTCATAAGAATCCGTCTAGAAGTTAGTAAACTTGCAGAATTACTGTTCTATGCAGCGAACTTTTAAGCCTGTCTTGTGTATAAGCAGCCGTTGGCACCACTGTAGCAATAAAGACAGCAATAAAAGCTCATTCACAATCGTCACTATTTCTTGCAGTGTTCTTCTGCATCCAGATGTTGGTATCAAATTTCAGCGTCAGATTGGTGGGTAACGGATAGGTCAACAGCTCTGCTTCCTTATCCGCAATGTAACTAGCCAATGCCATCAAAGGAGGGGGGGAGGGTTTAGGGTGAGGAAGAGTTGTCTTCCTGCTTCGTTCTACTAGCGTTCACAACAGCACCTACCATTGTCGCATGAGCAGTCACAAGAGTAGCGAAAACAGATGGGTTAACCATAGTTTTCGACAATGCACGGTTTTCAGTCATTCGACCTGCGTAGTTTGGTCAGAAGTCCGTGGCAACTCTGCAGTGGAACCATGAATAATACACAAACTGTTTGCATGCTTGTCTCCAGTGCTAGCACCGTCACACTACATACTACTGCCTCACTTGTACAGCACCAGTGGATCCATGCTGGTTCCAAATCAGATGACTGGATCGCAGCAACACTGATACTGTTGTGTTGAAACAAAGATTTGGAGTGGTGCTGCTGGGTTCAGGGTTGTGTGCAGATTTGAAAACCCATTAACTTAAACGAGAATCTAATACCACCCAGGAGGTATGTGCCCCATGGGTGAGCTTCCTGCATGCACTTCAAATTGGTTTAGTTTTGCTCAGTGTCCAACCATTCCAGGAGGTAGTAAACTGAAAATAATTTCTATACATTAGTCAGTGTCATTACCTACTGTTGACTGTCGCTGTCGATGTCCATCGACATTTCATATCAACCGGCCTTCAGCCCTCTAGAGGTAACCAACGGAGGCAGCTCGATCACTGGCGCCATTGCGATGCCCCGGCAGAGTGTTTTTGTGGTGTGTGTGTTTGACTTCTTGACTGTGGGTCCATGGGTTAGAATAGAGGCCCGTATTCCTGCCGGGTATAAGAGGCGACTAAAAGGAGTCTACAACGATTTGTCTTTTGTATTGGTCCCCTCTTGGGTTTGACCTCCATTTTTCTCAAATTTCCTTTGCTAGTGCGTGACATTTGGGGAAGGAATCCTTATGTGATTATATTACTTTGTACATCATGCACCAAGATCCTGCATGCTACTTAATGTCGTGTGGCGGGCTTTGCACCCAATGTCTTCTGGGTTGCCTCTTGTTCAGTCCCATCCTTCATGCTGATGACAATCCCGGACCATTTAGACACCAAGAATCTAGCACAGTAGCCAGTCTGTCGTGTTGGGGTCGTCGGGTACACTCTGGTAGCCCCCTGACAACACAGGGGTTGCACTGCTGATGCCTGAGCTGAGACCTCCCCATGTATGCCAAGGAGTAGGTGCTCAAATTTTGGGGCACCAGGACTCCTGGCAAAGGCTGGGTGGCGCCTGTGCAGAGAGCCCTGGTCGGAGTGGGTGGCATTAGGGCGGATGACCTGGAATGAATTGGGTTAAATCGAATCAAGCTTGTGGTCGCTTGGCGCCAGCAGTCGACAAGTATGTCTCGAGAGTCGTATTTCCCTTGGTACCTGGTTTGCAATAGAACTGATAGAGAGACCTTTCAGGCAACGAAGCCCAGTTTCTCGTAGACCAACTTGAAGATAGGTTTGGGGAAGTGGGTGTTGTTTAACATGTGTAGCAGGGCGCTTTTGATCCAGGCAGCCTCCCGAGCCCAGTTGTGAGTTTTCCTCGCTTGTGACAACCTGGGTGATATGCCTGTCTGGTTTAGTCCCAATGAAAGCCTTAACATTTTCCAGGGTCTTACGTTCCATCGTAACCACCTCTTGCAGTCGGATGAGGAGCTACCCGCCAACTTAGTGCGACAGGGTGCCTACATCGGAAGGCGCGTTCACGGGGAACCAAAGACCACAGGTTTGCTACAGGCGCCTTCATCTTGGCTTTTGAGGGTGACTCGTTACCTGAAAATGTGAAGGTCATGGTCTACCATTGCGACGTAAAACCTTACATCCCTCCTCCTTAGTGGGGCTTGAAGTGCCTGAGGAGAACCACAAAAAGAAACTGCTGGGTAAGAAGACCAAGGTTTAGGTTGCCTCTGTGCCACCTGCTACTACCAGCTCTGTGCCTGAGAATGATTGGTTGATTTCGGCATATTCCGAAGACCTCGATCTCGCCTCTGCCTCAGATGCAATAGTTCTCGATTCTGGCTCTCCTTCGGTGGCGGTAAATGACCCAGTGACGTCATCTGCTTAATTGGTCCATTGTGCCTTCTTTGGCTGTGGACAATGTCATCCCCATTGGAATTTCCACCACCCTGCTGAGCTCCAACAACTTGTTAGCATTCACCCTTTCTTCTGCATTTCTCTCAAGGAAACACGGTTTCGGCGATGTGAAGCCCTACCCTCCATGGCTGTCAGGGTTATTATAACAATTGGGCAGTCTGTGAGAGCGTATCTGGTGGAGTGTGCATCTACATCCTTGACTCAATTTACAGTGAATGTGTATCTTTTCAACAACCTTTAGAGGTTGTAGCTGTTACGGTGTGGACGCCTCAGGCTGTTACTGTCTGCAGTCTCTTTAACCAGATGTCCTGCAGCATGTATTGGCTGCACTGATAGACCAGCTGCAGCAACCGTCTCTGTTATTGGAAGACTTCAGCACCCATAACACTCAGTAGGGGATCAGTGGCAATAGGCCAAGCTGCATTGTTCAGCAAGTTGGGCACAGCTCGATCTTTCACATTTCAGTGTGGTACATGCACGTACTCAGTCATTGACATTTTGGTCTGCACCCTGGCATTCTACCATCTGTCCAATGGAGTGTGAGGAGTGTGCGTATGACTTTGGCGGTAGTAACTACTTCCAAATCTTCCTGTCACTGCCCAAGCCTCACTCCCCTGGGCGCCTCCCTGGATAGGCTAATTGGCACTCGTTCACCTCAATTGTCAGTATTGAGCCTCTTTCTCATGACGCCAGTGATGTTGAGGTTCACACGATCATCACCAGCATCGTTACTGCCGCAGAATCTGCCGTTCCCCGTTCTTCTCGGTCACCCCCCCCCCCCCGTCGTGGTTTTGGCGGTAAGAATAGACCTGCAGTATTTATGCCTGTCGTAAGAGGCGACTAAAAGGAGTCAGAACTGTTTTGGCCTTTAATGTGATGGTCTCCTAAGGTGTTTGATCACTACCTATCTAAATTTTCCGTTAGTACATACCATTTGGGGAAGGACACCTTACGTTGTGCATCTTAAATCATCTTGCCCCTAAGATCTGGCACACCCAATATTGTCATGGAGTTGGACTTACACAGAGCTTCCGGCCACATCAGCTGCTGTGTGTTCTGGACAGCATATATTCCCTCCATTGTGCACTTCCGTCTTCGCACTAGTGATACACATGGATATTAGACATCTGACATGCAGCACGGTAGCCAGTCCATTGTGGTGGGGTCGTCATGTACCCTCTTGGTGGTAGCCCCCTGACTACACAAGGATCGCACTGCTGATGCCTGAGCTACCTCCCCACGTATGCCAAGGAGCAGATGCATATCCCTCTGGGGCATCAGGACTCCCGGCAAGTTCATCCTGCCAGGTGGTCTTTGCTGTGGATGGCTGGCTCGCTCCTGTGGGGAGAGCCCCTGGTCGGAGTAGGTGGCATCAAGGCGGATGACACACAATGAAGAATGGTAAATCATCTCTTGCCTCCACCAGCAGTCTCCAAGCGATCGGAGTCTAACCTCAACGGTAAGAAATTCGAACAAAGAGCATTTCTCTCCCTGGCAACTCGATGTGAGGAACGTATGGCTAAAGAAGGCAGTGGAGATTATTCACCCCGGTACCTCATGTGTACATGAGTTGGTGAATCATACATGTCTACCAAGCCCGAGTTTTTTGTGGAGCATTTTAAAGGACGAGTTCGGGGAGGTGGAGGGCTTGTCAAAAATGCGCTCTGGTTCAGTGCTCATCAAATAAGCATCCTCTGCCCAGTCATGGAGGTTGCTCGCTTGTGACGAGTTCAAGGATGTTTGTTAGCATCACGCCCCCATGAGTGTCTCAACATGGTCCAGAGTATTATATTCCAAAGGGATCTTCTTCTGAAGCCCGATGATGAACTACGCGCCAACCTAGGTGTTCACTTCGTCCAGCGCGTCCATCGGGGTTCGAGGGATAATCAGGTAGCCTCCGATGCCTTCATCTTGGCGTTTGACGGTGATGTCTTACCTGAAAAGGTTAAGGTGATGGTTTACAATAGTGATGTGAAGCCATAAATCCCTCCTCCAGTGCGGTGTTTTAAATGCTGGAACTTCGGGCACATGCATCCTGCTGTACTTCCGGCATCCCGCTGTACTTCCGGCATCACGTGTCGATCGTGGACACCCTACTCATCACAATACTCCATGAGCCCCGTCTCTTACCTGTGTTATCTGCAGTAAACACCATTCCCCCTGCTCACCGGACTGTAAGATATTCCAGAAAGAACGAAGATAATAGAATATAAGACCTTGGACCGCGTGACCTACACCAAGGCAAGGCGGAAATATGAGCAGCTACATCCCGTGCCAATGACATCAACGTATGCCGCTGCTCCCCTGTTAGATCCTCTGTGTCCTCACATACAGTTGGCTCTCAGCTATTTCAGAATTCACCTTGATTGTGGGTGCACTTCACTCCCTGTTGCTCCTTCTCCATTTTCTTCAGGAGCACCACCACCCCAACCATCGGGAACATTAGTTCCTACTTCCCAGCTGGAGAAATGAGACTTCTCCGGCTATCACCAGGAAGGGGACCCTTGGAGCCTTCCCATCCCAGGCTTTACCCAGTGCCAAAGTGGAGACAGACATATTTCTGAAGCAACCACCGGTCGCTGGTCATACGGCCTCATGGTTGTTGTCCGTCCCTGAGATTGACCTAGTGAGGCCCTCCCAGCCAGACCCACCAAAGGCCCAGCGCACGAATCAGATAAAGAAAAAGGCTCTCAAGCATCGTGACATTGTGGTGGAATGTGTCCCCCTGCAACCTTCCAACTCTGTGTCTAGGAATGAGGTGGAGATTCTGGTGTGCGCTGAGGACATGGATCTCGACAGTCCCTCCGACACAATGGATAGCTGTTGCACAGGTAGTGACTCAGTAGCAGCAGGAGCCCAGGACACGTAGTCTCCCTCCCCAGTCCCTTCACGCCTTTTGCAGCCATGGACAATACTATGCTCCAGTGGAACTGCGGTGGTTTCTTCCACCATCTAGCTGAGCTCTGACAACTTATCAGCCTTCACCCTTTCTGCGGCATTGCTCTTCAGGAATCTTGGTTTTCAGCGATGCGAACCTTCGCCAGTCATGGCTATTGGGGTTATTATAAGAACTGGGCAGCTTATGAAAGTGTGTAGTGGCGTCTGCATCTATGTCCTTCACTGTCTTCACAGCGAGTCTGTTCCTCTACAGACACCTTTAGAGGCTGTAGCTGTTCGCGTGTGGACGCAACAGGCTGTTACCGTCTGCAGTCTTTACCTTCCACCAGATGATGTCTCGCAGCATGTCCTGGCTGCGCTGATAGCCCAATTGTCGCCACCTTTCTTGTTACTGGGCGGCTTCAACGCCCATAACCATCTGTGGGGTGCGTCAGTGGCGACAGGTCGAGCTGTCACCGTTGAGCATGTATTGGCACAGCTCGATCTTTCCATTTTAAATGATACTGCCTTCGCAAAATTCAGTGTGGCGATTGGCACGTACTCCACTATCAACCTTCGGATCTGCAGTCCTAGCCTCTTACCGTCTGTCCAACGCAGTGTGCATGACGACCTGTGTGGTAGTGACCACATTCCGATCTTTGTCACTGCCACAGCGTCAGTCTTCTAGGCACTCTACCAGGTGGACTATGAATAATGCTGACTGAGACTTGCTCTCAACCACTTCTGCTCTTGAGTCTCCCTAAAGACGCCATTGATGCTGTGGTGGTTAACTCGGTCACCACCGGCATCGTTACTGCCGTAGAATCTCTCATTCCCCGTTCTTCTGGGTAACCCTCGGCGGAGGACTGTGCCTTGGTGGTCTCCTGAGATTGCTGTGGCGATTAATGATCGCTGGCGGGCACTTAAGTGCCACAAGTGGCATCCCTCATTGGAACACCTTACTGCCTTCAAATGGCTCCATGCGCGAGACGGCAGCATCATTCGCCAACACAAGCAGGAGTACTGAGAATGTAATCTCTCCATTAGCCTCCGTACCTCTCCATCGCAGGTTTCGGCCAAGATCAGGCGAATCTATGGCAAACACACCTTGGTTTACTGCCAGCGACGCCTCTTAGCCATTTTCAAACGTATCTGGGTTGAGGGATAGTTCCTGTCGCAGTGGCAGGAAAGCATTGTAATCCCTTTATTAAACCCGGCAATAACCCACTGGAATTGGTTAGCTATCGACCCATAAGCCTCAACAACGTTCTTTGCAAGTTTCTCGGATGCATGTTGAGCCGGCGGGTGAATTGGGTATGCAAGTCTTGGGGCCCCCAGGGGCTCACCATTCATTTGCTGGGTACAGACTTGGTGACCCTGGGGTTCCTGAGCTGGGGCCTGGTAAGCGCCGCTAGTGCCCTGTCACCGTAAGCTCTGGGCATACTTCAGTGACTACAATGCGACGCAGTGGTGGAATGTTTTCTCAGGGATTGAGGATCTTGGTTTGACTGCCAGGATCGCGAGGATGGAATAAACCTCTATAAACAACCCCTCAATCTCAAGGTGTCGCGCGAGCTGATGAGATGTGGCTGTCGAGGTGGAACAGCGTTACCGGGAAGCCTCCTGGGAACATGCCGCACCTGTTCCCAGGTGCGGCATGTGTTTCTCATTGTGAAACGGAAGGAGGGTAGTTTCGAGAAGTTTTCGCCCTTCTATATACAAAAGGGTTTGGAGGGAATCTGTGGCTCCTTAAAATCGGTGAAGCGTTTACGTAATGGGACCTTGCTAGTGGAAACTTCCACTTCACAGCAAGCAACTAACCTGCAAGCTGCTAAATGCCTTGGGAAGTATGCCATAGCTGGGTACAGACTTGAACTACAGCAAAAGTGTTGCGACATGCCGGGATCTAGTTGACATTCCCAAGGAGAACTGCAATGTGAGTGGGATCCGGAAGGTATCGTTGATGTCCAGCATATCATGAAGAGGGTTGATGGCAATCTTGTGAAATCCGACTCCTTTATTCTGACCTTCAGTAGCACGAAACTTCCAGAACATATTAAAGCTGGCCTGCTTCGCCTTAGTGTGCGGCCATCTTTCCCATCCCCAATGCGCTATTTTAAATGCCAGCGTTTTGGGCATACCACCTTAGGATGTAAAGGCGAAGCGACTTGTGGCAACTGTGGTAAGGCTGCTCATGAAGGTGTTGGTTGCTCCTCTCCAGCCAAACGTATCAATTGCTTTGGGAAACACCTGTTTGGAGTAGGGACTGCCGAATATTTCTAGAGGAACGCAAAGTCCAGGAAATCAAAACAACCAAGCGAATCCACTATGGTGAGGCAAAGATGATCTGTAAGTCGATGCAACCTCCCACATTTGCTACATCATTCGCATCCCTGGTTCAGAAGCCTACACCAAAAGTCGATGCCTCAATGCAGACAGGTCGTGCATGTTGGCACTAATACCTGCAGCTGTCAGTGCGCTTGCAACGCAGCCAGTGTTTCAGAGCCAGTAGTTCCTACACGAACGTCAGATAAAGGTACAGTGGCGAACTTGGGCCAGCCCCTGGCGCCTCCAACAGCTGAGGATGTTCTGAAGCCCAGTATAGCCATTACCACTCCCACATCAGCTCCCCCATCAGCTCCCCCAAAGCCCAATAAACTGCAGAGAGCTCCTGTACAGCAGCAACAGTGTGTCAAATCCCGTGGTAAACCGTCTGACCATGCAGATGTTTTACATATGGCTTCATCTGACTCTGCCCCACACATACATCGTATCCCATCAACTCTGGGGAAATCATCTCGCCCCACGCCTGCCCCTCCACCTGCTGCAGTCTCCCCGCCCTGTCGGAGAGACAGGATTAAGGTGCTACCCCCATCATAGATGGCTCTCATACTTCAGTGGAACTTGCAAGGGTTCAGGACGCGTGTGGAGGAACTTCATCTCCGGGTAGACCACTCTCTGTCTCCAGGAGACTTACTTCCGTACCTCTTACCCCCCTGAGCTACGAGGCTATACGCTCCACAAAAAGGACTACCTGCGTGGAGAGAGAGCTAGAAGAGGTGTAGGTATTTTCGTCAGGATGGACTACCACTCCTCGTCTCTCTCACAACGACTTTACAGGTCGTCGCTCTGTCCCTGCACGTGTCATCCATTGAATGTATGTTAGCTTTACTTGCCTCTACATGACGCACTTGATGAAGTGGCCCTCACTGACCTCCTTACACAGCTCCCTCAGCTATTCATTATTTGTGATTTTAATACCCACAATGGGCTTTGGGGCTATGCAATTACCTGCCCCAGGCTTCTCCTGTTATCCTGTTTGACCTGCCAGATTGCGTGGGTCTCGATGGGTGCTCAATGCAGCCGATAGGACACTTTATAGCCAGTTGGCCCAGTTCGAACACTGCACGAATGTTGAGGTGTGGGTGGATCATATTACCCAAATGGTCCACCACGCCGCTGCAGCATCCATTAAACAGTCCACAGACCACTGGAAGAGGCCACCTGTCCCTTAGTGGAGTGCCGAATGCCGCTGTGCAATCAGGACCAGGCGTGCGGGTCTGCTTCGGTTCCAGTGTCTGCCGGCTGCTGGGAATCTTGCAGACTTTCGGGTGGCGAGGCAAGATGTCGCAACATTATTCGTGAGAGCAAGAAGAGGTCATGGCAACAGTTCCTGAACACCATTAATCGTTCCACCAAAAGTTCCATTGTGTGGGATACCATCAGGAGAATTTCTGGCAGAGGAGGGAGGTGTCCCATAGCTTCTGTAATGAATAACAGCACTCTCCACACGGATCCGTGAGACATTGCCCAGACTATGGCAGCGTATTTTGCCACAGTTAGTGCAACAACCAGTCAGGATCCAGGTTTCCAGTGCCATAGAGCGGTTGCTGAGAGACAGTCTGGACTTGCAGTCCCTCTCATGAAGTTTACAACTGCCCATTTTCTATGTGGGAGCTGGATTCTGCATTGTCTGCAGTTCGACACATCCCCCTGATCATGACCGGATCCATAGCTCACAATGCGCAACAAAGAATTCCTCTTCGCACTTTTAATGCCATTTGGGCGTCGAGTCACTTTCCTGACGCGTTGCCGTCACCAGTTGCATGGACAAGACCTTGGAGCGGATGTTCAACCGCCGCTTTGTCTGAATGTTAGAATCCTGGCAACTAGTTAGTCGCTTTCAGTGTGGGTTCAGGAGGTTTCGTTCCACCTTCGATAACCTTGCTCTCCTGGAGGTGGCTATACAAGCTTTCCCCCGCAGTCTTCACCTTATAGGTGTATTTTTCGACGTCGAGAAGGCCTCCGATACCACTTGGAGGTCTCTCATACTGGAGGAGCTTCACGAATGGGGTTTTCCTGGTTGTCTTCCTCTTTATTCAGTCTTCCCTCTCGCCACAATATTGGTGACGTCCTGTCTGATCGCTTTGAACAGGAGAACGGTGTCCCTCAGGGTAGCGTTTTAAGCGTGACACTTTACCATCGCTGTTAATAGCATTACGTCGATAGTGAAAAGTCCTGTTCAGTGTTCCTTGTTTGTGGATGATTTCTCTTTGTTTTGCTCTTCTTTAAGCCTTGCAACGACAATGCGTTAGTTGCAACTTACTATTAGACGTTTTGATGACTGGGCGCAGAAGAGTGGTTTTATGTTTTCCACCGAGAAGTCTGTGTTTTAACCTTCTCGTTCGATTTTAACCTTTCCTGAGTTGAGAATGAGGGACACTATTCTTACTTTTAACAACACGGCGAGATTTCTGGGACTCATTTTTGATTCGAAGCTCATGTGGTTACCTCATCTTAAAGACCTGAAACGGCGCTCACTTCAGGCTTTAAGTAATTTACAATATTTTAGCCAAAGTACATGGGGAGCTGACAGGACTTGTCTGCTCCAGTTTTCCAGGGCGTTTGTGCGATCTCGGCTCGATTATGGGTGCACGGTGTATGGGTCTGCGAGGCCTTCTTCCTTGAAGATGTTGGACGTTGTGCACCATGAAGGGCTTCAGTTGGCCACTGGGGCATTCCGAACTATCCCCATACGAAGCAACGTGCGGCGCAGTCATATGGGATTCGCGCACAAGATTGCCTCGCTGCGATGTCTATGGCTGGTCTTCCTACTTTACTTTGTGATTGGAGCAGATCTCCCCCTTGGCTCGTCCAGAGACCCAAACTGATTTTAGATTGGACTAATTTTAAGAAAAATAGCACACCAGATTTTAGATTCCAATCTGTTTAACATTTTAGATGTGCATCACGGTTTCACTGTCGTTTACACTGATGGCTCCAAACAGAATTTCCGTGGCTGTTCTGTGGTGTTCCCTGATCGTTACCTGGATTCGCCTCCCTGCTGAATATAGCGTTTTTGCAGCGGAGCATCACGCGGTCCTGAAGGCACTGGAGCAGATGAATTGTGTTCGGGGCGATCGATTTCTTCTCTGCTCCGATTCTTTTAGTTCCTTACACCCCCCCCCCCCCCCCTGTGGGTTCGGGGGTAAGAATAGGCCCACGGTATTCCTGCCTGTAGTAAGAGGCGACTAAAAGGAGTCTCAAACGTTTTGGCCTTGTGAGATGGTCCCCTAACGGGTTTGACCTCCATCCTTCTAAATTTTCCGAAGAGCGAGCCGATTGGGGAAGGGCGCCTTACAAGGTGCGATGTGTCCATGATGCATTACCATCTCTAGCCAGGTTTGTCGTCATCGCTTAGCAGTCCCGCTCACCTACCATCTCTTGGGCGTGGATTTGTTCTTGGGTGCAGTTTATTGCAGTCTGCTATGCTGTGTCGCTTTATGCGCCAATGACGATGTTGGACTACATCACCTGAAATCCAGCACAGTAGCCAGTCCGTTGTGGTGGGGCCGCCATGTACCCTGTTGGTTGTAGCCCCCTGACTACACAGGGATCGCTCTGCTGATGCCAGCGCCGTTAACTCCCCACGTATGCCAAGGAGTAGATGCCTATCTCCTTGGGGCATTGGGACTCCCGGCAATGGCCATCCTGCCAGGTGGTCCTTGCTGAGGCTGGGTGGCGCCCGTGGGGAGGGCCCTTGGTCGGAGTAGGTGGCATCAGGGCGGATGACCCGCAATGAAGCGTGGTACATCATCTCGTGCTGGCGGCCAGCCGCCAGCAGTCTCTAAGCGTTCCAGGGCTCAATACAACGCAACTACATATGACCCCAAATCGTTCCCCTCCCTGGCTACACCATGGGAGGAACGAAAGACTAAGGATGCCAGCGAACCATAGTCGCCCCGCTACCTGGTGTGTACGAGAGCTGATGGTGAATCCTTTACATTCATGAAACCTCAGTTCTTCGTCGAGCACTTAGAGGACAAGTTCGGGGAGGTGGAGGGCTTGTCCAAAATGCGCTCGGGCTCGGTTTTGATCAAATCTGCGTCCTCCGCCCAGTCCCGCCGGTTACTCGATTGTAACAAGCTGGGGGATGTTCCGGTTACAATCACGCCCCATAAGAGTCTTAATATGGTCCAGGGCATAATATTCCATCGGGACCTTCTATTGCAGTCCGATGATGAGCTTCGCGCCAATTTAGAGCGGCGAGGTGTTCACTTCGTCCGGCGCGTACATCGTGGTCCAAGGGATAAGCAGTTTGCCACCGGTGCCTTCATCTTGGCCTTCGAGGGTGATACTTTACCTGAGAAAGTCAAGGTGATGGTCTATCGTTGTGACGTCAAGCCATATATCCCTCCTCCGATGCGGTGCTTTAAGTGCTGGAAGTTCGGGCATATATCTTCCCGCTGTACCTCCGGCCTCACATGTCGAGATTGTGGACGCCCATCACATCCCGATACTCCATGTGCTCCGCCTCCCATCTGTGTAAACTGCGGAGAGCACCACTCGCCTTGCTCGCCGGACTGCAGGATCTTCCAGAAAGAGCGCAAGATCATGGAGTATAAGACCCTGGACCGCCTGACATACACTGAGGCCACGCAGAAGTTCGAACGCCTCCATCCTGTTCGAATGACTGCCTCTTACGCCGCGGCTACTACTGTTATGGCCCCATTCGCTCTCCCTCAGACTGCCACCTCTCAGAGCCGGAATGCTACTCCTGCCCCCTTGATGGTGGGGGGCACTTCACTCCCTGCTGCTCCTGCACTACCTGCCTCAGGAGCAGCAACCCCCCAACCATCGGGGACATCAGTCCCCACTTCTAAGCTGGGGAAGCCTCAAACTCCCCCGGCTCGAATAGCACGGAAAGGGTCCCTTGGATCCCTTCCTTCCCAGGTTTCCGCCGCTGGGAAGGGTGACGTCAGCCAATGGAAGAAAAGCAGACAAGCGGCTGATCGCAGGGCTTCCCGCTCCTCCTCCGTCCTGGAGACTGACTCGCTGGAGCCCTCCTAGCCAATGAAACCCAAGGACCAGAGAGACAAGACGAAGAAGACCTCTCAGGCCAAGGACCATGCGGTGGCATCCACCTCACTGCTCCCTACAGGCTCTGCGTCCGAGGATAAGGTGGAGATCCGGGCGTCCGCTGAGAACCTGGATCTCGCCGGACCCTCAGACACCATGGAAGCAGATTGTACTGGTCCTCCATCGGTGGCAGCAGGTGACCCAGTGGCGTGATCTGCCTCCTCGGCCCCTTCACGCCTTCTTGGGACATGGACAAAGCGATACTCCAGTGGAACTGCAGCGCTTTTTTACACCACCTTGCTGAGCTTCGCCAACTCATCAGCAGTCACCCTTTCCTCTGCATTGCCCTACAGGAAACTTGGTTTCCGGCAATGCAGACCCCTGCCCTACGTGGGTATCGGGGTTATTACAAGAACCGGGCAGCTTATGAGAGGGTATCTGGTGGAGTCTGTGTCTACATCCTTAACTCTGTCTACAGCGTATGTGTACCTCTTCACACACCTTTAGAGGCTGTCGCTGTAAGGATGTGGACGCCTCAGCCTATTACTGTCTGCAGTTTGTATCTTCCGCCAGATGGTGATGTCTCTCGTCATGTGTTGGCTGCATTGATAGCACAACTGCCTCCTCCTTTTGTGTTACTGGGCGACTTTACCCCAGCCAGTAATCGCGGCGCTACCCCACAGGGGGTTATGGGCGTTAGAGATGTCGAGACCCTTGTCTCGCAGCTTGACCTCTGCCTCTTAAACACGGGAGAGCCGACACATTTCAGCGTCGTCCATGGCACATTTTCGGCCATCGACCTTTCTATCAGCAGCCCCAGACTTTCACCATCCATCCACTGGAGTGTCCATGACGACTTATGTGGTAGTGACCATTTCCCCATCTTTCTGTCAGTACCACAGCGTCACTCTTCTGAACGCCCCTCCAGATGGGCTCTGAATAAGGCTGATTGGGGCTTGTTCTCCTCTCTCGCCACTATCGCACCTCCTTCCCCTGACACCATTGATGCGGTGGTTCAGTCGGTCACCACCGGCATCGTTTCTGCGGCGTCATCTGCGATTCCCTGTTCATCCGGGTCCCCTCGGCGGAGGACTGTGCCTTGGTGGGCGCCCGAGATCGCAGAGGCGATTAGAGATCGCCGGCGGGCTCTTCAACGCCATAAGCGGCACCCGTCCTTGGAGAACCTCATCGTTTTTAAACAGCTCCATGCCCGTGCCCGACGCCTTATTCGCCAATGGAAGCAGGAGTGCTGGGAACGGTATGTTTCCACCATTGGCGTCCGTACCTCTGCATCGCAGGTTTGGGCTAAGATTAGGCGACTCCATGGCTATCGGCCGCCTGTCTCTGTCCCTGGGCTTTCGCTGAATGGAGTGGTGTGTACTGACTCCGACACGATTGCGGACCGGTTAGCATCGCATTTTGCTCAGTGTTCTGCATCTACGAATTACCAACTGGCCTTCCGCTCCCGGAAAGAGCGGTTGGAAAGTTGGAGGCTTTCCTTTCACACGCGCCACGCGGAGTCGTACAATGCTCCTTTCAGCGACTGGGAATTCCATAGTGCCCTATCTGCTTGCCCTGATACAGCTCCTGGGCCAGACCGCATCCACAGCCAGATGCTGAAACACCTCTCTGTGAATTGCCAGCGACGCCTCCTAGATGTTTTCAACCACATCTGGGTTGAGGGTGTGTTCCCGTCTCAATGGCGAGAAAGCATCGTCCTCCCCGTGTTAAAACCTGGCAAGAACCCGCTGGAGGTGGACAGCTATGGCCCCATAAGCCTCACCAACGTTCTTTGCAAGTTGATAGAACGTATGGTGAGCCGGAGGTTGAGTTGGCTCCTCGAGTCTCGAGGCCTTCTGGCTCCGTCTCAGGGTGGGTTCCGTAAAGGCCGCTCTGCCGTCGATAATCTGGTCTCCCTAGAGTCTGCCGTCCGTACAGCCTTTGCACGCCGCCAACATCTGGTTGCCGTCTTCTTCGACATGCGGAAGGCGTACGATACGACTTGGCGATATCACATCCTGGCCACACTTCATGGGTGGGGTCTTAGGGGCCCGCTCCCGATTTTTATTCAGAATTTTCTGTCGTCTCGTCCCTTCCGCGTGCAAGTTGCTGCGTCCCATAGTTCCTCCCGGGTCCAGGAGAACGGGGTCCCACAGGGGTCTGTCCTTAGTGTCTCCCTGTTTTTAATTGCGATCAATGGGCTCGCTGAGGCGGTGGGATCGTCCGTCGCAGCTTCGTTGTACGCAGACGACTTCTGCCTCTACTACAGCTCCGCTGGCATTGCCGTTGCTGAGCGCCAGCTGCAGGGCGCTATCCGCAAGGCGCAGTCATGGGCTGTAGGGCACGGCTTCCAGTTTTCGGCCGCTAAGACCTGCGTTGTGCATTTCTGCCGGCGTCGCACGGTTCACCCTGAGCCACGCCTTTACCTTGACGGTGAACCTCTTGCTGTGGTGGAGACGCATCGGTTCTTGGGACTGGTATTTGATGCCCGGTTGACTTGGCTGCCTCATATTAGGCAGCTTAAACAAACATGCCGGCGGCATTTAAACGCTCTCCGTTGCCTTAGCCACACCGGATGGGGTGCCGATCAGTCCACCCTTCTCCGGCTGTATCAAGCGCTGATCCAGTCCCGCCTTGATTATGGGTGTGTGGCTTATGGTTCGGCATCGCCATCAGCATTGCAATTGCTGGATCCCATCCATCACTGCGGGATCCGACTCGCCACAGGAGCATTTCGGACAAGCCTTGTTGACAGCTTACTTGTGGAGGCTGGTGTTCCTCCATTGCGGATCCGTCGCGACCGACTTCTGGCCGCTTATGCTGCCCACGTTTGTAGCTTGCCAGGGCATCCCAACTACCGTCTCCTGTTCCCGCACTCGATCGTCCATCTTCCAGACAGGTGGCCCCGGTCAGGGTGTACGATCGCGGTTCGCATCCGGGCTCTACTGTGTGGGATTGAGTTTTTTCCTCTCCCGCCTGTTTTCCGGGCCAATCTCCGTCTCCCCGTTGGTGTGTTCGCCGACCATGCATTCGGCTGGATTTGGCACAGGGTCCGAAAGACTCGGTCCCTCCTCCGGCCCTCCGCCGCCGCTTTCTCTCCTTGCCGAGTTTCCCGGATCTGCCGTGGCCTATACCGACGGTTCGATGGTCTCTGGTCGCACTGGTTACGCTCTTACTCTAGAGGATTATTGTGAGCAACGGTCGCTGGCACCCAGGAACAGTGTATACACTGCCGAGTTGGTTGCCATCTATCGCGCCCTAGAGTATATCCGCTCCCACTCAGGTGAGTCCTTTGTCATCTGTAGTGACTCCGAGTGGTTTACGAGCTCTTGACCAGTGCTTTCCTCATTCCCGTCTGGTGATGGCCATCCACGAGTCGCTCCATGCTCTTGCCCGTTGCGGCCGCTCCGTGGTCTTTGTTTGGACCCCAGGTCATGTCGGCATCCCAGGCAATGAGCGGGTTGACACGCTGGCTAAACAGGCAGTGAGTTCACCGGCTCTGGAACTCGGCCTTATGGAGTGTGATCTCCTGTAGCTTTTGCGCCAGAAAGTGCTTGGTGCCTGGGGTGACGAGTGGCGCACCCTGCCCACGCCCAACAAACTTCGGGCGGTGAAGGAGACAACCGGTGTGTGGCACTCCTCCATGCGGGCCTCTCGGAAGGACTCTGTCGTCCTCTGCCGGCTGCGCGTTGGCCACACGTGGCTGACACACGGCCATTTGTTGCGCCGGGAGGACCCACCGCTATGTCGCTGCGGGGCAGCTCTGACGGTGGTCCACATTTTGGTGGAATGCCCGCTTTTAACAGGAATCAGGCAGACGTTTGCGCTGCCTGCTACCCTCCCTGCCCTTTTATGTGATGACGTTGCTATGGCGGACCTCGTGTTGAGTTTTATTCGGGCAGGGGGTTTTTATCGTATGATTTGAGTGTTTGTCCTTTTATTTCCTGTGTTGTCTTGGGCCTTTGGCCTGTGGTTTTAAACTGTGGGTTTTAATGTCATTTGGTGGTTGGCTTTTCCTTATTTTCATGGTCGGCCAACCACCTTCACACTCGGTGTGTTTTTAGTTCCGTTTGTCTGGTCTTTGTCTGTCTTTCTTGTATTGTGTCGTCCCTTGTCTCAGTTCTCCGTTTTTAACGACTGACAGTTTTTATTTCGTGTGATTTTATCGTGGAACAAGGGACCGATGACCTTAGCAGTCTGGTTCCTTCAATCCCACACCCAACCCAGTTCCTTACAATCATTGCAGAACCTATACCCGACTGAGATGGTGCAGCTGATACATGACCAACATGATGCAACGGTGGGGTAAGGAGGTATCCTTCTGCTGGGTGCCTGGTCATGTCGGAATATAGGGCTATGAACAGGCAGATCGGGCTGCCAAGGAGGCCTGCAGAAAGCAGGATGTGGTCCAGTGTCCTATTCCCTTGCAGTCAGTCTTCTCTGCACTCCACAGGAGTGCATGGAGTTGTGGGAGGACGAATGGCTGGCGGTGACTGCCAATAAACTGCGGTTGATAAAATCAACCACTCTGCCGTGGCGTTCCTCCTGCCAGTTGCTCAGGCGGGAAGAGGTGGCCCTCACACGTCTTCGGATCGGGCACTGTCGTCTCACACATAGCTTTTTATTACGGCGGGAGGGCCCTCCGTTTTGTGGTTCTTGTGGTTCGCACATCTCTGTCCGGCACATTTTAACAGACGTTCTTCTGCCCTTGCATCACGGTATAAAGTGAAAAGTTGATGGGTATCTGCCTTCTGTTTTAGCTAATGGTTACACATGTGTGAATAGGGTTTTTAAGTTTTGTGATGTGTCTGGACTCTGTCCTAAACTTTTAGGCTGGAGGTTTTAGTGTATTTCAGAGTGGCTGACTCCTCCCTTTTTTGCTTGTGGTCAGCCAGCCACTACCATCTGCTCCATAGTTTTAGCTCCCTCTTACACTTTCTTCCTGTTGTCCATGTTTTACTGCTGACAGCCTGCTTCATCCCACGCCTCGGTGTGGGTGAGCACATGTTTTTCAACGATTGTTCCCCATGTTTTATGTTCTGTTTTATATTAGTGTTCTGAGTTTTCTGACGCCTGTTTCACTGTGTTACTGAACGGGCGCTGAAGACCTTGCTGTCGTGCGCCCAAAAACCCCTATACTACTACTATTACTACTACTACTCGAGTCTCGGAGCCTTCTGTCTCGGTCTCAAGTTGAGTTCCGTAAGGGCCACTCTGCCGCCGATACTCTGGTGAGGCTGGAGTCTGCCATCTGTACGGCCTTTGTCCGTCGTCGTCACTTGGTCGCAATTTTTTTGACATGCAAAAGGCATACGATACGAAATTCCCACATCACATCGTCACCAGGCAGCATGGGTGTGGTCTCCGCGCCCCACTCCCCATTCTCATTCAAAGTTTTCTGGCGCTACGTTCCTTCCGTGTGCAAGTTAGCCCAACTCCAGGAGAATGGGGTCCGGTAAGGATCTGTCCTGATTGTCTGCCTGCTTTTAGTTCCTGTCGATGAGCTTCATTGTTTGATGGTGAGCTTTGCATGCTCTACATCTCCGCTGGCATTGCAGTTGTTGAATGGCTGCTGCAGTGCGCTATCGACAAGGCGCAGTCTTGGGCCGTACCGCACGAGTTCAATTTCAGGCCGCCAAAACCTGAGTTATGCATTTCACCCCGCGTCGCACCGTTCAGCCTGTGCCAAGGCTTTCTTGACCAGTTGCTGTGGTGGAGACCATCGGTTTTTTGGATTGGTTTTTGATACTCGGTTGACTTGGCTCCCTCATATTCGGCAGCTTAAACAGACATGCTGCGTACAACTTAACGCTCTTCGTTGATTGAGTCACACAAGCCGTGGTGCCGATCGCCATATCTTTCTAAGACTGTATCAGGCGTTGATTCAGTCCCCTCTAGATTATGTGAGGCTGGCTTAGTCAGGCATCACCTTCTGCTTTGCAGTTGCTTGACCCCATCCTTCAGTGGGGTACGACTCGCCACTGGAGCTTTCTGCAAAAGCCCTGTCAATTTCATACTTGTGGAGGCTGGTGTCCCTTCATTGCGGATCCGCTGCCTACGTCTACTTGCCGCTTATCTGCACAGGTTTGTACTTGCCGAGGCATCCAAATTATCATCTCCTGTTCACCAACTCGGTCGTCCATCTTTCAGAACGGTAGTCCTGGTAAGGGTGTAACATTGCAGTTCACATCCCAGCTCTCTCTCAGGGCTTGAGTTTTTACCTCTCCCACCTCTTTTTCCAATATATGTATATCCCCATGGTGTGTGCCCCAACCACGCCTTCGTCTGGAACTTCCACAGGGCCTAAACGACTTGGTACCTCCTGAGGCTTTTTGCCTCCGCTTTCATTCCATCCTTGCAGCGTTTCACGGTTCTAATGTGGCCTTTACCAACGGTTCGATAATTGCTGGTAAAGTAGGTTATCATATTAATCTTGGTATAATCCTGAACAACGCTCATTGCTGTCTGACTGGAGTGTTTTCACTGCAGAACTTGTCGCCTTCTCTGGCGCCACTGCAGTTAGCACACTGGTTAGCACACTGGACTCGCATTCGGGAGGATGACGGTTCAATCCCGTCTCCAGCCATCCTGATTTAGGTTTTCCGTGATTTTCCTAAATCGTTTCTGGCAAATGCCGGGATGGTTCCTTTGAAAGGGAACGACCGATTTCCTTCCCTAACCCGAGCTGGCGCTCCGTCTCTAATGACCTCGTTGTCGACGGGACGTTAAACACTAACCACCACCGCCACCACCACCACCACCACCACCACCACCACCGCCACCACATCTCTGACGCCCTAGAGTATATCCGCTCCTGCTCAGGTGAGTCCGTTATCTGTAGTGACTCCCTGAGCGGTTTACAAGCTATCGACCAGTGTTTCTCTCTCCCCCCCCTCTTGTCCCGTGATGGCTATCCAGTAGTCCCTCCATAATCTTGCCCCTTGTGGCCGCTCTGTGGACTTTGTGTGCACCCTTGGTCATGTCGGCATCCCGGGTAATGAACGTGTTGATGTGCTGGCCAAACAGATTGTCGGTGCACCGGCCTTGGGGATTGACCTTTCGGATTGTGATCTCCAATCTGTTTTGCAACAGAAGGTCCTTGGTACCTGTGGTGTTGAATGTCGCACCCTGCCTTCAGCCTAAGAACTTCTGGTCGTCAAGGAGACTACAGGTGTGTGGCGCTCCTTCTTGTGGGCCTCCCACAAGGACTTAGTTGTTCTCTGCCATCTACGCATTGACCACACCTGGCTGACAGTCATCCCTTGCGCCGCGAGGATCCACCTCTCAGTTGCTGTGGGTCAGTGGAGCAAGGAATTGATGGCTTTCGTAGTCTGGTCCCTTCAACCCTCACAAGCCACCACCACCACCTTCTCTCTGCCCTTACGCATGCCGACTGTTCAGTTGTCTTTCTCTGGTTCCCAAGTCATGTGGGAATCCTGGGGAATGAATTTTCTGACCGTTTGGCTAGAGAAGCAGATTTTTACCCCCTTTTCCTTTCATGTTTCCAGCTCCTGATACACAGATCTACATCAAATCTCTCTTTGCCCAACGGTGGAATGTCATCTGGAGCACTACTGCTCATAGTAATAAACTCAGCACAATCAGTCTACTGCAGATTGGGGGCACTTCTTTCCGCCCCTATCGGAAGGAGTCAACTATTTTATGTCGTTCACTCATTCGCCATACCCAACTCACCCAGTGTTTCCTCCTACATAACGAGCCGCCCCCACAATGTGGTTGTGGTGCTAGACTGACGATATGTCACATATTGGTGGCATGTCCCCTTCTTTCGATCCTTCGTGCCAAGTATAGTCTTCCTGCTTCCTTAAAATTAATTTTAGCGGATGAACCATTGATGGTTGACCTGATCCTCGGTTTCCTGCGCGAAAGTGATTATTTCGAGACATAATGTTCTCCTCTAGTCTTGGAGTAGGGGTTGGTTGTTAAAGATTGTGACCCCTTTTTCCACGTATTATATTTTCAGTGGATACCCTTTTTTAAGTAACCCACTTTGGAATCGTGGGACTGATGACCTCGCTGTTTGGTCCCATACTCAGTCAAAAGCAGCATGAAAAGAAGTCTCAATAGTTGGTGGTGGGGACGTTAGAGTTAAAAATAAATAATTCAATGATGAGTATGCATATAATACATAAATGAAGTTGATTGTAAAACAGCTCTTCCTGACATAGACATCATTTCAACTGTACCAGCTGAGTGTCACAATTAATTCAGTCTAAAGAGGACAACCAGAACCTTGCAGCGACATATAAATGTATGGTGTAATAAAGCTGTCATAGAAGGTATGTTGCATACCATTTTCTGGTCTGTTGTCCTGTTTTGCTTCCATTGAGGCAACTCTGTTATCCATCTTTCCAGTCTTTGGCTGACATGGAAATTCTTTTGTGACGAGAGGATTTATCACCCACGGTATTAGTTTGTAACGGTGCACCACATACAGTGGTGGAGCTTAAGAAAATGTCATACAGGCTAGCACTTCTTTTCACTAGCAGATTCAGAATATTGCAGGCTGCAATGTCCTCTGTGTATAAAATGCTGACAATAACCAATATACAGATAATAAAGGCAGAACCGGCACAGGCTAGAATAACTGCTGTTATGGAGTTATCATCCACACTGTTGCCTATGATGATATTTCTCTATTTTATGTTATTATACAATCTGAGTATTGTTTCATTTGTCATAAACTGCCAAACGATGGGTCAATAGTGAGATTGTAATATCGGCTTTTGATGCATGAGCTTCACCATCTTCAAGGACTAGTTTTTCACTTCCCACCATCTTCCCTAAGAAGACACGACTTCAGCCTTACTGCTGCTAATTACAGAAAAGTTTATTAATATTTTGTATGATGTGAACTCATACTACTTATATTCTCATATCGAACAATAATTCTGAGTTCTTTGTTTCAAGGTTTCTTTCAAGTGATGTGCCGAAATGTCCATGAAAGCACAGTGATGTCAAGAGCTTGAACTGAATCACAGACAAATTTTTGAATAGCTGTGAAGTGTGGATTGTTAATTAGGAACCTAATTCCCAGTTTCATAAACACACAAGCAACGGATAAATTGTTCTGAATTCCGTGGGTAGCATGATGGGTTCGAGAAAATCTGCCGTTACCATTAACTCGACTGATACGCAGATTTGGTACCTCATTGTTCTTTCTCCTTGGCATCTTCTTTTAAAACCACCTTCAGACATGCAGCTGTTCTCTCCACTGAGGATCACCTTGGGGTATATTCTTCTTGAGCAGTTAACTAAGACACTTCCTTTAAGGGTTTTTCTCCCGACGTACCTTCCGCCACATCCATTCATGTGCGAGAGAGCTAGGAAATCCTATAAGCAGAATCATGACGTACACATGATCCCTTCACAAGTTCGCCAATTTTATTGACACACTACCAGACACCTACACCCTCCAAGCACGGCACTGGCTACAAGATTCGTGTAGTAGGGTTACAATTCGGAATGAAAGTAGGTTTCTTAAACATTTCCTCCAGCCTTACAAAGTATTAATGGACGACACACCTGGAAATTCGTATGTATCACCTCAGAACATTTCCTCAAAGGAGTGTCAGTCAATCTGACTCCAGTCAGAACTACACAGCTACGTTGCTGAATTCATCTACTGTCCAGCGTTTTTAGAGACAACAAACTGATAATTTAGGCTTGAGCGACATTATCATATGCTTCGACGTTGTACTGTTCCTACTAGAGCCAATGAAGATCCTCGAGAGCAATTTGTTTCTAATCGTCAACAAACATGAACGAGCTCACCTCGTCCCAGTAATCTGTAAAACTCAAATCACGTTCTCGTCGATCAGACCGCAGTATGTCACTGTGACAGTATGAGAACTTACTGCAGACTCCTACTGATAAGTAAACGAATTGTCTTCGTACACAACTCTCATACCGTGCCCGATTTTTAATTCAGCTGTGACGGGATCTGTTTCCTCCACTCTAGCTGCATAAATTAGTTCTGGAACTGCCTCAATTCGTTTTTCAGAAACATTAAGATTGCCCTCAGCGTTTGCTGCCCTAAGCTGTACTACAGTCTGTGTCGGTTTGCTAGCAATACCGCTGAACTACCAGTCTTCCTCTGAAGTTTCTTGATCAAACAGGTAACGTAAATTCAGATCAATGGCATGATTTTTTCTACGTTCCTCCGTCTGACGTTCATGTTGCCTCAGGCCCCCGACAATTTATCGTTTCGGAACATAGCATCCATGTTAAACACTCCAGCCTCTCTCAAACCATTATCACCAAAAACCACAATTTTCATGATCACTTTCGTTCCTGTATTCATTAAAATTGAGGCCTCCCCTCCCCCCCTCCCACCACGGATAGCAGCAGGGAGAACATGGTTTTTTAGCAGCTCCACCATGCAGCAGCACACCATGGGGATATACGTATATTGGAAAAAGAGGTGGGAGAGGTAAAAAAAAGCCCAGAGAGAGCCGGGACGTGAACTGCGATGTTACACCATTACCAGGACTACCGTTCTGAAAGATGGACGACCGAGTTGGTGAACAGGAGATGATAATTTGGATGCCTCGGCAAGTACAAACCTGTGCAGATAAGCGGCAAGTAGACGTAGGCAGCGGATCCGCAATGAAGATACACCAGCTGACAGGTAGATTCTCATTGCTGCCTTGTCTGTTATCAGTTGGTCTTCCTCCTATTAAACTGATTTCCCCTATTATGATTATGCTGCGGGTTGCTAATACTGCGCTGGTGCCACACCCTGTGAAGTTTTGAAATTGATGCTACGTTTGTCTCCCCTAATGGTTCCAAAGCTGCATTCACTACCAGCGCCCTTGCTGCGATAAAACGTGGCATAACCCACTATTTCTATGAAGTCTAGAGAACGGTAAATAGCTTGTGTGCGGCTGTAGGCAATATTCCACTGAAAGTGACACCCTAGCCGTCTCTTAAGGGGGGACGCCCCTGAACAGGCTGCATTTTAGCATTATCTTCACCCTCATAGTGCAACTGACCTATAAATGACAGATAGCAGAAAATTCATGCACATAATTAGGTTCCTCCTGTGGGTCCGGGGGGTTAGAACAGGCCGGCGGTATTCTTGCCTGTCTTAAGAGGCGACTAAGAGTCTCCAACGTTTCGCCCTTAATGTGTTGGTCCTCTAAGGGGTTTGACCACTAAATTTCAAAATTTTTCCCTTAGTGCGTACCATTTGGGGAAGGACGTCTTGCGTGGTGCATTATATACCTATCTTGCACTAAGATCTGGCACACCTAATGTTGTCATGGAGTTGGAGTCACACCGAGCTTCCGGCCACATCAGCTTCAGTGTGTTTCGGATAGCATACATTCCCTCCATTGTGCACTTTCATCTTCGCCCTCGTGATACACATGGATATTAGACACCTGACATCCAGCACCGTAGCCAGTCCGTTGTTGTGGAGTCATGGACCCGCTTGGTGGTAGCCCCCTGACTGCACAGGGATCGCACTGCTAATGTCTGAGCTGCTACCTCCCCACGTATGCCGAGGAGTAGATGCCTATCCCTCTGGAGCATCCTGCTAGGTAGTCTTTGCTGTGGCTGGGTGGCGCCCGTGGGGAGAGCCCCTGGTCGGAGTGGGTGGCATCAGGGCGGATGACCCGCAGTGAAGCGTGGTACAGTCTTACTCTCTGTGGCTGCCGGCCGGCGGTCAGTTTGTGTGTCTAAGTCCGAGTCGGCCAATGAAACTGACCACACCTGACAACGTTCAGTCCGGCCATCTGCACAATCTGGCAACACTGTCAGATGAAGTGTCAGGAAGAAGTGTTGCCTACTTCAGAGATGTTATCGGATTGTGTGAGCCCTTGGTCTAGTGGTAATCGTCGTGCACTCTAAACTTATGATCCCTGTTTGCATCCAATTGTTTTTTTAACTTCATTTCGGCACTCGTCTAAAGTTAAGAGTCTGATTGAACATTGAAGATAATTCGCTTCACATTCTACCCACCAGCAATAACAAGCACTTCCAGAAACAATTCCGCAGGACCGCTCGTGGCTGCGTCGCGATCATAACCGCTTACGCTCGAGCTACAGGCCACCGGCCAGACGCCACCCGCCGCCTGAAATCCGGCGCCGCCCATGTGAACGCGGCGCGACGCGGTCAGTGTATGTATCAACTGTCATTTTCGAGTTTGAAGTTCTAGTTATCTTGCAGTTAAGCATCGGAGTTTCCATACTTGAAAATTATGAACTGCGGTTAAGCATTGTAAAATCGAATCGCAAGTGGAAAGAGGTGTATCATCTGCACCACAATATTTACTTTTTGGTATAACATAGGGGTGAATGCAGAGGAGGCAGCTAGAAAGAATTGAACTGTGTGTGGAAAGAGTGTTTCTGGGAAAAATACGCGAGAAAAAGATATTGTTTCATCGAAGGTCGTTCTGGCATGCATGATTTTCCACATTGAGAAAGTCTCGACTACTGATGTATGTGATGGATTACCATTTAACCATCAGGCAACATTTGCATTCAGCAGGCAAAGTTCAGAAGTCTGGTGTAGTAGTACTGCATGCTCTAATTCGAAACAACAAAAATCAACGGAGTGGCTATTATTGAACGTCATCAGGTCGCTCATTCAACCTTCCTATGCAATACTGTTATTGGTGACGTGTTATCATGCCTTTATCGTTAACGTCCTAAGAAAAAAACGAAAGGCCGAGCCCCCACCAAAATACGTAAGCTCGAGCAAATAGTAGTGTGAACATAATACACTCCTGGAAATTGAAATAAGAACACCGTGAATTCATTGTCCCAGGAAGGGAAAACTTTATTGACACATTCCTGGGGTCAGATACATCACATGATCACACTGACAGAACCACAGGCAACAGAGCATGCACAATGTCGGCACTAGTACAGTGTATATCCACCTTTCGCAACAATGCAGGCTGCTATTCTCCCATGGTGACGATCGTAGAGATGCTGGATGTAGTCCTGTGGAACGGCTTGCCATGCCATTTCCACCTGGCGCCTCAGTTGGACCAGCGTTCGTGCTGGACGTGCAGACCATGTGAGACGACGCTTCATCCTGTCCCAAACTTGCTCAATGGGGGACAGATCCGGAGATCTTGCTGGCCAGGGAAGTTGACTTACACCTTATAGAGTACGTTGGGTGGCACGGGATACATGCGGACGTGCATTGTCCTGTTGGAACACAAAGTTCCTTTGCCGGTCTAGGAATGGTAGAACGATGGGTTCAATGACGGTTTGGATGTACCGTGCACTATTCAGTGTCCCCTCGACGATCACCAGCGGTGTACGGCCAGTGTAGGAGATCGCTCCCCATACCATGATGCCGGGTGTTGGCCCTGTGTGCCTCGGTCGTATGCAGTCCTGATTGTGGCGCTCACCTGCACGGCGCCAAACACGCATACGACCATCATTGGCACCAAGGCAGAAGCGACTCTCATCGCTGAAGACGACACGTCTCCATTCGTCCCTCCATTCACGCCTGCCGCGACACCACTGGAGGCGGGTTGCACGATGTTGGGGCGTGAGCGGAAGACGGCCTAACGGTGTGCGGCACCGTAGCCCAGCTTCATGGAGACGATTGCGAATGGTCCTCGCCGATACCCCAGGAGCAACAGTTTCTCTAATTTGCTGGGAAGTGGCGGTGCGGTCCCCTACGGCACTGCGTAGGATCCTACGGTCTTGGCGTGCATCCGTGCGTCGCTGCGGTCCGGTCCCAGGTCGACGGGCACGTGCACCTTCCGCCGACCACTGGCGACAACATCGATGTACTGTGGAGACCTCACGCCCCACGTGTTGAGCAATTCGTCGGTACGTCCACCCGGCCTCCCGCATGCCCACTATACGCCCTCGTTCAGAGTCCGTCAACTACACATACGGTTCACGTCCACGCTGTCGCGGCATGCTACCAGTGTTAAAGACTGCGTTGGAGCTCCGTATGCCACGGCAAACTGGCTGACACTGACGGCGGCGGTGCACAAATGCTGCGCAGCTAGCGCCATTCGACGGCAAACACCGAGGTTCCTGGTGTGTCCGCTGTGCCGTGCGTGTGATCATTGCTTGTACAGCCCTCTCGCAGTGTCCGGAGCAAGTATGGTGGGTCTGACACACCGGTGTCATTGTGTTCTTTTTTCCATTTCCAGGAGTGTATTATACATCTGATACCTCCGAAAGCGTGTTTTGGGCTACGAATTCTGCCCCAACGGGTGTGTGCATCACAGCTGGAATTTGTTGCCAACAGCTGACACACGTTCCGGTCGCAGTGTAAGAAAATCGAGCAACAAAGCTACATCACCTGTGCTACTACGTGATAACGCACTATGTTCATAGGAGAAGCAAAACTACCCAGGAGTTTGCTACGAAAGTCGTCTCTCAGGCACTTGTATTGATAGGGAAATCCTTTAAGCACTCGTTCCTCTCGTCATATACTCGTAAAATTTTACATTTCCCGCTCTTGATCGATCAACCGTCAAGGCAATTCATTTCTAGACAAAAATACTCTTAAAACTACACTGATTTAATGACATCGTTAGAACCAGTAGGTTTCTACGTGCGTATAATTTGTAAACAACTTCAGCATTGTCAGATTGTTTTAGATATCGTGAAAGGAAATTCTGCTGTTGATTAATTTCTCTTTGATTACTGTTGAGTTTAGTAAACTAATAGAAAACGCAATTAAAATATTCACTGCACTAATACAAATTAAATTCAGCTTACTGCAGAAACATCACGACGGCAGTATCTTAATAAAACATTATCTGTAAGACGATTGAGCCTATTTTAACATGATTTAGTAGGATATTACCGAATTTTGACTTCGAAAAGATCAGTATTTACTTCATTTCCTGTATTATTCGCAAGTATTATGAAAATGTGGCAGTTCATAGATAAAATCATGTATTCACAAGCACAAAAAATGTCGGCACAAGCACAAAAAATGTGGCATCATGAATTTGGCAGTAACGCGAGGATTTCGCTCTGACACTAAGGGTTATTGAAAGTAGCAAGACGAATTTTGCTCGAGAGTTGTCTTAAGATTCCATTATTGAGTTCGTATCTGCTTGCTTGCAGCTCTGCTGCAAAATAATTAAAAATCTGGCTTTCAGCGAAAGGCCAACAAAGGCAGCGTACACCTGACAGGCAAGAACGTTACCGAGGAGCTAGCGAACACGTGCGGTGTCATTGACGTACTTAATGGTTGAATAGCCGCTATGGCCGATAAATCGCAACATAAGAGACGAGAGTAGTTATATTTCCCGTGTGGAACGACTTTAGTTGACTCTAAAGCATTAACTGATATCATTATGTCACATCAGAAGAGAAAATCACTCACAGTATTCAATTGAAATAACACGATAATCTCAATTGAATTTGGCAGGATTGTTCTGTGCCATCAAGGCAATAACTCGGCAACAGCGCAGAATGTTTGGCAACTCTGACTGAAAAGTTTGTTATACCGCCAGGAAGGGATACCAGCTGATGTGTTCCGTGAGTGACCTCAGAAGTGACTTCAGATGCGTCTCAAAGTTGCGGGTGGCAAGGGCCGCAAGATCCTCATTATACGTCAGTCATATTCGCATTTCTGTAACTGTTTAGGGGCTAGAGTGCAATTACTTGTAATACCTCGATACACTGAGTGCAAATTAAATGTCAGTAAAATACAAATAATTGTCGCAGTTAGTAATTTGTCTTAATCGGACCGAATCCTTGAATTCATATTCACCAGACACGATTCACAATTTTGGAGCTTCTCGAGTGGTTGAGTTGGCAATGTATCGTTGCTTTACAATATTGCTATTGATCACTGTTGTTGGCACATCCACCAGAAGACAGGCATGACCTGGCTTATTGTTACATTTTCTGACGGATAACCTGCCTTCGCTCAAAACGTTAAGACTTAAGGTGAAATCTAACATTGCATATGGCGAAAATTTGATGTTTCTATTTTTCCAGCTCTAACATTCAAAAACAGTTAAAATAAGCGGCAGAAAAGCGCCTGTGAAGCAACAATTAATAAAGCCGTCATAATTAGTGGAATCTGACAAATTCCATCTGTCACCTGATAATTGTGAAAAAATACTTTCTTCATCTGCACACTGCCGCAGTATGAACTCAAGGGTTTCATAGGATTCCTATACTGAATTTCGTTGTGATCGTTTTCAATGACAGTAGGTGAGGACCAAAGCCATCTGACTTGAAGCATACTTTTCCAGTGGGATTTGAATGTTTGGCTACAGTTGCAGTAACGCGTCCAGTGAGGTATCAACTCATTGCTGTAGTATAGTTTAAGGCAGAAAGCAGGTTCCCGACAAAGTAAACGATGCGAGAGACTGTCGCTGACACTTATAAAACAGGAATTGTTCAGAAAATTATAACTATATCTAATGAAATGAGTAAGCTGATGCAGCTCCAGTCCGGCACTGTCACTGAATTGCCAAACATTGTGTGTGTTCTTTTGGAAATAATCGAAATAGACAGCCTTGTTAATAAATTAAAAATCGAAGGACAGATGTCCAGGCTGTCACGGGCTTTAAAATAGAACAACGGCGTCAGATGAAAATTTGTGCCTGACCAACTTCGGACCGGGATTCGTAGTGTCGTTGCTTTCGGACATGTCCGGAAGAACAGACACCACACATATATCCATATTCAGGGTGTTTCAGGAGGAATAGTACATATTTTAGCAGGTGGTAGTACAGACGAATTGCACAAATAATTTCCATATAGATAAGTTCACTTTTTATTGAGCACAGAGATACAGCTGTTAGTACGTAACCCTAAACAAATCAAAAGCCAATGAGGACGTTGAAAGTTAATCATCAAAAATTCCCCCACCAACTTCAATGCACATTTGACTTCTCTTGATAATACCACGTGTAGCTCTTCTGAGGTCGTCTTTGCGTTCTTTTATTAGGGCTGCACTGTTCATAATCCGTACGATCAAATTGGCTCTTGGTTTTACTTTTTCTTCGTAGACTTCGCCTTTAACCATCCCCACAGGCAAAAATCAAGAGATAAGGTCGGGGACCTTGAAGGCCAAGAAAAGTGCCCATATCTACCGATCCATCTTCTGGGAAATGTTAGGTTTGGATGTCACCTGACGACTAGAATATGCAGGAGCCCCGTCATGCTGGAGGAACATACGCATTCTTGTAGTCAAATGAACCTCTTCCAGTAACGCTGGATGCTTATCTTCAAGGAAGTGTAGACAACTGGGTCCTGTAAGGACCAACATATGAAACGAAAATGCGTTAAACCCAGCTGTATGTATCCAATAAACTTGGACATACATGGCTTTTTTCTGCAATTTGTCTATACTACTACTACTACTACTACTACTACTACTACAACTACAACCACAACCACCTCCTACAACATTTTTCTTCCTGTAACATCCTGTATAATTATTCAGGTCTCGACGGGTCATCGAAAGTTTTCAATGCTAGACGCACGTCATCGTCCGAACCCTCGAGGGAATACAGTGTGGCAGCGAGCGAGTGGAATATTGGAAGGTGGTGGGGGAGGTACTGCGCATGTGGTATGCGGCAAAGATGGGAATTCGCGTCTGACAAGGAGCGTGTGGAGATAGGTGCTGCAGAGAGGTTGGCTGCTGTGTCCCGACAGAGCCCACCATCGGAGGTTCGAGTCCTGTGTGTGTGTGTGTGTGTGTGTGTGTGTGTGTGTGTGTGTGTGTGTGCAAGCTTAGGGACCTATGACCTAAGCAGTTTGGCCCCATAAGATCTTACCACAAATTTATAAAACTTAAATCCAAAATACTGCATTTCGGTTCTTATAATAGTGCAATAGGTGCGCACTGGTTAGATGTAACTGAAAGACTCCAACTCGGATTGTGGTTAAGGGCGATTCCCAAGCTCATGGCTAGGAACAATATATATAGTTAGCAAAATGTCATGTTGCAGTAGTCTCACTGATACCGTAGGTCAGCACACATAAAATACTAGTTGTAGAGTCTTAGTATGTTTGGAAACAAAATATCTTCAAAGTATCCTTCCACACGGCGACTTTACAGAGGCTAAATGGAGGATTTAAGGTTAAAGACGTGCTTTTAAACTAATACATGCCACTAAGACAGGGATCACGTTAGATCCTGGTGACAGGAACGGTCCTGTTAATGCAGCACATATAGATGTCAGCTTAGATTACGTCCGAAAGTACTACGGCGATTGGAGCTCTACAAGACTTCCACCAGCACAAACCAACACCAGAACCGTCTATGACTATATTACCTAACATCGTCAACACAAACAAATTCCGGTAAATTAACCTGCTAAAAACTGGATGAAGGTTTCTAAACACAATAACAACAAAATTATACCAACTAGAGGCAGGGCCACCCTATGCAGGTTCAGGGGTAAGAATAGGCCTGCGGTATTCCTGCCTATCGTAAGAGGCGACTAAAATGAGTCTCAAACGTTTCGGCCATAATGTGATGGTCCCTATTGGGGTTTGACCTCCATTTTTCCAAATTCAACAGAAGTACGAGCCTTTTGGGAAGGACACCTTACGTAGTGCACAATCAGTCCTCTGTCACTCTTTATCGTCTTGGCGTTGTAACTGGGCATACACCCCAGATGGATTGTGTAAGTTAAATCATTCGTACGTCACCATCTGCACCCACGATCACTATAGACTACCCATGGCACCCAAAATCCAGCACGGTAGCCAGCCTGTTGTGGTGGGGTCGTCATGTACCCTCTAGGCTGTAGCCCCCTGACAACACAGGGATCGAAATGCCGATGCCTGAGCTGACACCTCCCCACGTAAGCCAAGGGCTAGATGCCCATCTCTCTGGAGCATCAGGACTCCCGGCAACTGCCATCCTTCCAGGTGGCCTTTGCTGTGGCTGGATGGCGCCTGTGGGGAGAGCCCCTGGTCAGAGTGGGTGGCATCATGGTGGATGCCCCGCAATGAAGCGGGTGAAATCTCTCTCGTGGTCGCCCGACCGCCAATTTCTCTAAGCGTGGTAAGGTGGAATTTAACGCTGTGACATACAACCCAAAATCGTTCCCTTCCCTAGCCACAGTACGGGAGGAACGTAGGGCTGCAGACAGGAGCCGTATTCGCCACGATACCTTGTATGCAGCAGAACTGATGGGATTCGTTTTTGGGAACTAAGTCTTTTTCTTCGTGCACAGTCTCAAGGATAAGTTTGGGAAGTGGCGTCCCTTTCCAAAATGCGGAGCAGGGCCATTCTGAAACAGTCAGCTTCCTCTGAATAGTCCCAGGCATTACTCGCCTGTGAGAAGCTCGGTGACATCGCCGTTACCGTCCTTAAATTTGGTCCAGGGGATTATTTTTCATAAAGATCTTCTGCTACAGTCTGATGACGAGCTTCGTGAGAAACCGGCTCGACGAGGTGTGCACTTTGTCTGGCGTGTCTTTAGGGGCCCCAAGGATAATAGTTGATACCAGTGCCTTCATCCTGGCCTTTGAGGGCGACTGCTTGCCTGAGAAGGTAAAGGTCATGATCTATCGGTGCGATGTCAAGCCGTATGTCCCGCCCCCCTATGCGTTGCTACCAGTGCTGGAAATTCGGACACATGACCTCCAGGTGCACTGCCAGCCCCACGTGTCGTGATTCTGGACAACCCCGCATCCTAATGCTCCATGTGCTCCGCCTCCAACCTGCGTTAACTGTGGGGAGCATCATTCTCCCTGCTCACCAGACTGTGCAGTCTATCAACGAGAGCGGAAGATACAAGAAATTAAGACCTTGGACCGTTTTTCTTTCCAACAGGCAAAGAAAACGTTAGAACGACTCAAAGCCACACCTATGTTGAGTTATGCAACCATCACACTGCCACCACCAGATACTGCAAAGACACCCTTCTCCATTGGCCCACAGAGAAATCAAGTAACACCTGCCACACAGCTAGGACAGGCCACCCTCTCTTCCACTACTCCCAAAACCCCAAAACAACCAGGGACGTAGGTCTCCACCTCTCAGCTGGAGAGGCGACAGCCCCCTCAGGCTGCTCAGCTGGAGAGGCGACAGCCCTCTCCAGCCTCACTTGTTCGGAAGAAATCCCTTGGGTGAGTCCCTTTCAAGGACTTCTCCAGTGTCTGACAAGACACAACCAGCTGCTGGTCGAAGGGCTTCACAATCTTCGTCTGTTCCTGTTAACGCGTCAGGAAAGCCCTCCCAGCATGCAAACCCTCCTCTGAAAGAAAAGAGAGAGAAGAGGAAGGTCTCTAAGAAGGCGAAGTAATTTGCCTTTTCTGCGCCCGCATGCCCCTACAGGACACACTTTGTACAATCCGCCAGTGGAATTGTGGCGGTTATTTTAGCCATCTACATGAGTTGCATCAGCTTCTAAGCAAGACACCTGCTTTCCTCCAGGAAACATGGTTCCCAGCAATGCGGACACCTGTCCTTCGTGGATACAGGGGTTATTACTGTAACCGTAGCACTTACACGCAGGCTCCACCTGACACACAACTGTGTGTCCTTACCTCTGTATATAGTGCTCCTGTGCCCCCCTTCAAACATCATTGGAAGCTGTGGCTGTCAGACACTGCAGACGGTTATGTCCTGAGCAGTCCTTACTCTCTCCCTCCTGGTGGTACAGTCTCCCTGACCGAACTGGCTGCACTTGTCACCCAACTTCCCACGCCTTTTCTTCTCCTGGGGATTTTAACGCTCACAATCCCCTGTGGGGTGGAACGAAGATCACTGGCCGAGGCAGAGATGTCGAGAATCTCATCTCCCAACTCGATCTCTGCCTCTTAAACACTGCCGCCGACACACATTGCAGCCCAGAGCTTGTACCATCGGACCACTGGTGAGTCCATGACGACTTGTGTGGTAGTGACCATTCTCCCTTCTTCCTTTCACTACCCCAGCGTCGCTCCCATGCCCGCTTGCCTAGATGGGCATTTAGCAAGGCAAACTGGGAAACGTTCTCCTCTGCTGCCACTGTTGACTCTCTCCCCCACGGTACCATCGATGTGGCGATTTAGACACTGACAGCAGCTATTGTTTCCGCTGCGGAACGCACCATTCCTCTTTCGATAGGGTGCCCCGGTGAAAGTCAGTGCCTTGGTGGTCCCCAGAG
Source organism: Schistocerca gregaria (assembly GCF_023897955.1). Taxonomy (NCBI): domain Eukaryota; kingdom Metazoa; phylum Arthropoda; class Insecta; order Orthoptera; family Acrididae; genus Schistocerca; species Schistocerca gregaria. The sequence continues at coordinate 140,874,750 of NC_064925.1, read as the reverse complement.
GTCGCTGAAGCCATTAAAGAACGTCGGCGGGCCCTTCAGCGACATAAGCGGCACCTGTCTTTGGAGAACTTCATTTTCTTCAAACGTCTACGTTCTCAGGCACGGCGGCTCATCCAGAGGCGGAAACAGGAGTGCTGGGAGAGGTAGATTTCCACCATTGGTTCCCGTACCTCACCCTCCCAGGTGTGGATGAAGATTCGTCGCATCTTTAGATTGCAGCACTCTACAGGTGTCCCAGGGCTTACCATCAACGGGGCGCTATCCACCGATGTCGATGCAACTGCCGAGCATTTCGCGCAGCACTATGTTCTGGCCTCTGCATCAGGGAATTACCCGCCCGCGTTTCGCGCGCTAAACGCCGGGAGGAATGCAAAGGGCTTTCTTTTGCTTCTCGCCACCCTGAGGCGTAGAACACCTGTTCAGTTCGCGGGAACTCCAAAGCGCCCTGGCACAGTGCCCCGATACAGCCCCTGGGCCAGACGGCGTCCACAATCAGATGCTCAAACACCTGTCCCTGGACTGTCAGCATTGTGTTCTTGCCATCTTCAACCGCATATGGGGCGATGGTGTCTTTCCGTCGCAGTGGCAAGAAAGTACCATCATTCTGGTGCTGAAGCGTGGTAAGGACCCGCTTCATATGGATAGGTATCGGCCCATCAGCTTGACAAATACTCGGTGCAAGCTCCTGGAACGTCTGGTGAGTCGACGGCTATGTTAACTGCTCGAGTCTCGGGGTCTTCTGGCTTCGTGCCAGAGCGGCTTCCGTCAGGGCCGTTACGCCACTGATACTTTGGTCTTCCTTGAGTCTGCAATCCGCACTGCATTTTCCAGGCGCCAACACCTCGTCTTCGTCTTTTTCGACCTCTCCAGAGCATATATGACATGACGTGGCGGCACCATATTCTCGCCACGTTGCATGGGTGGGGTCTCCGGGGCTCTCTCCCCATTTTTATTCAGAACTTTTTATCTGTTAGGACATTCCGCGTTTTAATTTGGACATCCCATAGTTCACTTCATATCCAGGAGAATGGCGTTCCACAGGGCTCTGTATTGGGCGTACCCCTTCTCCATGTGGCCATTAACGGCCTTGAAGCAGCAGTAGAGTCGAATGTCTCACGTTATATGCTGATTCCTGCATCTTTTTCAGCTCCTCCACCATAGGTTGCAGGGAGCCATATGCAAGGCGCAGGGTTTCAATTTTCTGCTGCGAAGACTTGTCATGCACTTTCGTCAGCGTCGAACTGCCCGTCCCCACCCTGAGCTTTATCTTAAGGATGCCATGCTCAGGGTTGTTGACACTTATCGTTTTCTGGGATTGCTGTTCGATGCCCGGCTTACGTGGCTTCCACATGTTCGTCAGCTCAAGGGTCAGTGCTGGCAGCTTCTGAACTTCCTCCACTGCCTCAGCAACACAACTTGGGGTGCAGGTCGTAACATGCTGCTGCAGCTCTACAAAGCCCTCGTGCTGTGCCGACTGGATTAAGGGGTGTGGTGTATGGCTCAGCGTCGCCCTCTGCATTTCAACTGCTGGACCCCGTTCACCATTGTGGGGTTCGACAGGCGAAAGGAGCATTCCGCACCAGCCCTGTTCATAGCCTCCTTGCTGAGTCTGGGGTTCCTCCGCTTCGTATTCGGCGTCAGAAACTGTTAGCGAACTATGCTGCCCACCCTTCATTTAAACTTCCGGGATGATTGGCCCAGAAGTTTTTAGTGAAGACAATACCGGCCGTGAAAGCTTACATTGTATGATCATATACTGCCCATGTCCGTTGTTCGCCCCATCACCCTAACTACCGTCTCCTTTTCGCTAATGCGGCAGTCCATATCCCACACCAGCGGCCACGATCAGGCCATACAATTGGGATCCGTGTTTGGTCGCTCCTTCGTGAATTCGACTGTTTGCCTCTTCCGTCTGCTTACCAGGTCCGCCCACATCATGCCCTTTGTGTATTCGTCGGCCGCAGCCCCCTGCGGGTTTGGGGGTTAGAATAGGCCCGCGGTATTCCAGCCTGTCGTAAGAGGCGACTAAAAGGAGTCTCGAACATATCGGCCTGATCTAATGGTCCCCTGTCGGGTTTGACCTTCATATCTCAAAATATTTCCGAAGAGCGAGCCGATAGGGGAAGGGTGCCTTACTTCGTGCATTGTGTACATCTTGCATTGAGAACTTTCGCCAGCTTATACACCGTTGAACTGCAGTCCTGTCCGCTCTCCATATCTTTGGCGTGACTCTTTTTTTGCGTCCAGATAACACCTTGCACTGTGCAGTGCCTCTTTCTGCACCGACAGCGACCATGGACCACATGTTACCTAACATCCAGCATGGTAGCCAGTCCGTTGTGGTGGGGCCGCCATGTACCCTGTTGGTTGTAGCCCCATGAAAACACAGGGATCGCTCTACTGATGGCTGCGCCGTTAACTCCCCACATATGCCAAGGAGTAGATGATTATCCTCCTGGGGTATCAGGACTTCCGGCAATGGCCATCCTGCCAGGTGGCTGTTGCCGTGGCTGGGTGGCGCCCGTGGGGAGGGCCTTTGGTCGGAGTAAGTAGTATCAGGGCGGATGACCCGCAATGAAGCGTGGTACATCGTCTCTCGCTGGTGGCCAGCCGCCAGCAGTTTCTAAGTGTTCTCGGGCTCAGTTAAATGCTCAGAAGTACGATCCAAAAACGTTCCCCTCCCTGGCCACACTGTGGGAGGAACGTAAGTCTCAGGATGGCAGTAACAGTTATTCGCCCCGCTTCTTAGTTTGCACGAGGGTTGATGGGAGTCTTTCCTCTCCACAAAGCCTCAGTTCTTCGTCGAGCATTTAGAGGACAAGTTTGGGGAGGTGGAGGGCTTGTCAAAAATGCGCTCTGGGTCAGTCCTGATACAAACAGCATCCTCTGCTAGTCACGACGGTTACTCGCTTGTGACAAGTTGGGGATGTTGCCGTTACGATCACACCCCATAAGAGTTTAAATATGGTCCAGGGAGTTATTTACCATAGGGATCTTCTTTTGCAGTCTGATGTAAACCTCGGAGCGTTCATCGGGGTCCGAAGGAAAATCGGATTACTACCGGTGCCTTCATCTTAGCCTTCGAAGGGGATACATTTTCGGAAAAAGTCAGTGATGGTCTACCGATGTGACGTTAAGCCCTATATCCCTCCCCCTTTGAGATGCTTAAAGTACTGGAAGTTCGGCCATATGCCTTCTCGCTGCACTTCCAGCCTCACATGTCGAGATTGCGGATGCCCATCACATCCCAATACTCCGTGTGCCCCGCCTCCCATCTGTGTCAACTGCGGGGAGCACCATTCACCTTGCTCGCCAGACTGCCGAATTTTCCAGAAAGAGCGTAAAATCATGGAATACAAGACCCTGGGCCGACTAACCTATACTGAGGCCAAGGGGAGATACGACAGACTCCATCGTGTGAGAATGACATCTACCTACACTGCTGCTCTATCACATGTGCTAGCCCCGTCTGTTTCTCCAATTGTGGCCAGATCGAAGAGTAGTAAAACTCCTCCTGCCCCCTCGCCAGTGGGGGGGGGGGGGGGGGCGGGGCGGCTCTACCCACCGGGTTGCTCCTGCGCCACCTACCTCAGGAGCAACACCATCCCACCCATCGGGGACGTCCATCCCCACTTCTAAACCGGAGAAGTGTCCAACTTCTTCGGCTTCTCACGCTCGCAAGGGATCCTTTGGGTCCTTCCCGTCCCAGGTTTCCGCCAGCGAGAAGCCTGACGACCGACAATGGCGTAAGTGCCCGCAATCAACTGGTCGTAGGGCTTCACGATTCTCCTCTATCCCGGAGACTGAATCGGTGAAGCCCTCCCAGCTGGTGCGACCCAAGGAATGGCGTGAAAAACCCAAGAAGTGCTCTCAGCCCAAAAAACTCGAGGTGGCAGCCATCCCACCGCAACCTTCCAGCTCTGCATCTGAGGATGCGATGGAGATTCTGGGGTCCGCTGAGGACCTCGATCTCGCTGGTCCATCAGACGCCATGGAAAACACTATCACATGTGCTAAATCGGAGGTAGCAGGTGACCCAGCGGCGTAATCTCCCTTCCCAGTTCCGTCACGTGTTTCTCAACCATGGACAACACCATCCTCCAGTAGAACTGCAGCGGTTTCTTCCACCATCTAGCTGAGCTCCGCCAACTTGTCAGCCTTCACCCTTTCCTCTGCATTGCTCTGCAGGAAACTTGGTTTCTGGCAATGCGAACCCCCGCCCTCTGTGGCTACCGGGTTATTATACGAACCTGTGTTAGTATCTTCAAATTGAAAATTGTGACACCACACTCTGAGGCGCCGAAGGCCCGACGGATTGTCGGCATAAGTGTCCCTCTCCCGCTGCTATACAAATTTTTGGCATTATTCATTTCATCCAAGTACCTCCTCGCTTCTGCATTTGACTAAGACAGCACTAGAAGTATCCTGACCCAATTGCAGAGTTCACTGATAGGCTTATGTTTATTTTTATTCTTGTATTTTGGTATTTCAAAAATACATCTGTCTGTCACTTTCTCCCATTCCACAAAATTTATTTTCTACCTCCGGAGTTCTATGTCAATCAGGATGGCCGGTCTCGTACCTACTTGCAAATATAATGGTGTTATATTGTCTTTTACTCCTCTTAAACAGCTTTCTGGTGCTACAGATGATACCTTGGAGAGCACTTTAATATTCTTCAGGAGACGGATTGGAGCATACTGACAAGACGTACAATAAAGTTAACGCAAATTTTTCGAATTCTCATTTCATTATCCACAATGACTCTACCGTTGGTACGCTAAATTCCTACTTGGCATGAAGAAAATTCTTGACTCGTACAAAAGCAGATCCTGTTGACTACCTTTTACGATTACCATTTGTAAAAGTATTTTGATTAAAATAGTGAGATCTTGCAGCAGCTTGGTGAAGTCGGCAGACCTAGACTGGAGCGATTTATCAACTACTTTGCACTCTCGCAAAAGTGATCGTAGAAATACCTCTTTACACATTTTGTATAGTGTCAGAGCGGTATAGCACTTTTCTTTCACAAACGCTTCCCTGAGATAATTCTGTTAGAACATCTTACTGATTAAGTACGCGTTCACAGATGGTCGCAATTGAGATCCATTGTGTTCCGGCGATTTGCAGTATCTTCAAAGGATCCTCGTCGGACGATGTATTATACGTATCATCGTAGGTCTCCTGACATCGACGAGCAGTTCCGAAAAAACGAATTTTAAATGAGCTGTCAATTCGTCTGTACAAGAATGAGAAATAGCCAACTCGATGGAGTGAGAAGAACATAGTATGAGGATTAGGTGCGGAATGTCTTGCTTAAGGACAGGAAAGACTCCGTTGTCTTTGCCGGCCGTAACAGATGCGTTATCTGTACCTATACACACACTTTTTCCAGGTACAGTTCAAAGTCAGATTGTACAACTTTCAAACCTTCAATAACTGGTTTTGCATCACCTGAGGTGCTCTCTTAATAGTTTTGTTTCCTGAGAAGTGCACAATACACTGCAATACTCAGCATTGCTCTGCAGGAAACTTGGTTTCTGGCAATGCGAACCCCCGCCCTCCGTGGCTACTGGGTTATATGCAGACACCACCAGACACCCTTTCATAAGCTGCCCGGTTCGTATAATATGTCCTGAACTCTCTTCACAGCGAGTCTGTACCTCTCCAAACACCTTTAGAGGCTGTCGATGTTTGGGTGTGGACGCCGCAGGCTGTTACCGTCTGCAGTCTTTACCTTCCACCGGATGGTGATGTGGCGCAGCATGTCCTGGCTGCTCTAAAGCTCAATTGCCTCCACCTTTACTGTTACTGGGCGACTTTAACGCCCATAACCATCTGCAGGGTGGGTCAGTGGCAACAGGTTGAGGCGCCATCGTTGAGCATTTATTGACGCAGCTCGATCTGTCCATCTTAAATGATGGTGCCTTCACACACTTCAGTGTGGCGCATGGCACATACTCCGCCATTGATCTTTCCATCTGTAGCCCTAGCCTCTTACAGTCTGTCAAATGGAGAGTGCATGACGACCTGTGTGGTAGTGACCACTTTCCGATCTCTCTCTCTCACTGCCACAGTGTCACTCTTCCAGGCGCCCTAGCAGATGGTCTATGAATCAGGCTGACTGGGACTTGTTCTCCTTCACTGCCGCTATTGAGCATCTCTCTAACGATGCCATTGATGCAGTGGTTCAATCGGTCACCACCGGCATCGTTACTGCCGCCAATTCTCCCATTCCCCGTTCTTCTGGGTCCATTCGGCGGCGGACTGTGCCTTGGTGGTCGTCTGAGATAGCTGAAGCGATTAATGCTCGCCAGTGGGCGCTCCAGCGTCACAAGCGACATCCCTCAATCGAGCACCTTATCGCCTTCAAACGGCTGCGTGCCCGAGCCCGCTGCATTATCCGCCAACGCAAGCAGGAGTGCTGGGAGCGGTGTGTGTCCACCATTGGCCTCCATGTCCCTCCATCGCAGGTCTGGGCCAAGATTCGCCGCCTCTATGGGTATCGGACCCCTGTCAGTGTCCCTGCGATCTCACTGACTGGAGCAGTTTGTACTGACACTGACGTCATTGCAAACCGCTTGGCAGAGCACTTTGCTCTGAATTCCGCTTCTGCCATCTACCCCTTTGGCTTCCGCTCCACTAAAGAGCGGATAAAACGTCGTAGTCTTTCTTTTTGCACCCACCATCCTGAATTGTACAGTGTTCCATTCAGTGAGTGGGAATTTCGAAGTGCCCTCGCCGCTTGTCCTGATACCGCTCCTGGGCCAGGTAGCATCCACTCTGATGCTGAAGCACCTTTCAGTGGACTGCCAGCGACGCCTCCTCGATATTTACAACCGCATTTGGGTCGAGGGTGAGTTTCTGTCGCAATGGCGGGAAAGCCTTGTTGTCCCCATTCTGAAACCAGGGAAGAACCCTTTGGAGGTGGACAGCTACTGTCCCATTAGCCTCACCAATGTTCTTTGCAAGTTGCTTGAACGGATGGTGAGCCGGCGCTTGAATTGGGTACTGGAGTCTGGAGGCCTTCTGGCTCCGTCTCAGGGTGGGTTCTGTAAAGGCCGCTCCGCCGCCGACAATCTGGTCAGCCTGGAGTCGGCCATCCGTACTGCCTTTGCCCGCCGTCAGCATCTGGTTGCTGTCTTTTTCGACATGCAGAAGGCGTATGTTACGACATGGCGTCATCACATCCTTTCTACGCTTCATGGATGGGGTCTTCGGGGCCCTCTGCCGATCTATATCCGCAATTTTCTGTCGTATCGTACCTTTCGCGTGCACGTTGCGGCCTCATATACTTCCTCCCTAGTCCAGGAGAACGGTGTGCCACTGGGTTCTGTTCTCAGTGTGTGTTTTTAATAGCTATTAACGGGCTCGCTGCGCCGTGGGAAATTCTGTCTCCGCTTCCCTGTATGCTGACAACTTCTGCCTTTACTACAGCTCTATTGGCATTGCAGCTGCTGAACGTCGGCTACAGGGCGCAATCCGCAAGGCGCAGTCTTGGGCTGTAGCGCATGGTTTTCAGTTTTCGGCAGCCAAGACCTGCGTTATGCTTTTCTGCCGGCGACGCACTGTTCACTCGGAGCCGCGGCTTTATCTCGACGGCGTGCTTCTTAAAGTGGTGGAGTCCCATCGGTTTTTGATGCCCGGTTGACTTGGCAGCCTCATATTCGGCAGCTTAAACTGGCATGTTGGCGGCATCTAAATGCTATGCTATGCGATGCCTGAGCCACACCAGGTGGGGCGCCGTCCGGTCTACTTTCCTACGGCTTTACCAGGCGGTAACCCAGTTCCATCTGGACTTCGGGAGACTGGCTTATGGCTCAGCATCCCCATCTGCGTTGTGGGTGCTGGACCCAATCCTCCACAGCGGGATACGCCTTGCCACTAGTGCCTTCCAAACCAGCCGTGTGAACAGCATACTTGTGGAGGCAGGTGTCCCTCCACTGCGGTTACGACGCCAACTATTACTAGCTGCTTATGCTGCCCATGTTTTTAGCTTGCCCGTGCATCCAAATTATCGTGTCTTCTTCCCACAGTCAGTCGTTCATCTGCCAGAACGTCGGCCGCGGTTGGTTTGTCCGATCGCCGTACGTGTCAAACAGCTTCTCTACGGTCTTGGGTGTTTCCCCGTTCCATCTCCTTTCCGCGCCCCTCTGCGTACACCCCGTGGTGTGTGCCTCGCCCTTGCCTTTGGCTCGACTAGGCACAGGGCCCGAAGGACTCAGTCCGTGCGGAGACTTCCGACGCCGCTTTCATTCCATCCTGGCCACGTATCAGCGCTCTGGCGTTGTCTACAACGACGGTTCGATGGTTGCTGGTCTAGTCGGTTATGCACTAACTCTAGGGAACCATTCGGAACAACGTTCGTTGCCGGCTGGCTGCAGTGTTTACACTGCTGAGCTGGTCGCCATCTTTCGCGCCCTAGAGTATATCCGCTCCTGCTCAGGTGAGTCCTTCGTTATCTGTAGCGATTCCCTGAGCGGTTTACGAGCTCTCGACCAGTGTTTCCCTCGTTACCGTCTGGTGATGGCTATCCAGGAGTCCCTGCATACTCTCGCCCGTAGCGGCAGGTGTGTGGTCTTTGTTTGGACCTCAGGCCATGTTGGGATAACCGGCAATGAAACTGTTGACCGCCTGGCGAAAGAGGCCACCAGTGCGCCATCTCTGGAGATTGGCCTCCTGGCGGCTGATTTGCGGGCAGTCTTACGCCGCAAAGTTCTCTCGTTTTGGGATGCTGAATGGCGAGGTCTGACCACCGCTAACATACTCCGTGCCGTCAAGGACACGACGACTGTGTGGCGGTCATCCATGCGAGCCAACTGCAGGGACTCAGTCGTCCTTTGTCGGCTCCACATTGGCCACACCCGACTCACGCACAGTTATTTACTGCGTCGTGAGGATCCCCCTATTTGTCGTTGTGGGGCGTCCTATACGGTGGTCCATATTCTGTCGGATTGCGCCCTTTTAACCGTGCTCAGGCAGACTTTTGCAATGCTTGACACGCTCTCTGCTCTTTTATTAGATGACTCTGCCATGGTGGACTTGGTTTTGTTTTATTTGGGCAGGGGGTTTTTATCCTTTAATCTGAGATTTTTAGTGTTGTTCTGTCTTTTAGACTCCGATTTTAAACTGATTTTTTTAAAGTGTTCTTGGTGGTTGGCTTTTCCTCTTTTTCTCTATGGTCGGCCAACCACCGTCACACTGTGTTTTAATTTGTTTTGTCTGGTCTCTGTCAGAGTATTTCATGTCCTGTTTCGTCTGCTGTATTTCCTGTTCGTTTTTTATTCTCTTCGGGTGGTTTTAGTTTTTATGGAACAAGGGACCGAGGACCATAGTAGTCTGGTCCCTTTAATTCCACAAACCAACCAACCAACGTCGGCCGCAGCTTCGGCTGGAACTTTCCCGATGGCCTAAGGATTTGGTTCCTCCTGCAGTCTTGCGCCGCCATTACCTTGCTCTCCTCGGCGCATACCATGACTCGGAGGTAGTCTATACCGATGGCTCGATGATTGATGGCCGTGTGGGGTTCGCTTATGCTCATGTGGACTATGTCGACCAGTGCTCATTGCCAGAAGGCTGCAGTGTTAATACTGCAGAACTGACAGCCATTTTTCGTGCACTTGAGCGTATTCGTACCAACACTGGAGTCATTCGTCATTTGCAGTGACTCGCTCAGTAGTGTGCAGGCTCTTGACCAGTGCTACCCACGCCATCCCATTGTTGGTGCCATCCAGGGGTTCATTCACGCTCTTGAACAGTATGGTCGTTCGGTGGTGTTCATATGGACCCCGGGCCACGTTGGGATCGCGGGAAACGAACTTGCCGACGAGTTAGCCAAAGAGGCAACCCGCAAACAGACGTTGGAGATCGGCCTACCGGCAACTGATCTCCGAAAGGTTTTGCACCGTCGAGTCTGTGGGATGTGGAGAGATATGTGACGCACTCTTTCTGCATCCCGGCAAGTAAAGGAGACCACGACTGTGTGGGGTTCCTCCATGCGCGCCTCTCGCAGTGATTCCGTTGTTCTGTGTAGGCTCTGCATTGGTCACTCTTGGCTGGTGCAAGGTCATCTGCTGCGTCGAGAGGTTTCATTGTCGCTGAGGTGCAACCATGACGGTGCCGCATCTGTTGTTGGAATGTCCTCTTTTAACCGCTCTGATGTGCTTTTAATCTCCATGGTGATTTATCCTCTTTTAGGTGACGATGTCTCCATGGCAGAACGGGTTTTACGTTTTATTCGCGCAAGCGGCTTTTATAGCTACGTTTAATTTTATTACATCACCCTCTTTTGAAATGTATTTTTAATTAGTTTTGTGTTGTCATTCGACTCCATCCTAATCTTTTAGGTGGTTTTAACGTGTTGCAGAGTGGCTGGCTCATCCTATTATTTTCGTGATCAGCCAGCCACGATCCTCTGCTGTACGGTTTTAATTCTTTCTGCCTTTCTTCTCTGTTTTTGTTGCTGTGCTCCGTTTTCCATGTTTATTTATTATTGACCGTGGGGATTTTCTTCCCTTGGAATTTTTATCTTGTGCTTCGAATGACAGATGGATGGTTTAACTGTACTCTGTGTGTTTATGAAACAAGGGACCGATTACCAATGCAGTTTGGTCCCTTTAATCCTCAACCAACCAACCACCCACCCTTACTACACTTCATGGATGGGGTCTTCGGGGCCCTCTGCCGATCTTTATCAGACATTTTCTGTCGTATCGTATCTTCCGTGTGCAAATCGCGTCCTCCCATAGTTCGTACAGAGTCCAGGAGAACGGGGTACCACAGGGATCTGTCCTCAGTGTCTGCCTGTTTTTAATTGCAATAAACGGGCTAACTGCGGCGGTCGGAAATTCTGTCTCCTCTTCCCTGTATGCTGACGACTTGTGCCTTTACTGTAGCTCTATTGGCATTGCAGCTGTTGAACGTCGGCTACAGGTAGCTATCTGTAAGGTGAAGTCTTGGGCTGTAGCTCATGGGTTCCAGTTTTCGGCAGCCAAGACCTGCATTATACATTACTGCACGCGCTGAACAGTCCACCCTGAGCCGCGGCTTTATCTTGCCGGCGAACGTCTTGCTGTGGTGGAGACACATAGGTTTCTGGGAGTTGTCTTTGATGCCCAGTTGACTTGGCTGCCTCATATTCGGCATCTTAAACAGAAGTGTTGGCGGCATCTGAATGCTCCGTCATGCTTGAGCCACACCAGCTTGTGCGTTGACCGATCTACCCTCGTACAGCTCTACCAGGCGTTAATCCAGTCCTGTCTGGATTATGGGAGTCTGGCTTATGGTTCAGCATCCCCATCTGCATTGTGGGTGCTGGACCCAATACTACACATCGCCAATGGTGCCTTCTGGACCAGAGCTATGGACAGCATACTTGTGAAGGCAGGTGTCCCTCCCTTGCGATTGCGGCGCCAACATTTACTGGCCGCTTATGCTGCCCACGTTTGTAGCTGGCCCGGGCATCCAAATTATTGTCTAATGTTCCTGCAAGCGGTCGTCCATCTGCCGAAACGCCGGCCCCGGCCAGGTTGTGAGATTGCAGTCCACGTCAGAGCTTCTCTCTGGGCTTGGGGTTTTCCCTGTTCCACCTACTTTCCGGGCCCCTTTGCGTACACGCCAGTGGTGTGTTCCTCCCCCTTACCTTTGGCTCGACTTGCCACAGAGCCTGAAGGACTAAGTCCCTCCAGAGGTCTTCCGCCGCCGCTTTTTTCCATGCTAGCCACATATCAGGGCTCTGGCGTTGTATACAGTGACGGTTCGATGGCTGCTGGTCGGGTCGGTTACGCTCCAACTCTAGGGGACCATTCCGAACAACGTTCATTTGCTGGCTGGCTGCAGCGTTTACACTGCAGAGCTGGTCTCCATCTTTCGAGCCCTACAGTATATCCGCTCCTGTTCAGGTGAGTCCTTCGTTATCTGTAGCGATTCCCTGAGCGGTTTACGAGCTCTCGACCAGTGTTTCCCTCGTTCTCGTCTGGTGATGGCTATCCATGAGTCCCTGCATACACTTGCCTGTTGCGGCCGCTTTGTGGTCTTTGTGTGGACCCCACGTCACGTTGGGATACCTGGTAATGAACGTTTGGACCGCCTAGCCAGAGAGGCCACCAGTGAACCAACTCTAGAGGTAGGCCTCCCGGGGACTGGTTTGCGAGCAGTCATATGCCGTGAAGTTCTCTCGCTTTGGGACACTGAATGGCGCAATCTGCCCACTCCAAACTAACTATCAAGGCGATGATGGGTGTATGGCGGTCATTCATGCGAGCCACTCGCAGAGATAGTCGTCCTTTGTCGGCTCTGCATTGCCCATACCCAGCTGACGCACAGTTATTTACTGTCAGGAGGACCCTCCTCTACATCGTTGCGGGGCGGCTTTGACAGTGGCCCACGTTTTGTTGTCCTGTCTCCTTTTAGCTGTAGTCCGGCAGACATTTGCGCTGCCTGATACGCTCCCTGCCCTTTTAACTGATGACTCTCAAATGGCATGCTTAGTTTTGTTTTATTCGGGCTGGGGGTTTTTATCGTTTGAGTGTTTGTTTTTGTGTTGATTCAGGCCTTTTGCCTACTATTTTAAACAGTTTTTAATGTGTCTCACGGTGGTTTTCTCCTTTTTCTTTCCTATGGTTGGCCAACCACTGTCGCACTCTGTGAGATTTTTGTTTTGCTGATCTTTGTCTGTTTCTTTCGTTATGTGTCGCTTGTCTACTATTCTATTGAACGTGTTTTATTCTGAGTTTTTTCTAGTATTTGGAAAAAGGGACTGATGACCAGAGCAGTGTGGCCCCTATAATCCCCCCAAAACCAACCAACAAAGAGGTGGACAGTTTTATTGATTAGAAGCAGAATACTATTCATTCACTTTTTTAATTATTGGAATCTTTTATGTTGGTTCTAAAATCAGAAATGTTCTTATTTGGCAAAACCCCTCTGTCTCCGAAATTTCTTTGGTTTGTTGAAAAATATGTGGCTTCCTTACAGACATCGTATGCATCCAGTGCATAATAACTTAAATTATGAATATATTTCTGCTTGAACGTTTGTTGTTTATTTTTCCATCACCCTGTTCACCCTTGCCATTGGAGGCGGCAGTCTTTAATTTATTTTACCTTAATTACTACTTCAATTATGTTCAACAATTTAAAGTAATATATGAGTGCAAACATGGAATACATGTGAATAATGCAGCTGCTCAGTGACAGGTATGGGGGAGGCATTGTGGCCAGGCCTCGGATTTTCGACCCCTGCCCTCTTTGCCTCCGCCTACCTGCTGCAGAAAGTCTTCAGACTTAAAAAATAGCGCCGTGGTCAGCACGTCTGTCTAGTAAGCAGGAGGTCCAGGTTCGAAGCCCAGTGGGTCACAAATTTTCAGCTGCCGTTGTTGCTGTATTTCAACGCACTGTGTCAGTCTGGGCGTCGGTGCTTCGATATTTAAGATGCAATTTTTTTTTTGTGTGAGGTAATAAAGGTTATATGCGTACATTTGTCTTGCCATCAATGTTACGAGACTTCAACGGCATCCAACCCTTAGTCATTGCTTCACGGCGGCGCCTACCCATGTCATAGACATGTGAAACAGATTGTAGCGCATATGTAGTCAAATAAATAATGGTCATTATAGAAGTATTTACGAACAATAGAAGCAGGATTACAGCGAACTGATCACTTAACCAAGTACGACAAAGAGTACCAGTGTAATGAGCCATTCCAGCTGCATAGCTGCGCTTAATATTTAAGTAATTCACTGCAGAATTAATGTAATACCCGCATGTAGTCATAATGTATCATTAGCAGCTCGCGAATGGAGTACTATGTTCGTTAAATCGGATTACTCAAGATGATGTCAAATATAGAGAAGCGACGACGCCAGAACACTATCTTTACTTAATTACGTAGTTAGCGCTAAATTATGTGCTCCACCATCACCACCAATACCACCACAACTACTGACCTGTACCATTATCACACAGTTGTAACTGGCAGTGATTACAGGTTGATGTTCGTCAAGAATAGCAGAAAGCGCCTCATGAATGTGAAGTTCCGTTTGCATTACGCCAAGGACTGAAAGAATCCTAATTAACCGAAATAGGTCACCCAGGGAAGAGAAGAGTCTACGTATTGTCTCAAGTTCTTGCAGTTCGATATTAATGCTGTTACCGATGGTTTTGCACTAACAGGTTTTTGGCAATCGAAATACCTATATGGGAATTATCAAAGTGTGCTACAACGCTCAACTACCTTGATAACTGATTCTGGATTGAATAAGACTCTGAAAGGTACGCTAATTTGACGTTTCCGTTCATGTCATGATGTCTTACTAATGAAGTCTGTAGTGCACGCACAGTTGTATTGCCTGCCGCATGGATTCTGTGAAGTGTTGTGGCAGCTGGCAGTCATTGCTGAATAGACATGTGCAAATTTCCTCACTGCTCTAGGGGAACTCGTCTAGGTTGCATTTTTCCTTACCGTAAATAGCACAATAACATAAGGCTTATTCTCTTGAAGAACTTTATGCCCACAAGTCCTTAAATAAGAATCTCCGAGAGGGAGTAATGCGTGAAAGGAAACACTGTTGGACAAAATAATGGACATCTCCCTGCTTTTTGCGTTTCAGATAGCGCCTACGATATGAATCTGGTGTCATCTTATGCTTTAGAATCCTAAACTGATTATTTCTTTACTTCATACTAAAACAAAAGCTATGATATGAGAAGAGGAAATGACTTATCTGCTTATCAGGAACTTTAGTTTTCGTGTTTATTTTCTCACTTCACACTAAAAGAAGGGTGTTGATATGAGAAGAGAAAATGAAATATACGCTTCCAAGACATATTTCCTTGTATGCTACTACTGCGTACATGAAAGCCCTGCAGTTAATTTTTGCATGTTGGATAAATTTTGATATCACCTCACATTCCTTTGTGAGAAGGCTCCTATTTTTTTGGGATTCACATAGTGGACATTTTATCATTGGTTAATATTTTGATGATTGAGACGATTCCAGTTGCAATTGCTCCATGGCACCTGTGAGTATGGTCTCACGTTGGTTACTATAAGAGCACACAGGCAATGATGTCCGCGCACTGCAGTCACAGCCAAGGTAATTACTTTGTTTATAGCGAAGCGTCTGCTGCAGTATCCACGCTCAGCCAACATAAACAAATCGCGGCAGCATTGGGCACTGCTAATACCCGCACTTGTCGAAAGCCTCGACAACAAGAGCGCACTGTCTCTGCTAACAATACTATGCAGTTAAAATATCTTACATACTTAACGCGATATGCAGACGTGGGTTGGGTAAAAATTGTTTGTAACTTCCCATCGCATTAAAATACTTTCATCATATGATGCAATATTTGTTGGTTCCTCTACCTAATGTTAATAGTATTGATTCAGATTGTGCGTGAACAGTAAAAACACGCACACGCACTAAATGGACTTGTATGTTAAAGAGCTGGGACAAAGCAAAGCTTGACCTATTATCAGGTAAATGTCTACATGGGTTTTGTGGACGAGTATACTTTGAGTAACAAACCCACCCACCATCATTACGTAAGATTTCTCGAAGGCGTAGCGGCATTGATTTCATTAAGTGGTCGATAGTGTAGCGTGATGGTTTACTTCCCACTACACGTTTTCTATATTCATCCAATTGTCACTTGCATTTATAGGTCCACATGGCAATGACCTTCTTACCTCTGGCTACATATTATCTATCTGGTTGATGATGTTCGGTGGTCGTGGAACAAACGGCAACAGCTTCATCCTCTCTAGGCCCTGAAACCATTCACACTGCTCTGACGGATGGGGCTCTACTCCTGTAAATAAACTCCTCTCGTCAGTTCATATATTTATATTTAAGAAAAGTATTTGCAATAAGCACGTTGTATTATTTTCCATAGTGTTTAAGAATTCAGGACCTGTCATAGTTCAGTGATACAGATTCAAAAGTCCGATTAAGAATGTGGTTTACCCAGTCTCTCATATGATGAGAGCCGTAGTTACATATCCACATTAAGACTGACTGGCTGAATCCGATTAGAACGATCTGGTCTCGGAATGAAATTACAGAAATCGGATAATTTGAACGTCTGTATTTCAACAATGCTGCACACAATTCCTTTGATGGAGTGACAGGTAGCAACTGTCTAAGGAAAAGTGAGAAATAAGTCTACTAGCAGCAATGTAACGTAATTACAACCCACCTTCAATGTTATGGAAATATTAAATCGAACAATACAAATCTATTTCAGTGGTGGGAAGATTTGCTGATGACAATAATAATAATAATATAATAATAATCAAAAGAAATTTTACCAGACAATAGATAACACACACATTAAAATACACTCCACCAAACATAACAGGCATGAATAGTGGATACAAGCAGAAACAGACAAATACAAGATAATACCACAAATGCCTGAAGTGATAATTTTGCAACATGAAGTCACCAAAGCAATTAATTCTACTCACAATTGGAAAGCCCCTGGAAAAAGATAAAATAGCAAATTTCTGGCTAAAGTAGTTCACCTCAACACATTCACATCTAACTAAATTATTTAAGTTACATTGCAGACCCATACAAATTTCTTGATACTTACACATACAATAACTTATATGAAACCTAAAGATCAAGCAGACAGCAAACCCAGCTAAATACCGCCCCATAACATGCCTACAAGCAATATACAAAGTATTAACTTCAGTCATTACACAGAAATTGACACAACACAGAACAAAATTATAAATGAAGAACAAAAAGGCTGTTGCAAAGGAGCACGAGGATGTAATGAGCAACTGATCATAGATGCAGAGGTGACATATCAATCTAAAACTAAACAAAGGTCGCTACACTACGCATACATTGACTACCGAAAAGCTTTTGATAGTGTACCCCACTCATGGTTACTACAAATATTGGGAATATACAAAGTAGATCCTAAAGTGATATTATTTGAATTTGTTTGGATATTAAGTGTGGTTTTCCAATTTTTCATTACTATGTTTAGGAACTGTATCAAATCAAAGCTAATACAGATTAAGTGTGGAATATACCAAGGAGGCTCATAAAGTCCTTTCTGGCTCTGCCTTGCTCTGAACCCACTATCCAACTTGCTAAATAATACAAATTATGGATACAATATTACTGGAACATACCCACACAAAATCACACATTTCCTATTCATAGATGATCTAAAACTACTGGCAGCAACAAATCAAAAACTCAACCATTTACTAAAGATAACAGAAGTATTCAGCAATGATATAAATATAGCTTTTGGAACAGACAAATGTAAGAAAAATAGCATAGTCAACGGAAAACACACTAAACAAGATTACATATTGGATAACCACAGCTACTGCATAGAAGTGATGGAAGAAACAGATGCCTATAAATATCTAGGATACAGACAAAAATAAGCATACATAATACAAATATTAAAGAACTAAAAGAAAAATATGGACAAAGACTAACAAATATCCTAAAAACAGAATTGACAGCAAGAAAAAAGACAAAAGCTATAAAGACTTACGCTATACCAATATTGACCCTACTCATTTGGAGTATGGAAATGGAGTAACACAGACCTAGAAGCACTCAATACACTTACACGAGCACAATGTCACTAGTATAGAATACATCACATACATTCAGCAACAGAAAGATTCACGTTAAGCAGAAAGGGAGGAGGAAGGGGATTTATCGACATAAAAACCTACATTATGGACAGATAGACAATTTAAGAAAAATCTTTTTAGAACGAGCAGAAACCAGCAAAATAAACAAAGCAATCACTTGTATAAATACATCGCTACATCGCTACACCACTGCAATTTCATAACCACCTCTACAACCCTTTAGATCACATAACATCAACAGATACGAAGAAAGTAAATTGGAAAAGAAAACACTACATGGCAAGCACCCGTATCATCTAACACAGCAACACACAGATCAAGACGCATCCAATACATGGCTAAGAAAAGGCAATATATAGTGAGACGGAAGGATTCATGATTGCAATACAGGATCAAACAATAAACACCAGATATTACAGCAAACATATTATTAAAGATTCCAATACCACAACAGGTAAATGCAGACTTTGCAAACAACAAATAGAAACTGTAGATCACATCACAAGCGGATGTATAATATTAGCAAATACAGAATACATCAGAAGACATGACAATGTAGCAAAAATAATACAGCAACAGCTTGCCTTACAACATAAACTTACAAAACACGTTCCCACATACAAGTATGCACCACAAAATGTACTGGAGAATGATGAATACAAATTTTACTGGAACAGAACCATTATAACAGATAAAACACCCCCACATAACAAACCTGACATCATACTCACCAATAAAAAGAAGAAATTAGCGCAACTAATCGAAATATCCATACCTAATACAAGAAATATACAAAAGAAAACAGGAGAAAAAATACATCCAACTGGCTGAGCAAGTCAAGGATATGTGGCATCAGTATAAAGTTGACATTATACCAATAATAATAACAGTACTAACTACAGGAGTCCTACCCCACAATATCCACCAGAGCATCAACGCAATACAGCTACATCCAAACGTGTATATACAACTACAGAAATCTGTATTTATTGATACATGTTCAATTACCCAAAAGTTCCTAAGTTCAATGTAACATATACTGTACAGTTCAAAGGAAGTAACGCTTAAGGTCCGCGTCACATTCCATTTTTTGACCAGACATAACGTCTCAGAAAAGAAAGAATATTAATAATCCCATGTGGCCGATAGGGGAAAACCTCCCCCATATGGGTGGTATCGTGTGAACCAAATACTAACACCATCCTGAACAGCTACTCAACCCGTTGAAACTAAAATCCAGACACGTCTGAGTGAAAATCACCACTACTATGGAAGCATATATTTTCAGCTGAGCTAACTGTTGAAACCTTTGGTCACCGTCTGTTAGCTCAGTCTCTGGTCCTGTCCGGTCCTGGTTAACCCACGCCAAACCAATGAAACACAAGCAAACGTGAACTGTGCAAGCAAAGTGAACTTTCCAGAGGTAGTATACAACTCGCCCGTCGACAGGTGGCAGCTGGATTTTCGGTTTCTGGGGTGTTTCACCCTAGAAGCAAAAAACATGCATTTGAAAACTAAACATCAATACACTGATCCAAACACGGAAACTATATAATCACACATAAGAAATCGTCCGACAAGATTCTCATCCTTGCTCATAAAGAACCATGACTAACAACGAAACCTAGTATTACGGAAAACACTGCATCTTAAAGAGCAAAATGCAGAAAAGGTAGCGAAAGGCGCACTAATCTTCGGCATGGCATTTCTTGAACACAGATGGATCAACAACTGTCAATGAAATTACACCTATCAACAATAGACTCCCCCCCCCTCCCCCTGCGGGTCCGGGGTAAGAATAGGCCTGCGGTATTCCTGCCTGTCATAAGAGGCGACTAAAAGGAGTTTCCAACGTTTCGACCTTTATCTGTCTGTCTCCTGTTGGGTTTGACCTCCATCTTTCCAAATTCTTCCGCAGAGCGAGCCAATTGGGGAAGGGCGCCTTACATGGTGCATTTTGTCCATCGTGCATTGAGACTTCTAGCCAGCTTTCTCGTCGCAGCATTGCCATCCCGCTCGTTTTCCATCTCTCGGGCGAGGATGTACCTGGGTGCAATTTTCACTACGCGCTGTGTAGTGTTGCGTTTTGCGGAGACGACGTTCATGGACTTTATGGCACACGGTAACCAGTCCATTGTGGTGATGCTGCCATGTACCCTGTTGGTTAGCGGAGGCTGTGTGGCGTGGATTGCGTGGTTTTTAGCTTAGAAGGCCTCGGGAAAGTACGGGGTGGGCTGCAATCTCAATGGGTGCATGGCAAATACAACACGTACTTGGATCAAGGAACAGTCTGAATTGTAGTTCTAAATTGTTTTAGTTGTGCTGGGAAAGTCCCTGAGCTTCAAACGATAATAGAAAGCACAGAAGCTGAAATCGTTAGAGGTACAGAAAGCTGGCTAAAGCCTGAAATAAGTTCTGCAGAAATTTTTACGTAGTCTCATACGGTGTTCAGGAAAGATAGATTAGGCAGAATTGGTGGTGGAGTGTGTGTGTCTGTCAGTAGTGGTTTATCTTGTAGTGAAGTCGAAGTAGATACTCCGTGCGAATTGGTGTGGGTGGAGGTTATACTTAACAGCCGAATTAAGTTAATAATTGGCTCCTTCTAACGACCCCCAGACTCCGATGATACAGTTGCGGAACAGTTCAGAGAAAGTTTGAATCTCGTAACAAATAAATACCCCACTCATACGGTTATAGTTGGTGGGGACTTCAACCTACCCTCGGTATGTTGGCAAAAATACTTGTTCAAAACCGGTGGTAGGCAGAAAACGTCTTCCGAGATTGTCCTAAATGCTTTCTCCGAAAATTATTTCGAGCAGTTGTCCACGAACCCACGCCAATTGTAAATGGTTGCGAAAACTCGCTTCATGTCTTAGCCACAAACAATCCAGAGCTAATAGAGCATCATGACTGATACGGTATTGAGCCTAGCTACAACGACCTTGTGATCACTAATCCCTGTTTCTTCCAAATCCACCAGAAACAAACGCAAAACAATTGTATTTAAAAAAGCGCATAGTGTCACTAGAAGCCTTCCTAAGAGATAATCTCCATTCCTTCAGAACTATGCACATGTAGAGGAGAATTGGCTCAAATTCAAGTATATAGTAGCAACAGAAATTGAGATTCTTACCTCATAAATTGGCAAGAGATGCTGCCCATGTTTGTAGCTTGCCCGGGCAACCAAATTATCGTCTTCTGTTCACGCAGTCAGTCGTCCATATCCCAGAACGTCGGCCCCGGTCGGGTTGTACGATTGCTGTCCACGTCAGAGAGCTTCTTTCCGCTCTTGGATCTCCTTTCCGGGCCCCTTTGCGTACAGCCCCGTGGTGTGTTCTCTGCCCTTGCCTTCGGCTCGAATTGGTACAGAGCCCGAAGGACTCAGTCCCTCCAGAGGCCTTCCGCCACCGCTTTTATTCCATCCTAGCCACGTATCAGGGCTCTGGTTCGATGGTTGCTGGTCGGGTCTGTTAAGCGCTAACTCTAAGAGACCATTAAGAACAACGAACCTTGCCGGCTGGCTGCAGCGTTTTCACTGCTAAGCTGGTCGCCATCTTTCATGCCCTAGAGTGTATCCGCTCCTGCTCAGGTGAGTCCTTCGTTATCTGTAGCGATTCCCTGAGCGGTTTACCAGGTTTCGACCAGTATTTCCCTTGTTACCGTCTGTTGATCGCTATCAACGAGTCCTTGCATACTCTTGCCCATTGCGGCCGCTCTGTGGTCTTCGTGTGAACCCCAGGCCATGTTGGGATAACCGGCAATGAGAATGTTGACCGCCTGGCCAAACAGGCCACCAGTGAACCAACCCTGGACATTGGCCTCCCGGAGACAGATTTACACAAAGTTTTGGCGCTGTGGGACGCTGAATGGCGTGGTCTGACCACCCCTAACAAACTCCGTGCTGTCAATTATACGACGAGTGTGTGGCGGTCATCCCTGCGAGCCACTCGCAGGGACTCAGTAGTCCTTTGCCGGCTCCGCATTGGCCACACACGGCTTTATACTGCAGCATGTGGACGCGCCTTTATGTCGATGCGGGTCGGCTTTGACAGTGGTCCACATTTTGTTGGACTGTCCACTTTTAAGTGTGCTCAGGCAGACGTTTGCGTTGTCTGATACTGTCCCTGCTTTTTTAAATGAGACTGCCATGGCAGGCTTAGTTTTGAGTTTCATTCGGTCAGGGATTTTTATCATTTAATCTGAGTGTTTATGTTCATTTGTGTTGATTCTGGCCTTTGGCCTACTGTTTTAGACTGAGTTTCTAATATCTTTCTCGGTGCTTGGCTTTTCCTTTTTCTCTATGGTCGGCAAACCACCTTCATACCCTGTGTGATTTTAACTTGTTTTGTCTGATCTGAGTCTTTCTCGTCCTATGTCGTCTTCTGTCTTTCCTGTTGTTGGTTTTCTATTCTCTTTGGGTGATCTTAGTTTTTTTTTGGAAAAAGGGGCTGATGACCACAGCAGTCTGATTCCCTCTAACCCCCACAAACCAACCAACCTATAAACTAGGAGACACTGTTCTCACCTTTATAGAAAGTGAAATATCTCGTTCTTATTTTTGATGTGAAGCTCACATGGTTGCCACACCTAAAGAATCCAAAAGTCCGCTGTTTCAAGGCTTTAAACGTCCTTAAATGCGTCAGTCATAGGTCCTGGGGCGCTGACAGGACATGTCTGCTTCAACTTTATAAGGCCTTTGTTTGACCTCGACTGGAATACGGGTGTCAGGCTTATGGATCTGAAAGACCTTCGTACCTCTAAATGTTGGACGTTTTTCACCATGAGGGTATTAGGCTTTCAACAGGTCTTATCGCACGAGTCCAGTTGCTAGTCTGTGTGTCGATGCTGGAGAGCCACCACTGTCCATTCGGCGTCTTCTCCTCGTGGTTCGGCAAGCATACAGGGCCAAGTCCACTCCTCTTTCGTTGGCGTCCAACACCTTTCCACAGCCAGCACTGGAACGTCTCTTCCACCACCGTCAGAAGGCAACAAAACCGATTGGAATCTGTGCAAAGGAGAGTCTCGAGACAGTACACCTGGAGGGCATTATTGTCCTCCACCAGGGA
The DNA here is from genome assembly GCF_023897955.1 of Schistocerca gregaria. Lineage (NCBI taxonomy): Eukaryota > Metazoa > Arthropoda > Insecta > Orthoptera > Acrididae > Schistocerca > Schistocerca gregaria. The sequence continues at coordinate 140,852,047 of NC_064925.1, read as the reverse complement.
TGGAGTAGGGATCTCCCTGGCTACTACAAAGGCAAAGATTACTTTTGATCGGCTGCTTACAAGAAGTATTGTACCCTGGACCATCTTTTTCAACTTAAATTTACTGAGATTTTAGACGTCCATTCAGATTTCATTACTGTTCACACGGATGGGTCGAAACGGGATTTTATGGGCTGTTCTGCTGTTTCCCTATACTGTCAGCAGGATAGGGCTCCCAGAGCAGTTCTCAGTTTCTTATGCAGAACTGTTTGCCATTCTGCAAGCATTAGAGCATATGCGTCGGCGGCATGGCACGAAATTTATCATCTGCTCCGATTCCCCTCTTGCGAAAGCAGGGTAGGGATGTAATTTTCTGCTGGGTTTCAGGGAAAATAGGGATCCCTGGAAATGAACTTGCAGATGCGGCTGCCAAGAAGGTTTCTTCCATCCCACCTCCTGCTCGCTGTTCTGTCCCCCCTGCAGGCAATAACATTTTTAGTGACTCTGAAGGTCATGCGTTGGTGGGAGGCTCAGTGGCTGGAAGTGAGGGATAAGTTGCAAGCGGTGAAGTATTCAGTCTGACCGTGGCTTACCTCCTTCCGACAAAGACGAACTGAGGAAGTCGCCCTTACACGGGTTAGAATAGGACATTGTCCATTGACACATGGTTTTCTGTTACGTCGTGAGGAGCCACCAACGTGTCAGACAGGTGGGACACAGCTGTAGATACATTTTAACTGTGTTTTATATGTGGGTTTGAAGGAAGATTTCAGTTTCCCGCCAGACCTGCCCTCTATTTTAACTAATAATGAGGCGAGTGTCGCTAAAGTTTTAAGTTTTTGTGTGTTATCTGGACTTCATCCCAAATTTTTGGGATTGAGATCTTTATGTTCTGTACAGTGGTTTGGTCACCCATTATTTGTAAGTGGTCACTCAGCCACCGTTAATTATTTTTACCTGTTTTGTACTGCTTTTCTTTTTAGTTTTATCTACCTGTTTTGATGTGCTGTGTCCAATCTTGAAATCTGAGATCAGCTCTGAATTGATCCTTGTTTAACAGGTACTGGCTGCACTCGTCAACATTTATTTTGAGAACAGGAGCTTATAACCTCGCTGTCGTGCGCCCTAAAACACTAATAGTCATCATCTAGGGGACCATTACGAACAACGATCCTTGCCGTCTGGCTGCAGAGTTTCCACTGCTTAGCTGGTCGCCATCTTTCGAGCCCTAGAGTACATCCGCTCCTGCTCAGGTGAGTCCTTCGTTATCTGTAGCGACTCCCTGAGCAGTTTAAGAGCTATCAACCAGTGTTTCCCTCGCTCTCGCCTGGTGATGGCTATTCGGGAGTCCATCGATGCTCGTGTCCGTTGCGGCTGCTCTGTGGTTCTTATGTGAACACTGGGTCAAGTCAGCATCAGACAAACAGGCTCCCAGTGTCCTGGCCTTGCATATTGGCCTTTCGGAGTGTATTCTACAGTTATTTTTGTGGCACAAAGTCCTTGGTACCTGGGTTGATGAAATGCGCACACTGCATTCACCCAACAATCTTTGGGTCTCAAGGACACTACTGGTGTATGGCGCCCCTCCTTCGGGGGTCTCTGGCAAGGACACTGTTTGTACTCTGCCGACTGTGCATTGGCCGCACCTGGATGATGCATGGTTATTTATTGTTCCGTGTGGACCCGCCTAACTGCTGCTGTGGTTCAGCTTGGACAGTGGTCCACATTTTGTTGGCCTGTCCGCATTTAACTGCACTTCCCGATGCGCTCCCTGCGCTTTCAACAGATGACGCTTCCATGGCAGGCTTAATTCTCCGTTTTATTCCATCACAGGCTTTTATCGCTCAAACTGATTGTTTCTTTTGTGTATTGCGTCTGGCCTTTGGTCTATGGTTTTAGATTGTGGTTTTTAGTGTGTGTCTCGGTGGTTGGCTGTTCCATTTTTGTTTCCATGGTCGGCCGACCACTGCCACAGTCTAGACACACTGTGTGCTTTGAATTCCTTTTGTCTGGTCTTTGTGTCTTCCTTGTTCTTTGTCGTCCCTTGTCATCTCTGTTGCTTGTTTTTATTCCTTGTGGGTGTTCCATGGTTGTGGAAAAGGGACCTATGGCCTTTGTAGTCAGGTACCTTCAACCGACCGAGGGATTCATTATTCGTTGTGCTAGGTCTTGGCAGATAAAACCACATATATCGGTGTAAAACATCTCTCAGCCAGTCTTTTACATTTTTCACTAGGGAAATCACCTATCTCAGTAGTTGCAATTCTCTTCATGTATAAAAATCATAACAATAACCAATATACATATGATAAAGGCAGAACTGATACAGAGTACAATAATTGCTGATGAGTTATCAACACAGCTTTATTTCACGCGGCGCCCATGAACCACGAAGCCTTTACTATATCAGGAAAGTCTCAAACAGCACATCATCAATACGATTGACTGCGATACTACTTTTCTGTTTTCTAGTGTTAGTAGATAATCTGAATATTCTGTTGTTTCAGTCCTTAACTACCAAACGATTAGTATATTGCGAGATACTAATATCCTCAACACTGGTAAAGCTCATGCATCAAATAGCGATAAGTTTAACCATCTGCTCCAAGCACACCTTACAGCTGCCGATTACAAAAAGTTTAACTAAAATTTGATGCCCAGCCATATATAATACTTATAATTGTCCATCAAATTTCCAGCAATATCCAAAACAATTTCTTGTTTTTTATATTTCTAATTTGCCCTCATGTGATACGATGAAATGTCTATGAATGCCCAAAGTGATGTCAACAGTTTGAACAGCACTACACACATTTTTTACCCCTCTGAAATGTAACGGTACTAAGACATTGATTCGTAGATTCATCAGCACACAGCAATCGAGAAATTTGTCTTAAATTCATTGTTAACACTGTGCATTGGAGAAAATACGCCCTCACCATCAGTTCCACTGGAGTGTGCAGAGTTGGGAACTCACAGTTCTTGGTTTTAAAACAAGATTCCAAAGACAAAAACATCTTCAAACATGAACTGGTCTCCTTCACTTAAATCACATGTGGGATAAATTCCTCTTGAGTAACCAACTCACACTACTTTCACGATTTATTCCACGAAGATACCTTCGTCTACAACCATTCATCTATGAGCGTCGTAGAATCCTCTTTGCCAGTAGTGACATACAAATGATCCCTCTGATGTTCACCCATTTTATTGAAGCACTATCAGACAACTACATCTTTCAATCACTGTAATGCCTGACAGATTCCTGTAATAGGATTGCAATTTAGAATAAAACTAGGTTTCTTAAACATTCCTAACACACACACACACACACACACACACACACACACACACACACACACACACACACACACACAGTATTAGTGTACGACATAACTGGAAGTTGAAAATCTTTATCATTACAAAACATTTGTTCGAAAGAGGCGTTGAAATCAGGCTCACTCTGACTCAAAGCCGCACCCCCCCCCCACCCCCTCCCTCCCTGCGGGTTCAGGTTTTAGAATTGGCCCTCAAGATTTCTGCCTGTTGTAAGAGGCGACTGAAAAGAGTCTGCACGTTTTGGCCTTAATTTGGTGGTCCACTGTAGTGTTAGACTTCCACATTTCCAAATTTTCCTGAAGGGCGAGCCATTATTTGAAGGGTGCCATACGTGGTACGTCCAGTCCACAGTGTGTTGAGATCTATAGTCCCCTTTCTCGTCTTGGCATTGCAGTCCTGCTCATTCTCATTCTCCATCTCCTGACCGAGGATACACTCCTGGGTGCGGTTTCCGTCATGCACTTTGGAGAGTCGCTTTCTGTGCCGATGACTACCATGGACTCCTTTGGCTACCATGCTGTATGTCAGGTGCAGTCAGTTGCGGTGGGGCCACCATGTACCTTGTTTGTTGTAGCCCCCTGACAACAAAGAAATCACTCTGCTGATGTCTGCGCCGTTAACTCCTCATCTATGCCAAGGAGTATATGCCTATCTCCTTAGGGCATCGTGACTCCCAGCTATGGTCATCCCACCAGGTGGCCACTGATGTGGCTGGGTGGCATATGTGAGGAGGGCTATTGGTCAGAGTATGTGACATCAGGGCAGATGACACACAATTAAGTAAGGCACATGTTCTCTTGCTGGTGGCCAGCCGCCAGCAGTCTCTAAGTGTTTGAGGACTCACTTCATTGTGTAGAAGTGTGTCCCAAAGTCGTTCCCCTCCCTGGCCACACTTTGGGAGGAGCGAAAGACTAAGGATGGCAGCGAGAATGATTCGCCCCGGTACCTAGTATGTACGAGAGCTGTCAGGAAGTCTTCCATGATGATGAAGCGGCAGTTCTTTGTAGAGAATTTAAAGGACAAGTTTGGGGGAGGTGGAGCATTTGTCCAAAATGCACTCTGAGTCCGTTTTGATAAAAAAACGGCATCCTCTGCCCAGTCACGAAGGTTACTTGATTGTGACAAGGTGGGGGATTTTAATGTTACCATCACACCACATAAGAGTTTAAATGTGGTCTGGGGTATTATTTTCCATAGGGACCTACTTCTGCAGTCTGATGACGAGCTATGGGCCAACTTAGAGCGTCGAGGTGTTCATTTCGTCCAGCGCGTTCATTGGGGTCCAAGGGATAATCAGGTTTCTACCGTTGCCTTCATCTTGGCCTTCAAGGGTGATGTATTACCGCAGAATGGCAATGTGATGGTCCACTGTGTGATGACAAGCGCTATATCCCTCCCCAATGCGGTGCTTCCAGTGCTGGAAGCTTGGCCATATGTCTTCCCCCCGTACTTTCAGCGGACGCCCATCACATCCCAATACTCCATGTGCCCTGCCTTCAATTAGTGTCAACTGTGGAGAGCATCTTTAAACTTGCTCGCCAGACTGCAGGATCTTACAGAAAGAGCGAAAAATCATGGAATATAAGACCCTGGACCGACTTACCTATAGTGAAGGTAATATGACCGACTACATCATGTGAGAGAAACATCTTCTTATGACGCTGCTACAAACACCGTGCTAGCCCCATCATTTCAAAGAATTCCAGCCGGAGCGCCGCGAAATAAAACTTCTTCAGCTACTCTCGCTCGCAAGGGGTCCTTGGGTCCCTCCATTCCCAGGTTTCCACAAGCGGGAGAGATGACGCCTGACAGTGGCATAAGTGCCCACAAGCGGCTAGTCGAAGGGCTTCGCGATCCTCCTCCATCCCAGATACTGAATCAGTGAAGCCCACCAGCCGGTGAAACCTAAGGTTCCAGAGATGCCAAAGAGAAAAACCTCAGCCAAAGAACTTAGGGTGGCACCAACCCAACTGCAACCTTCAAGCTCTGCATCTGAGAATGAGGTGGATATCCTGGCGTCCGCTGACGACTTCGATCTCGCCCGTCCCTCAGACAAAACGGATAGCACTTCTACAGGTGCTCAGTCGGTGTCAGCAGTGATCCAGCTGCGTAATCTGCCTCCCCAGTCCCTTCACTCATTCCTAAGCTGTGGAAAATGTCACGCTCCAGTGGAACTGCAGCGGTGTCTTTCACCATCTAGCTGATCCCAGCGACTTCTCAGACTTCATCCTTTCCTCTGCATTGTTCTTCAATAAACTGGGTTTTCAAAAATGAAAACCCCCGCCCTCCATGGCTATCGGGGTACTATAGGAACCGGGCAGCTTATGAAAGGGTGTCTGGTGGGGTCTGCATCTGACCTTCATCCCTTCACAGCGAATATGTCCCTCTACAAACTCCTTCAGAGGCTCTCTGTTCGGGTGTGGACACCACAGGCTGTTATTGTCTGCAGTCTGTATCTTCCACTGGATGGTGATGTCCTGGGTGCGCTGATAGGGCAATTGCCGCCACCTCTCCTGTTATTGGGCGACTTCAATGCCCATAACCCTCAGTGGGGTGGGTGAGTGGCGACAGGTCCAGGCGCCACCATTGAGAATGTATTGTCACAGCTCAATCTTTCCATTCCAAATGATGGTGCCTTCACACATTTCAGTGTGGTGCATGGCACGTACTGCGCCATTGACCTTTCGATCTGCAGCCCTAGCCTCTTACCGTCTGTCCAATGGAGTGTGCATGACGACCTGTGTGGTAGTGACCACTTTCCAATCTTTCTGTCACTGCCACAGCGTCAGTCTTCTAGGCGCCCTTGCAAGTGGGCTAAAAATAAGGCTGACTGGGACTTGTCCTCCTCCACTGCCGCTATTGAGCCTCTCTCTAATGATATTGATGCGGTGGTGCACTCAGTCACCACTGGCATCATTACTGCCGCAGAATCTGCCATTCCCCGTTCTTCTGGGTCCCCTCGGTGGAGGACTGTGCCTTTGTGGTCGCCTGAGGTCGTCGGAGCGATTAAAGATCGACGGCGGGCGCTCCAGCGTCACAAGCGACATTTCTCCATAGAACACCTCATCGCCTTCAAACGGCTGCATCCCTGGGCCCGCTGCCGTATCCGCCAACGCAAGCAAGAGTGCTGGGAGCGGAATATGTCCACCATTGGCCTCCATGTAGCTCCATCGCAGGTCTGGGCTAAGATTCGACGCGTGTACGGCTATCGGACCCCTGTCAGCGTCCCTGCGCTCTCACTGAATGGAGCAGTTTGTACTGACTCCAATTTAATTGCCAACCGCTTGGCAAATCGTAGTCTTTCATTTCGCACCCGCCATCCTGAATCCTACAATGTTCCATTCAGTGAATGGGATATTCACAATGCCCTAGACGCTCGGACTGATACCGCTCCTGTGCCAGATAGCATCCACTGTAAGTTGCTGCAACACCTCTCAGTGGACTGCTAGTGACGCCTCCTCGAACCTTACAATCGTCTCTGGGTCGAGGGCGAATTTCCGTCGCAATGGCGGGAAAGTATTTTTATCCCCGTTTTGACACTTGGCAAGAACCCTTTGGAGGTGAACATCTACCGCCCCATTAGCCTCACCAGCGTTCTTTGCAAGTTGCTTGAACGGACAGTGAGCCGGCAATTCAGTTGGGTACTCGCGTATTGGGGCCTGCATGGCTCGGTCTCAGGGTGGGTTCTGTAAAGACCGGTCTGCTGCTGACAATCTGATGAGCCTGGAGTCAGCCATCCATACAGCCTTTGACCGCCGTCAGCACCTGATCGCTGTTCCTCTCTTTCGATATGCGGAAGGCATATGATACGACATGGCGTCACACATCCTCTCTACACTTCATGGTTGGGGTCTTTGTGGTCCTCTGCCGATTTTCATCCGAAATTTTCTGTCGAATCACGTTATTTGTAATTGGTCACTCAGCCACCGTTAAGAATTTTTACCTGTTTTGTGCTGCTGTCTTATTTTTAGATTTATCCACCTATTTTGATGTCCAATATTGAAATTTGAACGTTTACAACTATCGCAAAGACTGGCTCTGAATTGATCCTTGTTTAACAGACCCTGGCTGCATTTCTTTTGGGAACAGGCGCTGATAATCTCGCTGTTGTGCGCCCCAAAACAATCATCATCCATGCTCTTGCCTGTTGCTGACGCTCTGTGGTATTTGTGTGGACCCCAGGCCATATTGGGATACCTGGCAATGAACAAGTAGACCACCTGGCGAAAGAGGTCATCAGTAAACCATCTTGGGAGATTGGCCTCCCAAAGACTGATTTGCGACCGATCTTACGCTGCAAAATTTTCGAACTTTGGGACACTGAATGGCGCGCCCTGCCTTCACGAAACAGACTTTGGGTAATCAAGGATACTACTGGTTGTTGGCGCTCCTCCTTGCATGCCTCTCACAAGGACTCCATTGCGCTCTGCCAGCTATGCATTGGCCGCATCTTCTGACACCCAATCATATATTGCGCCACAAGAACCCACGTGTATGTCACTGTGGATCAGCGTTGACAGTGTTCTAAACCTTGTTGGCCTATCCGTTTTTAACTGCGCTCAGGCAGACGATTATGCTGCCTGATACGGTCCCTGCACTTTTGATGACCCTGCACTGGCAGGCTTGGTTTTGAGTTTTATCCGAGCAAGGGGCTTTTATCGCTTGATATGAGGGTTTCTCTCTTTTTTTGTGTTGATTCTGGCCTAAAGTCTCCTTCGTGGTTTTTAGTATGCTTTGCTGACCATAAAGATCAAGAGACAGTGTTAAGCCGTGTTTTTAATTCCTCTTTCTCTTCCTTGTCGGTATTTCTTCTTCTGTATAGTCCCTTATCATAAATTGCCTGTTTTTAATCTTTATGGGTGTTTCATGATCATGGAAAAGAGTCCAATGGCCTCTGTAGCCTGGTACCTCCAAACCCCCCCCCCCCAACACAAACACAAACACACACACACACACACACACACACACACACACACACACACACACACACACACACACCAACAGTTGGGGTCAGGTGATCATTATGTAAGAGGCAGCGCTGGCAGCAGTAGCATTGGGGAGGGTACTTCGAGAATTACACTGGGTAGCAGAAGTGAAAAATCAGGGCAACCTGGGTGAGGAGGGCAGACTCCAAAAAGATGCACATGAGGTAAGTAGGATCGAAAGCATTGTGGATACGGTGGGCAGAGCGGATTTAAAGGTCAGTGTGAGAAGTTCGTTCAGCCTGCATCGCATCCTCCATTATCACCACGTTGAGTTTAGTGACCCCAGCAGTGTAGGTTGGGGGGCCACGGGGAGGTTGGGGCTGGTGTGGAGAGGAACAGAAGTGTGTAAGGAATGTGTGGGTACTAAACCTGATACTGGGGAGTTGACAGAGGAAGTTCATATGTAAGGAGGGGGAGGGAGGATACTTAACGATAACTGAGTCCTTGGAGAGAATCGAGATATGGGAGCACCTGTAACATATTTTCGTATCTCCATAGTGAGGGTACAGGTGTCTAGGAACGTGAGGTCTGGGGCTGACAGGACAAAGGTGTGGAGGGTGGGGGGCCAAGAATGGGTGGCAGGAGGGGGGCTGAAGAGGAGCAAGTGGCAGAAGCAGAGTCAGCACTGACACACTACTGGGATTTTTTGGTGATGGGAACCTGGGGAAGGGGAGAGGGACAGGGGGGAGAGGTAAGTGGTTGGCAGTAGATCCTTCTGGCGCGATGGAGGTGCTGGCAGGTGCAGTTGGTTCTGTGGTGACAATTGTGAGCCACTGTGATGTGATGTGATGTGATGGGGCAAGGGGAGGTGGATGATGAAGAGATTGGTGGGTGTGAGAGGAGGGGCAGTCGACCACGTGAGGGGTTGCAGCACAGGCCCAGGGGGGGGGGGGCAGGGCGGCGAGCTGTCGTGGGTGCAGAGGCAGGGTGAAAGTAGTAGAAGTGGGGATAGACAGCAGGGGAGGAGATGGGAATGGGTGAGTGGGTGGAGGGGAGGCGAGACGAGGCGAGGTGTAAGACGGGAGGCCAGGGGCGGTACTCCAGGAAGTAATAGTGGAAGTGGGGGAGGTGTAGACAATAGAGGTGGCAGGGCTCACGATGGACGGACTGCGGCGGACCGACAGGCGACGGCGACGGAATGAGCAGGCGGTGGCGGTGGCAAACAGTGGGGCTCTTCCAAAAACGTCGATTGCACCCTGAGAGCGGCCCAGGCAGCATAGTCCTCAGATTTGGAAGTTGGGGGGATACAACCCTCGACATGACTGAGTGGTCGAGGTGTGGCGGGATTTATGCTGGCCTCGAGGGGCACTGTTAGTTGTCATATTCACATGACGATATGGTGGCTCACTAGCTAGGCGAGTGCAGTGCTGTGACGACACTGCCCTCTATTGTCCAACATCTTTTTGCTCCAGCGGGCGTTCAACTTACGTCAGCTTGAAACCAGACTTTTCTGTCTGATCCTCCTGTGTGATGACACATTGTTGGAGTGCAAGTGACGATGATGGGTGTGTCAACAAAGAGGCGTCACCTCCTCCCCACTTCGAGGAACTTTCTACCCTGCTGGAACCTCGTGTCAGCTGCTGCAGAGACAAAGAAGCAGGGCTAGTGCAGTTATTTCCCCACCAGGCGCAGCGCGACGTCCGATGCTGTGCCCTTCCCTTCAACTCGGTCCCTTCAGCTCAGACTTGGTACCAACTTGTCGCCCGGCGACGCGGCTGTGGCGCACCGCAGTTCTCCGAACAAACAAAGCCCTCGCCCCCTCGCCCCCTCGCCCCCTCGCCACCCGCTACCCGCAGCGTGGCCTCCGCTGCCACGAACATGCCTACTCACCGCAAAGTGCCAAAACTCCCTCGGACGTAACATTTCTCCGCCGCTCAGAGGCCCAGCATTTCTTATGCTGTCGTCACAGCTGTATTTTCTGTTGTTGCTCGCTTGGGGTTTGCGTTTACTGGTCACCTGCATGTTGTTCAAGTATTTAACCAAAATTGAAACCACTTCGCAGTGTCACATTTTCTATTACTTTTGTCTTGAATGAACGCTAGGGTCAGTTTTTTCGCACACTCCATTGCGCTAACCAATGTCATTGCTTCTAACCTTCACGTGGTATCCGAAATCTCTTTAGACCCCAAGACGCTTTTAACTAGAAATATACAGTTTTAATGTGGATGTAGACTTCTCAACTCCCAGATACATTTTATGGATTTTTTATTATAACTGCATAAGTTATTCATGGTTATATCACGGTTTGTGCTACAAGAATTCGAAATGTTTGCAGTGGGAACATAAAATACCCCATGTACACAATATGTGATTTCTAATATTTCATTTTCCCTACGAAAATAAGAGGTAACAATGCACATTCTAAACCGACATGAATTTGGCCACTGATAATTGGTGAGAAGTAAATAAAAGTGCACTGTTAGAACAAATTCACATTTAGGAACTACGTTTTGTTCAGGTGAGACAGTGTTAAATTTTATTCGTCATGGACGATGATATACATTTTTAAATGGGCTACAGTTGGGCGCAGGCTTTAGCAGATTTGCGGAAGAGTAATAGTGATGATTTTTGGAAATAAGGATGAGAGTGATGCTTTTATAGGTATGATAAACATACGCAAGTCGGAGATGAAGTGGGTGTGAGCGAATATGTTGAAAATAATGGTATTCAGGTATCTAGTGTGGCTACTCGTGTTTTTAGAAATGGACAATAAACACCTGACGCAGTACCATCTGATGGACAGGAGCAGGTTTCAAGGAATGTAATACATGGAACTGCACACACACATCACGTCATCTTAGACCACAGCTACATCCAAAAGCAGGTTGTTTCTGGTCTTTCATCACCAGTCACATGCAGAATGTAATAGTATTTCAGACTAATAACTGTGCAGATGAGAGTAAAATTCTAAATCCATATTTTGAACTCTCGATTAAACTTGACGCTATAGAACTGCAGGCATTCTTTGGTCAACTAATAACGACTGACTTACGCCAGGCAAGTCTGAAACCTTTCAGCGAATTTTCTTCAGATGAGTGTGCCTTACCTATTTTCCTATCCACAACAAGCTTTTCAAGATAACTTATAGTATTGTTTCGTAGTGTGTGGTGCATAAATATTTTGTGTAAAAAAAGTTTAGTACATAATTCACACGTAACGTAACTATAGCCAACAACTATGGAGTTGTATTTTAAACATTGGACGTGAGTCTCTCAATAAATTATTTTTGTAGAAGTGTTTTGCATTTTGTCACCATAAAGTTGCTAAAATCACTTTGCGGTTAAAACACCCCAGACATGTGAAACATCTTCTCGTGATATGGGGTCAGGGGAAACGTACCATTTTTCCACCGCTCAGAGGCCAAAGTTCGTTAAGTGTCATCAGAACACCACCCTTACGCGCCCACATGGGACATGCATTGACCGCTCACTTGTATGTATTTAATTTTTTAACTAAGATTGAAGACAAAAGTGAAATGTCATTGTGATGAGGCTTCTATCAAATTAAGAGTCAGTTATTTCGCAAACGACATTGTCCAGTTGACATGCTAGAGACATTTCTGAACTCCAACACCATCTCTTTGTTGTAGACAACAGGAATATCGCTGTCTCTGTCGCTGTCTCTGCAGACATCTGCTACCGTTTTTCAAAGACCGTATGTAGCGGCAGGTAGAGAGAGAGAGAGAGAGAGAGAGAGAGAGAGAGAGAGAGAGAGAGAGAGAGAGAGAGAGAAGGAGGAGGAGGAGGAGGAGGAGGCCAGATTTTAAAGTCGTCGGAATGAATACCGTAAAATGCAGTGACTATTTTTCTCATATTTAATACACCTCAAGAATTTTTTTTATTCTACAAGGCGTCCCTGCAGGAATTGATAACTAAATGTTTCACAAGAACGATCATTCGAAGTTATCAGGCTAATAAGCATGGGCTGTAAAATGCGTACTTCAAGAATATTATGAGCACTTGTTCATATGCCATACTGTGAAAGAAACCTCTAAGAAAAAATTGCTTAGCAAATATCGACTCTAAATGCATACTTTAAGAGCTGTGAACACTAGTTGACTAGAAGACGTATTACACATAAGCGAAGCTCTTAAGGTATGTGCTTTAGGGCTCATGTGGATTGGATTTTTCTCGTTTATATCCGTAGTATCACCTTTCGAAATATGGAATACGAAGAACTTGCAGTAACAGATTTGTTTCACAGACTCGAAGATCAAAAAGTGCTCATAGCTCGTAGGGTACCCATTATAGAAGCCATGTCTGCTAGAGTTTTTGCTTCGAATGAAAGTTCCCTACATATCCCTGAATAATACCCATTCCTGCTATGAAACTCTGTAAGGAACAGGAAAAGGTGTCAGAGTGGCAAGAATCGAGCGGAAACGTTACTTTGTTTCTGACGAAGAACTACTTAGCATGTTCCAATGAGACCATTTTTGTGATCGAAATGCCGATCATTTTTTGACTGACACAGTAGTTTTATCTTTGCAGGTAGAAATGTCGGTAAACTGTCACTTACAGGAACAAGGCAGTGGTGAACAATATTCTTGGTGGAACCGTCGACCTGGTCGTTCGTTACATCCCCCCCCCCCCTCCTCCTCCAGAACCAACTAAACAATATCTTCGTGCCAAATAAAAGTACCAATATTTCAGACATTTGTTAGAAAACGCATTTCACACAGTTTGAACGGTACCAGCGGTTTACTACCACTCGCACAGTGACAGACTATTTATGCACTGTTACCGTCTGCTAGGGAAGTCAGAGCCTTAGATGCACAATGAAACCACATCTACCATATACTCTGAGGCGAAACCCTTCTAACCAAGCAGGTGACTGACTGGTTAATAGATACGACAAAAAAGTTTTCCATCACCTCGGTTCCGAGAGTCGCGGAACCAGTACAGAAAACTGGAATAGAGATCAACATAAACATCAAAAATGGCTCTGAGCACTATGGGACTAAACTGCTTTGGTCATTAGTCCCCTAGAACTTAGAACAACTAAAACCTAACTAACCTAAGGACATCACACACATCCATGCCTGAGGCAGGATTCGAACCTGCGACCGTATCAGTCGCACGGTTCTGGACTGTGCGCCTAGAACCGCGGGACCACCGCGGCCGGCCAACATAAACATAATTTCCGTCCTTTTTATTGCTCGTGAAAACAACACATGTTTTACCACCATACAGCGAGACCTTCAGAGGTGATGGTCTAAACTGCTGTACGCACCAGTACCTCTAATACCCAGCAGCACGTCATCATACATTGATGCATGCCTTTATTCGTCGTGGCATACTATCCGCAAGTGGTTGGCTGGCTTTTCCTTTTTTCTCTCTATGATCGGCCAACCACTGAGAAACTGTTCGATTTTGATTCCTTTTGTCCGGTCTCTGTCTCTGTCTCAGTCTTTCTTGTCCTGTCGTCTCGTCTCCATTGTGCGTTTTCCTTCTGTGTGGGTGTTTAAATATGTTGGGAACAGGGACCGATCGCCATAGCAATCTGGCCCCTTCTATCCCACAAACCTACCTACCTACCTATCCGCAAGTTCATGAAAGTACTGTTGCTCAGATTGCCTCATTCCTCAACAGCGATTTGTCGTAGATCCCTCAACGGTCGGTGGGTCACGACGTCCATAAACAGCCATTTTCAATCCATCCCAGACATGTTTGACAGGGTTCATGTCTGGAGAACATGCTGATTACTCTAGTCTAGCAATGTCGTTATCCAGAATGAAGTCATTCACAAGATGTGCACGATGGTGGCGCGAATTGTCCATGATGCTGCTGATATGGTTGCACTATCTGTCGGAGGATGGCATTCACGTAGCGTACAACCATTACGGCATCTTCCATGACCACCAGCGGCGTACATCGGCCCCACATAATGCCACCCCAAAACAGCAGGGAACCTCCACCTTGTTGCACTCGCTGGACAGTGTGGCTAAGGCGTTCAGCCTGACCGGGTTGCCTCCAAACACATCTCCAACGACAGTCTGGTTGAAGACATAGGAGTGGCATCACGTTCACTTCAACGATGAGTGTCGCATGAGTGGTCCATTCGGCATGTTGTTGGGCCCATCTGTACCGCGCTGCATGGTGTCGTGGTTGCAAAGATCGACCTCGCCATGGACGTCGCGAGTGGTGATGCGCATCATGCAGCGTATTGCGCGCAGTTAGTCATAACACGATGTCCTGTGGCTGCACGAAAAACATCATTCGTCATGGTGGCGTTGCCATAATCCGTAGGTAGTAGGAACTGTCAATGACATGACTCGCCGAGGCCGCCCAAGGGCAACTACTGCAGTGGATGACTGTCTCTCTGTATCTCCTCCATTTCCTAACATCGCTTAGGTTCATTCCGAGACGTCTTCACACTTCCGCTGTTGAGTCATTCCTGGCATAAAGTAACCATGCGGACGCGATCGAACCGCGATATTGACCATCTAGGCATGGTTGAACTACAGGCAACACGAACCATGTTTCTCCTTCCTGGTGGAATGACGAACAGATCGGCTGTCCGACCCCTTCCGTCTAATAGGCGCTGCTCATGCATGATTGTTTACATATTTGAGGGTTTAGTGACATCTCTGAACAGTCAAAGGGACTTTATCCGTGATACTATATCCACAGTCAACATCTATCTTCAGGAGTTCCGGTAACTGGGAAGTTGCAAGAACTTTCTTCAAGTGTGTGTCTGAGTTAACTTGCTCATGCAGATAGATAATTTTCCACTCTTCTCCCAGTTGTATACTTTTTGTCCCGTGGAGGCAGTGTGCGTCTATCATGGTTCCGTTTGTCAGAGGCTTCTGGCTTCTGTCTTTTGTTACTGTGATAACCATTTTTTACCTGCAACACACTATAATTCATGGTGAGCGCGTCGTCTGTTAGCGTGCTTTTCCGCAGTATGCTGTTAACACGATCTTCGGCTCTTGTGACAGTTTAAATCAGTTGTTCTGATGTTCGACGTGCAAGGATCAATTTGGGTCTTTCATTAAGTGATCCATGAATGTATGTCATATTTCATGTAACCTTATTCAATAGTACTACGTGACACCCCCCCTCCCCCCCCCCCCTGCGGGTTCAGGTGTAAGAATACGCCCGTAAGAGGCGACTAAAAGGAGTCTCACCTGTTTCGGCCTTTAATGTGATGGTCCCCTAAGACGTTTAACCACTCCATTTCAAAATTTTTCCGATAGTGCGTACCATTTGGGGAAGGGCGCCTTACGTGGTGCATTCTACATCCACCTTGCCTTAAGATCTGGCATATTCGTTTTTGTCATGGAGTTGGACTTAAAGTGAGCTACTGGCAACATCGGCTGCAGTGTGGTCCGGGTAGCCTATGTTCCCCCTGTTGTGCACTTCCACCTTTGCCCTCATGATATATGAGGATATTTCGACACCCAACATCCAGCACGATAGCCAGTCTGTTGTGGTGTGGTCGTCATGTACCCTCTTGGTGGTAGCCCCCCTGACCACACAGGGATCGCACTGCTGATGCCTGAGCTGCTACCTCCCCACGTATGCCGAGGAGTAGATGGCTATCCCTCTGGAGCATGGGGACTCCCAGCAAAGGCCATCCTGCCAGGTGGTCTTTGCTGTGGCTGAGTGGCAACCGTGGGGAGAATCCCTGGTCGGAGTGGATGGCATCAGGGTGGATAACCCGCAATGAAGTGCGGTACATCATCTCTCACTGATGGGCCTTCACCAGCAGTCTCTAAGCGGTCGAGGTCTAACCTCAACAGCAAGAAATACGATCTGAGATCATTTCCCTCCCTGGCCACTCCATGGGAGGACCAAATGGCTAAAGACAGCAGTGGAGATTATTTACCCAGGTACCTTATCTGTACGCAGGTTGATGGTGAATCTTTCATGCCAACCAAGCCTCAGTTTTTTTGTGGAACATTTTGAGGGGAGGAAGGCGGGCTTGTCCAAAATGCGCTTTGGATCAGTATTCATCAAAACAGCATCCTCTGCCCAGTCACGGAGGTTGCACGGGTGTGAAAAGTTGGGGATGTTTCAGTTAGCATCACGCCATGCTCCATAAGTGTCTCAATATGGCCTAGAGTATTAACTTCCACAGGGATCTTATTCTACAATCCGACGATGAATTACGCGCCAACCTAGAGCGACGAGGTGTTCACTTCGTCCGGCATGTCCATTGAGGTCCAAGGGATAATCAGGTAGCCACCGGTGCTTTCATCTTGGCCTTCGAGGGTGATGTCCTATCCGACAAGGTTAAGTTGTTGGTTTACCATTGCAAACTGAAACAATATATCCCTCCTCTGATGCAGTGTTTTAAATGCTGGAAGTTCACATGGCTTTCCGCTGTTCCTCCGGCATCATGTGTCGAGATAGTGGACGTCCTTCACATCCCAATCCTCCATGTGCACTGCCTCCTACCTGTGTTAACTGCGGAGAAAACCATTCCCCCTGCTCGCCGGACTGTAGGATATTCGAAAAAGAAAGGAAGATTAGGGCATATAAGACGCTGCACCACATAATACCCCGAGGCTAGGCGGAAATATGAGAGGCTACATCCTGTGCCAATGCCATCAACATATGCTGCTGCTGCTGCTGCTGCTGCTGCTGCAACACTGGTGCGATGCTCTCCCTTGTCATGTACTGTTGCCTCTCAGCTATGTCAAAATGCACGGGTCCCCTTGGTTGAGGGGGGGCACTTCACTCTCTGTTGCCCCTGTTCCAACGACTTCAGGAGCAACACCACCTCAACCATCAGGGACGTTAGTTCCTCCTTCCCAGCAGGAGAAGCGTGAGACTACTTCGGCTACTCTCGCTAGGAAAAGGTTTCTTGTGGTCCTCCCATCCCCAGGTTTTCCCAGTGCCAAAGGGGACATGGGCAAATTTCTGAAGCAATCACCGGTATCTGGTCGTAAGGCCACACGGTCGTCGGACGAGACTGAGACTGACCCAGTGACGCCCTCCCAGCCAGACCAACCAAAGGCACAGCGTGCAAAGCAATCGAAGAAAACGGCTCCCAATCATCCTGCCATTGAGGTGGCTCCTGTCCCACCGCAACCTTCCATCTAGATGTCTGAGGATGAGATTCTGGCGTCTGCTGAGGACCTGGGTCTCGCCAGTCCCTCAGTCGCGATGGATAGGTGTTGCACAGGTGGTGGTGAATCGGTAGCTTCAGGGTCCCAGGAGGCGTAATCTGCCTCCCCAGTCCCTTCGCGCCTTTCTCAGCCATGGACAAGATCCTTTAGTGGAACTGCAGTGGTTTCTTACACCATCTAGCTCAGCTCCGAAAACTTACCAGCCTTCACTCTTTCTTCAACATTTCTCTTCAAGAAACTTTGTTTCCAGCAATGCAAACATGCGCCCTCCGTGGTTATCGGGGTTATTACAAGAAACAGGCAGGTTATGAAATGGTGTCTGGTGGCATCTGCATCGATGTCCTTAACACTCTTCACAGCGAGTCTGTCCCTCTACGAACAGCTTTAGGGACTGTCGCTGTTAGGGTATGGAGGCCACAGGCTGTTACTGTCTGCAATCTTTACCTTCCACCGGATCATGATGTCGAGCAGCATGTTCTGGCTGCGCTGATAGCAACTGTGCTGCAACCTTCAATGATTCTCAGCTGCTTCAACGCCCATAACCCTCTGGAGTGGGTCAGTGGCGACAAGTCGAGGCGCCACCATTGAGCATTAACTGGCCGAGTTCGATCTTTCGATTTCAAATGATGGTGCCTTCACACACTTCAGTGTGGCGCATGGCACATAATCCGCCAATGACATTTCGATCAGCAGCCCTAGCCTCCTACTGTCTGTCCAATGGAGTGTGCATGAAGACATGCGTGGTAGTGGCCACTTCCTGATATTTCTGTCACTGTCACTCCTACAGCGTCCGTCTTCTGGGCGCCCTAGCAGATGGGCTATGAATAAGGCTGACTGGGACTTGTTCTCCTCCGCTGCCACTATTGAGGCTCTCTAATGATGGCATTGATGCGGTGGTTCAATCGATCACCACAGTCATCGTTACTGCCGCAGAATCTTCAATTCCCCGTACTTCCGGAACCCCTCGGAGGAGGACTGTGGCTTGGTGGTCGCGTGAGATCGCTGAGGCGATTAAGGATCACCGGCGGGCGCTATAGCGTCACAAACGACATCCCTGCATTGAAAACCATCACCTTCAAACGGCTGCGTGCGCGGGGCCGCTGCCTTATAGGCCAAAGCAAGCAGGCGTGCTGGGAGCGGTATGTGTCCACCATTGGCCTCCATATCTCTCTCTCTCTCTCTCTCTCTCTCTCTCTCTCTCTCTCTCTCTCTCTCTCTCTCCCTCCCTCTCCCTCTCTCTCCCTCTCCATCGCAGGTCTGGGCAAAGATCCGACGCCTCTATAGCTATCGGACCCCTGTCAGCGTCCATGCGCTCTCACTGAATTGAGCAGTTTGTCCTGACTCAGACGTCATTGCACATCGCTTGGCAGAGCATTTTGCTCTGGGTTCCGCTTCTGCGTATTATCCCCTGGCCTTCCGCTCTATTAAAGAGCGCATGGAAAGTCGGAGCCTTTCGTTTCGCACACACCATCCAGAATCCTACAATGCCCCATTCAGTGAGTGGGAATTTCACAGTGCCCTAGCCGCTTGCCCTGATACCGCTCCTGGGCCAGATAGTATCCACTGTCAGATGCCGAAACACCTTCCAGTGGACTGCAAGCGACGTCTCCTCGACCTTTACAACCGTCTCTGGGTCGAAGGTGAGTTTCCGTCGCAATGGCGGGAAAGCGTTGTCATCCTCACCAACGTTATTTGCAAGCTTCTCGAACGGATGGTGAGTCGGCACTTGAATTGGGTACTGGAGTCACGGGGCCTTTTGGCTCCGTCTCAGGGTGGGTTCCGTAAAGGCCATTCTGCCGCCGACAATCTGGTGAGCCTGGAGTCGGCCATCCGTACTGCCTTTGCCCGCCGTCAGCACCTGGTCGCTGTCTTTTTCGACTTGCGGAAGGCGTACGATACGACGTGGTGTCATCACATCCTTTCTACGCTTCATGGATGGGGTCTTCGGGGGCCCCTCTGCCGATCCACAATTTTCTGTCGTATCGTACCTTCCGCATGCAAGTCGCGGCCTCATATAGTTCCTCCCACGTCCAGGAGAACAGTGTGCGACAGGGTTCTGTTCTAAGTGTCTGTTTTTAATAGCCATTAACGGGCTCGCTGCGGCCGTGGGAAATTCTGTCTCCGCTTCCCTGTATGCTGACGACTTCTGCCTTTACTACAGCTCTATTGGCATTGCAGCTGCTGAACGTCAGCTACAGGGCGCAAATCGCAAGGCGCAGTCTTGGGCTGTAACGCATGGTCTTCAGTTTTCGGCTGCCAAGACCCGCGTTATGCATTTCTGCTGGCGACGCACTGTTCATCCAGAGCCGCGGGTTTATCTCGACGGCGTGCTTCTTACAGTGGTGGAGTCACATAGGTTTTGGGGGGTGGTTTTGATGCCAGGTTGACTTGGCTGCCTCATATTCGGCAGCTTAAACAGGCGTGTTGGCGGCATCTAAATGCTATGCGATGCCTGAGCCACAGCAGGTGGGGCGCCGGCCAATCGACTCTCCTACGGCTTTACCAGGCGTTAATCTAGTCCCATCTGGACTATGGCAGTCTGGTTTATGGCTCAGCATTCCCATCTGCGTTGCGGGTGCTGGACCCAATACTACACAGCAAGATACGACTTGCCACTTGTTGGCGTCGTAGCCGCAGTGGAGCGACAGCCGCATCCACGAATGTACTGTCTATAGGGCTGGTCCAGAAGCCACGTTTGCTGACCGCTTATGCTGCCTGCGTTTTTAGCTTGCCCGGGCATCCAAATTATCGATTTCTGTTCCTGCAATCGGTCGTCCATCTGCCAGAACGTCGGCCCCAGTCATGTGGTACGATCGCGGCCTGTGTGAGAGCTTCTCCATCCTGGTCACATATCAGGGCTGTGGCGTTGTTTACATTGATGGCTTGATGGTTGACGCTTGCTGGTCGTGTCGGTTATGCACTAACTCTAGGGGACCACTATGAACAACATTCATTGCCAGCTGGCTGCAGTGTTTACACTGCTGAGCTGGTCGCCATCTTTCGTGCCCTAGAGTATATCCGCTCCTGCTCAGGTGAGTCCTTCTATATCTGTGTCGACTCCCTGAGCGGTTTACGAGCTATTGACCAGTGTATCCATCGTTCTCGTCTGGTGATGGCTATCCAGGAGTCCCTGCATACAATGGGTGTTCTTTGGTCTTTGTGTGGTGCCCAGGCCATGTTCGGATACCCAGCAATAAATATGTATACCGCCTGGCGAAAGAGCCCACCAGTGCACCGTATCTGGACATTAGCTTCCCGGAGACTGAATTGCGAAAGATCGTACGCCGCAAAATTTTCGAACTTTGAATGCCGCATCCTGCTTTCGCGAAACAGTGTTCCAAACTTCGGGCCATCAAGAAGGCTACCGGTGTGTGGCGCTGCTCCCTGTGGGTCTCTCGCAAGGAGTTTGTTGTCCTCTGCCGGCTGTGCATTGGGCACACATGGCTGACGCACGGCCACCTATTGCGACCTAAGGGCCCTCCTTTATGTTGCTGCGGCTCCGTTTTCACGGTGGTCCACATTTACACACTCCCTGCCCTTTTAACAGTTGACTGTGCCATGGTGGACTTAGTTTTGCGTTTTATTATGGCATGGGTTTTTATCATTTAATCTGAGTGTTTTTATGTCCTTTTTGTTTTGATTCTGGCCTTTGGATTACGGTTTTAGGCGGAGTTTTTCATGTGTTGTCGGTGGTTGTGCTTTCCTTTTTTATCTCTATGGTCGGCCAACCACCGTCACACTGTGTGATTTTAATTTGTTTTGTCTGATCTCTGTCTGGGTCTTTCTTGTCCTGTGTCGTCTGCCATCTTTCCTATTGTTCGTTTTTTATTATCTGTGGGTGATTTTTAGTTTTTTGGAAGAATGGACCGATGACCTTCGCAGTCTTTCCCTTTAATCCCAGCCAACCAACCTGTTCCTGGGAGTCCCCTCGGGGAAGGTCTGTGCCTCGTTGGTTACCAGAGGTCGCTGAGGCGATTAGAGATCGCAGGTGGGCCCTCGAGCATCATAAGCAACACCCATCATTGGATCGCCTCATTGCGTTTCAATGGCTTTGTTCCCGAGCACGCCACCTTATTTCCTATCGGAAGCGGGAGTGCCGAGAACGGTATGTCCACACCATTGGCATCCATACCTCTCCATCGCACGTTTTGACGAAGAATAAGAGGCTCTATGGATAACAGGCCCTAGTCATCGTCTCTGGGCTTTCCCTGAATAGAGCAGTATGTACTGAATCCAACACGATTTCAGAACTCTTAGCATAGCATTTTGCTCGTAAGACTGCTTACCGAATTACCCGCTTGCCTTTCGCTCTCTATATGCCAGCGCGAATCGCACAATGCTCGATTCAGTGAGTGGGAACTTTGAACTTCCCTAGGCGCTTGCCTGGCCAGACCATATCCACTATCAGATGCTCAACCACCACCTCGACATTTTCAGGCATATCTGGGTTGATGGTGAGTTTGCATCACAATAGTGGGAAAGTATACTCGTGGAGGGTGGTGTTCCTCCATTCCGGTTGCGGCGCCAACGTCTCTTGGCCACTTACACTGCTCATGTTTGTAGGTTGCCCGAGCACCCAAATTACTCTCTCCTTTTCCCCACCACAGTCGTCCATCTTCCAGAATGGTGGCCCAGGTCAGGGTGTACGATCGCGATTCGCGTCCGGGCACTTCCCTCTGGGCTTACGTTTTTCCCCTCTCCCACCTGTTTTTCCGGGCCCATATACGTATACCCCTGTGGCGTGTGCCTCGCCCAAGCCTTTGGCTGGATTTGGCGCAGGGCCTGAAGAACTGGCTCTTCTCAGGGCCTCAGGAGGGACAAAGCTTCGAGCCAATTTAATGTTAGGGATCTTGCGATTGGTGGACAGTGTTTCCACGAAATAAGAGGAACGCTCCTATTGGTCGAAGAAAGCCGTGACGTGAAGAACTAAAGAACCCAGGTACAGAGACAGTTCGACTATGAGTAAGACAAGACGGAAATTTTCGGTGGACTCTTCTCTGGCCTGGCATCAGGTGCAGAACGGAGTGCGTAACGCTGTGTACGACACAGAGGAGTAATTTGTGTGCACACTGTGTTCACAGCTGCTGATATCCAGCTAGAAATTAGCTGTAGCATCTTTTAGCTCCAACTCTGGAGAAACGAACCAGGCAACTAGTTAATTGTTCTTGCGACGACTGAGAGGGCATCATAATATGTACGCTGCACCAACCATGAGAGTTTATATCGCCACATTCTAAGACTAGGGATCAGTACATGTTATCTCACCTATCGAGAAAGATAGGGAAAGTTTCCGATGGAAAATTCAGCAAAGGTGTAATTAGTTTTATAGGAATTTCAGCGGAAGACAGCGGCCTAGCAGAAGACTACACACAGTATGTATCTTAAGCTGTGATGAGCTGAGGTGTAAACTTCTTGGTACAGCAACTTGCGTCCGCTGTGAACTCTAGCGACCCTGAGTAATCATTTGCTCAATTTGTCACATAGCTAACCAGCCACCATTAACTTGATTGTGATCCTAAAAACAGTACCGGAATCGAACGATTTTCGTAGTAATGACCAGCATCATAACGTAAGTGTAGGAACACTTCTGTAAAGAACTTCTAGTTAAAGTTCAATATTGTCGTGTTTAGGATAATTTAACCTTCTGAGAGTTAATATTTAATAGTGCTGTGTTTAGGATTATTTCACTTTTTGATGACAAGATGCGTTATAATGACAACTTTTTTGTTACATTGAATCCTGTGTGAAATCGTGTATTTTTGTGCTAATATTGCGAAATTAAACATAACACTTCAACTTACACAGTTGTCTTCAATCCTAGAATAAGTAAAAAAAAATATATTGCACGTTACAATTTCTTAAATGTATAAGAGAAAAAAGTCACCGTTAACTGTGTATCAGGTGACCTCATTGTAAGTCAGGAGAACTTTAATAGTTGAAGGAGTAGTTTCAGTAAAGATCTTCCATTCTTGATGAGTTCTATATTTATGCTTTGATTCCGCTGACTTTTTGTTTCTTGCTTCTTTATTACTAACTCCAACTCTCCTAAAGTAAGCAAGCCAATATTTTCTTCTCATTCTCCGATCCTGTATTAAACGTTAGAAGAAATGTCTGCGTCAGAATTAAACTAAATGCTTTTGCAATGTCCAGTCCATTCGTAATGTTGCCACATCTGTTCTCGTGGTTTTTTTCTGGATTAATTAAATTCTTTAATAATTTACAGGTGAAGTCTTGTATCCACATACATCATGTTCAACATCACTCACGAAGTTTTCCCAACTCGTTGCGCTCTTCTTGTTGGAGATGTTGCAGCATTTGTAACAGTTTTATAATGTTGTCTAGTTAGATCCGTTTATAATTAGAAGTACGTTTCATCCGCTATTTGGTTAGCCCTGAGGGATAAATATTTCATTTCCATGTGGATTGTTTGCCCAGTATGTTATCTGTTACTATCTTCATACAGTTCTTTATCCCCTGCTATTCTTCATTAATATTTTTGTTTGTTTTATTTTCTACTAAGTACCTGTTCAATTTTTGTTGTAGTATTGTTTCCATTACCAGACAGAACGTCAGGACAGCCTCAATGGTACCTTTACCTTTCCTAAAGCCAAACTGATCGTTACCTAAGAGATTCGCAGTTTCTTTTCCAGTCCTCTGCTCATTATTCTTGTCAGCAGTTTGGCTTCTATTACGGCAACTGCATTACGTGAGCTATAGTTAAAGGTGGCGTGATGCGGTATTTGCATGATCTCTCCTGACAGTGGTTGTTTGTCCAATGTGCTTTTGACTAAAGGTCCAATCAAATATTTCCCTTTTCTTAAATGATAAACAGGTTTTCTGAGTGACTCAAATGAAATACAACAGCAACAGCTAAGGATCTGACATGGTAAAGTCTTGAAATTTGAGCCTTTAGAAAAGAAATTAAACGGTTTTTCCAGCTAAACATGCGAAAGAGATAGGTAAAATGTAGATAGAAAAATGGTAAGAAACTTATCGAGGTAGAGTGGTAGTGACCAGTTAACGTTAAAAGTCCAAGGACAGAAACGCTTGAAGTGACGTCCGTCGTTGGACGAAATGCAAACCAAAAGAGTACGAATGTGGCTGTAAATGAGAACTTTGCCTGTACTTCGAAATGTTTTCCTCCGTAAAACCGTGTAGCGCGCCCAGTGGAGACCGCAGGCCGCTCGGCGAGTGGTGGCGGCGGCTGGTGACGCGTCATCCGCCCGCCCACACCTCAGCAGCATGTGGCGTCATGTAGAGCCCACGCGCTGCCGCAGACGGACGCGGCGAGCCGCTGCCCCCAGACACTACTCTCCCACGAGCAGAGTTGGCAGATTTTACTGGTCTAGCAGTTCCAACTAAATGCGGCTTACTACACAAGCCTACAGGAGACGTAAATATTTGCGCTTATACGTGTTACAGGCGCTCTATAAATACTGAGTATATTGGTGACCAGTGGCGGCTCCTAAAAAGAAAGAATTGTTTTCGTGAAATTTTGTTTTTTTCATAATTAAGAACAGTTTGTCAAGAATGAAATAAACTTTAAGCTTTTGCTACTCTTTTACATTTTTATGTAAGTGGGAGTTTTTGCCCTTTATTTTTTCGGACAAATGTGCAAGGCCCCTAATTCATGTATTAGCTAACGAATTAACTTCTGGGCGAAAATGAGATATTCTTACGTTGCATCCACACAACGTCTTACGCCTACTACGCAATTCTTCCTTCAATGTTCGCTTTTAGTCGCGTTTATTTAATTGCGTAACTTTCTCAGATAACGGGTGTGGTCCGGAATGCCCTAGTTTCTTTGCGGCTAACTTTTTCTTGTAATTTTCTCCTACTGTTTACTACAGGTTCATCAGAGTTAATGTTGGAACTCCGATTCGGGCACAATAGACAACCAACTTCGAACACAAACTGCCATTTGCGGAAATGATGAAATTTAAGTAATACCAACAAGGCAGCAGAGCTGAATATAAATGAGGCTCTGAGAGCCGTAAGGGCTAAAGGACATTGTCTTAGACACCCCCGTCCCATACGGGAAACTAGTGAAATAGCTTTTCCTGAATGGTCACATATTCGTACAGTGTAGGCCTACAGTACGAATAAACCTTAACCACCATAAGATCAACAAATGTCAGAAGCGTCAATGAATGCTGCAGTCTTACAAGACATTGATACGCTTTATGGTTTTGAGCACCTCAAATAGATTACTGTAAGACACAGTAATTAAGTTTTGGGTTTAATCTCATTCAGAATCCCAAAAAACTGATATTTCTATCCGTATAGCTGCAACATATACTGATGTCCAATCTGAGTTTACTAGGAGGGTGAGTCAAATGAAAACGTTAAATATTTTTTAAAATATTATTTGCTGTGCAGAAGTGGTACAAAGCTGTATCACTTTTCGACATAATCTCCTGCACCCTCAATGCTTGGAAAGTGCATAAATTCCTTTACAAAAAATTCTTTTGGTAGTCCATACCACCACTCGTGCACCGCGTGGCGTACCTCTTAACAGAACGGATCTTCTTTCCTCCCATTGAGTCTTTGAGTGGTCCAAACATATGGAAATCACTTGGGGGCAAAATATGGTAAGTATGGTGGATGAGGAAGACACTAAACATGCAGGTTGGTGAATCCAGGTTTCGTCCCCAGTAACGATTCTTGCAAGGAAGCCATCACCTTCTCGTTGAAGCCCCAGGGGCTCAGCATTCATTTGCTGGGTACGGGCTTGGCGACCCCGGGGTTCCTGAGCTGGGGACTGGTCAGCGCCGCCAGTATCCTGTCACCGTAACCCCTGGGCATGCTTCAACGACCACCATGCGGCGCGGTGGTGGAACGCTGTGTGTCAGATAGAATAAACCTCTACAAACAACCCCTCAATCTCAAGGTGTGCTGCTCACTGATTAGATGCACGGCTGTTGAAGTGGAACAGTCGTTAGCGGGCAACCTCTGGGGAACCTGCCGCACCTCAGTTGTATAAGGCTTACCTAGGCAGGCGGGGCTCTGTCTAGGTGGACTCGTAGTTCCCTAGCTGCTCGTGGGACCGAGATGGAACCCTCTAACTTTTCTTCTTCTCCCAGCAGAGAAGGTGGGCCGCTGGTAGGTTCTAACACCCAATCTAACAAGAGGGCTCGTGTAGGCAGTCCTCCTGATTCAGGTAATAGTAACAGAACGCTAGCTGCTTCGCAGAATGTGTTTCTTGTAATTAAAAGAAAAGATGGAAGTTCCGAAAACGTTGACCCTGAACCCTACAGCAAGGGTGTTGTGACTTGCAGAGATCTCGTTGACATTCCCCAAGACGAACTGAAGGCTGAATGGCCCCGGGAAGGAATTGTCGACGTGCAACACGTTATGAAACGTGGTGCTCTCATGAAATGACTCGTTTATCCTTACATTTAACACCACCAAATTGACAGAGCATGTGAAGGCAGGTTTCCTCCGTCTCAGTGTATGGCCTTATTGCCCCCAACCCCATGTGGTGTTTTAAATGCCAACACTTTGGACACGCTACTCTCGGCTGTAGAGGGGAAGCCACTTGCGGAAAACGTGGTAAAGCCGCACATGAGGGAGCTGGTTGCTCCTCTCAACCCAAGTGTGTCAACTGCTCTGCATTCCCTACTCCACACAGCGTGATCCCCAGAGTTTTCCTTGAGGAACGGAAGATCCAGGAACTTAAAGGAACTAACCGCATCCCGTATGGTGAGCCAAAGAAAATCTGCAAGTCCATGCAGCCGCCCACGTTCGCTGCTTCCTGTTCTTCCGTTCAGAAACAGAAGCAACCTCCGTTTGTGTAGCGGCATCCGTTTTCAAAACTGGCTGTCAGCACTAGCACCTGCGTTTGTCAATGTATGTGCGCTGCTGCCGTTCCTGTGAAGCCTGATGCTTACCCCCCCCCCCCCCCCCCGGCCTTCTGACCAGACCTTGGTACCATTACATCATGGAAATTGCTGCCCCCTCTTCCCGGATCCAGTCTTCGGCACTTCCCAGCGCTGCTACACCCCCTTCTGCTTCTGAGGGTTTGGCTCCAATGCCACCTCAGGCCAAAAAATTTAAGCCAAAGCCAAAGGTAAAGACTCGCCCAATGAAAGAGTTATACAGTCTGCTGATGTTGATGTCATTCTCTCTGAAGTCTCTAGACTCCTCCAGAGGCAATGGAGGTTGATGTCAGACTGGGGTAATCATCTCGCGCCTAAACTGAGCCTCCACCTGTTTGGGCTCTCCTCCCCGACAGAAAGTGAGAATGAAGGTACTCCAACCCTAATAGATGGCTCCCATTATACAGCGACCCCCTTCGGGTTTGGGGGTAAGAATAGGCCCACGGTATTCTTGCCTGTCGTAAGAGGCGACTAAAAGGAGCCTCAAACGTTTTGGCCTCAATGTGATAGTCTCCTAAGGGGTATGACCATTATCTTTCCAAATTTTCTGTTAGTGCGTACCATTTGGGGAAGGACGCCTTACGTAGTGTATTACATATCCATCTTGCCCTAAGATATGGCCCACCCGATATTGTCATGGAGTTGGACTTCCATCGAGCTTCCGGCCACATCTGCTGCAGAGTGTTCCGGGTAGCATACATTCCCTCCATAGTGCACTTCCATCTTTGCCCTCATTATGTACATGTATATTTTGACACCCGACATCCAGCACAGTAGCCAGTCTGTTGTGGTGGGGTTGTCATGTACCCTCTTGGTGATAGCCCCCTGACTACACAGGGATCACACTTCTGATGCCTGAGCTGCCACCTCCCCACGTTTGCCAAGGAGTAGATGCCTATTCCTCTGGGGCAACAGTACTCCCAGCAAAGGACATCCTGCCAGGTGGTCTTTGCTGCGGCTAGGTGGCGCCCGTGAGGAGAGCCCCTGGTTGGAGTGGGTGGTATCATGGCGAATGATCTGCAATGAAGCGTGGTACATCATCTCTCACTGGTGGGCCTCCACCAGTAGTCTCTAAGCGATCGAGGTCTAACCTCGACGGCAAGAAATATGATCTGAGATTTTTTCCCTCCATGGCCACTCCATGGGAGGAACGCATGGCTAAGGACAGCAGTGAAGATTATGCAACCCGGTACCTTGTTTGTATGCAGGATGATGGTCAATCTTATGCTTTTTGTGGAGCATTTAGAGGAAAAGTTAAGGGAGGTGGAGGGCTTGTCCAAAATGCGCTTTGGATCAGTATTCATCAAAACAACATCCTCTGCCCAGTCATGGAGGTTTCTCGCTTGTGACATGTTGGGGGATGTTTCAGTTAGCATCACGCCCCATAAGTGTCTCTACATGGTCCAGGGTATTATATTCCACAGGGATCTTCTACTGCAGTCCAACGATGAACTACGCGTCAATCTAGAATGACGGGGTATTCACTTTGTCCGGAGCGTCCATCGGGGTCCGAGGGATAATCAGGTAGCCACCGGTGCCTTCATCTTGGCCTTCGAAGATGATGTTTTACCCGAAAAGGTCAAGGTGATGATTTACCGCTGTGATGTGAAGCCATATATCCCTCCTCCGATACGATGTTTTAAGTGCTGGAAGTTTGGGCACATGTCATCCCACTGTACTTCCAGCATCACATGTCGATATTGTGCACGTCCTTCGCATCCCAATACTCCATGTGCTCCGCCTCCCATCTGTGTTAACTGCGGAGAACGCCGTTCCCCCTGGGACAGACGCGCTCCTGCCGTCGCTACGGAACTAACTCTGCCGGTGATGGCCGGTGCAACGGTAGCTATTGAGGTTTAGGCCTCGCTGACCGCTCTGCTCTACAGAGTGTTCCCTTTCGAAGCGCCAGTACTGCTCGGCGGATCAGCGGAAGGTTGAGCTTGCTCCCTTTCGTCGAAAAGCCACGTAGCTCGCGGAGAAGCTCACCGTAACTCGTAACGTCGGTTAAAACCTAGCGAGACTATCTAGTTCTGTGTTGGGGTTGATCAGTGCCAGGGGCCCGTTCACGTCGGACCACCCCGCGTACTGTAGGCCACTTCTATTCCTCCGCACTTCCTTTAGGTGCCGCGCCATTGCACCAACGGCGCACGCTAGGTCGTAAGACATTCCCCCCTCCCCCCTGCGTGTTAGGGGGTAAGAATAGGCCCGCGGTATTCCTGCCTGTCGTAAGAGGCGACTAAAAGGAGTAACAAACTTTTCGGCCTTATGTGATGGACCCCTCTCGGGTTTGACCTCCATATTTCAAAATTTTTTCCCCAGTGCGAGCCAATTGAGGAAGGGCGCATTACATGGTGCACTGTATCTGTCGTGCATTGAGACCTTTAGCCGGTTTTTTCGTCGTTGCAATGGTGTCCCGCTTGTTTTCCATCTCTTGGGCAGGATACGTCCATGGGTGCGATTACCACGCTGCACTGTGCAGTGTTGCTTCCCGCTGCGACGACGACCTTATACATTTTTGCACGTAAGATCCTGCACGGTAGCCAGTCCATTGAGGTGGGGCCGCCATGTACCCTGTTGGTTGTAGCCCCCTGACAACACAGGGATCGCTCTACTGATGGCTGCGCCGTTTAGTCCCCATGTATGCCAAGGAGTAGGTGCCCATCTCCCTGGGGCATCAGGACTCCCAGCAATGGCCATCCTGCCAGGTGGCTCTTACTGTGGCTGGGTGGCGCCCGTAGGGAGGGCCCTTGGTCGGAGTAGGTGGCATCAGGCGGATGTCCCGCAATGAAGCGTGGTACATTATCTCTTGCTGGTGGCTGGCCACCAGCAGTCTCTAAGCGTTCAAATGCTCATTTTAAAGCTAATGTTTATGACCCCAAATCGTTCCCATCCCTCGCCACACCATGGGAGGAACGAAAGGCTATGAATGAGAGCGAAAGGTATTCGCCCAGGTATCTTGTCTGTACCAGAGCTGATGGGGAATCCTTTGTATCCATGACGTCCTCCAAATGTTCTACAAAGAATGGAGGCAAGTTTGGGGAGGTGGAGGGCTTGTCTAAAATGCGCTCTGGGTCAGTTTTGATAAAAACAGCATCCTCCGCCCAGTCACGCAGGTTGCTTGCTTGTGACAAGTTGGGTGATGTTATCGTTACCATCATGGCACATAAGAGTTTAAATATGGTCCAGGGTATTATTTTCCATAGGGACCTACTTCTGCAGTCTGATGACGAGCTGTACGCCAACTTAAAATGTAAAGGTGTTGATTTCGTCCGGCGCGTTCATCGGGGTCAGAGGGACAATCAGGCTGCTACCGGTGCCTTCATCTTGTCGTTAGAGGGTGATACATCACCAGAGGAGGGCAAGGTGATGGTCTACAGTTGTGACGTCAAGCCCTACATCCCTCCCCTGATGCGGTGCTTTAAGTGCTGGAAGTTGGGCCATAGGTCTTCCCACTGTACTTCCAGCCTCACATGTCGAGACTGCGGACGCCCATCTCATCCTGATACTCCATGTGCTCCGCCTCCCACCTGTGTCAACTGTAGAGAGCCTCATTCACCTTGCTCGCCAGACTGCAGGATCTTACAGAAAGAACGCAAACTCGGGGACTATAAGACCCCGGACCGACTGACTTAAACTGAGGCTAAGCGGAAATTTGAACGGCTACATCCTGTGCGCATGTCGTCATCTTATGCCTCCACTGTCACTCCTGCTCCGGCTCCTTTAGCTGCACCACAGACGGTTAGCTCTCAGCGTCAGAGGACCTCTCCTGCCCCTTTGACGATGGGGGCCCCTTCTCTTGCTGTTGCTCCCATACCATCTACCTCGGGAGCAGCACCGACTAAACCACTGGGGACACCAGTCCCCACTTCCAAGCAGGAGAAGTGTAAGTCTTCTTCGGCTTGTCTCGCTCGGAAGGGATCCCTTGGGTCACTCCCTTCCCAGGTTCCTACCAGCGGCATAGCAGACACCAACCAGTGGCTGAAGAAGCCACAAGCCACTGGTCGTGGGGCTTCGCGATCAACTTTGGTCCTGGAGACTGACTCCAATAAGCCCTGTCAGCAACGGCAACCAAAGGAACAGCAAGACAAACCGACACTGAAGCGCCGTAAGACCAAGGCACCTGCGATGGCTCCTACTCCACCATTACCTACAAGTCTGCGTCTGAGGATGAGGTGGAGATCCTTGCATCCCTTGAGGACCTTGATCTCGCCAGTCCTTCAGACGCAATGGATTGCATTTGCACGGGTGCTGCATCGGAGGCAGCAGGTGACCCAGTGGCGTAATCTGCCTTTCCAGTCCCGTCACACCTTTCTCAGCCATGGACAACACCATCCTCCAGTGGAACTTCCACCATCTAGCTGAGCTCCGCCAACTTATCAGCCTTCATCCTTTCCTCTGCATTGCTCTGCAGGAAGCTTGGTTTCCGGCAATGCGAAACCCCGCCCTCCGTGGCTACCGGGGTTATTATAAGAACCGGGCAACTTATGAAAGGGTGTCTGGTGGCGTCTGCATATATGTCCTGAACTCTCTTCACAGCGAGTCTGTCCCTCTCCAAACACCTTTAGAGGCTGTCGCTGTTCGGGTGTGGACACCACAGGCTGTTACCGTCTGCAGTCTTTACCTTCCACCAGATGGTGATGTCGCGCAACATGTCCTGGCTGCACTGATAGCCCAATTGCTGCCACCTTTCTTGTTACTGGGCGACTTTAACGCCCATAACCATCTGTGGGGTGGGTCAGTGGCAACACGTCGAGGCGCCATCGTTGAGCATTTATTGGCGCAGCTCGATCTCTCGATCTTAAATGATGGTGCCTTCACACACTTCAGTGTGGCGCATGGCACATACTCCGCCATTGACCTTTCCATCTGTAGCCCTAGCCTCTTACCAGCTCTCCAATGGAGAGTGCATGACGACCTTCGTGGCGGAGGTCACTTTCCGATCTTTCTGTCACTACCACAGCGACAGTCTTCTGGGAGCCGTAGCAGATGGGCTCTGAATAAAGCTGACTGGGACTTGTTCTCCTCCACTGCCGCTATTGAGCATCTCTCAACGATGAAATTAATGCAGTGGTTCAATCGGTCACCACTGGCATCGTTACTGCCGCCGAATCTGCCATTCGCCGTTCTTCTGGGTCCCCTTCGGCGGCGGACTGTGCCTTGGTGGTCGCCTGAGATCCCTGAAGCGATTAAAGCTCGCCGGCCGGGCGCTCCAGCGTTACAAGCGACATCCCTCAAACAAACACCTCATCGCCTTCAAACGGCTGCGTGCGCGAGCCCGCCGCATTATCCGCCAACGCTAGCAGGAGTGCTGGGAGCGGTATGTGTCCACCATTGGTCTCCATGTCACTCCATCGCAGGTGTGGGCCAAGATTCGACGCCTCTATGGCTATCGGACCCCTGTCAGCGTCCCTGCGCTCTCACTGAATGGAACAGTTTGTACCGACTCTGACGTCATTGCAAACCGCTTGGCAGAGCACTTTGCTCTGAATTCCGCTTCTGCCAACTACCCCTTGGGCTTCCGCTTCATTAAAGAGCGGATAGAACGTCGGAGTCTTTCTTTTCGCATCCACCATCCTGAATTGTACAATGTTCCATTCAGTGAGTGGGAATTCCGCAGTGCCCTCGTCGCTTGTCCTGATACCGCTCCTGGCCCAGATAGCATCCACTCTGATGCGGAAACACCTTTCAGTGGACTGCCAGATAGGCCTCCTCGACCTTTACAACCGCATTTGGGTCGAGGGTGAGTTTCCGTCGCAATGGCGGGAAAGTCTTGTTGTCCCCATTCTGAAACAGGGGAAGAACCCTTTGGAGGTGGACAGCTACCGTCCTATTAGCCCCACCAACGTTCTTTGCAAGTTGCTTGAACGGATGGTGAGCCGGCGCTTGAATTGGGTACTAGAGTCTCGAGGCCTTGTGGCTCCGTCGCAGGGTGGGTTCCGTAAAGGCCGCTCCGCCGCCGACGATCTGGTGAGCCTGGAGTCGGCCATCCGTACTGCCTTTGCCCGCCGTCAGCATCTGTTCGCTGTCTCTGTCTTTTTCGACATGTGGAAGGCGTACGATACGACATGGCGTCATCACATCCTTTCTACACTTCATGGATAGGGTCTTCGGGGCCCTTTGCCGATCTATATCCGCAGTTTTCTGTCGTATCGTACCTTCCGCGTGCACGTCGCGGCCTCATATAGTTCCTCCCAAGTCCAGGAGAACGGTGTGCCACAGGGTTCTGTTCTAAGTGTGTGTCTGTTTTTAATAGCCATTAACGGGCTCGCTGCGGCCGTGGGAAATTCTGTCTCCGCTTCCCTGTATGCTGACGACTTCTGCCTTTACTACAGCCCTATTGGCATTGCAGCTGCTGAGCGTCAGCTACAGGACGCAATCCACAAGGCGCAGTCTTTTGCTGTAGCGCATAGTTTTCAGTTTTTGCCAGCCAAGACCTGCGATACGCATTTCTGCCGGCTACGCACTGTTCACCCGGAGCAGCGGCTTTATCTTGACGGCTAGCTTCTTACAGTGGTGAAGTTATATATGTGTTTGGGGGTGGTTTATGATGCCTGGTTGACTTGGCAGCCTCATATTCAGCAGCTTAAACAGGTGTGTTTGCGGCATCTAAATTCTCTGCGCCTACGCCTTTACCAGGCGTTTATCCAGTCCTGTCTGGACTACGGGAGTCTGGCTTATGGCTCAGCGTCCCAATCTTCGTTGCGAGTGCTGGGCCAATCCTCCACAGCGGGATATGCCTTGCGACTGGTGCCTTTCGGACCAGCCCTGTTGACAGCATACTTGTGGAGGCAGGTGTCCCTCCACTGTGGTTACGACGCCAACAATTACTGGCTGCTTATTCTGCCCATGTTTTTAGCTTGCCCGGACCTCCAAATTGTCGTGTCCTGTTCCCGCAGTCAGTCGTCCATCTGCCAGAACGTCGGCCCCAGTCGGGTTGTCCGATCGCCGTACGTGTCAAACAGCTTCTCTACGGGCTTGCATGTTTCCTTGTACCGCCTCCTTTTCGGGCCCCTCTGCGTACACCCCCATGGTTTGTGCCTCGCCCTTGCCTTCGTCTTGCCCTTGCCTTCGGCTCGACTTGGCACAGAACCCGAAGGACTCAGTCCCTCCAGAGGCCTTCCGACGCCGCTTTTATTCCATCCTGGCCACGTATCAGGGCTCTGGCGTTGTATACACGGACGGTTCGATGGTTGCTGGTCGTGTTGGCTATGCACTAACTCTAGGGCACCATTCCGAACAACGCTCCTTGCCAGATGGCTGCGACGTTTACAGTGCTGAGCTGGTCGCCATCTTTCGTGCCCTAGAGTATATCCGCTGCTGCTCAGGTGAGTCCTTCATTATCTGTAGCGATTCCCTGAGCGGTTTACGAGCTCTCGTCCAGTGTTTCTCTCGTTCTCGTCTGGTGATGGCTATCCAGGAGTCCCTGTGTACTCTTGCGCGTTGCGGCCGCTCTGTGGTCTTCGTGTGGACCCCAGGCCATGTTGGGATAACCGGCAATGAGAATGTTGACCGCCTGGCGAAAGAGGCCACCAGTACACCATCTCTGGACATTGGCCTCTCGGAGACAGATTTGCGAGTGTTCCTACGCAGCAAAATTCTGGACCTTCGGGACACTGAATGGCGCGCCCTGCCTTCACGAAACAAACTTCAGGCCATCAAGGAGGCTACAGGTGTGTGGCTCTCCTCCTTGTGGGGCCTCTCGCAAGGAGTCTGTTGTCCTCTGCCGGCTGCACATTGGGCACACATGGCTGACGCACAGCCACCTATTGCGATGTGAAGCCCCCCCCCCCCCCCCTTTATGTCGCTGTGGCTCCGTTTTGACAGTGGTCCACATTTTATTGGACTGTTCACATTTACCTGTGCTCAGGCAGTCGTCCGCACTGCCTGACACGCTCCCTGCGCTTTTAACAGGTGTCTCTGCTATGGCTGACTTAGTTTTAAGTTGCACTCGGGCAGGGTTTTTTATCATTTAATCTGAGTGTTTCTGATATATTTTTGTTTTTTGATTCTGGCCTTTCGCCTACGATTTTAAACTGAGTTTTTAATGTATTCTCGGTGGTTGGCTTTTCGTTTATTTTTCCCCATGGTCGGCCAACCACCGCTACACTCTGTGTGGTTTTACTTTATTTTGTCTGTTCTTTGTCTGAGTATCTCTTGTCCTGTGTCGTCTGCCGTCTTTCCTGCTGTTCGTTTTTCATCTCTTTGGGTGGTTTTCGTTTTTTTTTTTGGAAAAAGGGGCCGATGGCCATAGCAGTCTGGTCCTTTTAATCCCCCAAACCAACCAATCATTCCCCCCTCTTCTGTAGGACCTCTTTATAGCCTTTTCTTGTCAAAAACAGCATAATTGTCGTGCCCACCCAAACCAAATAAAGCTCCTCTAAACACGAAGATAGCCGATTCCTGCGGTGTTTCCCCGCCCTAACCCGCAGCAAGGCTGCAGCTAAGGAGGCGAGTGTGTCGGCTGTTCCCGTCGACGTCAGCGTCCCACTTGCCGCCGTTGGGGATGTGATGGCAGACAAGGACCGGCAGATCGCTGCGCAAGCGCAGGAACTGCTGAGCCAGCGTCGATTGATAACCGACCTCTGCAGCCCAAGTGATTCCCCCACGCAGACAAGCACACTGCACATGACATCACATTCATCTGCAACTGGTGACTCTTGTACCACTATCCCACTGCGGCAGCTGACTCCAACGGCGGACCTCTCTGGGGGCTCAGCATTCCTTTGCTGGGTACGGGCTTGGCGAACCCGGGGTCCTCGAGCTGTGAACTGGTGTGCACCGCCAGTCTGCTGATATCGTAAGCTCTGGGCATGCTTCAGCGACCACCGTGTGGCGCAACGGTTTAACGTTGTGTGTCTTAGGGACCGGGGATCTTGGCTTGGTTGCCTGGATCGCGAGGACGGTACATACCTCTATAAAAAAACCTTCAATCTTAAGGTGTGCTGCGCGCCGATAAGATGCATGGTTATTGAGGTGGAACAGTCGCTAGCGGGCAACCTCTGGGGAACCTGCCGCACCTCAGTTGTACAAGGCTTATCCAGGCATGCGGGGGTCTGTCTGGGTGGACGTAATTTTCCCTAGCTGCTCGTGGGACGACCATGAATACCACGAATTCTTCCTCTTTTCCTCCTTCTAATTTTTCGCTGGCCAGTGGGATGGGTGGACCGCTGGTAGGCTCTACCGCCCAATCCAACAAGAGGGCTAGGTTAGCCAGTCCTCCTGACTCCGGCGTCAGCAAACGTACAGCAGTTCAGAGTAACAGAGCACATACTGAAAACCAGACTGTGTTTTAATTATAAAACGGAAAGAGGGTTCCTTTGAAAAGGTTTCACCATTCTATATCCAAAGGGGTCTAGAAGGAGTAGCTGGAACTTTCAACAAGTAGTGTCCCATTCCGTAAACGCTTCACTGATTTTAAACATCAACTGCTCAGCAAGCAGTTAACCTTCCAACAGATAAAAGCTTGCACCCTGAACTCCAGTAAGGGTTTTGTTACCTGTAGGATCTCGTTGACATTCCTGTAGAATAATTAAAGAGTGAGTGGGCTCAGGAGGGAATTGTTGACGTTCTGTACATTATGAGAAGGGTGGATGGGAACCTGGTAAAATCAGACTCCTTCATTCTTACTTTCAATACCCCCCCAAACTCCCAGAACGCGTCAAGGCAGGATTTCTTCGGCTAAACGTCCGGTCATATGTCCCAAACCCAATGAGCTGTTTCAAGTGCCAGCGTTTTGGGCATACAACTCTAGGGTGTAAGGGGGAAGCGATCTGTGGCAACTGTAGTAAGGCTGCCCATGATGGAATTGACTGTTCGTTGCCTTTCAGATGTATAAACTGTTCTGAAAGCCACCCTGTTTGGAGTAGGAACTGCAGAATATTCCTAGAGAAACGTAAAATACAAGAAATGAAAACTAAGCGTATCCCCTACAGTGAAGCCTAAAAGATCATTAAGGCCATGCAGCCCCCCACATTCGTTACGTCCTTTGCTTCCATTGTTCAGAAGCCGCCTCTGAAGGTCGATGCATCTACATAGACGGAGGTTGTTTGTGCTGGCACGAACACGTGCACATGTCAGTGCACTTGCAAGGCAGCAACTGCATCAGACCTCAAGTGTCAGTGCTGGCAGCATCTGAATGCCCTCCGCTGCCTCAGCAACACAACTTGGGGTGCAGATCGTAATACGCTGCTGCAGCTCTACAAAGCTCCCGTCGCCCTCAGCATTGCAATTGCTGGACCCCGTTCACCATTGTGGGGTTCAACAGGCGACAGGAGCATTCCGCACCAGCCCTGTTCATAGCCTCCTTGCTGAGGCTGGGGTTCCTCCGCTTCGTATTCGGCGTCAGCAACTGTTAGCGAACTATGCTGCCCACGTCTGTTGTTCGCCCCATCACCGTAACTGTCTCCTTTTCGCTAATGCCGCAGTCCATATACCACACCAGCGGCCACGATCAGGCCATACTATTGGGATCCGTGTTGGTTCGCTCCTTCGTGAACTCGACTGTTTGCCTCTTCCGTCTGCTTACCAGGTCCGCCCGCATATATTCGTCGGCCGCAGCTTCGGCTGGAACTTTCCCGATTGCCTAAGGATTCGGTCCCTCCTGCAGTCTTGCGCTGCCAATTCCTTGCTCTCCTCGGCGCATACCATGACTCGGAGGTTATCTATACCGATGACTCGATGGTTGATGGCCGTGTGGGGTACACTTACGCTCATGCGGACTATGTCCACCACCGCTCCTTGCCGGAAGAACACCGCAGAACTGACAGCCATTTTTCGTGCCCTTGAGCGTATTCGTACCAGCACTGAATAGACATTAGTCATTTGCAGTGACTCGCTCAGTAGTCTGCAGGCTCTTGACCAGTGCTACCCACGCCATCCCATTGTTGGTGCCATCCAGGAGTCCATTCACAATCTTGAACAGCGTGGTCGTTCAGTGGTATTCAAATGGACCCCGGGCCACGTTGGAATAGCGGAAAACGAACTTGCCGACGAGTTGGCCAAAGAGGCAACCCACAAACAGACGTTGGAGATCGGCCTACCGGCAATTGATCTCCATAAGATTTTCCACCGTCGAGTCTTTGGGATGTGGGGAGACGAATGGGGCACTCTGTCTGCACCTAATAAGCTGCGGCAAGTAAAGGAGACCACGACTGTGTGGGGTTCCTCCATGCAATCTTGCATACCCTAGTGTATATCCGCTACTGCTCAGGTGAGTCCTTCGTTATCTGTAGCGATTCCCTGAGCGATTTACGAGCTCTCGACCAGTGTTTCCCTCGTTTCCGTCTGGTGATAGCTATCCAGGAATCCCTGCATACTCTTGCACGTTGCGGCCTCTCTGTGGTGTTAGTGTGGACCCCTGGTCATGTTGGTATCCCGGGCAATGAACATGTTGACCACCTGGCGAAAGAGGCCACCAGTAAACTATCTCTGGATGTTGGCCTCCCAGAGACTGATTTGAGGGCTGTCTTACGCCGCAAAGTTTTTTTGCTATGGGACGATGAATGGCGCG
This sequence comes from Schistocerca gregaria, assembly GCF_023897955.1. Taxonomy (NCBI): domain Eukaryota; kingdom Metazoa; phylum Arthropoda; class Insecta; order Orthoptera; family Acrididae; genus Schistocerca; species Schistocerca gregaria. Next base: position 140,813,284 of record NC_064925.1, on the reverse strand, counting down.
AACTGACCACGTGTAATAAACTCCGTGCTGTCAAGGAGACATCAGCTGTGTGGCGGTTGTGGTGCCACAGCCAGACACCACACTTTCTAGGTGGTAGCCTTTAAATCGACCGCGGTTCGGTAGTATACGTCGGACCCGCGTGTCGCCACTGGCAATGATTGCAGACGGAGCGCCGCCACACGGCAGGTGTAGACTTCCTAGCACTCGCCCCAGTTGTACAGCCGACTTTGCTATCGATGGTTCACTGACTTCTACGTTCTCATTTGCCGAGACGATAGTTAGCATAGCCTTCAGCTACGTTATTTGCTACGACCTAGTAAGGTGCCATGATCATTTTCTATTGATATTGTAAATCATGTACCATCAAGAGCGACGTTCGTCATTAATGGATTAAAGTTAAGTATTCCACCAGCTACGTCCGTTGTTTCTAAATTCCCTTGCCATGTTCCAGACCTCACGCCAGCCTGCGTGAGCTGATGCGTTCATTTCGGCCTCCTTTAACAATACGGTGTTGGCTCTCCTGCCAACCACAACAGCGGTCATCCCTCCGAGCCCCTCGCAGGGACTCGGTAGTCCTTTGCCAGCTCCGCATTGGCCACTCCCGGCTACCACACAGTTATTTACTGCGACGGGAGGCCCCTCCTGTATGTCGCTGCGTGGCGTCTTTGACGCTGGCCCACATTTTGTTGGCCTGCCCGCCTTTTAGCTGTGGTCAGGCAGACGTTTGCGCTGCCTGATACGCTCCCTGCCTTTTTATCTGATGACCGTGCTATGGCTGGCTTAGTTCTAAGTTTTATTCAGGCAGGGGGTTTTTATTGTTTGCGTTGATTCTGGCCTTTGGCCTATGATTTTAATCTGAGTTTTTAATGTTACTCAGTGGTTGGCTTTTCTTTCTTTGTTTCTATGGTCCGCCCAACCGTTACACTCTGTGTGATTTTAGTTCGTCTTGTGTGGTCTTTATCTAAGTTTCTCTTGTTCTGTGTCGTCTGTGATCTTTTCTGTTAATCGTTTTATTCTCTGTGGGTGTTTTCAGTATTTAGAAAAAGGGACCGATGACCATAGCAGTCTGGTCCCTTTAATCCCCACAAACCAACCAACCAACCAACCTGGAAAATGTTGGAATCCCTAGGATAGATATCTTGTCAGTATCAAGGTCTGTAGCAGGCATAAATTATAGAGATTCTCGATCCCAGGAATGTGTGAGGTGTCTATATCAGAGGTATCCAATATTTTACCTTTCCTGAGCCACACTGGACAAAGGATCGAATTTTTGGGCCACAGCTGAGGAAAAGAAAAAGAAAAAGAATGGAACAGTGAGAGCACAGCATTGTGTGGCAGGAGTGTCCAATTGAAATAATTCATAACTTTACACAAAGGGAGTTTTACGGATATTTTTTTTACCGCTCATGTGATGGATGGTATGCGTTGGGCTGCGGGTTGGACACCCATGGTCTACATACATAATAAAGTTTGTATGGACCCTCAATTTGCGAGGCCTACTCTCACCTGATCATTTTTTTCTGGATGGTCGCATCGAGCAGCGCAGGTGGAGGACGACTTCGAACGAGAGTATACTCAGCTAATGGACTGTTCTGTCTGTTCCCCCAATTTAAATCCCATTGAGCACATGTGGGATGCGTCGAGGTACGAACTGCAACCATGCAGCAATTATCGACTGTGCTCGTGGAGGAATGGAACGCCCCACCAAAAGAAGTCTCGTCCACACTTGTAGCCTCTGGCGTCCTGCCCATTCTTCCCTTCATAGGGTGCCTAAAGGATAGCTGTAGAACAATTCAAGCAAATAAAATTAGTGGTTTCTATTACAATGAAGTAGATTGACAATGCAAATACTCTTCTCGGGTTTGCCGCCGGATTGTATTGTGTAACTCGCACAATATTTCGTCGATGCAACTGCTCGACATCATCAGGTGGTGGTAGCTGCTGTTATCACTGCTACAAGGTGCTACTGATGATAATCGCACGGCGGCGACGGAATTTATCATGCCGGGAGCAGGCAATACGCGTGCGCGGGAAGACGCTCGTAGTTGGAGGAAAGCGGCGCTCCTGGTGCCCCTGCTGGGAGCCGCAGAAAGGACATCCGCGCGTGCGCTGTGGGCAATGACTGTGCTGCCGGACGCTCCTGTGGTTAAAGTCCGAACTAAACCTCAGTTGCGCGTTTCGGATCGGAAGTTCTTGTTTCCCTTTTCTTCGATTTAATGGCAGCCAGTGCTGGATTCCAGGCGGCGCTTAGCTGGAACCCTGCATCCCTGTTGATAAGATTCTCAGCTGTACGGATATGTATGGCCTCCTTAACAACACAGTCCCAGAAAGATGACGCTGGGGATAAAATTTCCGTCTGTTCGTACAGCATACGATGTCCCGTGTCCAGGCAATGCTCCGCTACCGCTGATTTATCAGGTTGCCCCAGGCGTGTGTGACGATGGTGTTCGACGCAACGTTCTTGCACGGTTCGTCATGTCTGTCCAATGTAAGATTTTCCACATTGGCATGGGATTTTATACACACCACGTTTCCTAAGGCCAAGATCGTCTTTGACCGAGCACAATAAATTCCTCAATTTTGCTGGTGGCCGAAATACACACTTGATATCGTGCTTTTTGAGGATTCTTTCTATTCTCGAAGACATGCCGCCAAAATAGGGCAAGAACGCTGTTGCAGTGGGTGCCTCCTCATCTTCATTTACATCCCTGCTTCGAATTTGCCATGCATTCCGTTCGCCGCCGTGCGATTATCATCAGTAGCACCTTGTAGCAGTGATAACAGCAGCTACCACCACCTGATGATGTCGAGCAGTTGCATCGACGAAATATTGTGCGAGTTACACAATACAATCCGGCGGCAAACCCGAGAAGAGTATTTGCAGCAGATCCGTCGGGAAAGCATGAAAAGTTAGATTGACAATACTTAACTTTGGTTAACAAGAACGTGTTGGCGACAAGCAAACAACCAATGTCGTCCGCTATTTAGTGTGTCCATGCAAGTGATGGCTATGGATCACAAGTAACAGTTCTTCTACTGCTCTTCTAGTCCGGGTCTACTAGTATGAAGATGGTATCTGGTCTTTGACAGGTCCGAAAGAATAGATACCGTATTCATATAGTAAAGACTAACCCGCCATTGACCACCTTCTGTGCTAGATGCATACTCATTGCCCGAACTCTTACGGGACTCGGTAGGATTGTCTCCCGCGAGTAATGAGTGTAATGGGCAGGGGAACTACCAGAAAAAATACAAAAGGTCAAATGTCCGACAGATGGCGGTTCATCTGTTCAGTGTAGCAATAATTAGCACAACAAAGTAAGACAAAGCAAAGATGGTGGACATATTGAGCATTTCCTGTAAAGATCATCATTCCTCAACAATAGCTATAGTTGAGGAGTAATGTTGTGAACAGTACTGTAAAGCATGTCTGGAGTTACGGTAAGGCATTGGCGTCGGATGTTGTCTTCCAGCCTCCCTAGAGATGTCGGTCGATCGCGATACACTTGCGACTTCAGGTAACACCAAAGCCAATAATCGCACGGACTGAGGTCTGGGGACCTGGGAGGCCAAGGATGACGAGATTGACGGCTCAGCACACGATCATCGCCGAACGACGCGCGCAGGACATCTGTCGGACATTTTGTAAATTTTGTTTCTCTTTCTTTTTTGGTTGTAATAAAATCCCATGTCATTCCAAGCATGTGTGTCAATAAACCACGGAATATTGTAGATAGAGGGGGTAAAAATTAAGTTTTCAAATTTATACTGACTTTTTGATCACCCGTTATATGAACGTCTGTCGACAGCTTACGGTCTCGGTTTATCATTTGGGTCTACTAGTCTCCGTCTTTTACTGTCAGGCCGAGGCTGGCAAGAGCGGCTCTTATATTCCCTTCGGGTAGACGCCGTTCCTGTCGTGGCGCGGTCCTAGTCAGTGTGCTATTGGCTGACGTCGTCTCTCAGCCTTCCCTGCTCTTGAGGTCATCTTCGTGCCGGCGTTTGTCGTTACGCCGGAACACATCCATCATTAACCGCGGTAACTTCAGTGCAGTTATCGACTAAAAGTGTCGTGCATGTTCGTCATAGTGCAAATTTGTTTGTTACTTTTGATACCAAACTATAGCAGCTATTTCTATGTGTGATCCACGTTTCTTAGAGCCATCTTAATTAGCAGTGACACAGGCGCTAAAGTTACTTTGACCTAAAGTTTTGCGCGCCACATTCTCATATAATTTGCGCTTCTCTCTCGTCTCGGTGAAACATAGAAAACGGTGATACAAATTGCTCAGCACATTATTTTACAGCTGATTTGGCAACCGTAAATCACACTTCATTTCAGTTGGACCTGTGGCGTCTCCTGGCAAGACATTTACAAAATTGTTATATATAAAAAACAATAAAAATGAACATTTATCTGTATTTTTTTCTCTTTCTCAGACGTCATATCTGGTTAAAGTGACGCGGATCTTGATCAAGCGTGACTTCCTTTTTAACTGTTCAGTATGTGTTACATTGCATTTAGGAACTTTCGGGTAATTGAAAAAGTATCAATAATTACAGATTTCTGTAGTTGTATATATAACTTCGGATGCAGCTGTATTAAATTAATGCACTAGTGGATATTGTGTGGTATGACTCGTGTAGTTGATAGTATAATTGGTATAATGTCAACTTTATCCTGATGCCACATGTCCCTGACTTCCTCAGCCAGTTGGATGTATTTTTTCAATTTTTTCTCCTGTTTTCTTCTGTATATTTGTTGTATTGGGTATGGATATTTCGATTAGTTGTGTTAATTTCTTCTTTTTATTGGTGAGTATGATGTCAGGTTTGTTATGTGGTGGTGTTTTATCTGTTATAATGGTTCTGTTCCAGTATAATTTGTATTCATCTCTCCAGTACATTTTGTGGTGCATACTTGTATGTGGGAACGTGTTGTTTTATTAATTTATGTTGTATGGCAAGTTGTTGATGTATTATTTTTGCTACATTGTCATGTCTTCTGATGTATTCTGTATTTGCTAGTATTATACATCCGCTTGTGATGTGGTCTACAGTTTCTATTTGTTGTTTGCAAAGTCTGCATTTACCTGTTGTGGTATTGGGATCTTTAATAATATGTTTGCTGTAATATCTGGTGTTTATTGTTTGATCCTGTATTGCAATCATGAATCCTTCCGTCTCACTGTACATATTGCCTTTTCTTAGCCATGTGTTGGATGTGTCTTGATCTGTGTGTCGCTGTGTTGGATGATACGGGTGCTTGCCATGTAGTGTTTTCTTTTCCCAATTTACTTTCTTCGTATCTGTCGATATGTGATCTAAAGGGTTGTAGAGGTGATTATGAAATTGCAGTGGTGTAGCAGATGTATTTGAGTGATTGCTTTGTTTATTTTGCTGGTTTCTGCTCGTTCTAGAAAGAATTTTCTTAAATTGTCTACCTGTCCATAATGTAGGTTTTTTATGTCGATAAATCCCCTTCCTTTCTGCTTAATTTGAATCTCTGTTGCTGAATGTATGTGATGTATTCTATACTTGTGACATTGTGACCGTGTAAGTGTATTGAGTGCTTCTAGGTCTGTGTTACTCCATTTCCATACTCCAAATAAGTAGGTCAACATTGGTATAGCGTAAGTATTTATAGCTTTTGTCTTGTTTCTTGCTCTCAATTCTTTTTTTAGTATTTTTGCTACTCTTTGTCTGTATTTTTCTTTTAGTTCTTCTTTAATATTTGTATTATCTATTCCTATTTTTTGTCTGTATCCTAGATATTTATAGGCATCTGTTTTTCCATCGCTTCTGTGCGGTCTCTGTGGTTATGCAATATGTAATCTTCTTGTTTAGTGTGTTTTCCCATGACTATGCTGTTGTTATTATTATTGTATTATTATAATTATTATTTTATTATTGTATTATTATAATTATTATTTTATTATAATATTATTATTTTATTATTATATTACTGTATGAATGGTTGTAGATTATGTATAAAAGGAAATAAGTTTTTCATTTTTATGTTTGTGCTGTTTTTATGTTTGTGCTGTTTTTATGTTTGTGCTGTTTTTATGTTTGTGCTGTTTTTATGTTTGTGCTGTTTTTATGTTTGTGCTGTTTTTATGTTTGTGCTGTTTTTATGTTTGTGCTGTTTTTATGTTTGTGCTGTTTTTATGTTTGTGCTGTTTTTATGTTTGTGCTGTTTTTATGTTTGTGCTGTTTTTATGTTTGTGCTGTTTTTATGTTTGTGCTGTTTTTATGTTTGTGCTGTTTTTATGTTTGTGCTGTTTTTATGTTTGTGCTGTTTTTATGTTTGTGCTGTTTTTATGTTTGTGCTGTTTTTATGTTTGTGCTGTTTTTATGTATCCATATTTCACAATTGACGTCTGTGGTCGGCAAATGTATGAATCAAAGCAGACAATGAAAAATAATTACATAGATGCTTATTAAACTGCCTATAAATAGTGGAAGTTAAAACATTACTGTGTGTCGTCTTGTAGCTGTATATGTTGTAAGAGCCTATGACGCTCGCTTGAATGCTTAGGTAGCCTTCGTTTGTCCTCTGATACGAGAAAGACGCCATTGGAGGTTGGTATTTGTAAAAGGTGTAAGTAGGCTGTTTAGGTTCTTTTTATTGGTAACGCCGCCGCCACGTAGCGCTCTGTATGAAAATCACTGGCTGTGCAGTGTGCAGTCTGTGGCTGGTTTGCATAGTTGTCTGCCACTGTAGTGTTGGGCAGCGGCAGCTGGATGCTAACAGCGCGTAGCGTTGCGCAGTTGGAGGTGAGCCGCCAGCAGTGGTGGACGTGGGGAGAGAGATGGAGGAGTCTACCAATTTGTAAGACTGGATGTCATGAACTGATATACATATTATGACTATTAAGGTAAATACATTGTTTGTTCTGTATTAAAATCTTTCATTTGCTAACTATCCCTATCAGTAGTTAGCGTCTTCCGTAGTTTGAATCTTTTATTTAGCTTGCAGTAGTGGCGCTCGCTGTATTGCAGTAGTTCGAGTAACGAAGATTTTTGGTGAGGTAAGTGATTTGTGAAAGGTATAGGTTAATGTTAGTCAGGGCCATTCTTTTGTAGGGATTATCGAAAGTCAGATTGCGTTGCGCTAAAAATAGTGTGTGTCAGAAAAACTTACACAACTGCGCTTAAACTAAGGGGACGTTTCAAAGGTGTTTAATTTCAATTTGTTAATTTTAACAATTTCTATTTTAATAATCATTACCTGTAATAATTTATTGCTAGCTTGCCAAAGATTTCATTCCACATTCTTAGCCGTTTCCAATAGATCAGAAATATTCCACTACCCAGAGCCGTGCAGCGATCGTGGGAACCGCTGCGGCAGCAAATTCAAATTCAGTTGAATGAAAGCAGTTTTGAAGCAGTATACTGGGCAGGTAGCGTACATCAAAATTCTCTCTTTCAGATTCCTGGAGACTTCAGAGGGAAACTGATAACATAATAGTAGCTGCCCATGTCCACCTGAAAAAGACATAATAAAATCCACAATTAGGTGAATAATTCATGAGTGATAAAATTTTTGTGTGTGATCAAAGACTTGTGCAAAACATGTTCTGGCTGATAACATCAAATTTCATTTTTTTACTCTTCATATATTTAAAAAAATCCACTGCTACATTTACGTTTAGTAAACATAAACTACTGTAACTTCCGTACAGGTAATGAGTTCAGTGCGTTCAAGAGATGAAACTGGTGAAAGGCGTTTTTTTTTTCCATAATTAGGTACAGTAATGATACCATGTTCCATATCTAACAAACCAGATCAGTGTTATATATAGTTTGCAGATTAAAGTTCGTACTTCAACAGCAGTAAATCTTTCAGCGTTGTGCGTATCCCCACATAATAGATCAAAGTACATAAAGTTAAAATATCTTCAACTGCAGAAAGTAATAGTGAAAATCGTATTTTATCTGTCGTGCTCGCAACAATAAGCGATAGAAAATTTTAATTCAAATATTATGCCATATAAACTGCATATAAAGTAAAAAGGTTGTGCAGTGGAATTACGCGACATCCCCTTTTCAATTTGGGCGTATAACTATTAAACCTTCGTCACTTTGTTTGTCACATTGTAATGAATACTTCGAACAAACATGTAAACATAACTAGTTGACAGCTCTAGTCTACTCTTACTTTCGTAACAGCGCTACATGTACCGATACAATGGACTTCATCTCCATGCTGGACGGAAAGACGTTCCCATAGCCGTAAGATACAGTCTTCCTTAAGATCCACAATGGTCTCTTCGCAGCCCTTGCGCCCCTCCAGCTAATTGATCGTACGTATCTGATATTCGAATCACGCTAACACCGCGTCTAATTAGTTTGAATATGGAAGAACCGTAGCCCTTCCTCCGGCACGAAGGCCGATATCGTGCTAACAAGGGATGAGTTTAACATGTAGCGCTTGAATTAACGCGAGGACGTGCTCTACATACAAACTGTTCGTCAAAGTAACAACGGCATGAGTCATTACCATGCAAAACTGTGCTTCTCACCACGAGAGAGGAATGAAATGTAACCAATACGTGGGTGTGGACAGTCAGTTTCGTAAGAGAAATACAAAATAATCTTTGTTCTTTTAGACTCAGGTTTTACTTTATTGCTAGGGGTGTTCCAAACGTGTTGTTAAATTGGTAGGGTATTTGAACAACAAATGTCTACTGACCAGTTTTGTTACTATCATTTTGCTTAATATACTTTCTTAAAAAGAAAAAAAAGACCCGAAAAGACTCTATGGATTCTTTCATGTTTGCAAGGCAATTCATGAATTAGTTTTAAATAGCTCTTAACTTCATAACTTCTTTGTCGAACAGTTTCATATTTAAGGTTGAATAACAGGTACTCTGATAAAAAATCTACATAAAAAACAGTTGTTTCATGGAGATGGCCTAGTAAAACGGAAACGAGTCTAACTGGCGTCTGAAAGGGAGACTAGTTCTTAGGTAACCAAAGATTATACGCAAAGATAGAATCACTTACATAGACTGTTGTGCGTCAAACTTCCTTCTTAACACTGAAATTACACATGGACAACACACCATTACAGGTGCAAAGGTTATGATGCTAAATTAGTGAGGTCTTGACACTGGCTGAAAAACTGAAAAATATTTGTTTGCACAAAATAAATGAAGAGTGCTCAGTTTAACAACGTTTTAAAATAAACATTAGGCAATTGACAGTATTATACACGATTATTAAAGTACATCATCATACTGCATTACAGGTTATACGGTTATGAAGCCATAGTTGGTGAAGTCGTACATTGGTTGAGAGGTATGTTACTGAGCCCAAGTTTTCAACCAATTTCACACCCTCAAAAACTGATGTCATAATCATATAACCTATAACACTGTATGAATATGTATTCTACTTATTGTGTGTAATACTATCCATCGCCTAAAGTTTAGCTGCTATTCTAAAAAGAAGTTTGTCATTTGCCGTTGTCTTTCCCTCTACTGAGAGACATATTGAACAACTTGTTCAGCGGATATGTACCCCTCTTGCTCTAAACGAACTGGTTTACAGATCTCAACAGACCTAGCTCCAGAGTTTGATTTAACAAGGTCAGATTCTGCCTTGGCAAAAACTCTGAAGGGGCTTTTGACCAGTACAGCTGTGGCTGCGTAACATTCAATTGCATGACTTCTGAAATTGACGCTGGCAGGTAGAGGGATGGTCCTATTGTGTTACACTTAGTTCCATTGATAAAAATTCCGCTCCCCTCGAGCTCTACAAGTTTTACTTCCGTAAACACTCATTGATCAACACAATTTGCTAATACTACCGAGTTCTCGTAGGCGGAGAAGATCCAATGCATCCCGACCCGTTGCAAGCTCAATTTTGGCTCCACGATGTCCTTACGACCGTCTAATCCTTTCCCCCAGGCAAAAAATAACTGCACCGACTGTGTGACTACTTTCATCCTTAAACTTTCATTATATGGACTGGGGCAATAAACACGACTTTCCTGACCCATCACTGTCTATAACTAAAAATTTAAACAGGTAATCGTATGACTGACATCGTTCAGTATATATATTTATTACGGCTTTGCCGCAAAATTTACTGCGACGCATTTATTTCTCCAGAACCGCGTTTGATTTCGCCTCCAAGAACAAACCGTATGAGTCAGACGCTGCACTTCGCTTTTAAGTGACCTGAGGACAAGGATCATCATTACCCTTTCTCCCTCTTCAAAAGGACTGCTGCCCCAGCAGACTCACAATACTCTAACACACACATAATGCCTAGTTAATCTATGCAAACACAGTGATACATAACAAGAAAATAAAAACAAACGACAATTACTCTACTACTTTTCTAGTCCGCAAAGCATACGGTACTTCATGCTGTGCTCTATCTTCCTGGTTTCCTCTGTGCTTATCACCTCTCTTTACTCTCTCTCTTTCTTCCTCTTTCCTTCCTGTGACAGGCCTGGACTCACATCCGGACAACCCTTAAATGGCCGTAACCGCCCAAGTGTACTATCGTTGGCAACTGAAGCTTAACATTAACGGGAGCCGGCCGGGATGGCCTAGCGGTTCTAGACGCTCCAGTCAGGAACCACGCGACCCCTACGGTCGCAGGTTCGAATCCTGCTCGGGCATGGATGTGTGTGATGTCCTTAGGTTAGGTCAGTTTAGGTTTAAGCTGTTCTAAGTTCTAGGGGACTGATCTCAGATGTTGATACCACATCTCCTGTTAATGGTTCAAATGGCTCCGAGCACTATGGGACTAAACAACTTGGTATGGCCCTTGATACCTCGTGAGGAACTTCTTCGTTTTCCCCTTTCATGTGTAGGGGCTGGACAGCATTACCCATTGCCCCACTCTATACTTCGGTAAATTTTCTTTCCGATTTACTGCGTCTCCCTGTCTTTCCAAAGCCTTCGTATTCGTCTTTTGTACCCGTTTCCAAACATCCCGAATTGTCCTTGCGAATTGAGGTACAGATTCACCGGTCCTTGCTTTCTATATCTTAACTAAATCAAACGGTGAAGGTATTTATCGCCCGTGCGCTACCTCATAGGGAGACAAACCGGTATTTCTATGGACTTCTGCATTACATGCGCATACAATATGCTTTAAATGCTCGTACCACTGATGGTGATGAGAATCCACATAAAAACTCAGCATCTTCATGATTTTCTGTATACCCGTTCCGTCCTTCCGTTGGCCTGTGGATGCGAAATATGGAAAAACAAGAACCGGACTTGATGTTAACACTTCTTTCAGTTTGTCAAACGCTTTCTGACACTCTTCTGTCCATTCAGATTTCACACCCTTCCGTAACAATCGCGTCAAATGGCTGTGCTAAATCTGCAAAACCGTTCACGAGCTTTCGATATAAATTGCAACTTCCGATGAATGATTGCACTTCCTTACCTGTTTTCGGTCCTCGGAAACCCGTTACAGCCTGTAACCACCTCGGATCTCTTCGCACTCCGCCCTTACCGGTAATAGGACCCAAATATTTTACCTTTTCCAATGCAAAATGACACTTCTCCAGGCTCAACGTCAAGAACTGCTCTTAACCTCATAAAGAAATCCCTTAACCGCTGTCTATGTTGCTCCATCCTACTTGAAAACACAATAATGTAATCCATTTGGATACCGTGGTTTTAAACCCATCAAGACACTGTCTAGCAACCTCTGAAACGTCGCAGGAACGTTTTTCAAACCGAATGGCATGCTAATGCACTGGTAATGACATCCAGGTGTAGAGAAAGCAGTTTTTGGACGATCCTCTGGAGCCACCTCTAACCGATGATAACCACTTGTAAAATGCATCGTAGGAAAGTACTGTCACTGTCCTAAGTGATCAAAAGTCTCAGATATGTTTGGAATGGGGTATTCGTCCGCTACTGTCATATTATTGACGTATCGGTAGTCAGAACAACCTGTATTTCTTAGTTCCATCCGTAAACTTGTTAGGCACAACGACAATGCCTGCTCCCTGCTGTCATACCGTTCGCAAGGTGCTGATCAACGAAATCCTCCACAATCAGCTGCAAATACCTCAGGATACCAACGGGGAATGAAGCACCTGTTTACCGTGAACCATACAGAATACTATGTTGAACAAATGGAGTTGATAGTAACGGCCCTTATGGAAAAAAGTAATCCTTCAGTTCCAACGACAATACTTCCATATGCTCTCTTCTCCTTTTAAATGCTTAATTTTGTGACGCAGTGCAGTTTTATCGACAGTTAGTGGTTGATCGCATCGCCTACCTCACTAACACCAGTCTTGGTCATCTGGCACATGCAAATTTCCTACTAAAACTCCTTTCTTCAAATTCGCGTTTACAGCGCTAAACCCCCGGCGGGTTCAGGGGTTAGAGTACGCCTGTGGTATTCCTGCCTGTCGTGAGAGGCGACTAAAAGGAGTCTCAAACGTTTCGGCCTTCATTTGTTGGTCCCTTGTTGCGTTTGACCTCCATTTTTCCAAATTCTTCGGCAGAGCGAGCCAATTGGAGAAGGGCACCTTAAAGGTCTTAATGCACGATGGACAAAATGCACCATTTAGACATCTTTCTCGTCGTCGCATTGCTGTCCCGCTCGTTCTCCATCTCTTGGGCGAGGATGTATTCATGGATGCAGTTTTAACCATGCACTGTGTAGTGTTGCTTTTTAAGGAGACGACGACCATGGACTTTATGGCACCTAATATCCAGCACGGTGGCCAGTCCATTGTGGTGGAGCTGCCATGTACCCTGTTGGTTGTAGCCCCCTGACAACACAGGGATCGCTCTACTGATTCCTGCGCCGTTAACTCCCCACATGTGCCAAGGAGTAGATGTTGCCTCTAAACCCCCAAGACAAAGCCTCAGAAGGTGAAGGTTTTGCCACCTGCGGAGACTAGTCAGCGTTGGTCCGATGACGATGCCATCTTACTGTCTGACATCTCCCGTGGGTCGTCAACGGAGCTTATGGACATTGATATAGACCGGAGGCAATCTTCTCGCCCCAGGAATAAATCTCCGGCCAGTACGGACTCTCCTCCAAAGCACAGAGGCAGGGTGAAAGTTCAGCCACCCTGATCACTGGCTCCAATATTACAGTGGAACCTGAATGGGTTCAGGACACATGTGGCCGAATTACAACTCCTTACACGAGAGTGCCCCTTGTGCTTATCTCTCCAAGAGACACATTTTTGGGCCACTGGTGCTCCTTCTTTACGGGCTATACCATGTATCGAAAAGATGATCTGACGGGGAAAGGTGAAATGCACCCCTCATCTGAGCTCCCTCTCGTCACCGACTTGCAAGCAGTTGCAGTTGACATTCTTGTGGGTCGGAGGCTCACAGTCTGTTCAGTTTATTTACCGCCTCAGGATGCATTAGACTCTGAGGCTCTCACGGACCGTATTAGCCAACTCCCCCGCCCATTTCTTCTTCTGGGGGACTTCAACGCTCATAATGTCTTATGGGGCTCTCCGACTACTTGCCCGAGGGGTCGCATTCTGGAAAGCGTCATGATGTCTAAAGAACTGTGCCTCCTCAACTCTGGTGCTCCCACTCATTTCTGTACTGCTTCCGGGTCGTCATCGGCTATTGACCTTTCCTTTTGCTCTCCAGCACTCGCGGATTCTGCTCTGTGGGAGGCTGCTGCTGATCTCCATTCTAGTGACCAGTTCCCCTATGGATTCGCCTCCTGGATGAGGCTGTGGCATTACCAGTGCCGCCCCGGTGGCACCTCTGCAAGGGCTGACTGGACACTTTTCAGCCAACTGGCTGTTTTGGAACACCGTGCCAGCGTCCACTAATGGGTAGACCATGTTACAGCTGTGATCTCCCATGCTGCTGAATTGTCAATCCCACGGTCATCAGGTCATCCCAAGAGGCGTTCTGTCACTTAGTGGACCACTGAGTGCCGCTCAGACATCCGAGCCCGTCGTGCAGCTCTGCGCCGCTTCAAGTGCCATCCCTCAGCTGACAATCTTGCGGCCTTTCGGGTGGCAAGGGCCAAAGAGCGGTGAGTGATTAAAGAGAGCAAACGACAGTATTGGCAGTCGTTCTTGAACTCCATCTCCCACTCCACTAGTTCTACGAAAGTATGGCAGCCATCAGGAGGATTTCTGGGAAACGCAGCCAACTACCTGTCATGGCATTGCTGCATCAGAGATGTCTCCTCATGGCGCCGAGAGAAACTGGTCATGCATTTTGCGGAATCTACCGCCACTATTAACTGTGATCCAGATTTATGCCGCTACCTCACTATCATCGAGAGGGGTCACTTGGAATTCCTGTCTTCAAATTCTGAACCCTACAACTGCCCCTTCACAATGTGCGATCTGGATTCGGCGCTGTCTGTGGCTGGTGATACTGCGCCAGGTCATGATCAAATCCGGTACAGCATGCTGCGGCACCTGTCGCTGCCATCCAAGGAAGTTCTCCTGAACTGTTTCAATATGATATGGTTATCCGGCACGTACTGTGACTCATGGAGCGAGGCGATTTTGATTCCCCTCCTCAAACCAGGAAGGGACCGAACCCATCCCAGTAGTTATCGCAGTATTGCTTTGACGAGCTGTGTTGGGAAGACGCTGGAACGCATGGTCAACCGGCGCCTGGTTTGGCTGCTCGAGCCCAGGCAACTCCTTAGCCCCTCTCAGTGTGGCTTTCGGAGATGTCGTTCCACTATAGACAACTTGACCCTGCTTGAGGCCGCCATCCAGCAGGCCTTTCTACGTAATGAGCATTGTCTAGGGGTCTTCTTTGACATTAATAAGGCGTATGACACTACTTGGCGCCGCCTTATCCTCAATCAACTCCATGAGTGGGGCTTTCGTGGCCGTCTCCCCATCTTCATTCGGTCCTTTCTTTCTCACCGCCTCTTTCGGTATCGGGTTGGTAATGTGCTATCGGATTTGTACGTGCAGGAGAATGGGAGAGGAGTGGCTGACAGTCGGTGAATATAAGCTGTGTCTGGTCAAGGACACCACGCGGCCATGGGATACGTCCTACAAGTCATGCAGACAGGATGAGGTTCTCCGCAACGTTCATAGTCACTTAACGCTTCCTTTTTTACTCCGGTGGGAGGACCGCCCAATCTGCATTACTTGTGGCGCCCAGATTACAGTCCGCCACATTTTACTTAGCTGTCTTTTTTTCTCTGACCAGAGGGCGGTGGCTTCTTTGCCACCGGATTTGCCCTCTATTTTGCAATACGACGCAACGACTGTGATTAAGGTCTTACGGTTTTGTGTCCTGTCTAATTTGTTGCCTCGGATTTTAGGGAGAGGATTTTAATGTGCTGCTGAATGACTGACTCAACCAGGTTTAAGGTAAGAGGTCCGCCAGTCACGATTACCTCCTTGTTTCCTTTCGGTTTCTGTTCTCTTATCATTGCCTTCTTTCCCTTTTTAGTGCGTTCCTTGTTTTGCTTCTGTGAGGATTTGGCTAAAAAGACAGACCTGATGCAGTTCCATTCTCCTTGATCGCTGTTAGTCTTAGTCCCTTCACTGCATGTGTTCCTGTTTTTATGCGTTTGGGCACTGATGACCAGGGTGTTCAGTGCCTGTAACGCACGCACGCACGGAATGTCGGAGCCTTTCGTTTCGCACCCACCATCCAGAATCGTACAATGTTCCATTCAGACTGTGGGAATTTCGCAGTGCCCTAGCCACTTATCCTGATACCGCTCCTGGGCCAGAAGGCATCCACTGTCATATTCTGAAACACCTTTGTGGACTGCCAGCGACGGTTCCTCGACCTTAACAACCGCATTTGGGTCGAGGGTGAGCCTCCATCTCAGTGGAGGGAAAGTACTGTTATCCCCATTCTGAAACCTGGGAAGAACGCTTTGGAGGTGGACAGCTACCGTCCCATTAGCCTCACCAACGTTCTTTGCAAGTTGCTTGAACGGATGGTGAGTCGGCGTTTGAATTGGGTACTAGAGTCTTTGGGCCTTCTGGCTCCGTCTCAGGGTGGGTTCCGTAAAGGCCGCTCCGTCGCCGACAGTCTGGTGAGCCTGGAGTCGGCCATCCCTACTGCCTTTGCCCGCCGTCAGCACCTGGTCGCTGTGTTTTTCGACATGTGGAAGGCGTACGATACGACAAACGCGTCATCACATCCTTTCTACACTTCATGGATGGGGTCTTCGGGCCCTCTGACCATCTTTATTCGAAATTTTCTGTCGTATCGTACCTTCCACGTGCATGTCGCGGCCACATATAGTTCCTCCCAAGTCCAGGAGAACGATATACCACAGGGTTCTGTTCTAAGCGTCCTTCTGTTTTTAATAGCCATTAATGGGCTCGCTGCGGCCATGGGAAATACTGTCTCCGCTTCCCTGGATGCTGACGACTTCTGCCTTTACTACAGCTCTATTGGCATTGCAGCTGCTAAACGTCAGCTACAGGGCGCAATCCGCAAGGCGCAGTCTTGGGCTGTAGTGCATGGTTTTCAGTTTTCGGCTGCCAAGACCCGCGTTATGCATTTCTGCCTGCGCCGAACGGTCCATACTGATCCGCGGCTCTATCTTGACAACGAACTTCTTGCTGTGGTGGAGACCCACAGGTTTTTGCGTGTAGCTTTTGATTCCTGGTTGACTTGGCTGCCTCATATTCGGCAGCTTAACCAGGCATATTGACGGTATCTAAATGCTATGAGATGCTTGTGCCACACCAGCTGGGGCGCCATCCGATCTACCCTGTTACGCCTCTACCAGGCGTTAATCCAGTCCCGTCTGGATAATGGGAGCCTGGCTTGTGTCTCAGCATTCCTGTCTGGATTGCGGGTGATGGACCCAATACTACACAGCGGAACACGAAGTGTGACTGGTGCCTTCCGGACCAGCCCTGTGGACAGCATACTAGTGGAGGCAGGTGTCCCTTCCCTGCGGTTACGGCGCCAACGTTTGCTGGCCGCTTATGCTGCCCATGTTTTTAGCTTGCCCGGACATCCAAACTATCGTCTCCTGTTCCCGCAATCGGTCTTCCATCTACCAGAACGTCGGCTCTGGTCAGGTTCTACAATCGCAGTCCGCTTCAAAGACCTTCTCTCTGGGCTTAGGGTTTTGACTGTTCCACCTCCTTTCTGGGCCACTTTGCTTACACCCCCATGGTGTGTTCCTCGCCCTTGCCTTCGGCTCGACTTGGCACAGGGCGCGATGGACTCATTCCCTACTGAGGCCTTCCGCTGCTGCTTTTATTCCATCCTCGCCAAGTATCAGGGCTTTGGCGTTGTATACACTGACAGTTCGATGGTTGCTGGTCGTGTCGGTTATGCGATAACTCTAGGGGATCATTCCGAACAACGTTCCTTGCCGGATGGCATCAGCATTTACACTGCTGAGCTGGTCGCCATCTTTCGTGCCCAGGAGTATATTCACTCCTGCTCAGGTGAGTTCTTCGTTATCTGTAGCTATTCCCTGATCGGTTTACGAGCTCTCGACCAGTGTTTCCCTCGTTCTGGGTCTGGTGATAACGGGCAAGAGTATGCAGCGACGTTTGGATAGCTGTGGCCTCTCTGTGGTCTTTGTGTGGACCCCCAGTCATGTTAATATCCCGGGCAATGAACATGTTGACCGCCTGGCCAAACAGGCCGCCATCGAACCCACTCTAGACAATGGCCTCCTGGAGACAACTTTGCGTCGTAAAACTGCCCTCAAGTCAATCTCCCTTTGAGACACTGAATGGCGCGGTCTGGCCACCCCTAACAAACTCCGTGCCGGGAAGGAGACGACGACTGTGTGGCACCTCTCCTTGCTAGTCTCTCGAAGGAGTCTGTCGTCCTCTTCCGATTGTGTATTGGGCACACACGGATGACCCACGGCCACTTATTGCGCCGTGAGGACCCTCTCTCTCTGTCGCTGCGGCTCGGCATTGACAGTGGTCCACGTTTTGTTGGCCTGTCCACTTTTACCTGTGCTCGAGCAGACGTTTGCGCTGCCTGATACGCTCCCTGCCCTTTTAACTGACAATGCTATGTCTAGCTTAGTTTTACGTTTTATTCGAGCAGGGGTTTATCATTTAATCTGAGTTTTTAGGGTTGATTCTGGCTTTTGGCCTCCGATTTTAAACTGAGTTTTTAATGTGTTCTCGGTGGTTGGCTTTCCTTTTTTTCTCTATGGTCGGCCAACCACCGTCACACTCGGTGTGTTTTAATTTGTCTGTTCTCTGTCGGAGTATTTCTTGTCCTGTGTCTTCTTCCGTCTTTCCTGTTGTTCGTTTTTATTCTCTTTGGGTGGTTTTATTTTTTTTGGAAAAAGGGACCGATGACCTTCGCAGTCTGGTCCCTTTAACCCCACAAACCAACGAACCAACTAGTGGTTGCCATGCTGAGGACAAACGCCAGTACAAAGATGTGGCAGCAGGCTTCTTTCTAACGAAGTTGTTGAGAAAGTGGAATGGCGAAAACTGTCACGTGGGGTGATATATTATTCAGCAGCAACATGTCTTCATTGAAACGATTTTCAATGAGTAGGCTGCAATAATCATTAGCTGACATGTATAACACATGCTGCACAAATACGATACGAAGTAGTTGTCCACATTTATGAAATTTTGTCTATGAAGTTCGTATGTAGATGGCATTTTTTAAATTTCCTGAGACAATTTTTAAAAGTTGTATGACCATCTGTTTTAGAATATTTGCTTATATGGTTTTAGACTGCATATTGCTAATTCACATCCTTTTGACACTATGGCTCATAGTATTATTGTTTTAAATTCCTCCCATTCTCATTAATTTCATTTGTTTATATGACTGGCAGTCATAAATTGTTTGGTGAAATAAAATGATAAATGAAAGATAAAATATTTCCTAAAAGTCTTAATAATTTAAAGAAAGACAGAAGAATGAACATTCGAAAGCAGATCATCGAAAAGCTCAAAGAAATGTTTGTCTTTGAATTGAAGTTGTGCATTTAAAACAGCTAATGGATTAGAAGAAATTGAAGTTTTTTTACTTCACAAAACTAAAGTATTTAGCAGTAATCCTTTTGGCACAGTATGTAATATTTTCAAATTGTTAGATATCAGAATGATTGTATCCATCAAGATGTTGACCAAATATTGATTTGGTACTTGTTTTCAGAAACATACTACTGGTACTGCGTGTTAGAAAGTTACGGTCAGTTTGGCCAATATACTGTTTCTCACGGTCATTATATATTATTTTGTTAACGCCTGACTTTTGGTATATATTTGATTCCCCTATTGTGTGTTTTTCACCTGTAGTTGGTTATTGGTTTTAAATGCTACTGTCGTGCTTGAATTCTTAAATAATG
This sequence comes from Schistocerca gregaria, assembly GCF_023897955.1. Lineage (NCBI taxonomy): Eukaryota > Metazoa > Arthropoda > Insecta > Orthoptera > Acrididae > Schistocerca > Schistocerca gregaria. Next base: position 140,794,015 of record NC_064925.1, on the reverse strand, counting down.
AGATGGGACATGGATATACTAAAAGAACCAGAGGTTGTACAGAGTTTCAGGGAGAGCATAAGGGAGCAATTGACAGGAATGGGGAAAGAAACACAGTGGAAGAAGAATGGGTAGCTTTGAGGGATGAAGTAGTGAAGGCAGCAGAGGATCAAGTAGGTAAAAAAAGAGGGCTAGTAGAAATCCTTGGGTAACAGAAGAAATATTGAATTTAATTGATGAAAGGAGAAAATATAAAAATGCAGTTAATGAAGCAGGCAAAAAGGAATAGACGTCTCAAAAATGAGACCGACAGGAAGTGCAAAATGGCTAAGCAGAAATGGCTAGAGGACAAATGTAAAGATGTAGAGGCTTATCTCTCTAGGGGTAAGATAGATACTGCCTACAGGAAAATTAAAGAGACCTTTGGAGAAGAGAGAGCCACTCGTATGAATATAAAGAGCTCAGATGGAAACCCAGTTCTAAGCAAAGAAGGGAAAGTAGAGGGGTGGAAGGAGTACATAGAGGGTCTTTACAGGGGTGATGTACTTGAGGACAATATTTTGGAAATAGAAGAGGATGTAGGTGAAGATGAAATGGGTGATATGATACTGCGCGAAGAGTTTGACAGAGCACTGAAAGACCTGAGTCGAAACAAGGCCTTGGGAGTAGACAACATTCCATTAGAACTACTGACGGCCTTGGGAGAGCCAGCCCCGACAAAACCCTACCATCTGGTGAGCAATCTGTATGAGACAGGCGAAATACCCTCGGACTTCAAGAAGAATATAATATAATAATTCCAATCCCAAAGAAAGCGAAGGCTGAGAGATGTAAAAATTACCGAACTATCATTTTAATACGCCATGGCTGCAAAATACTGACTCGAATTCTTTACAGACGAATGGAAAAATTGGTAGAAGCCGACCTCGGGGAAGATCAGTTTGGATTCCGTAGAAATGTTGGAACACGTGAGGCAATACTGACCTTACGACTTATCTTAGAAGCTAGATTAAGGAAGGGCAAACCTACGTTTCTAGCATTTGTAGACTTAGAGAAAGCTTTTGACAATGTTGACTGGAATGCTCTTTCAAATTCTGAAGGTGGCAGGGGTAAAATATAGGGAGCGAAAGACTATTTACAATTTGTACAGAAACCAGATGGCAGTTACAAGAGTCGAGGGACATGAAAGGGAAGCAGTGGTTGGGAAAGGAGTGAGACAGGGTTGTAGCCTCTCCTTGATGTTATTCAATCTGTATATTGAGCAAGCAGTAAAGGAAACAAAAGAAAAATTTGGAGTAGGTATTAAAATTCATGGAGAAGAAATAAAAACTTTAAGGTTCGCCGATGACATTGTAATTCTGTCAGAGACAGCAAAGGACTTGGAAGAGCAGTTGAACGGAATGGACATTGTCCTGAAAGGAGGATATAAGATGAACATCGAAAGCAAAACGAGGATAATGGAATGTAATCGAATTAAGTCAGGTGATGCTGAGGAATTAGATTAGGAAATGACACTTAAAGTAGTAAGGGAGTTTTGCTATTTGGGGAGCAAAATAATGATGGTCGAAGTAGAGAGGATATAAAATGTAGACTGGCAATGGGAAGGAAAGCGTTTCTGAAGAAGAGAAATGTAACATAGAGTATAGATTTAAGTGTCAGGAAGTCACTGATGAAAGTATTTGTATGGAGTGTAGCCATGTATGGAAGTGAAACATAGACGATAAATAGTTTGGACAAGAAGAGAATAGAAGCTTTCGAAATGTGGTGCTACAGAAGAATGCTGAAGATTAGATGGGTAGATCACATAACTAATGAGGAAGTATTGAATAGGATTGGGGAGAAGAGAAGTTCGTGGCACAACTTGACCAGAAGAAGGGATCGGTTGGTAGGACATGTTCTGAGGCATCAAGGGATCACCAATTTAGTATTGGAGGGCAGCGTAGAGGGTAAAATCCCCCCTGCGTGTCTGGGGGTTAGAATAGGCCCGAGGTATTCCTGCCTGTCGTAAGAGGCGACTAAAAGGAGTCCCTCCCCCTCAAGGCGGTAGTTAGCGCCTGCGTCCGGCGACGGACGGTTTCCCGACCTATATTTGCGTTCATTTTGGTTTTTCACTTCTTCTGGTTCCTTCCTTCCTTCCTTCCTTCCTTCCTTCCTTCCTGCCTTCCTTCCTGCCTTCCTTTGGTTGGTGCCGCCAACCTTTGGTTGGTTGGTGCCGCCTGCCAACCTTTGGTTGGTTGGTGCCGCCTTCCTTCCTTTGGTTGGTTGGTGCCGCCTTCCTTCCTTTGGTTGGTTGGTGCCGCCTTCCTTCCTTTGGTTGGTTGGTGCCGCCTTCCTTTGTTCTTCTCCATCTCACTGTCTTACTTTTCTCATTACCTCCTTCTCATTGCCTCAAGGCCAACCCACGCGTTCGCATGCGTAGCCGGTGATGGGGTAACGCGTAATTCCCCGCACTGGATAGACAAGTAAGGCACGCACGTACCCCCTGGTAAAGGCCAGGCCCAGGGAGGGGTGATTGCCTGAGCTGACACCTTCCGACCGTGCCGATTGGTCCTTCCGTCCATTTCTCGGGAGGTGTGACCTGAGGTGTGAACAATCACCTAAGGCGGGAGTGCCCTCTTAGAGGGTCCCCACAAGGAAGGAGCACGCCATCGGAGACGCTGGCAATCATGGGGATTCCTCCGCAATGGATTTCTTTTCTTCTCTCTCGACTTCTGCCCACAAACGGAAACTTGACCAGCCACCAGTGACAAAAGTACTACCGCCTGCCCCACAGTTCCTCGTAGTTCCTCGTAGTTTCTCGATCTGAGGACGGAAAGGATTTTTCCTCTGTCAACCCTTTCGTTATCCAGAAGGGCGTAGATGCCATAGCCGGATCTGTCAAGTCTTGTACCAGGTTGCGTACTGGTACCTTGTTACTAGAAACTGAGAGCGCCTTTCAGGCACAAAAACTGCTTTGGGCCACACTCCTGTACACGTTCCCTGTCCGGGTGGAGGCTCGCCGCACTTTGAATTCGTCTCGTGGAGTGGTCTATGCTAGATGACTCGACGGATTGACTGACGAGGAGATTGTCATTCCTCGCTGAGCAGGGCGTGACGGCTGTCGATAGGGTCATGAAAAAGGTCAACAATGACCTTGTACCGACCCGGACACTTTTCTTGACCTTAGGTAGTGTTCAGCTGCCGTCGCGCATCGAAGCGGGCTACAAGGTTATCTCTGTTCGCCCCTATGTCCTGACACCTACGCGCTGCTACCAGTGTCAGCGTTTTAATCACACTCACCAGTCTAGTTCCAATGCGGCTAAATGTGTGACTTGTGGCAGGGATGTCCATGAGGGTGAATGTCCACCTCCGTCTCCTCGTTGTGTGAACTGTCACGGTGACCATGCAGCGTCCTCCAGCGACTGTCCCGTCTACAAGGAAGAACGCTGTATCCAAGAAATTCGGGTCAAAGAGAGAGTCTCCACCTCGGCTGCTCGCAAGCTATTCGCTAGCAGGAAGCCCACGTTGCTCCCAGCGGGGATGTACAGTACTGTCCTCGCCTCTCCTCGGACTACCAGGGAGGTGGCGAGGCAGACATGCGATCTGACCTTCAGCACTACGGTCGTCCGTTGGGCCAGTGCTAAGATCGCCCGGTCGACGTCTCCTCTTCCTCCCGTCGCCCCTCCGACACCAGCACTTTTATCAGCTTCTGCCAGGACGAAGACCCAGAAGTCAGATGCACGGGTCTTCAAGAAGGAACCGTCTCGTGCAGACCTTCTACGTACCTCGAACCCTCAGCCATCGACCAATCCTTCCACAAAACGGCCTTCCAAGAAGGCTCATAGGAAGCACAGTTCTCCTTCCCCGCCACGGCGCATTTCTCCTTCTGCGCCCCCCAGCGGTTGCCGCCCCAGGTCGTCATCGGTTTCGCCTGGCCGCACCGCTGGTAGCCGAACATCTGGCCGTTCACCAGTGGAGGAAGCTCCCCCTTCTGACCATCTTCACAAGATGGCCGATGAACCTCTAGAACAAATGGATGATGACTGTCCGCCTCCTGCTAGCGGCGGCAGTGCTCGCTCGAAGCCGGGCCCTCAGCGGCCTTCTCGATGACCCCTTCTTGCGCCTTCTTCTTCTCACGATGGCACTTATTCACTGGAATATTCGCAGCATTTGTTCCAACCGAGAGGACTTGAAATTGCTGCTCCATTCGCACCGTCATCTCGTCGTAGCCCTCCAGGAAACGAAGCTACGCCCATGCGATGAAATTGCCTTGGCACACTACACCTCTGAGCGTTTTGACTTACTCCTGTGGCAGGTATTCCGGCTCATGGAGGGGTTATGTTGCTGGTCCGCGATGATATCTACTATGATCCCATCACATTGCACACCGGCCTGTAGGCAGTTACCGTTCGCATTACTCTCCCCACTTTTACATTTTCCATCTGTACTGTTTACACTCCATCGTCGTCTGCTGTTACCAGGGCAGACATGCAGCAAATTATTGCTCAGCTCCCTGCACCATTTTTGTTAACTGGAGACTTCAATGCTCACCATCCTCTTTGGGGCTCTCCAGCATCCTGTCCGAGGGGCTCCCTGTTAGCAGATGTTTTCAAACAGCTCAATCTTGTCTGCTTGAATACTGGCGCCCTTACTTTCCTTTCAGACACCTCTCACACGTCTTCCCATTTAGACCTCTCTGTATGTACTACCCAACTTGCACGCCGGTTTGAGTGGTATGCGCTTTCTGATACATATTCGAGCGACCACTTCCCGTGTGTTATCCATCTCCTGCATCATACCCCCTCTCCGTGCTCACCTAGTTGGAACATCTCCAAAGCAGACTGGGGCTCTTCTCTTCCAGGGCGACCTTTCAAGATCAAACCTTCACAAGCTGCGATTGCCAGGCCGCACACCTCACGGAAGTCATTCTCACTGCTGCTGAATATTCCATCCCTCACACTACTTCTCCACGCCGCGTACCGCTCCCCTGGTGGACCGCAGCATGTAGACGCCTTACGTGTCGTCGACGTGCTTTACGAACCTTTAAACGCCACCCTACAGTGGCGAATTGTATCACTTACAAACGATTACGTGCGCAGTGTCGTCGTATTTTTAAAGAAAGCAAGAAAGCCAGCTGGGCTGCCTTCACAAGCACCTTCAACAGTTTTACTCCTTCTGTTGTATGGGGTAGCCTGCGCCGGCTATCTGGCACTAAGGTCCACTCAAAAGTTTCTGGCTTGACGGTCGCGAATGACGTCCTTGTGGGCCCTGAGGATGTCTCCAATGCCTTCGGCCGCTTTTTCGCAGAGGTTTCGAGCTCCACTCATTACCCCCCTGCCTTGTTCCCCCGAAAGCAGGCAGAGGAGGCTCGGCCACCTAATTTCCACTCCTCGAATTGTGAAAACTACAATGCCCCATTCACCATGCGGGAACTCGAAAATACACTTGCCCGGTCACGGTCCTCTGCTCCGGGACCTGATTCTATTCATATTCAGATGCTGAAGAACCTTTCTCCTGCGGGTAAAGGTTTCCTTCTTGGTACTTACAATCGCATCTGGATTGAGGGACATGTTCCCGCATGCTGGAACGAGTCTATTGTTGTACAGTTTCTAAGCCGGGGAAGGACAAGCACTTGCCTTCCAGTTATCGACCCATCTCGCTTACCAGCTGTGTCTGTATGGTGATGGAGCGAATGGTTAACTCTCGGTTGGTTTGGCTGCTCGAATCTCGACGCCTACTTACCAATGTACAATGTGGATTTCGTAGGCGCCGCTCTGCTGTAGACCATTTGGTTACCCTGTTAACCTTCATTATGAATAACTTCTTGCGGAAGCGCCCGACCGCGGCTGTGTTCTTTGATTTGGAGAAGGCTTACGACACCTGTTGGAGGGCGGGCATTCTCCGCACCATGCATACATGGGGCTTTCGCGGTCGCCTCCCTCTTTTTATTCGTTCCTTTTTAATGGATCGACAGTTCAGGGTACGTGTGGGTTCTGTCCTGTCAGACACCTTTCGCCAGGAAAATGGGGTGCCACAGGGCTCCGTTTTGACCGTCGCTCTCTTCGCCATATCGATCAATCCAATAATGAATTGCCTCCCAGATGATTTATCAGGCTCCCTTTTCGTGGACGATTTTACCATCTATTGCAGCGCGCAGCGTACATGTTTCCTGGAGCGCTCTTCAGCGTTCTCTTGACCGTCTTTACTCCTGGAGTGCCGCCAATGGCTTCCGTTTTTCTGCCGAGAAAACGGTCTGTATTCACTTCTGGCGCTACAAAGAGTTTCTGCCACCGTCCTTACGACTCGGCCCGTTGCTCTCCCATTCGTGGAGACAACAAAATTAAGTCTTAAATTTGACAGGAAACTTAGTTGGTCTCCACATGTGTCATATTTGGCTTGACGTTGTACCCGTTCTCTAAATGTCCTCCGTGTTCTCAGTGGCACGTCGTGGGGAGCGGATCGAACCGTCCTACTTCGCCTATATCGGTCGATCGTCCGCTCCAAGCTGGATTATGGGTGCTTTGTATACTCCTCTGGACGGCCGTCCATCTTACGCCGCCTCAATTCCATACAACATCGTGGTTTACGGCTTGCGATCGGAGCGTTCTATACTAGTCGCGTCGAGAGTCTTCATGCTGAAGCCGGTGAATTGCCACTCACCTACCGGTGCGATATGCTGCTTTGTCGTTACGCCTGTCGGCTTCTGTCAATGCCCGAACACCCATGGTATCGTTCCTTTTTGGACGACTCTCTTGACCGTCAATACGGATTGTATGTCTCTGTCCTGCTACCCCCTGCAGTACGCCTTCGTCGTCTCCTTCAACACTTTGATTTTTCACTCTCTGCAACCTTTAGAGTGGGCGAGAGCCACACGCCACCTTGGCTCCAGGCTCAGGTTCGCGTTCACCTTGACCTCCGCTCGCTCCCAAAGGAGGTTACCCCCGGTTCAGTATACCACTCCCGTTTTGTCAAACTTCGTTCGAAGTTCATTAATATGACCTTCATTTATACGGATGGCTCTAAGACCAATGACGGGGTCGGCTGTTCTTTCATTGTCGGTGCACAAAGTTTCAAATACCGGCTACATGGCCATTGTTCGGTCTTCACAGCTGAGCTCTTTTCCCTTTATCAGGCTGTTCTTTACGTCTGCCGCCACCGACATTCTGATTATGTCATCTCCTCCGATTCTCTGAGCGCCATCCACAGCCTCAGTGATCCGTATCCGGTTCACCCTTTCGTGCACCGGATCCAACGCTCTCTTCAGCTGCTGGTGGACGACGGGTCTCCAATTAGCTTTATGTAGGTTCCTGGCCATGTCGGTATCCCTGGGAACGAAGCTACAGATGCCGCGGCCAAGGCTGCGGTCCTCCAGCCTCGGAGGGCTTCTTGTTGTGTCCCTTCATCAGATTGTAGCACGATCATTTGTCGGTGCATTTTATCGCTGTGGCATGCCGATTGGGCTGCACTTAGGGACAACAAGCTTCGGGCCTTGAAACCTCTTCCCGTAGCTTGGACGTCCTCCTCATGTCCTTCTCGGCGGGAGGAGGTCGTTTTGGCCCGGCTGCGAATTGGACACTGCCAGTTCAGCCATCGCCATCTGCTGACGGCAGCGCCGGCGCCGTTCTGTCCATGCGGGCAATTGCTGACGGTCTGCCACGTTTTAACGTCCTGTCCGGATTTTACTACGCTGCGTCTTTATCTTGGCCTGCCATGTACTCTGGATGCCATTTTAGCGGATGACCCAGGAGCTGCTGCTCGCGTTCTTCGTTTTATCAACTTGACACACCTCTCTAAGGACGTTTGATTATGCTGTAGTTTTTAATCCCATGTCTGTTAATACGTCTTTCATAGTGTTGTCCCTTTTAGTTGCTGTTTTAACCTTGTGCCTCGCGGTACATTCCTAAATTAGTCAGGACGCTAATGACCATTGTAGTTGTGCGCCCTAAAACCACAAAAAAAGAGGGTAAAAATCGTAGAGGGAGACCAAGAGATGACTACACTAAGCAGATTCAGAAGGATGTGGGTTGCAGTGGGTTCTGGGAGATGAAGCAGCTGGCACAGGATAGAGTAGCATAGAGAGCTGCATCAAACCAGTCTCAGGACTGAAGACCACAACAACAACATATAAATTCCAAAAAGGGATTTACAAAAAGGACATACAAGAAACAAATGATAGTGTTAGCTATTTTATCTGAAATAGGTCCCATGTAATTTTCGATGTAACTGATCAACCCGATGGGAATTAAAATTGTTAGCAACTGCTTTCTGTTGTAATGTATCAATTTCATCTCCTGCTTCTGTAAAGTTTGAAAGGGAGGAGACGAGGTATTGGCTTCAAGTAAAGCTGTGAGGACGGGGCGTGAGTCATGATTGGTGATCACTTGCCCGCGAAAGGCAAAGGTCCCGAGTCAGTCTCGGTCCAGCACAGAGTTTTAATCTGCCAGGAAGTTTCACATTAGCGCACACTCCGCTGCAGAGTGAAAATCTAATTCAGACGAGATGATTTCGTATGAAACACTGCTGCTCTTGAAAAGGCAAATATGTACAGTACAGAAGCCAGCTTTATTGATCACCAACTCAGATGCACTGGGCAAGTGCAGCGGATGAGAAACAACAGAAATCGTCGACAAATTTTGTGTAATGAAGTGAGTGTAGGTAGAAGGCCCGTGGTGCTGCTCTGTAGTGCTGGAAGGATTAATTCACGGAGAATTTAGAAAGGTTTCATCAGTGACGCAGTTAACTGGTGTGTCACTGCAGAATATTGTAATCACTGTCCCACAGCTACTTCAGCTGATGTCTTACATTTTGGGCAGCAACGTAGGAGGGAGGAAAATGAAAAACATCAGAGATGCAAACTATTTCAGGCCCAGCCACATCCTTCACCCCTTTTATGGTGTGTAGTGTACTGCATGTGGCAGCATATGTCTGCTAGGACTGGCCTGCTAAGCCATGAAAGGCATCTCTAAACCTGAACTTCGATACAATAAAGGAAATACAAGAGAGAATGGAAACTCGGTTACGAGTACCAACCTACGACGAATTTGTTACATGGTGCCGTTTGAAACTGACATGTGTCTTACCATTCATGACCACCGCAATTTGGTAAATTTTGACTGTAAAAGTGTAGTTGCGTGGTTTGGTATGTAATTAAACAAAAGTTATATTGAAAGTGGTGGGCACGCAATAGGGGATACCGTCATATACTAAAATATTTTACTAAGTTACCGAGGATTGAGCAGCATGACACAAAGTGTCCCTTGAACAGCTGTGTCGTAACATACCGCTAGGAAGTATAACAGTGTACTGGAATAAGTACCGCGACCACTCTTGGTCAACTGGCTTGTGATAAAATGCTTTATATGTCTCGCGAATGTAAATAATGTACTGTGTCACTTTCGTAGAAGAATACATCATCGGTGAATGTCAGGAAGGATAAGAAGAATTCTTATTTCTTTATTTAATACGCAAGGTTCTTAGAGACGTAATAATGGTCTTTCTCTTACAAGTGAAAGGCTATACGGAAAACACAAATTTTTACAATTGTAATGAAATGTTACGATATTGATCTTACGGCTTACCTTCATATAACTTACAATAACGACTAAGAAGAGCCCATGCACTGCTTTACATCTTTTTCTATCAAAGTGCCAGCAACGAACATCCGTATTAAATGCTAACAATAATTAAATGCTAACAATAATTAAATGCTAACAATAATTAAATGCTAACAATAATTAAATGCTAACAATAATTAAATGCTAACAATAATTAAATGCTAACAATAATTAAATGTTAACAATAATTAAATGTTAACAATAATTAAATGTTAACAATAATTAAATGTTAACAATAATTAAATGTTAACAATAATTAAATGTTAACAATAATTAAATGTAATAGTTTTTCGTGACATTGTTTCACATGTAATGCTGCAATAGATAAAATTCCAGTTTATATGCGGTCTCCCATTTTCCTCAGTAGCAATAGCAGCCCTAGAACAACCTCCGGATAAAATGCTTGGTCCTGCACACTTACTTACTCGAATCATTTATATTATTATTTAGAAATAATCATTGGTTTAGAAACGTTAAAAGAAACAACATACAAGACTGTGAGAGCATTTCTTCTCAGAAATAACTAATTTAGCAATAAATCAGCAGAATAATAGGATATCTGAGGCAGGGTCTTGTTTACTATGAGGAGTTGGCTACTGCTGCCTTTAAGCAGACCTGTCGAATATCGTTGTTTTGATTTCCAAAGCGCTGGTTGTAACTATGAGAATTTTGTAGTTTTATTGTCTGTTTTCATTGTGCTTCCTGGTATTTGTTTCATTCACGAGCAACCAGTGGCAGAATCTGAAACACTGTATCGGAGTAGGTAGTGGTTTATTAAGTTTAGAAAAAAATAGAACGAAACTGGTCTACGGTGTTTGTCAGAATTTCATACACTAAGCCAGACTTCCACTGCAGAATCGTTGTAGTATCTCGGAGAATTTTATCAATGCAAAGAATTTCCTTTTACATTGCGAAGATAATAACTGAAATCAGTAACCATTAATTTTTGCTATAAAGACCGCAACAAACTGCTAGAGAATACTCAGAGCTAATATCGAAAATGCTGTGAGGAACTCGGGATATTCCTGGAGTGCGATCCAGATAAATGTCGTACCGCAGAGCCATATGATAGGATTATTTGGGACGTAACCACGATTAAAAATGGTGCGCGAAAAGCACCCATAGAGGCTAATAGTGACAAATTCAGCTTTGGAACTGAAATAGCGCAATTCAGTTTACGGCGGCCCCTCTACTCTTCAGGTATTTTTCAGTGATTAACCATAAATATTGCTCGAGGGGCAATGTGCCCCAGGACTTTATTCCATTTTAGTGGGAGGTGATCCTGCTGTTGCTTTCGACATAGCGGAAACTTTATTCCACTGACGCTCAACCTAGGACGCTCGGATTATCGCGAACCTAGCTCTGTGACGCAGTATGCGGTACTCGGGCAGTGTTATCTGTCGTGGCATGTTGTCACTACATCAACAAATACTCTAGTTTCATGATTGCTATATCTGAATCGGGAAACTGTAAATGCTACGGGGATTATGATCAAGTGATTAGCAAGTCAGTTGGGCTATGGTAGGTTGCCTCAATGTTCCTAAAATCAGGGTTGTTTGTATACAACCCTGTGAACACGGATGTTGTCATATTGGAAGATGGGAGTGTGAACAGAATACTTATTTTGGAGGAGGAGGAGGAGAAGGAGGAGGAGGAGGAGGAGGAGAAGGAGAAGAAGGAGAAAGGTCTAACCCTCGACGGCAAGAAATATGATCTGAGATTTATCCCTCCATGGCCACTCCATGGGAGGAACGCATGGCTAAGCAGTGAAGATTATGTAACCCGGTACCTTGTTTGTACGCAGGATGATGGTCAATCTTTTATGCTTTTTGTGGAGCGTTTAGAGGAAAAGTTCGGGGTGGTGGAGGCATTGTCCAAAATGCGCTCTGGGTTACTACTCATCAAAACAGCATCCTCTGCCCAGTAACGGAGGTTGCTCGCTTGTGACAAGTTGGGGGATGTTTGTCAGCATCACGCCCCATAAGAGTTTCAACATGGTTCAGAGTATAATCTTCTACAGGAATCTTCTTCTGCAGTCCGACGATGAACTACGCGCCAACCTCGAACGACGAGGTGTTCACTTCATCCGGCGCGCCCATCGGGGTCCGAGGGATACTCAGGTAGCCACCGGTCATCTTGGCCTTCGAGGGTGACGTCTTACCCGAAAAGGTTGAGGTGATGGTTTACTGTTGCAATGTGAAGCCATATATCCCTCCTCCGATGCGGTGTTTTAAATGCTGGAAGTTTGGGCACATTTCATCCCGCTGTACTTCCAGCATCAAGTGTCGAGATTGTGGACGTCCTTAGCATACCAATACTCCATGTGCCCCGCCTCCTATCTGTGTTAACTGCGGAGAACACCATTCCTGCTGCGCGCAGGACTGTAGGATATTTCAGAAGGATAGGAATATAATGGAATATAAGACCCCGAGCAGCCTGACCTACCCCGAGGATAGTCGGAAATACGAGCGGCTACATCCTGTGCCAATGACATCAACTTATGCCAGTCACGGCACGTACAGTTGCCTCTGTTATGTCCGAATTTGTGGGGCCCCTTGGTTGTGGGGGCACTTCACTCCCTGTTTCTCCTGCTCCATCTCCTTCAGGAGCAACACCACCCCAACCATTGATGACATTAGTTCACCCTTCGCAGCCGGAGAAGTGAGACTTCGATTTGCAGCCCTAGCTGCAGTGTAGTGTGCATGACGACCTGTGTGGCAGTGACCACTTTCCGATCTTTCTGTCACTGCCACAGCGTCAGATGTCTGGGCGGCCTTGTAGGTAGGCCATGAATAAGGCATTGCTTCCCTGTATGCTATCCGTAAGGCACGCTCTTGGGCTGTAGCTCATGGATTCCAGTTTTCGGCAGCCAAGACTTGCGTTCCCCCCTGCGGGTTCGGTGGTAAGAATCTACATCTACATGACTACTCTGCAATTCACATTTAAGTGCTTGGCAGAGGGTTCATCGAACTACAATCATACTATCTCTCTACTATTCCACTCCCGAACAGTGAGCGGGAAAAACCAACACCTAAACCTTTCTGTTCGAGCTCTGATTTCTCTTATTTTATTTTGATGATCATTCCTACCTATGTACGTTGGGCTCAACAAAATATTTTCGCATTCGGAAGAGAAAGTTGGTGACTGAAATTTCGTAAAAAGGTCTCGCCGCGACGAAAAACGTCTTTGCTGTAATGACTTCCATCCCAACTCGTGTATCATATCTTCCACACTCTCTCGCCTATAACGTGATAATACAAAACGAGCTGCCCTTTTTTTTTGCACCCTTTCGATGTCCTCCGTCAATCCCACCTGGTAAGGATCCCACACCATGGAGCAATATTCTAACAGAGGCCAAACGAGTATAGTGTAAGCTGTCTCTTTAGTGGACTTGTTGCATCTTCTAAGTGTCCTGCCAATGAAACGCAACCTTTGGCTCACTTTCCCCACAATATTATCTATGTGGTCTTTCCAACTGAAGTTGTTTGTAATTTTGACACCCAGGTACTTAGTTGAATTGACAGCCTTGAGAATTCTATTATTTATCGAGTAATCGAATTCCAACGGATTTCTTTTGGAACTCATGTGGATCATCTCACACTTCTCGTTATTTAGCGTCAACTGCCACCTGACACACCATACAGCAATCTTCTCTAAATCGCTTTGCAACTGATACTGGTCTTCAGATAACCTTACTAGACGGTAAATTACAGCATCATCTGCGAACAATCTAAGAGAACTGCTCAGATTGTCACCCAGGTCATTTATATAGATCAGGAACAGCAGAGGTCCCAGGACGATCCCCTGGGGAACACCAGATATCACTTCAGTTTTACTCGATGATTTGCCGTCTATTACAACGAACTGCGACCTTCCTGACAGGAAATCACGAATCCAGCCGCACAACTGAGACGATACTCCATAGCTCCGCAGCTTGATTAGAAGTCGCTTGTGAGGAACGGTGTCAAAAGCTTTCCGGAAATCTAGAAATACGGAATCAACTTGAGATCCCCTGTAGATAGCGGCCATTACTTCGTGCGAATAAAGAGCTAGCTGCGTTGCACAAGAGCGATGTTTTCTGAAGCCATGCTGATTACGTGTCAATAGATCGTTCCCTTCGAGGTGATTCATAATGTTTGAATACAGTATATACTCCAAAACCCTACTGCAAACCGACGTCAATGATATAGGTCTGTAGTTAAATGGATTACTCCTACCCTTCTTGAACACTGGTGCGACCTGCGCAATTTTCCAATCTGTAGGTACAGATCTATCGGTGAGCGAGCGGTTGTATATGAGTGCTAAGTAGGGAGCTATAGTATCAGCGTAATCTGAAAGGAACCTAATCGGTATACAATCGGACCTGAAGACTTGCTCGTATCAAGCGATTTGAGTTGCTTCGCAACCCCTAAGGTATCTACTTCTAAGAAACTCATGCTAGCAGATGTTCGTGTTTCAAATTCTGGAATATTCCATTCGTCTTCCCTGGTGAAGGAATTTCGGAAAACTGCGTTTAATAACTCCGCTTTAGCGGCACAGTCGTCGGTAACAGTACCATCGGCACTGTGCAGCGAAGGTATTGACTGCGTCTTGCCACTTGTGTACTTTACGTACGACCAGAATTTCTTCGGATTTTCTACCAAATGTCGAGACAATGTTTCGTTGAGGAACATATTAAAGGCATCTCGCATCGAAGTACGTGCCAAATTTCGCGCGTCTGTAAATTTTAGCCCATCTTCGGGATTTCGCGTTCTTCTGAACTTCGCATGCTTTTTCCGTTGCCTCTGCAACAGCGTTCGGACCTTTTTTGTGTACCACGGGGGATCCGTTCCATCTCTTACCAATTTATGAGGTATGAATATCTCAATTGCTCTTGCTACTATATCTTTGAATTTGAGCCACATCTCGTCTACAGATGTCAGGAAGGAAGGAAGGAATGGAAATTGTCTTTTAGGAAGGCTTCTAGTGGCACTTTATCCGCTTTTTTAAATAAAATTATTTTGCGTTTGTTTCTGATGGATTTGAAAGAAACTGTATTGAACCTAGCTACAACGACCTTGTGATCACTAATCCCTGTATGTCATGATGCTCTCTATCAGCTCTGGATTGTTTGTGGCTAAGAGGTCAAGTGTGTTTTCGCAACCATTTACAATTCGCGTGGGTTCGTGGACTAACTGCTCGAAATAATTTTCGGAGAAAGCATTTAGGACAATCTCGGAAGACGTTTTCTGCCTATCACCGGTTTTGAACAAGTATTTTTGCCAACATACCGAGGGTAGGTTGAAGTCCCCACCAACTATAACCGTATGAGTGGGGTATTTATTTGTTACGAGACTCAGATTTTCTCTTAACTGTTCAGCAACTATATCATCGGAGTCTGGGGGTCGTTAGAAGGAGCCAATTATTAACTTAATTCGGCTGTTAAGTATAACCTCCACCCACACCAATTCGCACGGAGTATCTACTTCGACTTCACTACAAGATAAACCACTACTGACAGACACAAACACTCCACCACCAATTCTGCCTAATCTATCTTTCCTGAACACCGTCTGAGACTTCGTAAAATTTCTGCAGAACTTATTTCAGGCTTTAGCCAGCTTTCTGTACCTACAACGATATCCGCTTCTGTGCTTTCTATTAGCGCTTGAATCTTAGCGACTTCCCCAGCGCAACTACAAGAATTTACAACTATAATTCCGACTGTTCCTTGATCCAAGCACGTCCTGTAATTGCCACGCACCCTTTGACATTGCAGCCCACCCCGTACTTTCCCAAGGCCTTCTAACCTAAAAAAACCGCCCAGTCCACGCCACACAGCCACCGCTACCCGTGTAGCAGCCATCTGAGTTTAGTGAACTCCTGACCTATTCAGCGGAACCCGAAACCCCACCACCTTATGGTGCAAGTCAACGAATCTGCAGTCAACACGGTCGCAAAACCGTCTGAGCCTCTGATTCAGACCCTCCACCCGGTTCTTCAACAAAGGTCCGCAGTCGGTTCTGTCGACGATGCTGCAGATGGTGAGCTCTTCCTTCATCTCGTAAGCAAGACCGGCAGCATTCACCAAATCAGATAGCCGCTGGAATCCAGAGAGAATTTCCTCAGATCCAAAGCGACACACGTCATTAGTGCCGACATGTGCCACTACCTGCAGCTGGCTTCACCCTGTGCTCTTCATGGCATCCGGAAAGACCCTTTCCACATCAGGAATGACTCCTCCCGGAATGCACACGGAGTGCACACTGGATTTCTTCCCCGCCTTAGGCGCGTAATGAGGCCCCTTAGGGATACGGCGGCTAACATTGGAGCTCCCAACTACCAGTAAGCCCACCCTCTGCGATTGCCCGGACCTTGAAGGCTGAGAATGGTGCTCTGAAACACGGCAGGCAGCTGCATCTGGCTCAGCCAGAGACAGTGCCTGAAACCGGTTTGTCAGACGCACCGTGGAGGCTTTCTGATCAGCCTCCGGGGACGCCTTTTGCTGCCTGCCACGCCTTGGAACGACCTCCCAATCAACCACAGGCGAGGGCTCAGCCCCACTGCGGGCAGCAACCGGGGCAACCACAGCGTCAGACCGATCTGGGGACAGACGGGACGAGGTTGACATCCCCGTGATCCCCAAGTCCAGCTCCCCACAGTGGTGCCCATTGGCAACAGCCTCAAGCTGCGCGACTGAAGTCAGTGCCGATTGCAGCTGTGAGCGAAGGGATGCCAAGTCAGCCCTCATCCGAACATAGCAATCACAGTCCCTGTCCATTCTAATCGATGTTGAACAACAGTTACTGAAACACGAGTCCGTGCCTAGGTAACGCAAGCGAAACACGCAAAGAATGTATCAACTAACCTGTACAACTGCCTAACGACTGCGCTACAATCTGCTGAATTTACGATTACAGTAACTAAAACTCCCATTGTATTCCTGCCTGTCGTAAGAGGCGACTAAAAGTAGTCTCCAACTTTTCGGTCCTCTGTTGGGTTTGACCACCGTATCTCAAACTTATTCTGAAGAGCGAGTTGATTGGGGAAGGGCGCCTTACTTGGTGCATTGTGTACATATTGTGATCAGAGCTTTCGCCAGCTGCTTTGTCGTTGCATTGCAGTCCTGCCCGCTCTCTATCTCTTGGGCATGGACCCATTCCTGCGTGCACTTTCCACCTTGCATTGTGCAGTGCCACTTTCTGCACAGACGACGACTATGGACTACATGTCACCTAACATCCAGCACGGTGGCCAGTCCGTTGTGGTGGGGCCGCCATGTACCCTGTTGGTTGTAGCCCTCTGACAACACAGGGATCGCTCTACTGATGCCTGCGCCGTTTACTCCCCATGTATGCCAACGAGTAGATGCCTATCTCCCTGGGGAATTGGGACTCCTGGCAATGGCCATCCTGCCAGGTAGCCTTTGCTGTGGCTGGGTGGCGCCCGTGGGGAGGGCCCTTGGTCGGATTAGGTGGCATCAGGGCGGATGACCTGCAATGAAGCGTAGTACATCATCTCTCGCTAGCGGCCAGCCATCAACAGTCTCTAAGCGTTCCAAAGCTCACTTTAAGGCTAATGTGTATGACCCCAAATCGTTCCCCTTCCTGGCCAAACCATGGGAGGAACGAAAGTCTATGAATGAGAGCGAAAGGTATTCGCCCCGATATCTCGTCTGTACCAGAGCTGACGGGGAATCGTTTGTGCCTGTGAAGCCTCAGTTCTTTGTATAACATTTAGAGGAAAAGTTCGGGTAGGTGGAGGGCTTGTCTAAAATGCGTTCAGGGTCAGTTTTAATAAAAACAGCATCCTCTGCCCAGTCACTAGTCTTGCTCGCTTACTTTCACCCCACATAAAAGCTTACATATGGTCCAGGGAATTATTTTCCACAGAGATCTCCTTTTACTGTCCGATGACAAGCTGTGCGCCAATTTAGAGCGATGAGGGGTCCATTTCGTCCGGCGCCTCCTCCAGGGTCCGAGGGATCACAAAGTTGCCACCGGTGCCTTCATCTTGGCCTTCGAGGTTGACATGTTACCTGAGTAGGTCAAGGTGATGGTAGACCGTTGAGATGTCAAGCCATATATCCCTCCCCTCTTTGCGATGCTTCAAGTGCTGGAAGTTCGGCCATATGGCTTCTCGCTGTGCTTCCAGCCTCATATGTCGTGACTGTGGTCGACCCTCCCATCCTGATACTCCATGTGCCCCACCTCCGATCTGTGTCAACTGCGTGGAGCACCATCCCCCTTGCTCGCTGGACTGTAAGGTTCATCAGAAGGAGCGGAAAATAATGGAATACAAGACCCTTGATAGGCTGACCTACACTGAGACTATGCGTAAGTTTGAACGACTGCATCCTGTACGAATGACGTCCACTTATGCCGCCACTGTCCCTCCTGTTACAGTTCCTATAGCTGCACCACACACTGTTGGCTCTGAGCCAGAGAACCACACCACCCCCCCTTGATAGTGAGGGGCACTAAACTCCCTTTTGCTCCTGCTGCATCTACTTGCAGAGCAACACCCCCCCCCCCCTCCAACCATCTGGGACATCAGTATCCCCTTCCCAGCTGCAGAAGCGTAATACTTCTTCGGCTCCTCTCGCCAGGAAGGGGTCCCTTGGGGACCTCCCTTCGCAAGCTGCAGACAGCCGCAAGTGGCTGAAACAACCACCAGTCCCTGGTCTTAGGGCCTCACGGTCGTCAACTGTCCCTGAGATTGACCTAGTGAAGCCCTCCCAGCCTCAACCACCGAAGGCACAGCGAGAGAAACTGAAGAAGAGTCAAGGCTAACGACATTGCTGTGGCACCCATCCCACCACATCCTACAAGTTCTGCGTCTGAGGACGAGGTGGAGATTCTATAGTCCGCTGAGGACCTCGATCTCGCCAGTCCCTCAGACGCCATGGATAGCGCTAGCACTGGTGCTCAATTACAGGCAGCAGATGACCCAGCGGTGTAATCTGCCTTCCCAGTCCTGTCACGCCTTTCTCAGCCATGGACAACACCATCCTCCAGTGGAACTGCAGCGGTTTCTTCCACCATCTAGCTCAGCTCCAACAACTTATCAGCCTTCACCCTTATTTTGCGTTGCTCTTCAGGAAACTTTGTTTCCAGCAATGCGAACCATCGCCCTCTGTGGCTATCGGGGTTATTATAAGAACCGAGCATATATGTCCTGAACACTCTGCACAGCGAGTCTGTCCCTCTCCACACCTTTAGAGGCTGTCGCTGTTCGGGTGTGGACGCCACAGGCTGTTACCATCTGCAGTCCTTACCTTCCACCGGATGGTGATGTCCCACAGCATGTCCTGGCTGCTCTTATAGTGGAACAGTGCTCCTTGCCGGCTGGATGCAGTATTTTTACTGTGGAGCTGGTGGCCATATTGCGCGCTCTTGAGCATATGCGTTCCTGCTCAGGTACGTCCATCGTCATCTGCAGTGACTCCTTGAGCAGCATCCAGGCTATCGACCGCTGCTATACCTCTTCTCCTCTGGTATCATTTATTCAGGAGTCTGTTTCTGCCATTACCACCTCTTTTGGTGGTCTTTGTTTGGACGCCAGGGCTCTTTGGAATCCCGGGGAATGAAGGTGTCGACAGTCTGGCCAAAGGGGCGATCGGCGCCCCAGCTTTGGAGATCGGCCTCCCGGCTCGTGATCTGCACTTGGTGTTGCGCCGTAAGGTGCTTGGGATGTGGAATGATGAGTGGCGTGGCCTGACATCTCCGAATAAACTGCGGGATGTTGAGGAGACGACCAAAGTCCTCCCTGCGTGCGTCTCGCAGGGACTCTGTCATCCTGTGTCGGCTCCGCATCGGCCATACCTACCTGACGCACAGCCATCTTTTGCGTCAGGAGGATCCCCCCCCTGTGTTTATTTGGGTCCCAGCTGACGGTCGTCTCTGATTGCGCACCCTCCGGCAGTCTTTTAATCTCCTGGACACGCTGCCCTTGGTTTTATGCGACGATGCCTCCATGGCTGATGACGTTTTAAATTTTATCCGTGGTGGTCCTTTTTATGGTTCCATCTAGGGAGGTCCTGCACCTTTCCCTTTCTGTGTTTCTTTTCCTCGAGTCTCTCATAATTGGTTTCAGATTTTGGTGTTGGGGACTGGTAAGCACCTCCAGTCCTCTGTCACCGGAAGCTCTGGGCATACCTCAACGACCACCATGCGGCGCGGCGGTGGAATGTTGTGTGTCTCAGGGAGTGGAGATACTGGCTTGGCCGTCCGGATCGCGAGGATGGAATAAACCTGTATAAACAATCCCTCAATCTCAAGGTGTGCTGCGCGCCGATGGGATGCATGGCTGTTGAGGTAGCACAGTCAACAGCGGGAAACCTCTGGGGAACCTGCCGCACCTCAGTTGTATAAGGCTTACCTAGGCACGCGGGGCTCTGTCTAGGTGGACTTCTAGTTCCCTAGCTGCTCGTGGGACCGAGATGGATCCTTCGAAATCATCTTTTCCTCCTCCCAGCGGAAAGGGTGGGCCGCTGGAGGGTTCTAACACCCAGTCTCTGAAGAGGGTTCGTGCAGTCAGTCCCCTGACTGCAGCACATCTTTGACAAGTCCAGCCTTAGGTAACAGAATGCATTCTGGTAATCTGAATGTGTTTTTCATTGTGAAACGGAAGGAGGGTAGTTTCGAGAAGTTTTCGCCCTTCTATATACAAAAGGGATTGGAGGGCATCTGTGGCCTTGGTAGTGGAAACTCCCACTTCCCGGCAAGCAACTAACCTGCAAGCTGCTAAATGCCTTGGGGAGTATGCCATAGACACTGAACTTCACAGCACCTTGTTGTTATGACATGCTGGGATCTAGTTGACATTCCCAAGGAAGAACTGCAACGTGAGTGGGATCTGGAAGGTATCGTTGATGTCCAGCATATCATGAAGAGGGTTGATGGCAATCTTGTGAAATCCGACACTTTTCTTCTGACCTATAGTAGGACGAAACTTCCAGAACATATTAAAGCTGGCTTCCTTTGTCTTAGTGTGAGGCCTTATTTCCCGACCCCAATGCGCTATTTTAAATGCCAGCGTTTTGGGCATACCACCTTAGGATGTAAAGGCGAAGAGAGTTGTGGCAACTGTGGTAATGCTGCTCATGAAGGAGTTGGTTGCTCGTCTCTGGCTAAATGTATTAATTGCTCTGGGAACCACCCTGTTTGGAGTAGGGACTGCCGCATATTTTTAGAGGAACACAAAGTCCAGGAAATCAAAACAACCAAGCGAATCCCCTATGGTGAGGCAAAGAAGATCTGTAAGTCGATGCAACCTCCCACATTTGCTACATCTTTTGCATCGCTAGTTCAGAAGCCTACTCCAAAAGTCGATGCCTCAACGAAGATGGAGGTAGTGAGTGTTGGCACTAACACCTGCAGCTGTAAGTGCACTTGCAACACAGCCAGTGTTTCAGAGCCAGTAGCCCCTACTCGAACGGCACACAAAGGAACAGTGGTGAACTTGCTCCAGCCCCTGTCGCCTCCAACAGCTGAGGCTGTTCCCAAGCCCAGTGCGCCATTTACCACTCCCACATCAGCTCCCCCAAAGCCCACCAAACCACAGAAAGCTCCTGTACAACAGCAACAGCGTGTCTAATCCCGTGGTAAGCCGTCTGACCATGCGGCTGTTGTTTTACATGAGGCTTCATGTGCCTCTTCCCCAGAGTTGATGGAATACGACGTATGTGTGGGGCGATAGTCTCACCCCACACTTGCCCCTCCACCTGCTGCAGTCTCTCCGCCCTATCGGAGAAGCAGGATGAAGGTGCTACCCCCAACATAGACAGTGGTCAACCCTGAAAGAGTAGACAAACTTCCGCCACATCCCCCCCCTGTGGGTTCGGGGGTAAGAATAGGCCCACGGTATTCCTGCCTGTCGTAAGAGGCGACTAAAAGGAGTCTCAAATGTTTTGGCCTTGTGAGATGATCCCCTAACGGGTTTGACCTCCATCCTTCTAAATTTTCCGAAGAGCGAGCCGATTGGGGAAGGGCGCCTTACAAGGAGCGATGTGTCCATCATGCATTACCATCTCTAGCCAGGTTTGTCGTCATCGCTTAGCAGTCCCGCTCACCTACCATCTCTTGGGCGTGGATTTGTTCTTGGGTGCAGTTTATTGCAGTCTGCTATGCTGTGTCGCTTTATGCGCCAATGACGATATTGGACTACATCACCTGAAATCCAACATGGTAGCCAGTCCGTTGTGGTGGGGCCGCCATGTACCCTGTTGGTTGTAGCCCCTGACTACACAATGGCGCTTGCATCAGCAGAGCGATCCCTAACTCCCCACGTATGCCAAGGAGTAGATGCCTATCTCCTTGGGGCATTGGGACTCCCGGCAATGGCCGTGCTGCCAGGTGGTCGTTGCTGAGGCTGGGTGGCGCCCGTGGGGAGGGCCCTTGGTCGGAGTAGGTGGCATCAGGGCGGATGACCCGCAATGAAGCGTGGTACATCATCTCTTGCTGGCGGCCAGCCGCCAGCAGTCTCTAAGCGTTCCAGGGCTCAATACAACGCAACTACATATGACCCCAAATCGTTCCCCTCCCTGGCTACACCATGGGAGGAACGAAAGACTAAGGATGCCAGCGAACCATAGTCGCCCCGCTACCTGGTGTGTACGATAGCTGATGGTGAATCCTTTACATCCATGAAGCCTCAGTTCTTTGTCGAGCACTTGGAGGACAAGTTCGGGGAGTTGAGGGCTTGTCCAAAATGCGCTCGGTTTCGGTTTTGATCAAATCGGCGTCCTCCGCCCAGTCCCGCCGGTTACTAGATTGTCACAAGCTGGGGATGTTCCGGTTACAATCACGCCCCATAAGTCTTAATATGGTCCAGGGCATAATATTCCATCGGGACCTTCTATTGCAGTCCGATGACGAGCTTCGCGCCAATTTAGAGCGGCGAGGTGTTCACTTCGTCCGGCGCGTACATCGTGGTCCAAGGGATAAGCAGGTTGCCACCGGTGCCTTCATCTTGGCCTTCGAGGGTGATACTTTACCTGAGAAGGTCAAGGTGATGGTCTATCGTTGTGGCGTCAAGCCATATATCCCTCCCCCGATGCGGTGCTTTAAATGCTGCAAGTTTGGGGATATGTCTTCCCGCTGTACTTCCAGCCTCACATGTCAAAATTGTGGACGCCCATCACATCCCAATACTCCATGTGCTCCGCCTCCCATCTGTGTAAACTGCGGAGAGCACCACTCACCTTGCTCGCCGGACTGCAGGGTCTTCCAGAAAGAACGCAAAATCATGGAGTATAAGACCCTGGACTGCCTGACATACGCTGAGGCCAGGCAGAAGTTCGAACGCCTCCATCCTGTTCGAATGACTGCCTCTTACGCCGCGGCTGCTACTGTTATGGCCCCATTAGCTCCCCCTCAGACTGCCACCTCTCAGAGCTGAAATGCTACACCTGCCCCCTTGATGGTGGGGGGGGGCACTTCACTCCCTGCTGCTCCTGCACTACGTGCCTCAGGAGCAGCAACCCCCCAACCATCGGGGACATCAGTCCCCACTTCTAAGCTGGGGAAGCCTCAAACTCCCCCGGCTCGAATAGCACGGAAAGGGTCCCTTGGATCCCTTCCTTCCCAGGTTTCCGCCTCTGGGAAGGGTGACGTCTTCCAATGGAAGAAAAGCAGACCAGCGGCTGATCGCAGGGCTTCCCGCTCCTTCTCCGTCCTAGAGACTGACTCGCTGGAGCCCTCCCAGCCAATGAAACCCAACGACCAGAGAGACAAGACGAAGAAGAAGACCTCTAAGGCCAAGGACCACGCGGTGGCATCCACCCCACTGCTCCCTACAGGCTCTGCGTCCGAGGATAAGGTGGAGATCCGGGCGTCCGCTGAGGACCTGGATCTCGCCGGACCCTCAGACACCATGGAAGCAGATTGTACTGGTCCTCCATCGGTGGCAGCAGGTGACCCAGTGGCGTGATCTACCTCCTCGGCCCCTTCACGCCTTTTCGGACATGGACAAAGCGATACTCCAGTGGAACTGCAGCGCTTTTTTCCACCACCTTGCTGAGCTTCGCCAACTCATCAGCAGCCACCCTTCCCTCTGCATTGCCCTACAGGAAACTTGGTTTCCGGCAATGCGGACCCCTGCCCTACGTGGGTATCAGGGTTATTACAAGAACCGGGCAGCTTATGAGAGGGTATCTGGTGGAGTCTGCGTCTACATCCTTAACTCTGTCTACAGCGAATGTGTACCTCTTCACACACCTTTAGAGGCTGTCGCTGTAAGGATGTGGACGCCTCAGCCTATTACTGTCTGCAGTTTGTATCTTCCGCCAGATGGTGATGTCTCGCGTCATGTGTTGGCTGCATTGATAGCACAACTGCCTCCTCCTTTTGTGTTACTGGGCGACTTTAACGCCCATAACCCCCTGTGGGGTAGCGCCGCGATTACTGGCCGGGGTAAAGATGTCGAGACTCTTCTCTCGCAGCTTGACCTCTGCCTCTTAAACACGGGAGAGCCGACACATTTCAGCGTAGTCCATGGCACATTTTCGGCCATCGACCTTTCTATCTGCAGCCCCGGACTTTCACCATCCATCCACTGGAGTGTCCATGACGATTTATGTGGTAGTGACCATTTCTCCATCTTTCTGTCACTACCACAACGTCACTCTTCTGAACGCCCCTCCAGATGGTCTCTGAATAAGGCTGATTGGGGCTGCTTCTCCTCTCTCGCCACTATCGCACCTCCTTCCCCTGACACCATTGATGCGGTGGTTCAGTCGGTCACCACCGGCATCGTTTCTGCGGCGGCATCTGCGATTCCCTGTTCATCTGGGTCCCCTCGGCGGAGGACTGTGCCTTGGTGGGCGCCCGAGATCGCAGAGGCGATTAGAGATCGCCGGCGGGCTCTTCAACGCCATAAGTGGCAACCGTCCTTGGAGAACCTCATCGTTTTTAAACAGCTCCGTGCCCATGCCCGACGCCTTATTCGCCAACGGAAGCAGGAGTGCTGGGAACGGTATGTTTCCACCATTGGCGTCCGTACCTCTGCATCGCAGGTTTGGGCTAAGATTAGGCGACTCCATGGCTATCGGCCGCCTGTCTCTGTCCCTGGGCTTTCGCTGACTGGAGTGGTGTGTACTGACTCCGACACGATTGCGGACCGGTTAGCAGCGCATTTTGCTCAGTGTTCCGCATCTACGAATTACCCACTGGCCTTCCGCTCCCGGAAAGAGCGGTTGGAAAGTTGGAGGCTTTCCTTTCACACGCGCCACGCGGAGTCGTACAATGCTCCTTTCAGCTATTGGGAATTCCAGAGTGCACTATCTGCTTGCCCTGATACGGCTCCTGGGCCAGACCGCATCCACAGCCAGATGCTGAAACACCTCTCTGTGAATTGCCAGCGACGCCTCCTAGATGTTTTCAACCGCATCTGGGTTGAGGGTGTGTTCTCGTCTCAATGGCGAGAAAGCATCGTCCTCTCGTGTTGAAACCTGGCAAGAACCCGCTGGAGGTGGACAGCTACCGCCCCATAAGCCTCACCAACGTTCTTTGCAAGTTGCTAGAACGTATGGTGAGCCGGAGGTTGAGTTGGCTCCTCGAGTCTCGAGGCCTTCTGGCTCCGTCTCAGGGTGGGTTCCGTAAAGGCTGCTCTGCCGTCGATAATCTGGTCTCCCTAGAGTCTGCCGTCCGTACAGCCTTTGCACGCCGCCAACATCTGGTTGCGGTCTTCTTCGACATGGGGAAGGCGTACGATACGACTTGGCGATATCACATCCTGGCCACACTTGATGGGTGGGGTCTTAGGGGCCCGCTCCCGATTTTTATTCAGAATTTTCTGTCGTCTCGTTCCTTCCGCGTGCAAGTTGCTGCGTCCCATAGTTCCTCCCAGGTCCAGAAGAACGGGGTCCCACAGGGGTCTGTCCTCAGTGTCTCCCTGTTTTTAATTGCGATCAATGGGTGGTGGGATCGGCCGTCGCAGCTTCGTTGTATGCAGACTTCTGCCTCTACTACAGCTCCGCTGGCATTGCAGTTGCTGAGCGCCAGCTGCAGGGCGCTATCCGCAAGGCGCAGTCATGGGCTCTAGCGCACGGCTTCCAGTTTTCGGCCGCTAAGACCTGCGTTATGCATTTCTGCCGGCGTCGCACGGTTCACCCTGAGCCACGCCTTTACCTTGACGGTGAACCTCTTGCTGTGGTAGAGACGCATCGGTTTTTGGGACTGGTATTTGATGCCCGGTTGACTTGGCTGCCTCATATTAGGCAGCTTAAACAAACATGCTGGCGGCATTTAAACGCAGCCGGAGAAGGGTGGACCGATCGGCACCCCATCCGGTGTGGCTAAGGCAACGGAGAGCATCAAGCGCTGATCCAGTCCCGCCTTGATTATGGGTGTGTGGCTTATGGTTCGGCATCGCCATCAGCGTTGCAATTGCTGGATTCCATCCATCACTGCGGGATCCGACTCGCCACAGGAGCATTTCGGACAAGCCCTGTTGACAGCTTACTTGTGGAGGCTGGTGTTCCTCCATTGCGGATCCGGCGCGACCGACTTCTGGCCGCTTATGCTGCCCACGTTTGTAGCTTGCCAGGGCATCCCAACTACCATCTCCTGTTCCCGTACTCGATCGTCCATCTTCCAGACAGGCGGCCCCGGTCAGGGTGTACGATCGCGGTTCGCATCCGGGCTCTACTGTGTGGGATTGAGTTCTTTCCTCTCCCGCCTGTTTTCCAGGCCTATCTCCGTCTGCCCCCTTGGTGTGTACGCCGACCATGCATTCGGCTGGATTTGGCACAGGGTCCGAAAGACTCGGTCCCTCCTCCGGCCCTCCGCTGCCGCTTTGTTTCTCTCCTTGCCGAGTTTCCCGGATCTGCCATGGCCTATACCGACGGTTCGATGGTCTCTGGTCGCACTGGTTACGCTCTTACGCTAGAGGATCATTGTGAGCAATGGTCGCTGGCACCCGGGAACAGTGTATACACTGCCGAGTTGGTTGCCATCTATCGCGCCCTAGAGTATTATCGGCTCCCGCTCAGGTGAGTCCTTTGTCATCTGTAGTGACTCCCTGAGTGGTTTAGGAGCTCTTGACCAGTGCTTTCCTCGTTCCCGTCTGGTGATGGCCATCCACGAGTCACTCCATGCTCTTGCCCGTTGCGGCCGCTCCGTGGTCTTTGTTTGGACCCCAGGTCATGTCGGCATCCCGGGCAATGAGCGGGTTGACACGCTGGCTAAACAGGCAGTGAGTTCACCGGCTCTGGAACTCGGCCTTATGGAGTGTGATCTCCTGTCGCTTTTGCGCCAGAAAGTGCTTGGTGCCTGGGGTGACGAGTGGCGCACCCTGCCCACGCCCAACAAACTTCGGGCGGTGAAGGAGACGACCGGTGTGTGGTGCTCCTCCATGCGGGCCTCTCGGAAGGACTCTGTCGTCCTCTGCCGGCTGCGCATTGGCCACACGTGGCTGACGCACGGCCATTTGTTGCGCCGGGAGGACCCACCGCTATGTCAATGCAGGGCAGCTCTGACGGTGGTCCACATTTTGGTGGACTGCCCGCTTTTAACAGGACTCAGGCAGACGTTTGCGCTGCCTGATACCCTCCCTGCCCTTTTATGTGATGACGTTGCTATGGCGGACCTCGTGTTGAGTTTTATTCGGGCGTGGGGTTTTTATCGTGAGATTTGAGTGTTTGTCCTTTTATTTCCTGTATTGACTTGGGCCTTTGGCCTGTGGTTTTAAACTGTGGGTTTTAATGTCATTTGGTGGTTGGCTTTTCCTTATTTTTATGGTCGGCCAACCACCTTCACACTCAGTGTGATTTTAGTTCCGTTTGTCTGGTCTTTGTCTGCCTTTCTTGTATTGTGTCGTCCCTTGTCTCAGTTCTCCGTTTTTAACGACTGACAGTTTTTATTTCGTGTGATTTTATCGTGGAACAAGGGACCGATGACCTTAGCAGTCTGGTCCCTTCAATCCCTCACCCAACCAACCAACCTCCACATGCGTCCTGAACCCTTGCAAGTTCCACTGACGTATGGGAGCCATCTGTCTCCAGGAGACGTATTTCCATACATCATACTCCCCTGAGGTACGAAGGTGTACACTCCACAAAAAGGACGACTTGCGTAGGGAGAGAGCTAGAGGTGGTGTAGATATTTTCGTCAGGACGGACTACCACTCCTCTTCTCTCCCGCTTATGACGACTTTACAGGCCGCCACTGAGTCCATGCACGTGTGTCATCCACTGACTGTCTGTTCACTTTACTTGCCCCCACATGAGGCTCTTGATGAAGTGGCCCTCACCGACCTTCTTACACAGCTCCCCCAGCCATTCATTATTTGTGGTGATTTTAATGCCCACAATGTGCTTTGGGGCTCTGCAATTACCTGCCCCAGGGGTAGAGCAATTGAGGCTTCTCCTGTCATCCTGTGCATACTTGCTCAATGGAGGACAGAGTACTCATTTCTGCACAGCGATTGGGTCATTCTCTGCCATTGATCTCTCGCTTTTCTCTCCAGCTCTTGCCGCCAGTGCTCACTGGGAAGTGGTCGCTGGCATGCATGGCAGTGATCATTTTCCCATCTGGATTCACCTGCCAGATGGCGTGGGCCCTGAACAGAGACCACCACGATGGGTGCTCAGTGGAGCTGACTGGACACTTTATAGCCAGTTGGCCCAATTCGAACACTGTGCGACTGTTGAGGTGTGGATGGATCATATTACCGAAACGGTCCACCACGCCGCTGCAGCATCCATTCCACAGTCCACGAGCCCCCCCGGAAGAGGCCACCTGTGCCTTGGTGGAGTGCCGAATGCCGCTCTGCCATTAGGAACAGGTGTGCGGCTCTGTGTCGGTTCAAGTCTCGGCCGACTGCTGAGAATCTTGCAGTATTTAGGGTGGCAAGGCAAGATGTCGTCGCATTATTCGTGAGAGCAAGAAGAGGTCATAGCAACAGTTCCTGAACACCATTAATCGTTCCACCAAAAGTTCCATTGTGTGGGATACCATCAGGAGAATTTCTGTCAGAGGAGGGAGGTGTCCCATAGCTGCTGTAATGAATAACGGCACTCTCCACACGCATCCGCGAAACATTGCCCAGACTATGGCAGCATATTTTGCCACAGTTAGTGCAACAACCAGTCAGGATCCAGGTTTCCAGTGCCATAGAGCGGTTGCTGAGAGACAGTCTGGACTTGCAGTCCCTCTCATGAAGTTTACAACTGCCCATTTTCTATGTGGGAGCTGGATTCTGCATTGTCTGGAGCTCGTGACACCTCCCCTGGTCATGACAGGATCCATTACAGTATGCCTTGGCACCTCACAATGCGCAACATAGAAATTCTCCTCGCACTTTTTAATGCAATTTGGGCGTCGGGTCACTTTCCTGACGCGTGGCAGTGAGGCAGTTTTAATCCCCTTTTTAAAACCTGGGAAAGACCGCACGAGCCCGAGTAGCTACCGTAGTGTTGCCCTCACTAGTTGCATAGAGAAGACCTTGGAGCGGATGGTCAACCGCCGCCTTGTCTGGATGTTAGAATTCGGGAACTCCTTAGTCGCTTTCAGTGTGGGTTCAGGAAGTTTCGTTCCACCTTCGATAACCTGGCCCTACTGGAGGCGGCTATACAACAAGCTTTCCTACGCCGTCATCACCTTCGAGGTGTATTTGTTGACATTGAGAAGGCCTAAGATACCACTTGAAGGCGTCTCATCCTGGAGCAACTTCACGAATGGGGTTTTCGGGGTTGTCTTCCTCTTTTTATTCAGTCTTTCTCTCGCCACGATATTTTAGATACCGAATTGGTGACATCCTGTCTGATCGCTTTGAGCAGGAGAACGGTGTCCCTCAGGGTAGCGTTTTAAGTGTGACACTCTTTGCCATCGCTATTAATAGCATTACGTCCGTAGTGAAAAGTCCTGTCCAGTGTTCTTTGTTTGTGGATGATTTCTCTTTGTTTTGCTCTTCTTCAAGCCTTGCAACGACAACTCGTCAGTTGCAACTTAGGATTAGACGTTTGGCTGAATGGGCGCGGAAGAGTGGTTTTAAGTTTTCCACCGAGAAGTCTGTATGTGTTCTTTTTAACCGTTCTCGTTCGATTTTACCCTTTCCTGAGTTGCGGATGAGGGACACTATTCTCACTTCTAAAGACACGGTGAGGTTTCTGGAGCTCATTTTTGACTCGAAGCTCACGTGGTTACCTCATCTTAAAGACCTGAAACGGCGGTCGCTTAAGGCATTAAGTATTTTAAAATGTCTTAGCCACAGCACATGGGGAGCTGACAGGGCTTGTGTGCTCCAGTTTTACAGGGCGTTTGTGCGATCTCGGCTCGATTATGGGTGCATGGTGTATGGGTCTGCGAGGCCTTCTTCCCTGAAGATGTTGGACGTTGTGCACCATGAAGGGCTTCGGTTGGCCACTGGGGCATTCCGAACTAGCCTGATACCAAGCCTCTGCGCACAGGCTGGTGAACCGCCACTTCATATGCGGCGACGGCTACTTACAGTGCGCCAGGCGTATAAAACTTTGTCCACACCATACACCCCTGCGTACCATGCCGTTGCTCAGTTCCCTCTGGCACAATTATATCATAACCGGCAACGTGCGACGGAGCCCTATGGGATTCGCGTACAGGATTGCCTCGCTGCGATGTCTATGGCTGGTCTTCGTGTTTTGCGTCGCGGTTGGAGCAGATCCCCTCCTTGGCTCCTCCGGAGACCCAACCTGATTTTATATTTGACTAATTTTAAGAAAGATCGCACATCAGATTTTACATTCCAATCTCTGAAACCGTGAGGCAAATCTAAAATGTCAAAAAACACTGTCGTTTACACTGATGGCTCCAAACAGGAGAATTTCTTTGGCTCTTTTGTGGTGTTACTTGATCATGTTACCCGGATTTGCCTCCCTGCTGAATATACCGTTTTCGCAGCGGAGCTCCACGCGATCCTGAAGACACTGGAGCAGATGAATCGTGTTCGGGGCGATCGATTTCTTCTCTGCTCCGATTCTCTTAGTGCCTTACAATCACTGCAGAACCTGTAACCGACCGAGGCGATATTCCAGCTGATACATAACCAACTGTACTTGCTCCAACGGCGTTGTACAGAAGTATCCTTCTGCTGGGTGCCTAGTCATGTTGGCATCTGGGGCAATGAACAGGCCGATCGGGCTGCCAAGGAGGCCTGCAGAGAGCAGGATGTGGTCCAGTGTCCTATTCCCTTGCAGTCAGTCATCGCTGCACTCCACAGGAAGTGCATGGAGTTGTGGGAGGACGAATTGCTGTCTGTGACGGCCAATAAACAGCGGTTGATGAAGTCAACCACTTGGCCGTGTCGTTCCTCCTGCCGGTTGCTCAGGCGGGAGGAGGTGGCCCTCACATGTCTTCGGATCGAGCACTGTCTATTGCGGCGGGAGGATCCTCCGTTTTGTGATGCTTGTGGTGTGCACATCTCTGTCCGGCACATTTTAACATACTGCATTTTATACCGTGATAGAAGGCAGATCACTATCAACTTGTGCTTTGCCCTTGCGTTTTAGCTAATGATGAGACGTGTGTGTCTAGGGTTTCTAATTTTTGTGATGTGTCTGGACTCTGGCCTCAACTTTCACGCTGGAGGTTTTAGTGTAGAGTGCAGAGTGACTGCCTCCTTCCCTTTTTTCCTTGCGGTCAGCCAGCCACTTCCATCTGCTACATTGTTTTGGCTTGTTCTATCATTTTCTTCCTGTGTTGTCCATGTTTTACTGTTGATGCTCTGCTTTACCCCACGCTTTGGTGTGGGTGAGCACATGTTTTTCAAAGATTGTTACCCATGTTTTCTGTTCCGGTTTGCTATTCCTGTTTTTTTTATTCTTCTTGACACCCGTCTCACTATGTTACTGAATGGGTGCTGAAGACCTTGCTGTTGTGCGCCGATAACTCCTCTACTACTACTACTACTACTACTACTCCAACAAGGATAAGGACCCATTGGTTCCTGCACCACCGCTTTCTGTCAGCTCAGCCTCTGAGGATGAGGTCGATGACCTAGATCACGCCGTCTCCTCGGAAACGATGGACGTAGCGACGTCCGTCATTCAGTCGAGGGCAGCATGTGACCCTGAGAAGTAATTTGCCTTTTCAATGCCTGCATGCCGTACAGGACATACTTTGTATAATCCTCTAGTGGAATTGCGGCGGTTATTTGAGCCATGTACCTGAGCTACGTCAGCT
Source organism: Schistocerca gregaria (assembly GCF_023897955.1). Lineage (NCBI taxonomy): Eukaryota > Metazoa > Arthropoda > Insecta > Orthoptera > Acrididae > Schistocerca > Schistocerca gregaria. Next base: position 140,762,304 of record NC_064925.1, on the reverse strand, counting down.
TCTAAGCATGACACCTGCTTTATGCATTGCCCTCCAGGAAACCTGGTTCCCGGCAATGCGGACTCCTGCCCTCCATTGATACAGTGGTTATTACTGCAACCGTAGCACTTAGAATTGTGTGCCAGATGGAGCCTGTGTGTATGTCCTTACCTCTGTATGTAGTGATCCTGTGCCCCTTCAAACATCCTTGGAAGCTGTGGCTGTCCGCGTAAGGACTACCATGGAGATAACCGTCTGCTGTGTCTATCTCCCTCCAGGTGGTACCGTCTCCCTGACCGAATTGGCTGCACTTGTCACCCAACTTCCTACGCCTTCTCTTGTTCTGGGAGATTTTAACGCCCACAATCCCCTGTGGGGTAGAACAAAGATTACTGGCCGAGGCAGAGATGTGGAGAATCTCATCTCCCAACTCGACCTCTGCCTCTGAAACACTGGCGCATTTCAGTGTGGCGCAAGGCACGTTCTCGGCCATATCTGTCGTTGTGCAGCCCACGGCTTGTACCATCGGTCCACTGGAGAGTCCATGACGACTTTTATGGTGGTGACCATTTTCCCCATCTTCCTTTCACTACCCCAGCGTCGATCCCATGAACGCTTGCTAAATGGGCATTCACCAAGGCCAACTGGGAATCGTTCTCCTCTGCTGCCACTGTTGAATCTCTCCCCACGGTACCATCGATGTGGCGGTTGAGGCAGTGACTGCAGCCAGCGATTGTTCCCGCTGCGGAACGTGCCATTCCTCGTTTGTTAGGGTGCCCCCGGCTTTTTCTCCAAACGTCTCCGTGCTCAGGCACGGCGGCTCATCGAGAGGTGGAAACAGGAGTGCTGGGAGAGGTACGTTTCCAACATGGGTTCCCGTACTTCACCCTCCCAGGTGTGGATAAAGATTCGGCGCATCATTGGATTGCAGCGCTCCACAGGTGTCCCAGGGCTTACCATCAACAGGGCGCTATCCACCGATGCCGATGCAATCGCCGAGCATTTCGCACAGCACTATGTTCGCGCCTCTGCGTCGGGGAATTACCCACCCGCGTTTCGCGCGTTAAAACGCTGGGAGGAAGGCAAAAGGCTTTCTTTTGCTTCTCGCCACCCTGAGGAGTATAACGCCCTGTTTAGTTCGTAGGAACTCCATAGCGCCCTGGCACAGTGCCCCGATACAGCTTGTGGGCCAGACGGCGCCCACAATCAGATGCTCAAACACCTGTCCCTGGACTGTCAGCATTGTGTTCTTGCCATCTTCAACCGCATATGGGGCGATGGTGTCTTTCCGTCGCAGTGGCAAGAAAGTACCATCATTCCGGTGCTGAATCGTGGTAAGGACCCGCTTCATGTAGATAGGTATCGGCCCATCAGGTTGACAAATACTCTGTGCAAGCTACAAGCTACTGGAACGTATGGCGAGTAGACGGCTGTGTTGGCTGCTCGAGCCTTGGGGTCTTCTGGCTCCGTGCCAGAGCGGCTTCCGTCAGGGCCGTTCCACCGCCGATACTTTGCAATCCGCACTGCTTTTTCCAGGCGCCAAGGAAGACAAGACTCAACACCTCGCCTCCGTCTTTTTCTATCTCTCCAGAGCATATGACACGACGTGGCGGCACCATATTCTCGCCACGGTGCACGGGTGGGGTCTACGGGGCTCTCTCCTCATTTTTATTCAGAATTTTTTTATCTGTTCGGATATTCCGCGTTTTAATTGGCACATCCCATAGTTCACTTCATATCCAGGAGAACGGCGTTCCACAGGGCTCTGTACTGAGCGTGCCCCCTTTTCTTTGTGGCCGTTAATGGCCTTGTAGCAGTAGTAGGATCGTCTGTCTCAGCCACGTTATATGCTGACGATTTCTGCATCTTTTTCAGTTCCTCCACCATTAGTGTAGCAGAACGTAGGTTGCAGGCGCAGGCGTGGGCCCTAGCCCATGGGTTTCAATTTTCTGCTGCGAAGACTTGTGTTACGCACTTCTGTCGGCGTCGAACTGCCCGTCCCCACCCTGAGCTTTATCTTCAGGATGCCATGCTCAGGGTTGTTGACACTTAGTTTTCTGGGATTGCTGTTCGATGCCCAGCTTACTTGGCTTCCACACATTCGTCAGCTCAAGCGTCAGTGCTGGCAGCATCTGAATGCCCTCCGCTGCCTCAGCAACACAACTTGGGGTGCAGATCGAAATACGCTGCTGCAGCTCTACAAAGCCCTTGTGCTGTCCCGACTGGATTATGGGAGTGTGGCGTATGGCTCAGCGTTGCAACTGCTGGACCCGTTCACCACTGTGGGGTTCGACAGGCGACAGGAGCATTCCGCACCAGTAACTGTTAGCGAACTATGTTGACCACGTCCGTTGTTCGCCCCGTCACCCTAACTACCGTCTCCTTTTCGCTAATGCGGCAGTCCATATCCCACACCGGCGGCCACGATCAGGCCATGCATTTGGGATCAGTGTTTGGTCGCTCCTTCGTGAACTCGAGTGTTTGCCTCTTCCGTCTGCTTACCAGGTCCGCCCACATACACCACCTTGGTGTATTCGTAAGCCGCAGCTTCGGCTGGAACTTACCCGATGGCCTAAGGATTTGGTTCCTCCTGCAGTCCTGCGCCGCTATTTCCTTTCTCTTCTCGGCGCATACCATGACTCGGAGGTTACCTATACAAATGGCTCGATGGTTGATAGTCCGCATGGGCATAAGTGTACCCCACACGGCCATGTCGACCAGCGCTCCTTGCCCGAAGGCTGCGGTGTTTACACCACAGAACTGGCAGCCATTTTTCGTGCCCTTGAGCGTATTTGTATCAGCACTGGAGTCATTCGTCATTTGCAGTGACTCGCTCAGTAGTATGCAGGCTCTTGACTAGTGCTACCCACGCCATCCCATTGTTGTTGCCATCCAGGGGTCCATTCACGCTCTTGAACAGTGTGGTCGTTCGGTGGTGTTCATATGGACCCCGGGCCACGTTGGAATCGCGGGAAACGAACTTGCCGACGAGTTGGCCAAAGAGGCAACCCGCAAACAGACGCTGGAGATCGGCCTACCAGCAATTGATCTCCATAAGATTTTCCACTGTCGAGTCTTTGGGATGTGGGGAGACGAATGGCGCACTCTATCTGCACCTAATAAGCTGCGGCAAGTAAAGGAGACCACGACTGTGTGGCGTTCCTCCATGCCATCTTGCATACCCTAGTGTATATCCGCTCCTGCTCAGGTGAGTCCTTCGTTATCTGTAGCGATTCCCTGAGCGGTTTACGAGCTCTCGACCAGTGTTTCCCTCGTTATCGTCTGGTGATGGCTATCCAGGAGTCCCTGCATACTCTCGCCCGTAGCGGCAGGTCTGTGGTCTTTGTTTGGACCTCAGGCCATGTTGGTATACGCGGCAATGAAACTGTTGACCGCCTGGCGAAAGAGGCCACCAGTGCACCATCTCTGGAGATTGGCCTCCTGGCGGCTGATTTGAGGGCAGTCTTACGCCGCAAAGTTCTCTCGTTTTGGGATGCTGAATGGCGCGGTCTGACCACCCCTAACAAACTCCGTGCCGTCAAGGACACGACGACTGTGTGGCGGTCATCCATGCGAGCCAACTGCCGGGACTCAGTCGTCCTTTGTCGGCTCCACATTGGCCACACCCGACTCACGCACAGTTATTTACTGCGTCGTGAGGATCCCCCTCTTTGTCGTTGTGGGGCGTCCTATATGGTGGTCCATATTCTGTCGGATTGCGCCCTTTTAACCGTGCTCAGGCAGACTTTTGCAATGCTTGACACGCTCTCTGCTCTTTTATTAGATGACTCTGCCATGGTGGACTTGGTTTTGTTTTATTTGGGCAGGGGGTTTTTATCCTTTAATCTGAGATTTTTAGTGTTGATTCTGGCTTTTAGCCTCCGATTTTAAACTGATTTTTTTAAAGTGTTCTTGGTGGTTGGCTTTTCCTCTTTTTCTCTACGGTCGGCCAACCACCGTCACACTGTGTGTTTTAATTTGTTTTGTCTGGTCTCTGTCAGAGTATTTCATGTCCTGTTTCGTCTGCTGTATTTCCTGTTCGTTTTATATTCTCTTCGGGTGGTTTTAGTTTTTATGGAACAAGGGACCGAGGACCATAGTAGTCTGGTCCCTTTAATTCCACAAACCAACCAACCAACCAACCAACGTCGGCCACAGCTTCGGCTGGAACTTTCCCGATGGCCTAAGGATTTGGTTCCTCCTGCAGTCTTGCGCCGCCATTATTTTACTCTCCTTGGCGCATACCATGACTCGGAGGTAATCTATACCGATGGCTCGATGATTGATGGCCGTGTGGGGTTCGCTTATGCTCATGTGGACTATGTCGACCAGTGCTCATTGCCAGAAGGCTGCATTGTTAATACTGCAGAACTGACAGCCATTTTTCGTGCACTTGAGCGTATTCGTACCAACACTGGAGTCATTCGTCATTTGCAGTGACTCGCTCAGTAGTCTGCAGGCTCTTGACCAGTGCTACCCACGCCATCCCATTGTTGTTGCCATCCAGGGGTCCATTCACACTCTTGAAGAGCGTGGTCGTTCGGTGGTGTTCATATGGACCCCGGGCCACGTTGGGATCGCGGGAAACGAACTTACCGACGAGATAGCCAAAGAGGCAACCCGCAAACAGACGCTGGAGATCGGCCTACCGGCAACTGATCTCCGAAAGGTTTTGCACCGTCGAGTCTGTGGGATGTGGGGAGATATGTGACGCACTCTTTCTGCACCTAATAAGCTGCGGCAAGTAAAGGAGACCACGACTGTGTGGGGTTCCTCCATGCGGGCCTCTCGCAGGGATTCTGTTGTTCTGTGTACGCTCCGCATTGGTCACTCTTGGCTGGTGCAAGGTCATCTGCTGCGTCGAGAGGTTTCCTCATTGTCGCTGAGGTGCAACCATGACGGTGGCGCATCTGTTGTTGGAATATCCTCTTTTAACCGCTCTCATGTGTGCTTTTAATCTCCAGGGCGATTTATCCTCTTTTCGGTGACAATGTCTATGGCAGATCGGGTTTTACGTTTTATTCGCGCAAGCGGCATTTATAGCTCCATTTAATTTTATTACATCACCCTCTTTTGAGCTGTATTTTTAATTAGTTTTGTATTGTCATTCGACTCCATGCTAATCTTTTAGGTGGAGATTTTAACGTGTTGCAGAGTGGCTGGCTCATCCTATTATTTTCGTGATCAGCCAGCCACATTCCACTGCTGCACAGTTTTAATTCTTTCTGCCTTTCTTCTCTATGTTGTTTTTGTTGCTGTGGTCCGTTTTCCATGTTTCTTTATTAACGAACAGCTCAGTAAGCAGTTCAGTTGAAGACTGGACATCTCTATAAAGAGAAATAGCAGAATTTGGAAAGAAAAACATAGATAGAAAGGTACCTGCAAAGAAACCATGGATAAGAGAAGAAATACTTCAGTTGATCAGCGGAAGAAGGAAGTATAATATCAGGGAAATTCACGAATACTGCAATATGAGACATTTAGGAACTAAACAGACAGCATGTGCTGGGAAGCTAAGGCGAAGTGGTTGCATGAGGAGAGTGAAGAAATCGAAAAAGAAATAATCGTTGGGAGGATTGATTCAGCATACAGATAAGACAAACCAGCCTTCGTTGGAATTTGAAGCAAGGATGGTAATATTAGCATTGCAATGGGACTTAATATATTAGATGCAGAGGACAGAGTGGATTTGTGAAAAGAATACCTTGGAGTAATCTATGACAGGGAGGAATTGCCTGATGTGATAGAAGAAGAAACAGGAGCCGACAGAAAAGAGTTAAGGGATCTACTGTTAAGATCAGAATCTAAAAGACCTTTGGGCGACTTAAGATCAAATAAAGGAGAAGAGATAGCTAATGTTCCATCCCAATTCCTAAAAGCAATTGGCGGAATGGCAACGAAACGACTATTCACGTTGCAATGTAAAATGTATGAGACTGGCAATATGCAAACAGCCTTTGAGAGAAACATCAACACAATTCTGTAGATATAAAAACCCGACAAGTGCTAGAATTACAGCACAGTCAGCTTAACAGCTGAGGCATCCAATTTTCTGACAAGAACAATACGCAAAGGAATGGAAAAGAGAACTGAGGACCTGTGATATGACCATCAGTTTGGCTTTAGAAAAATTAAAGGCACAGATAGGCAGTTCTGACGTTGAGGTTGATCACATTGAAGCAAGGCTAAAGAAAAATCAATACATTTACATAGGATTTTTCGACATGGAAAAAGCGCTGGATGGTGTAAAATGGTGCATGATATTCGAAATTCTGGTGTACAAATCGTAGAAGCAATGAAGGAAATAGAAGCAAGGTGGAAGAGTGGGATTAAAATTCAGTATGAAAGGGTATCAGATTAGCTGATGAAATTGCTACTCTCATTGAAAGTGAAGAAGTGTTACAGGATCTGTGGAACTAAATCGAAGGAAAAAATGGCTCTGAGAACTATGGGACTTAGAAGAATTTAAGGTCATCAGTCCCCTAGAACTCAGAACTACTTAAACCTAAATACCCTGAGGACATCACACAAATCCATTCCTGAGGCAGGATTCGAACTTGAGACCGTAGCGGTCGCGCGGTTCCATATTAAAGGGCCTAGAACCGCTCGGATGGAAGTAATGAGAAGTAGCAGAAAAGAGAACAACCAGAAACTTCATGTTAGAATTTGGAATTACGAAGAAGATGACTGTAAGGAATTCTGCTACCTAGGTACCAAAATAAACCTAAATGGATGGAGCAAGGAGGACATAAAGAGCACACTAGCACTGGGAAAAAGGGATTCCTGGCCAAGAGAAATTTAGTAGTATGAAATTTAGGCCTTAATTTTAGGAAGACATTCCTGAGAATGCACGTTTGGAGCACAGCATATTATGACAGTGAAATATGGACTGTAGGAGAACCAGAACAGAAGAGAATCCAAGCATTTGAGGTGTGGTCTTACAGAAGAGTCTTGAAAATTTGGGTCACTGGTAAGGTAAGGAATGTGAAGGTTCTTCGTGGAGTCGGTGAGGAAAGGAACACCGATAAGAAGGGACAGGATGACAGGATATCTGTTTAGACATCAGGGAATTACTTCAATGGAACTAGATGGGGTTATAGATTGTGAAAATTGTAGTGTAAGACAGAGACTACAGTACAGGTAGCAAATAACTGAGGGCGTAGGTTGCAACTGCTACTGTGGGATGGAAAGGTTTGCACAGGAGAGGAATTCATGTCTGGCCAAGACTGCACGACTCCATCAGGTGGCCAAATGGAGATCCATAATGAGGCCGCTTCCAGACTGTCAGCTTCTGATAATGCTGTCACACACGAGTCCTTCACAATAATCAGTGAACATCTGACGCTGTTCACGCCCCCTTATATACCCTGCTAAGTCTGGTAAGAACGCTAAAGACGATTAACACTAATGCATCCCAATGGCCGTCCTACCTATCACAGAGAACTGGAGCTCTAGTTGTTTACGTACCTGCCAATGGGGTGTAGATGTCCGAAGCTATTTTGAGATCCGACCACGTCTTCTAGGCGCTTCTAATTTTTGTCAGGCAGCGTGTTTTTTAATTCATATCTGGGCTAATGTTGCCCGCTGTCATGATAACGTAAAAATGCCTAGGAAGAAGTATCTCCCACCACATATACGGGCCTGGTGAGAGATTACGCCTCATGCCATGCAGCCCACATAACTGTCATGTGGTTCCTTCTTTGTGACAATTCTCGGCCGCATTGTGCATTGGCAATGAAGATGCTCCTGTAGCTTTTCTGATGGGAAGTATTTGGTCACCCACAATACATGCACTAATTGGCTCCCACTGATACCCTGTTACGGCTCTACCAGGCGTTAATCCAGTCCCATCTGGACTATGGGAGTCTGGCTTATAGCTCAGCATCCCCATCTGCGTTGCGGGCGCTGGACCCAATACTACACAGTGGGATACGACTTGCCACTGGTGCCTTCCGGACCAGCCCTGTGGACAGCATACTTGTGGAGGCAGGTGTCCCTCCACTGCAATTGAGGCGCCAACATTTATTGGCCGCTTATGCTGCCCATGTTTTTAGCTTGCCCAGACATCCAAACTATCGTCTCCTGTTCCCGCAATCGGTCGTCCATCTGCCAGAACGTCGGCCCTGGTCAGGTTGCATGATCAAGGTCCATGTCAAAGAGCTTCCCTCTGGGCTTCGGGTTTTCACTATTCCACCTCCTTTCCGGGCCACTTTGCGTACACCCACATGATGTGTTCCTCGCCCTTGCCTTCGGCTCCACTTGGAACAGGGTCCGAAGGACTCAGTCCCTACTGAGGCCTTCCGCCGGCGCTTTTATTCCATGCTGGCCACGTATCAGGGCTCTGGAGTTGTCTACATCGACGGCTCGATGGTTGCTGGTCGTTGTCGGTTATGCGCTAACTCTAGGGGATCATTCCGAACAACGTTCCTTGCCGGCTGGATGCAGCGTTCTCACTGCTGAGCTGGTCGACATCTTACGTGCCCTAGAGTATATCCGCTCCATCTCAGGTGAGTCCTTCATTATCTGTAGCGATTCCCTGATCGGTTTACGATTTCTCGACCAGTGTTTCCCACGTTCTCGTCTGGTGATGGCTATCCATCCAGGAGTCTCTGCATACTCTTGCCAATTGCGGCCGCTCTGTGGTCCTTGTGTGGGCCCCCGGTCATGTTGGTATCCTGGGCAATGAACATGTTGACCGCATGGCCAAACAGGCCACCAGTGAACCCACTCTAGAGATTGGCCTCCCAGAGACTGATTTGCGGGCACTCTTAATCCACGAAGTTCTATCGCTTTGAGACACTGAATGGCGCAGTCTGCCCACGCCAAACAAACTGCGTCCAATCAAGGCGACGACGATTGTATGTCGGTCGTCCATTCGGGTCACCCGCCAGGAGTCTGTTGTCCACTGCCGGCTGCGCATTGGGCACACTCGGCTGACGCACGGCCATTTATTGCGCCGTGAGGACCCACCTCTGTGTCGCTGCTGCTCCACATTTTATTGGAGTGTCCGCTTTTAGCTGTGCTCAGCCAGACTTTCGCACTGCCTGACACGCTCCCTATCCTTTTAACAGATGACCCTGCTATGGCTGGCTTAGTTTTGCGTTTTATTCGGGCAGGGTGTTATCATCATTTAATCTGAGCGTTCCTGTTTTTTGCTGTTGCTTCTGGCTTTTGGCCCCCTCTTTTAAACCGAGTTTTGAAATGTGTTGTAGGTGGTTGGCTTTTCCTTTTTTTCTCTATGGTCGTCCAGCCACCGTCATCCTCTGTGTGATTTTAATTTGTTTTTTCTGATCTCTCAGTATTTCTTGTCCTGTATCGTATTCCGTCTTCTGTGTTGTTCGTTTTTTATTCTCTGTGGGTGGTCTAGTTTTCTGGAAAAAGGGACCGATGACCGAAGCAGTCTGGTCCCTTTAATCCCACAAACCAACCAACCAACCAACCAAGCTACCACTGAGTTTGGTCTCTGCTCAAATGAATTGCTGACTATGAAGACAATATTTTCGCACAGATAACGAGCTGTTAATCAGCGTAGAGAACTGGAGGAAAGCACAGGCGGGTTACCTTCTATGATGAGGGTATTAGACATTTGTCGTAGCTTTGTACCAACTTTCTAAGTTAGAGCTGTGACTACGTAGAGAAGTGGCTGGAAGTTGTAGCTAACTTTTGCAAATAAAACATATCGCGATCTATCGATACTTACTTTCCGAATAGACATAGATATGCAGGGTGACATTTATTGAACTATATGAAAAAAAACTTAGATCAGTTACAAACTATGGCGTTCACACACTTTATTCAACATGTGAACGTCACTACAGATAGATTTAGGTTATGATATGTTCGATATGCCTGTCATCAATGGCGATGATGTGGCGCAAACGAGTAGCGAAATTCTGCATGACCTGCTAAAGCGTCGGAACACCAATGCTGTCGATGAGCTCCTGATCAGCAGTAACCACAAAACCATTGCTGAGCTGAAAACAGCCGTACACCTAGTCTTCGATATAGCACTTTGGCCGCAATATTCTCCGGACCTGATTACATGCGACCCATCGAGGTACATGATAGTAGCCTCTGTGTACCCCAGAGCCAAAATGTGGTGGCCCAAAGAGCTCCTCCAGGACATCACTCTCCTGCTTCGATGGAGTCGCGTTCCGTCTTGCATGGCCCACATCTTGTCGAAATCAGGGTCACGTTTGATAATGGTGATGAAATCGTCTCCCAACATCTTCGTGTACCGATCGGTAGTCACGGTGTCGTAAAGGGATATCGCACCGATTCTTCCGTGAGTGGACATTTCACTCTCAACGGGTGGCTGTGTGGTGTACAGAGACTTCTCGATCGCGAAATGCGCATTCTCAGTCCCCCAAATGCGGCAATTTTGCTTATGGAAGTACCCATCTAAATAAAAGTGGACTTCGTCGCTAAATCAAACCATAAAGTGCATACTAATTCCCATCATGCCCCATAGTATCTCGGTTTGCATTAGGAAGTTCAAACTGTACCATTGGCTGACAGGCTTCAGATACATTATATAATAAGAGATTTAGGAACCAGGTTTTAAATTGTAAGACATTTCCAAGGGCAGATGTGGACTCTGACCACAATCTGTTGGTTATGAACTGGGGATTAAAACTAAAGAAACTACAAAATGGTGGGAATTTAAGGACATGGAACCTGGATAAACTGACAGAACCAGAGGTTGTACAGAGATTCAGGGAGAGCATTAGGGAACGATTGACAAGAATTGGGGAAAGAAATACAGTAGAAGAAGAATGGGTAGCTTTGAGAGATGAAAAAGTGAAGGGAGCAGAGGATCAAGTAGGTAAAAAGACGAGGGCTAGTAGAAATCATTGGGTAACAGAAGAAATTGATGAAAGGAGAAAATATAAAAATGCAGTAAATGAAGCAGGCAAAAAGGAATAGACGTCTCAAAAATGAGACCGACAGGAAGTGCAAAATGGCTAAGCAGGAATGGCTAGAGGACAAATGGAAGGATGTAGAGGCTTATCTCACTACGGGTAAGATAGATACTGCCTACAGGAAAATTAGAGAGACCTTTGGAGAAAAGAGAGCCACTTGTATGAATATCAAGAGCTCAGATGGAAACCCAGTTCTAAGCAAAGAAGGGAAAGCAGAAAGGTGGATGTAGTATGTAGAGGGTCTATAAAAGTGCGATGTACTTGAGCCCAATATTATGGAAATAGAAGAGGATGTAGATGAAGATGAAATGGGAGATATGATACGATACTGCATGAAGAGTTTGACAGAGCACTGAAAGACCTGAGTCGAAACAAGGCCTTGGGAGTAGACAACATTCCATTAGAACTACTGACGGCCTTGGGAGAGCCAGCCCCGACAAAACCCTACCATCTGGTGAGCAATCTGTATGAGACAGGCGAAATACCCTCGGACTTCAAGAAGAATATAATATAATAATTCCAATCCCAAAGAAAGCGAAGGCTGAGAGATGTAAAAATTACCGAACTATCATTTTAATACGCCATGGCTGCAAAATACTGACTCGAATTCTTTACAGACGAATGGAAAAATTGGTAGAAGCCGACCTCGGGGAAGATCAGTTTGGATTCCGTAGAAATGTTGGAACACGTGAGGCAATACTGACCTTACGACTTATCTTAGAAGCTAGATTAAGGAAGGGCAAACCTACGTTTCTAGCATTTGTAGACTTAGAGAAAGCTTTTGACAATGTTGACTGGAATGCTCTTTCAAATTCTGAAGGTGGCAGGGGTAAAATATAGGGAGCGAAAGACTATTTACAATTTGTACAGAAACCAGATGGCAGTTACAAGAGTCGAGGGACATGAAAGGGAAGCAGTGGTTGGGAAAGGAGTGAGACAGGGTTGTAGCCTCTCCATGACGTTATTCAATCCATATATTGTGCAAGCAGTAAAGGGAACAAAAGAAAAATTCGGAGTAGGAATTGAAACACATGGAGAAGAAATTAAAACTTTGTAATTCTGTTAGAGACAGCAATGTTATCGGCGAACCTCAAAGGACCTGGAACATCAGCTGAACGGAATGGACAGTGGCTTGAAAGGAGGATATAAATGAACATCAGCAGAAGCAAAAGGGGGTAAAGGAATGTAGTCAAATTCATTCGGGTGGTGCTGAGGGTATTAGATTAGGAAATGAGACGCTTAAAGTAGTAAAGGAGTTTTGCTATTTGGGGAGCAAAATAAATAATGCTGGTCGAAGTAGAGAGAATATAAAGTGTATACTGGCAATGGCAAGGAAAGCGTTTCTGAACAAGAGAAATTTGTAACACCAACTATAGATTTAAGTGTCAGGAAGTCTTTTCTGAAAGTATTTGTGTGGAGTGTAGCCATGTACGGAAGTGAAACGTGGACGATAAATAGTTTAGACAAAAAGAGAAGAGAAGCTTTCTAAATGTGGTGCTACAGAATCATGCTGAAGATTAGATGGGTAGATCACATAACTAATGAGGAGGTACTGAGTAGAATTGGGAGAAGAGGAGTTTGTGGCACAACTTGAATAGAAGAAGGGATCGGCTGGCAGGACATGTCCTGAGACATCGAGTGATCACCAATTTAGTATTAGAGGGCAGCATGGAGGGTAAAAATCGTAGACGGAGACCAAGAGATGAATTCACTAAGCAGATTCAGAAGGATGTCGGTTGCAGCTGGTACTGGGAGATGATGAAGTTTGCACAGGATAGAGTAGCATGGAGAGGTGCATCAGTCTCTGGACTGAAGACTACATTATATATATATTGGTGTGTGTGTTTAGGCCTCTGAGGATGTACGTTTAATGGATTAACTGGTATCTGCTCATCATTTACCGTCTGTAGAAAGACAGCGCTGCACTAAGAAATTCCTGCAATGTCGAAAATGAAGGAAGGTAAAATTGAACTATCCCAAGGGTAGTGGGAAATGATGCAACCACCACTTGAGATGTAACTGTTATAAGAGATAACATAGAGCTGTGTCCCACTGCTAATTTCTAATTCTATAAGAATGCAGTGGGTTTGGTTCTCATGTAATAGTTTTCCTCTGCACTATGGTAATAAAAACATACTAATCTTCCATGTCATTTGGATAATGTTTCCCAGTACATTACAGGTTTTGGTAATTTTTCCTAATTGAAGAAAAGCATTGTTAGATTGGATTAGATTAGTACTTGTTCCATAGATCATGAATACGACACTTCGTAATGATAACTATTCTTGTCACCGCCCATTTGTACATACCTCACCCCCTTTAATTCTAAAGAGGTGTTGTTTCAAAGTGGGTGCAGTGTATTTCATTTCTATAGCACACTGATACAGGTGTCTGATAACGTTCTCGGCACATTATGTCCTCCTTATTGATTCAGCCCTTCTACGGTACAACTTTAATAGCTTATTGAGGGCTTCATCGACGAAACTATTTCGCGCAGCGTGGCTGCTTGCTGCGGAAATTTCATGATATGTCTCAAAAGCGTAGCAAGATTTACCGAGGGTAGGCCGTAGCGCTCACATTGATCCTACCCAAGCTCATATTCATCAGTAGAATTAATAGTTAATAACGCTGGCCCTGAGAATGGTGCAGCTTACGTTCTTGGTTTGCACTGCCTCCGTAGCCTCGATAGAATTTTATGTCGATGGAGTGCTCTGCGTTAAGTGTTCTGATTCAACCGAGGTAATTTGATGGAGCTCCGATGTATGGAGGCCAGGCGTGTGGGCATCAAAATTTTACTAGCGAGGTGGTGGAACGGCAGCTGGTGCTTTTACAAGATACCGTCCCCTTGCTCCTGATATTACCAGCATCTCTGATTTATGTTGGCTGAGGGGCCACTCTTTGTGGCGCATATGAAATGAAGTGGCAAGCTATATCCCGTAAAACACGCTGCTCTCGCACTGTTTCTCTCATAAACTTTTCTCGTCACACCTACCGTGTTTTATTACGGCTGTATATTAACCACTGAAAGGTCACTAACCTCATGAAGTGGTTCACCGATAGTAAGAAATCATCTCTCTTATGCTTACAGTGCAGCCGTATCGTAAGCTTTTTACACCTATATCAACGACATCTGCATCTACATCATACTCAACAAGCCTAACGGTTTGTGGTGGAGGGTACTTTTTGCACCATTAGCTGAACCCTCCAATCCTGTTCCACTCGCGAATAGCACGTGGGAAGAATGATTGCCGGTAAGCCTCTGTATTGGCTCTAATTTCTCGAATCCTCTCATTGTCATTACGCGGGACATACGTGGGGAGAAGTGCTTTCAAGAAATTTCAGTAGCAAATCCCTCCGTGATGCACAATGCCTCTCTTGTAACGTCTGCCAGTGGAGTCTGTTGAGCATCTCCGTAACACTGTCGTACCGACTAAACGATCCCGCTCTTCGTTGGATCTTCTGTCTCTTTTATCAGCTCTATTTGGTAGGGGTCCCAGATAGATGAAAAATACTAAAGAATCAGTCGAACAAGCGCCTTACAAGCCACTTCCTTCGTGGATGAGTTACATTTCCTTAAGTTTCTTCCTGTGACTCTAATAGTAAGAGAAGCAGATGCCAGATTCAGTTTTAAGTGGTCATTCCATTTAAGATTCAGTTTTAAGTGGTCATTCCATTTAAGGCAGTTCCGGATTGTTACTGCTAGATATTTTACGGCAGATACTGTTTCGAGCGGTTTATCATCAGCGTTGTACCTTAACTTATTGCGCATACATAAGAAAACAAATCCACTAAGTTTCATTTATTTACGGCTGGCCGGTGTGGCCGAGCAGTACTAGGCGCTTCAGTCCGGAACCGCAGGACTGCTATGGTCGCAGGTTCGAATCCTGCCTCGGGCATAGATAAAAGTAATGTTCTTAGGTTAGTTAGGTTTACGTAGTTCTACGTTCTAGGGGACTGATGACCATGGATGTTAAGTCCCATAGTGCTCAGCCATTTGAATCATTTAAACAATTTATTTACGTTCAGGATCAAATTCGAGCCTACACCGTTCATCAGTTCTCTGGAGGCTATTCTGGAAATGTTTACTATCTTCTGTCATTGCTACATTTTTATAGACAGCCGCATCATATGCGAAGAGCCTTAGAGAGCATTCGACGCTTTCTACTAGATCACTTACATGTATTGTAAACTGTAATGCTCCTATAACACTTGGCTGCGGTACACCGGAAATTATGTTTACATCTGTCAATTTTATTCCATTAAGAGCGACGTGTTGAGTTATGTCTGCAAGGAAGTTTTGAATCCAACCGCAATCCGATACTCGATAGGCTCATATTTTTTCCGCTAAATGGCAGTGCTGGACAATGTAAAATTGTCTACGACGCTGTGAATCTCATGAAGCAACAGAGCCAGCTGAGTATGTTTTTTTTTTTAGGATCTCTGTTTGCGGAATCCTTGTTTTATGCTCGAGAATTATGACGTTCTTGAATAAGGAAGATCTGTACGAAGATTAACATGTTCCCTAATTCTACCCCCCTGCGGGTTGGGGGTAAGAATAGGCCTGGGGTATTCCTGCCTGTCCTAACAGGCGACTAAAAGGAGTCTTAAACGTTTCGGCCTTGTGTGATGATCCCCTCTTGGTTTGACCTCCATTTTTCCAAATTTCCGTTGTTAGTGCGTGCCATTTGGGAAAGGACGCCTTAGGTTATGTTTTTCTATTGGTCCATCATGCACCATCATCTTGCATGCCACCTATTGTCGTGTGGCGGGATTCACACCCAACGTCTGTTGGGTTGCCTCCTTCTCGTCTTGTGTGCAATCCCCTTCTTAGCGCCCACGACAACTGTGGACCCTTTCAGCACCTAAAATCCAGCACAGTAGCCAGTCCGTTGTGGTGGGGTCGTCATGTACCCTCTTGGTGGTAGCCCCCGACCACGCAGGGATAGCCCTACAGATGCCAGAGCTGTTTCCTCCCCATGCATGCCAAGGAGAATGTGCCCATCTTATCTGGGGCACGGGGACTCAAGGCAACGGGATATCGGTCAGGTAACCGCTGCTTTGGCTGGGTGGCGCCCTTGGGGAGAGCCCTCGTTCAGAGTAGGTGGCATCTGGGCGGATGTGGCGCAATGAAGCGCAATAAATCTCAGCAAGCTGCTGGTCGCACTGCCACCAGCGTCTCTAAACAAGGCAGAATTGAATTTGATGCTGCACAATATGACCCTCAGTCGTTCCCTTGGTTGGCTACGCCGTGGGAGGGACACAGATCTAGTGCCAAGCTGGAGCCTTATGTATCACAATACCTTGTCTGCAGCAGGACTGATGGTGATTCCTTTCTTTCGACAAAGCCTTTGTTTTTTGTGGAACACCTGGAGGATAAGTTCGGGGTAGTGTCGGGGTTGTCTAAAATGAGGAATGGGTCCATCCTCCTCAAGACGTCATCCCCAGCCCAGTCACGGGCGTTGCTCTTGTGTGATAAGCTGGGAGACGTCCCTGCTACCGTCACTCCCCACAGTAGCTTAAATATGGTCCAGGGGATTATTTACCATCGTGACCTCTTGTTACAGTCCGATGACGAGCTGAGACCTGACTTGGAACGACGTGGTGTTCATTTTCTCCGTTGTGTGCACAGAGGACCCAATGACACTCCTAGAAAGGTTGCTTTCCAAATGGAAGTGACTTGACGGGAACTAGAAGTCTCAACTAACAGAGCTCCACTCCACTTTGAACTATAGTAAGGGTGTTGCGGCGTGTTGCGGCGTGTTGCGGCGTGTTGCGGCGTGTTGCGGCGTGTTGCGGCGTGTTGCGGCGTGTTGCGGCGTGTTGCGGCGTGTTGCGGCGTGTTGCGGCGTGT
The DNA here is from genome assembly GCF_023897955.1 of Schistocerca gregaria. NCBI lineage: Eukaryota > Metazoa > Arthropoda > Insecta > Orthoptera > Acrididae > Schistocerca > Schistocerca gregaria. The sequence goes on along the minus strand of NC_064925.1, from coordinate 140,745,552 downwards.
TGCGGCGTGTTGCGGCGTGTTGCGGCGTGTTGCGGCGTGTTGCGGCGTGTTGCGGCGTGTTGCGGCGTGTTGCGGCGTGTTGCGGCGTGTTGCGGCGTGTTGCGGCGTGTTGCGGCGTGTTGCGGCGTGTTGCGGCGTGTTGCGGCGTGTTGCGGCGTGTTGCGGCGTGTTGCGGCGTGTTGCGGCGTGTTGCGGCGTGTTGCGGCGTGTTGCGGCGTGTTGCGGCGTGTTGCGGCGTGTTGCGGCGTGTTGCGGCGTGTTGCGGCGTGTTGCGGCGTGTTGCGGCGTGTTGCGGCGTGTTGCGGCGTGTTGCGGCGTGTTGCGGCGTGTTGCGGCGTGTTGCGGCGTGTTGCGGCGTGTTGCGGCGTGTTGCGGCGTGTTGCGGCGTGTTGCGGCGTGTTGCGGCGTGTTGCGGCGTGTTGCGGCGTGTTGCGGCGTGTTGCGGCGTGTTGCGGCGTGTTGCGGCGTGTTGCGGCGTGTTGCGGCGTGTTGCGGCGTGTTGCGGCGTGTTGCGGCGTGTTGCGGCGTGTTGCGGCGTGTTGCGGCGTGTTGCGGCGTGTTGCGGCGTGTTGCGGCGTGTTGCGGCGTGTTGCGGCGTGTTGCGGCGTGTTGCGGCGTGTTGCGGCGTGTTGCGGCGTGTTGCGGCGTGTTGCGGCGTGTTGCGGCGTGTTGCGGCGTGTTGCGGCGTGTTGCGGCGTGTTGCGGCGTGTTGCGGCGTGTTGCGGCGTGTTGCGGCGTGTTGCGGCGTGTTGCGGCGTGTTGCGGCGTGTTGCGGCGTGTTGCGGCGTGTTGCGGCGTGTTGCGGCGTGTTGCGGCGTGTTGCGGCGTGTTGCGGCGTGTTGCGGCGTGTTGCGGCGTGTTGCGGCGTGTTGCGGCGTGTTGCGGCGTGTTGCGGCGTGTTGCGGCGTGTTGCGGCGTGTTGCGGCGTGTTGCGGCGTGTTGCGGCGTGTTGCGGCGTGTTGCGGCGTGTTGCGGCGTGTTGCGGCGTGTTGCGGCGTGTTGCGGCGTGTTGCGGCGTGTTGCGGCGTGTTGCGGCGTGTTGCGGCGTGTTGCGGCGTGTTGCGGCGTGTTGCGGCGTGTTGCGGCGTGTTGCGGCGTGTTGCGGCGTGTTGCGGCGTGTTGCGGCGTGTTGCGGCGTGTTGCGGCGTGTTGCGGCGTGTTGCGGCGTGTTGCGGCGTGTTGCGGCGTGTTGCGGCGTGTTGCGGCGTGTTGCGGCGTGTTGCGGCTTAGTGGATATCACCATATACGAACTAAAATCGGAGTGGTCTGACGAAGGTATTGTTGACGTGCAGCATATTACGAAACGAGTCGATGGGGACCTTGTCAAATCTGACTCGTTTATTCTCAGGTTCAGTTGTCCGATACTCCCAGAGCATTTTAAAGCGTGGTTCTTAAGTTTGCCAGTATGGCCATATTTCCCCAACCCATTGCGCTGTTTTAAATGTCAGCGCTTTGGGCATACAACGTTGCCTGCCCATGAAGGAGCTGATTGTACATCACCTGTGAAGTGCGTGAATTGCTCTGGGAGTCACCCTGTCTGGAGCCCGATCAGCCCCATCTATCTCGAAGAACGGAAGGTACAGGAGATTAAAACATCTAAGCGCATCCCCTATGCTGAGGCCAAGAAGCTCTTTAAGGCCATGCAACCTCCTGTGTTTTCAACATCTTTCGCTTCTGCTCTCAAAAAACCGGTACAACTGGCCACTGTTGATACGCAAACGGAGGTTGCTAGTGTTAGCACTAATACCGGCGCTTGCCAGTGCACTTGTGCTGCTGCGGTTGTTTTGCGGCTCTCCCCACTACGTCGGACAAGGCCGTGGTTGCTGACATTGGGGTACTTCCTGCCTCTCCCCATATGGCGCCTTCTGCCCAGGCGAGTAAACCTCCAACTGTTGACAGGGCTCTGCATTCCAAGCCCCCCAAGACAAAGCCTCAGAAGATGAAGGTTCTGCCACCTGAGGAGACTAGTCAGCGTCGGTCCGATGATGATGCCATCGTACTGTCTGACATCTCCCGTGGGTCGTCATCGGATCTTATGGACATTGATGTCGACCGGGGGCTCCACCAAAGCACAGAGGCAGGATGACAGTTCAGCCACCCTGGTCACTGGCTCCCATATTACAGTGGAACCTCAATGGGTTCAGGACGCATGTGGCCGAATTACAACTCCTTATACAAGAGTGCCCCTTGTGCTTATGTCTCCAAGAGACACATTTTCGGGCCACTGATACTCCTTCTTTACGGGGCTATACCGTATATCGAAAAGATGATCTGACGGGGGAAAGGGCACAGGGTGGTATTGCGGTTTTTGTCTGTGACATGCATCCCTCATGAGTTCCCTCTCGTCACCGACTTGCAAGCAGTTGCAGTTGACATTCTTGTGGGTCCGAGGCTCACAGTCTGTTCAGTTTATTTACCGCCTCAGGATGTGATAGACTCTGAGGCTCTCACGGACCTTATTAGCCAACTCCCCTGCCCATTTCTTCTTCTGGGGGACTTCAACGCTCATAATGTCTTATGGGGCTCTCCGACTACTTGCCCCAGGGGTCGCATTCTGGAAAGTGTCATGATGTCTGAAGAACTGTGCCCCCTCAACTCTGGTGCTCCCACTCATTTCTGTACTGCTTCCGGGTCGTCATCGGCTATTGACCTTTCCTTTTGCTCTCCAGCACTCGCGGATCCTGCTCTGTGGGAGGCTGCAGCTGACCTCCATTCTAGTGACCATTTCCCCCTCTGGATTCGCCTCCTGGATGAGGCTGTGGCATTACCATGCCAACTGGCTGTTTTGGAACACCGTGCCAGCGTCCACGAATGGGTAGACAATGTTGCAGCCGTGATCTCACATGCTGCTGCATTGTCAATCCCACGGTCATCCCAAGAGGCGTCCTGTCCCTTGGTGGACCACTGAGTGCCACTCAGCCATCCGCGCCCGCCGTGCAGCACTGCGCCGCTTCAAGTGCCGTCCCTCAGCTGACAATCTTACGGCCTTTCGGGTGGCAAGGGCCAGAGCGCGGCGAGTGATTAAAGAGAGCAAACGACGGTCATGGCAATCGTTCTTGAATTCCATCTCTCGCTCCACTAGTTCTACGAAAGTATGGGAAGCCATCAGGATGATTTCCGGGAAACTCAGCCAGCTACCTGTCACGGCATTGCTGCATCAGAGATGTCTCCTCACGGCGCCGAGAGACATTGCCCAGACACTGGCCATGCATTTTGCGGACTCCACCGCTACTATTAACTGTGATCCAGATTTCGTTCGCTACCGCACTGCCATCGAAAGGGGTCACTTGGACTTCCGGTCTCTAAATTCTGAACCCTATAACTGCCCCTTCACAATGTGGGAACTGGATTCTGCGCTGTCTGTGGCTCATGATACTGCGCCTGGTCATGATCAAATCCGGTACAGCATGCTACGGCACTTGGTGCTGCCATCCCAGGAAGTTCTTCTGAACTGTTTCAATATGATATGGTTATCCGGCACGTACCCTGACACGTGGAGAGAGGCGATTTTGATTCCCCCCCTCAAACCAGGCCAGGACCGAACGCATCCCAGTAGTTATCTGAGTATTGCTTTGACGAGCTGTGTTGGGAAGACGTTGGAACGCATGGTCAACCGCCGCCTGGTTTGGCTGCTCGAGACCAGGCAGCTCCTTAGCCCCTCTCAGTGTGGCTTTCGGAGATGTCGTTCCACTATAGACAACTTGACCCTGCTTGAGGCCGCCATCCTGTAGGCCTTCCTACGTAACCAGCATTGTCCAGGGGTCTTCTTTGACATTAATAAGGCGTATGACACTACTTAGCGCCGACTTATCCTCAATCAACTCCATGAGTGGGGCTTTCGTGGCCGTCTCCCCATCTTCATTCGGTCCTTTCTTTCTCACCGCCTCTTTCGGTATCGGGTTGGTAATGTGCTAACGGATTTGTATGTGCAGGAGAATGGCGTTCCTCAGGGCAGCGTCTTAAGTGTGACCCTCTTTGCTGTCGCTATTAACAGTATCACGTCCACTATCCGGAGTCCTGCCCAATGCTCCTTGTTTGTGGACGATTTTGCTCTTATCTGTTCCTCCTCCAGTCTTGTCACTGCTAGTCGGCAGTTGCAGCTTACGATAAAGCGCTTAGAGGCATGGACTGCAAAGACGGGTTTTACCTTTCCTGCAGACAAATCTGTGTGTGTTCATTTTAATCGTTTTCGGCGTCTTTTTACCTCCCCTGAATTGCGTCTGATGGACACCGTTCTTCCTTTTAGAAACACTGTGAGGTTCCTGGGCCTCACTTTTGATTCCAAGTTGTCGTGGTTGCCTCACCTTAAAGACCTCAAGGTGCGGGCCCTGAATATTTTGAAGTGTCTGAGCCATCATTCCTGGGGAGCAGATCGGGCGCGTCTGCTGCAGTTTTATAGGGCTTTCGTCCGATCGCGTCTAGACTATGCTTGCACCGTGGATGGGTCAGCAAGGTATCAGGCTGGCCACTGGTGCCTTCCGTACCAGTCCCATCCCGAGCTTGTGTGCTGAGGCAGGGGAACCGCCGCTCGCCATCCGGCGGAAACTCCTCATGGTGCGACGGGTGTGTCATTTCCTTGCCTGTCCTACCTCCCCTGCGTACCCTACCGTTGCCCGACCGCCTATGGAACGTCTCTTTTCCAGTCGTCCCAGGGCAATGAGACCATTTGGGATTCGTGCCAAGCATTTGCTTGAGTCCCTTGGTGTGGAGCCTGTGGCCCCCAACGACAAAGTTTTACTCGCCTGCCTCCCTGGTTGCTCCAGAGGCCCAGCATCCTTTTAGACTTGTCGGAGATCCGGAGAAGCTGCACTCCAGCGTTTGTTTTTACCTCTTTATTTTACGATATTTTAAACCAGCATCCGGACCATGTACCTGTATTCACAGATGGCTCTAAACCGGGGGACTCTGTTGGTTGTGCTGTTGTTTTCCCTGATCGAGTCGTCAAGTTACAGCTTCCTGCGGCGTTTACCATCTTTGATGCCGAATTGTTTGCGATCTCGCGGGCATTGGAGCAGATGAAATGTGTTCCCAGTCTTAAGTTCATCTGTTCTGACTCCCTGAATGCCCTTCAGACCATGCAACACTTGTACCCAGCGGATACGGTCGTCCAGAACATCCATGATGCCCTACTCCACCTGCTACGGCAGGGGCAGGAGGTTTCTTTCTGCTGGGTGCCGGGGTACGTGGGTATTAGGGGAAACGAACTGGCGGATGTGGCTGCCAAAGATGCATGTTCCCTCCCTCACGTTGTTGAATGTGCCGTCCCCCTCCATGCTGTAACCTCCCTTTTGCGTTTTCGTGTTTTGCGTCAATGGGAAGAGGAGTGGCTGGCAGTCGGTGAATATAAGCTGCGTCTGGTCAAGGCCACCACGCGGCCATGGCATACGTCCTACCAGTCATGCAGGCGGGATGAGGTTCTCCTCACTCGTCTCCGCATCCGGCACAGTCCCTTAACGCATGGTTTTTTACTCCGGCGGGAGGACCCCCCAATCTGCAGTGCTTGTGGCGTCCAGATTAGTGCCCGCCACATTTTACTACACTGTCTTTTATTCTCTGACCAGAGGGCGGTGGTTTCCTTCCCACCTGATTTGCCGACGCAGCGACTGTGGTTAAGGTCTTAAGGTTTTGTGTCCTATCCAATTTGTTGCCTCGGATTTTAATGTGCTGCTGGGTGACTGGCTCACCCAGGTTTTAGGTAAGAGATTTGTGGAAGATGTAATTAACTAGATACTAACAAACCATTGACATACTAATGAAACTAACTGATGTTCATATACTTTTAATCAGATAACGTACTAGGATACGCAGAAGACACCTATTTCGTCTCTTTAGTCGAAATTTCTAAAGTATGACTCTATCGGCTGTACTGAGTAATTCGATGAAACAGCTAATGCACGAGAGACAGAGCCAAAGGAGTCCGCAGAACCAGGTAAAATCATAGACACGCGCGTGAGTTACTTGCCATGAAATTTAGGTTCTGCCATCTCTATGCTATTCCTTTGCTGTGCCCTTCCTTTTAATCTCGTTAAGTTTGAGTTCTCTTTTTGTTTCGTAGGGCGTTGTTCAACACTAAGCTGTGAAGGAAACATTTATGCTTTGCGCAAGTACCTCATTTACTGTTAAAGAAATTTAATTCTTTACCGTTCTAGTCCGAGAACGCCTGCGTAACTAAAAAGAATTAAATTGCAGATTCTTCTTACGGCATGAAGGAAGGAGATGTCTTGGTGTTACTTTCCCTGCCCCAGGAGCGTAGAACCGTTTCTGCGAGTGGCAGCTGTGTTCAGCAGACACTGACGATCTGGAGTTTTTCCACGGCTAAAGTGACACAGAAATGTTTCGCCTTTCGCTGCAGTGAGCAGTACAGACTCTGAAAATTACACTTCGCTCTGTGGGCCGTGAGAAGTTACCTCCCCCTGTGGGTTCGGGGGTAAGAATAGGCCCACGGTATTCCTGCCTGTCGTAAGAGGCGACTAAAAGGAGTCTCAAACGTTTCGGCCTTATGTGATGGTCCCCTACCGGGTTTGACCTCCATCTTCTAAATTCTTCCGAAGAGCGAGCTGATTGGGGAAGGGCGCCTTACAAGGTGCAATGTGTCCATCGCTCATTACCATCTCTAGCTTGGTTGGTCGTCGTCGCATAGCTGTCCCGCCCACTCACCATCTCTATGGCGTGGCTTTGTTCTTGGGTGCGGTTTTTTGCAGTCTGCTCTGCTGTGTCGCTTTATGCGCCAATGACGATCATGGACTACATTTCACCTGAAATCCAGCACGGTAGCCAGTCCATTGTGGTGGGGCCGCCATGTACCCTGTCGGTTGTAGCCCCCTGACAACACAGGGATCGCTCTACTGATGCCTGCGCCGTTAACTCCCCGCGTATGCCAAGGAGTAGATGCCTGTCTCCTTGGGGCATCGGGACTCCCGGCAATGGCCATCCCGCCAGGTGGTCGTTGCTGAGGCTGGGTGGCGCCCGTGGGGAGGGCCCTTGGTCGGAGTAGGTGGCATCAGGGCGGATGACCCGCGATGAAGCGTGGTACATCATCTCTTGCTGGCGGCCAGCCGCCAGCAGTCTCTAAGCGTTCTCGGCCTCAATATAACGCTCAGGCATATGATCCACAATCGTTCCCCTCCCTGGCCACACCATGGGAGGAACGAAAGGCTACGGTTGGCAGCGAACCTTATTCACCTCGCTATTTAGTCTGTACACGAGTCGATGGGGAATCGTTTATGGCGACCAAGCCTCAGTTTTTTGTCGAGCACTTGGAGGACAAGTTTGGGGAGGTGGAGGGCTTGTCCAAAATGCGCTCTGGGGCAGTATTGATCAAAACGGCATCCTCTGCACAGTCACGGCGGTTACTCGCTTGTGACAAGTTGGGGGATGTTTCCGTCACGATCACACCCCATAAGAGTCTCAACATGGTCCAGGGCATTATATTCCATAGGGACCTACTCTTGCAGTCAGACGACGAGCTACGCGCCAATTTAGAACGGCGGGGTGTTCACTTCGTCCGGCGCGTCCATCGGGGTCCGAGGGATAATCAGGTAGCCACCGGTGCCTTCATCTTGGCCTTCGAGGGTGACGTCCTACCCGAAAAGGTCAAGGTGATGGTCTACCGATGTGATGTGAAGCCCTATATCCCTCCCCCGATGAGGTGTTTCAAATGCTGGAAGTTCGGCCACATGTCATCTCGGTGTACTTCCAGCATGACATGCAGAGATTGTGGACGCCCTTCACATCCTAATACTGCATGTGCGCCGCCTCCCATCTGTGTGAACTGCGGCGAACACCATTCCCCTTGCTCGCCAGACTGCAAGGTTCTACTGAAAGAACGAAGGATCATGGAATATAAGACCCTGGACCGCATGACCTATACTGAGGCTAAGCGGAAATACGAGAGGCTACATCCTGTGGCTCTGACCAGCTCCTATGCCACCGCTGCCAAAACAGTAGTTTTGTCATCTGCTGCACCGATTCCACTGAACACTCTGAGCCGGAATACTACACCTGCCCCCTTGATGGTGGGGGGCACTTCCCCATCTGTTGCTCCTGCACCACCTACCTCAGGAGCAACGACCCCCCAACCATCGGGGACACAAGTCCCCAACTCTAAGCCGGAGAAGCGTCCGACTTCTTCGGCGACTCTCTCTCGCAAGGGATCCCTCGGGTCCCTCCCTTCCCAGGTTTCCACCTCTGGGAAGGGTGACGTCAGCCAATGGCTGAAAAGCAGGCCAGCGGCTGGTCGCAGGGCTTCCCGCTCCTCCTCCGTCCCGGAGACTGACTCGGTGGAGCCCTCCCAGCCAGTAAAGCCCAAGGAGCAGAGAGAGAAGACGAAGAAGAAGAAGGCCTCTAAGGCCAAGGAACGCGCGGTGGCATCCGCCCCACCGCTCCATACAGGCTCTGCATCTGAGGATGAGGTGGAGATCATGGCGTCCGCTGAGGACCTGGATCTCGCCATACCCTCAGACGCCAAGGACGCCGATTGTTCTGGTCCTCGATCGGTGACAGCAGGTGACCCAGTGACGTGATCTGCCTTCTCGGTCCCTTCACGCCTATTTCGCCCATGGACAAAGTGATTCTCCAGTGGAACTGCAGCGGTTTTTTCCACCACCTTGCTGAGCTCCGCCAACTAGTCAGCAGTCACCCTTTCTTCTGCATTGCCCTCCAGGAAACGTGGTTTCCGGCAATGCGGACCCCTGCCCTACGAGGGTATCGGGGTTATTATAAGAACCGGGCAGCTTATGAGAGGGTGTCTGGTGGAGTCTGCGTCTACGTCCTTAACTCTATCTACAGCGAGTGTGTGCCTCTTCATACACCCTTAGAGGCTGTCGCTGTAAGGATGTGGACGCCTCAGCCTATTACTGTCTGCAGTTTGTACCTTCCGCCGGATGGTGATGTCTCTCGTCATGTGTTGGCTGCATTGATAGGACAACTGCCGCCTCCCTTTGTGTTGCTGGGCGACTTTAACGCCCATAACCCCTTGTGGGGTAGCGCCGCGATTACTGGCCGGGGCAGAGATGTCGAGACTCTCCTGTCACAGCTTGACCTCTGCCTTTTAAACACGGGAGAGGCGACCCACTTTAGTGCGGTCCATGGCTCGTTTTCGGCCATTGACCTTTCTATTTGCAGCCCCGGACTTTCACCATCCATCCACTGGAGGGTCCATGACGACTTATGTGGTAGTGACCATTTCCCCATCTTTCTGTCACTGCCACAGCGTCACTCTTCTGAACGCCCCTCCAGATGGGCTCTGAATAAGGCTGATTGGGACCTATTTACATCTGTCGCAGTGATCGCACCTCCTTCCACTGATCCGATTGATGCGGTGGTTCAGTCGGTCACCACCAGCATCGTTTCTGCGGCGGCGTCTGCGATTCCCTGTACATCCGGGTCACCTCGGCGGAGGACTGTGCCGTGGTGGTCGCCCGAGATCGCAGAGGCGATTCGAGATCGCCGGCGGGCTCTTCAGCGCCATAAGCGGCACCCGTCGTTGGAGACCCTCATTGCTTTTAAACAGTTCCGCGCCCGAGCCCGACGCCTTATTCGCCAACGGAAGCAGGAGTGCTGGGAACGTTATGTTTCCACCATTGGCGTCCGTACCTCTGCATCGCAGGTTTGGGCCAAGATTCGGCGACTCCAAGGCTATCGGCCACCTGTCTCTGTCCCTGGGCTTTCGCTGAATGGAGCAGTGTGCACCGACTCCGACACGATTGCGGACCGGTTAGCAGAGCATTTTGCTCAGTGTTCCGCGTCAACAAACTACCCGTTGGCCTTCCGCTCCCGGAAAGAGCGGTTGGAAAGTCGGAGGCTTTCCTTTCACACACGCCACGCGGAGTCGTACAATGCTCCTTTCAGCGAATGGGAATTCCAGAGCGCACTTTCTGCTTGCCCTGATACGGCTCCTGGACCAGACCGCATTCACAGCCAGATGCTGAAACACCTCTCAGTGCCTTGCCAGCGACGCCTCCTAGATCTTTTCAATCGCGTCTGGGTCGCATAGTTCCTCCCGGGTCCAGGAGAACGGGGTCCCACAGGGGTCTGTCCTCAGTGTGTCCCTGTTTTTAATTGCCATCAATGGGCTTGTTGAGGCGGTGGGGTCGTCCGTCGCGGCTTCTTTATATGCGGACGACTTCTGCCTATATTACAGCTCCAGTGGCATCGCCGCTGCTGAACGGCAGCTGCAAGGTGCCATCCGCAAGGCGCAGTCATGGGCTGTAGCGCACGGCTTCCAGTTTTCGGCCGCGAAGACCTGCGTTATGCATTTCTGCCGGCGTCGCACGGTTCACCCTGAGCCGCGCCTTTACCTTGACGGTGAACCTCTTGCTGTGGTCGCGACGCATCGGTTCTTGGGACTGGTGTTCGATACCCGGTTGACTTGGCTGCCCCATATTAGGCAGCTGAAGCAAACATGCTGGCGGCACTTAAACGCTCTCCGTTGCTTAAGCCACACCAGGTGGGGTGCCGACCGGTCCGCCCTCCTCCACCTATATCAAGCGCTGATCCAGTCCCGCCTTGATTATGGGTGTGTGGCGTACGGTTCTGCCTCGCCTTCGGCGTTGCGATTGCTGGATCCCATACACCACTGCGGGATCCGCCTCGCCACGGGAGCGTTCCGGACAAGCCCCGTCGACAGCATACTTGTGGAGGCTGGTGTCCCTCCATTGCGGTTCCGGCGTGACCGCCTTCTGGCCGCCTATGCCGCGCACGTTTATAGCATGCCAGGGCATCCCAACTACCGTCTCCTGTTCCCGCGCTCGATCGTCCATGTTCCAGACAGGCGGCCCCGGTCAGGGTGTCCCATTGCGGTTCGCCTCCGGGACCTTCTCCGTGGCCTTGACTTTTTTCCTCTGCCGCCTGTTTTCCGGGCCAATCTCCGTCTGCCCCCGTGGAGTGTGCCCCGACCGTGCCTTCGGCTCGACTTGGCACAGGGTCCGAAGGTCTCAGTGCCTCCGGAGGCCCTCCGCCGCCGCTTTCTTTCCATCCTGGCCGAGTTTCCGAACGCGGCGGTGGCCTACACCGACGGTTCGGTAGTCTCTGGCCACACTGGTTACGCTCTCACTCTACGGGATTATTGTGAGCAACGGTCATTGGCAGCTGGCTCCAGTGTATACACTGCCGAGTTGGTTGCCATCTATCGTGCCCTAGAGTTTCTCCGCTCCCGCTCAGGTGAGTCCTTTGTCATCTGTAGTGACTCCCTGAGCGGTTTACGAGCTCTTGACCAGTGTTTCCCTCGTTCCCGTCTGGTGATGGCCATCCAGGAGTCCCTCCATACTCTCGTCCGTTGCGGCCGCTCTGTCACCTTTGTTTGGTCCCCGGGTCACGTCGGCATCCCGGGTAACGAGCGGGTTGACGAACTGGCGAAACAGGCGGTCAGTTCCCCGGCCATGGAGATCGGTCTTTTAGAGAGTGACGTCCGATCCGTATTGCGGCAGAAGGTCCTTGCTGCTTGGCGTGATGAGTGGCGCACCCTGCCCTCTCCCAACAAACTTCGGGCAGTCAAGGAGACAACCAGTGTGTGGCGCTCCTCCATGCGGGGGTCTCGCAAGGACGCTGTCGTCCTCTGCCGGCTCCGCATAGGACATACCCGGCTCACGCACGCGTATCTCTTGTGCCGTGACGACCCGCCTCTCTGTCGCTGCGGATTGGCCCTGACCGTGGTACACGTCTTACTCGACTGCCCACTTTTAACTGCCCTCAGGCAGACGTTCGCGCTGCCTGATACACTCCCTGCTCTTTTAACCGATGACTCTACTATGGCTGACTTAGTTCTCCGTTTTATTCGAGCAGGGGGTTTTTATCATTCAATATGAGAGTCCCCTTTTATTTTTTTTAGTGTCGACTGTGGCTTTTGGCCTGGGGTTTTAGTTTGTGGTGTTTTAATGTGTCCCTTGGTTGTTGGCCTTTCCAGTTTTATTTTCATTTTCGGCCAATGACCGTCGCACTCAGTGTGTCTTTTAATCTCTTTTCTCTGGTCTTCGTCTATGTCTTTCTTGTACTGTGTCGTCCCTTGTCGTCTCTGTTATGTGTTTATTGCTTGTTGGACTTTTCTTCGTGTATTGTTATGGTCATGGAACAAGGGACCGATGACCTAAGTAGTCTGGTCCCTTTAACCCCCACAAACCAACCAACCAACCAACCAAACCAACCAACCAGAAGTTACCAACTGATGGAGAAGATCCGAGGAAGAACAGTGTGTTTCATCAGGCGTTGGTTTAGTAAGCGGGAGAACTTTACGGAGATGCTCAACAAACTCCAGTGGCAGATGCTAGAAGAGACGAGTTGTGCATCGCTGGAATCTTTACTGCAGAAAATTTCCAGAACATACGCACCAAGAAAACAAGCCAATATATTAATTCTTCCCACGTACCAAGTCTGATAAAAAATATACGGGCACACATTAGTGGGCATTAATATGAGGTGTATCCACCCTTTGCCTTTATAACTGTTTAAAATCTTCTGGGGACACTCAATGAGGTGCCCGAATGCCTGTGCAGGAATAGCGGCCCATTCGTCCTCAAAGGCCATAACTGGAGAAAGTGGTGATGTTGGACACTGGGGTGTGGAACTATTACTTATTCCGCAGATGTTCCACTGGGCTATCGTCGAGACTCTGGAATCGGGAATAGAATAATCCGCAAATAATTGCCTCACGGGTATTCTTTTAAGACAGGATCCATTGTCTTGCTGATATAGTGGTCGCCTCTGAACTCTTCCTCTCCTGTGTGCAGTGTACAGTGTTGTAAAATATATTCAGGGCCGTCCACAATTTAGCGTCTTCTTAAACGCAATAGGGTGATAATACACTAACCACAAAAATCATCCCCTTACCATAACACAACCTGTTATGTACTTCACTGCTGGCACTAAACATGACGACAGGTAACTTGCTCCAAGCATTTGCCAAACCCAAACCCTTCCATCGATTTGAAGCAGGGTGTAGTGTGATTCATCACCTCAAATCACTCGTTTCTAGTTACCCTCTGTCAAGTGGTGTCGCTCTTTATAACATCTCAAGTGTTGCTTAGCACTGACTACTGAAATGTGCAGCTCACGACGAGATGCGCAGCCATTGCATCCCATTCTTTTTAATTCCTTATGCAAAGTCATTGCTCGCCTGCTAGTAGAACATTGAACCTCACAAGATGTGGAGGATGGTTAGAAAACAGCAAAAGACATAAAGCTCGACAGCCGCTGCCCGTAAGTTCAGGTTGTTTATCTGGTCTTAAGTATGCTGTGATTGTTCCTTTACGTTTACACTTCATAGTTACATCACCAACTGTCGTCTCCGGTACCTTTAGAAGATTTGAAATGTACCCGATGGCTTTGTTACTCAGGTGACACCCAACTACGCTTTAAAATGTTTTTGCTGGCTACCACATTTTAAGTAGAAATTCGTCAATGGAATAAAAGTTGTTGTCCAGGATAACTTGTTTTAAATAATATTTAAAATTTGCTTCCTACCTGTCAACATTTTATGTCATTCCGCTAATGATCAAACATTTTGCTTGTTTGCTCTGAACTGCCCAAAAATGCCTCCCGGTCATGGAATGCAGACTCATACTGTTGTTTTTACTCAATTATCACCACCCAGGAGGCACGTGTGACTTAAGGTATGTCACGGACGCGAGGAACCTTGCCCCCTCGGAATAACACTCGATAGGTCTCTAGCTTTCCTACAACACCACTCCAACGTGGCCGCAAAAGTGAAGACACGTAATAATATCTTTCAGAAGCTTGCTGGTACCTCCTGGGGTTGCAGCGCTTAAACTCTAAGATCAAATGCTTTGGCACTAACATACTCTGTCGCTGAATACTATTGTCCAACTTAGATGTTCAACTCAACCAGACACTGTTCATCCGTCTTTCTACAGTGAGCAATGTGACTTATCACAGGCTGCATACGTAGCACTCAAAAGTGGTAGCCATGCAGTTTAAGTAACATCCAACCCCCAGCTCTACGAAGATCAGATGCTCTCCTGAAGATGTGGAGAAACACTCCGAAGAACTCCCAGCTACCCATACACAGCGATATATTTATAGCAGAACATCAGCGTCTGAAGTCAAGAGAACCACCTTGGCGAATTACACAACATCTTGAAGCCTCCGACTTTAACGTCAACGAAGTATGGAGAAGTCAGTGGGAAGAATCGCCAGTGTTCAACGGTCATCTGGTTGAAAAGTTGAGGTTTCACACACCCCAGGCGCCAGAGGAGAACCATTACCGCATCCGAACAGGACAAGGGAACTGCGGATATCTGAAACACAAATGGGGCTGGGGATTGTGACTTATTGTTTGCAGGGCAGCTACACCGTCACAATCACATTGTTGGTGAATACCAGAAACGAGCCTTCGGGGATCACTAAATGACATCCACCATGCATCACCGGAAAGGACCAATGGATCAACAGATTGGACTTAGAAATCTAAGAACTTGCGTAATGTGTACATAATTTAGCATAATACTTTGGACATTTGCTTCTGCATCCGTATTTTGCTTGTCATTTCTAACACTGTATACTCTTCAAATTATGTATTTGATCCAAGCTCTGTATCATCATACGATAAATAAATGGAAAATTTTTTATTGCTGCATACTGAAATACCCACTGTTAAAGCTGTTGACGGCTGAGAGAGTAATAAAGATCGTCGATTGTTGTACATATGTACGTCATTGTTCACCTCAGATTGTGATGGATCATTTATCAAGAATTTAATTAACGAAACTATGAATTGTGACGACGCAGTTAAAATGCATGGCTCCTTGAAGAGGTACGTACATGACGTCTGTGGGTGAGCACCATTTATTCTTACTGCTCGCTTTTTTGCAATCCATTCTTTCTTACTAAGTGATGAGCAAGCCCAGGAAATTATTCCTTGCATTATAGAGTGGAAATGGCAACATTGTGTGACTGTTACGAATAGAATAGGGTTGCTGGAACAGGAATTGCAAACGACTCCGTCTATGCAGTTCCTATTGAAAGAAAGGAAGGAAGATTAGGGTTTGAAGTACCATCGAAGACCTCGCTAGAGAAAGGAACGCAGACTTTTGTGCGACAACTACTATGGGAATGAATGTAATTTTGAGCTCAGCTTTGTGTAGAACTAAATGACGGACTGTGAGAAAACTTAAAAACGCTTCGATTACCTTCTTTTCGAGAAGTGGTGCTGAAAATGCTGAAAAGTATGTGGACTGATAAGGTAATGAATGTTCTCTGAAGGAACGGCGAGGGAAAGAAAATATGGGAAATGGTGAAAGGAGAAGGGGCAGGATGATAGGAGATGATGGGACATGTGTTAAGACATCAAGGAATAACTTCCATGGCACGACAGGGAGCTATAGAGTGTTAGAGAGTAAAAACTGTAGAGGAAGACTGGGACTGGAATACATGCAGCATATAACTGAGGACCTAGGGTGCAAGTAGTACTCTGAGATAGAGGAGTTGGCGCAGGAGAGGAATTCGCCACATCAAACCAGTCAGGAGACTGATAAAAAAATCGACCTTGTTGTTTAGCGTTGCCACTAGATAATTTTTTTATTGGTCGTCTGCCTTCTGTTTCAATACAGTCCCTCACGACTTCATCACCTTTTGTTGACCTCTCCACCTCAGAGTAGCCCTTACATCCAATGTTCGCTAGGTAATTGTTTTTACACTACTGGTCATTAAAATTGTTACACCACGAAGATGACGTGCTTCAGAGGCGAAATTTAACCGACAGGAAGAAGATGATGTGGTATGCGAATGATGAGCTCTTAAGAGCATTCACAAAACGTTGGCACCCGCGGCGACACCTACAACGTGCTGACATGAGGGAAGTTTCCAACCGATTACTTATACACAAACAGCAGTTCACCGGCATTGCCTGTTGAAACGTTGTTGTAATGCCTCGTGTAAGGAGGAGAAATGCGTACCATCGCGTTTCCGACTTCGATAAAGGTCGGATTGTAGCCTATCGCGATTGCGGTTTATCGTTTCGCGACATTGCTGCTCGCGTTGGTCGAGATCCAATGACTGTTAGCACAATATGGAATCGGTGGGTTCAGGAGGGTAATACGGAACGCCGTGCTGGATCCCAACTGCCTCGTATCACTAGCAGTCGACGGGACAGGCATGTTATCCGCATGGCTGCAACGGATCGTGCAGCCATGTCTCGATTCCGGAGTCAACAAATGGGGACGTTTGCAAGAAAACAACGATCTGTAGGAACAGTTCGACGAAGTCTGCAGCAGCATGGACTATCAGCTCGGAGACCATGGCTGCAGTTACCCTTGAAGCTGCATCACAGACATGAGCGTCTGCGATGGTGTACGCAACGACGAACCTGGGTGCACGAATGGCAAAACGTAATTTTTTCGGATGAATCCAGGTTCTGTTTACAGCATCATGATGGTCGCATCCGTGTTTGGCGACATCGCTGTGAACACACATTGGAAGCATGTATTCGTCATCGCCATATAGGTGGTTCTCTTGACTTGAAGATCTGGAGATACATTCCGAAGAACCCCCAGCTACCCGTACACAGCGATATATTAATAGCAGAACATCAGCGTCTGAAGAGAGAATCTGATCTTCGTAGAGCTGGGGGTTGGATGTTACTTAAAAGTGATGGTATGGGGTGCCATTGGTTACATGTCTGGGTCACCTTTGGTTTGTATTGACGGCACTTGTGAACAGTGGACGTTACATTTCAGATGTTACGACCCGTGTCTCTACCCTTCATTCGATCCCTGCGAAACCCTACATTTCAGCAGGATAATGCACAACCGCATGTTGCAGTTCCTGCACGGGCCTTTCTGGATAAAAAAAAATGTTAGACTGCTGCCCTGGCCAGTACGTTCTCTAGATCTCTCACCAATTGAAAACGTCTGGTCAATAGTGGCCGAACAAGTGGCTCGTCACAATACGCCAGTCACTATTCTTGATGAACTGTGGTATAGTGTTGAAGCTGCATGGGCAGCTGTACCTGTACACGCCATACAATGCCCAGGCGCATCAATGCCGTTATTACGGCCAGAGGTGGTTGTTCTGGGTACTGATTTCTCGGGATCTATGCACCCACATTGAGTGGAAATGTAATCACATGTCAGTTCCAGTGTACTATATTTGTCCAATGAATACCCGTTGATCATCTGCATTTCTTCTTGGTGTGGTAATTTTAATGGCCAGTAGTGTATATTCCAATTTGTTCCCCCCACAATGGTTGCAAATAACAGCTCGCTGTAGTGCCATAAAACTTATTCCTTGGTGTTCGAGGTTATATCATTCCATCCCTTCTTCTATTCGATATTTTCCACATAATTGTTCATTTCTTCTAGTCAGTATTTCCCAGATAATCTTCCTCCTCTGGTTCTTCAGAGAATCTGCTTATCTGTTCACCTGATTTTCGGCGTCGTGAATGCATCTGCGCTCTTCTTTTGTGGTTTTCGCACCGCGCGTGTTTCACTTTTGTGAAATGCTTTGCTCCACACGAACTTTCTCAGGAACTTATGCTGATTTCAACCATAGACCTTAATTTTAGGAATATCTTCTTTTAATTAGTGGCTTTGGGGATGTGCCCACAACATTGAAATATTATTTCTGACGCAAAACCTAATCCCCAAGCGGAGAAAATCTCAGACCCGGCCGGAAATCGAACGTGGACCCCTTGAGCTACGACTGACAGATTTCTTTGCCTGTATTAGTACGATTCTTATCCTCCCCTCTTTGTGCGTCATCGTTATTACACTTCAAAAAAAGCAGAATTCCTTCGCTGTGCCTAGTATGTGGCCGCCAGTTTTGTCATTACCTTTGTCGCTTGTTTCCGTTACTCCCCAATACTATACTTTCTTTGATTTACTCTCAATCCATATAATGTGCCCAGGACATCCTGCAATTCTTCCTGACTTTGAGATGGTAATTCCACCAGCTAATATGCTCACTGATGTTCAAAAATATTTCGGGCTTGCAGCCGGTCGTCGTAAACTTCTTCGCACGATATTTCGGCTGGACAACTGCCAGCCATCTTCAGGTGAGCCGAACGAGGACTGACGAAGACCTTCTCCGTTCCGTCTTATATAGTGCGCTGATCGTACTGCCGCGCATGCGTTGCAGTCGCGGAGACAGAAGGACCACACCGCCCAGCAACAGCGCCCTCGCTGGTGGAACTGCGAAACTCAGGTGCCGTTGGTATTGTCGCTGGCCGCAGGTATCGATGTCTTCTGGCGACTTCGTCTCGAGAAAATTTCTATGATGGGATTCCATGCATGGTAACCACTGTCCCGGTTCAATAAATTTCCAGCACTGCGTATTTCAACGGATTCTTTAATAATGGAGTCCCGAAAAGTTGTTGCTGTGGCCAAAATCGAAGTTTTGTCATACTCCATTGAATGTCCGTTAGAAATACAATGTTCCGCAACTGCAGATTTACTGGGTTGCAGTAGACGAGTGCAACGTTGATGTTCTGTACAACGCTCTTCCACAGTACGTGTTGTCTGTCTTACATAGGCCATACCACATTGACACGGTATTTTATAAATTCCCGCCTTCCGCAGCAAGAGATCATCCTTCACCGAACCCAGCAAATGTGAAATCTTAGAAGGCGGACGAAAAACAACGTTCACATGAAAAGTATTAAGAATCCTTGCTATTTTAAAAGAGATATTACCAACGAAGGGAAGAAACGCTAGAGACTTGGCTGGCGCACTCTCTTCTTTATCCACTTCCCGGTTCCTGGCTCTAGTTGAGAAGGCCCTGTTAATTTGCCGGGTCGAGTAGCCATTGTCCCTGAACACCGTTCTTAAATGTGCAAGTTCCTTAGGCAAATTCTCTGCATCCGACACCGCGTGTGCCCTGTGCACAAGGGTTTTAAGTACACTCATGGTTTTGGGACGGGTGATGGCAACTGGAAGAATGCAGGTACAAATCAGTGAGAGTCGGCTTACGGTAAACAGAATGTCCCAGCAAGCCGTCGCTCTTCCGTTTAACCAGAACATCCAGGAATGGAAGGACACCATCTTTCTCTAGTTCCATGGTAAATAGAATATTCTGATGGATGGAGTTAAGATGATGAAAGAACTCCATTAACTTTCCTTCTCCATGGGGCCAGACTATGAAAGGATCAGCGACGTACCTCCAAAAAACAGTTGGTTTACAAACCGCTGATTCAAGTGCTCTCTCCTCAAAATCCTCCATGAAAAGGTTAGCCACCGGAGGGGACAGAGGGCTGCCCATGGCGACACCGTCAGACTGTTCAAAAAATTCCTGATTAAACATAATAATTTGAGGAAAGAGCATGTCCAAACAAAGCAGTGATGTCCGATTCAAACTGTTGACCAATTAGAAACAAGGAATCCCCAAGAGGTACTTTTGTGAAAAGGGAAACTACATCGTTCGGATCTTCTAGTGAGTTTAACGACACGGTGAGGTTTCTGGGACTCATTTTTGACTCGAAGCTCACGTGGTTACCTCTTCTTAAGCGACCGCCGTTTCAGGTCTTTAAGGCTTTAAGTATTTTAAAATGTCTTAGCCACAGTACATGGGGAGCTGACAGGACTTGTGTGCTCCAGTTTTACAGGGCGTTTGTGCGATCTCGGCTCGATTATGGGTGCACGGTGTATGGGTCTGCGAGGCCTTCTTACTTACAGATGCTGGACGTTGTGCACCATGAAGGGCTTCGGTTGGCCTCTGGGGCATTCCGAACTAGCCCCATACCAAGTCTCTGTGCAGAGGCTGGTGAACCGCCACTTCCTATGCGGCGACGGCTACTTACAGTGCGCCAGGCGTATAAAACTTTGTCCACACCATACACTCCTGCATACCCTGCCATTGCTCAGCCTCCTCAGGCACAGTTATTTCATAACCGGCAACGTGCGACGCAGCCCTATGGGACTCGCGCACAGGATGTCTATGGCTGGTCTTCGTGTTTTGCGTCGCGGTTGGAGCAGATCTCCACCTTGGCTCCTCCGGAGACCCAAACTTATTTCAGATTTGACTAATTTTAAGAAAGATCGCACACCAGATTTTACATTCCAATCTCTGTTTTTTAACATTCTAAATGTGCATCACGGTTTCACTGTCGTTTACACTGATGGCTCCAAACAGGAGAATTTCTTTGCCTCTTCTTTGCCTCTTCTTTGCCTCTTCTTTGCCTCTTCTTTGCCTCTTCTTTGCCTCTTCTTTGCCTCTTCTTTGCCTCTTCTTTGCCTCTTCTTTGCCTCTTCTTTGCCTCTTCTTTGGCTCTTCTTTGGCTCTTCTTTGGCTCTTCTTTGGCTCTTCTGTGGTGTTCCCTGATAAAGTTACCCAGATTCGCATACCTGCTGAAAATACTGTTTTCGCAGCCGAGCTCCACGCGATTCTGGAGGCACTGGAGCAGATGAATCGTGTTTGGGGCGATCGGTTTCTTCTCTGTAAGGCACTAAGAGAATTGGAGCAATCACTGCAGAACCTGTACCCGACTGAGGAGATGGTCCAGCTGATACATGACCAACTGTACTTGCTCCAATGGTGGGGTACAGAAGTACCCTTCTGCTGGGTGCCTGGTCATGTTGGAATCTGGGGCAATGAACGATCCGATTGGGCTGCCAAGGAGGCCTGCAGAGAGCAGGATGTGGTCCAGTGTCCTATTCCCTTGCAGTTAATCATCGCTGCACTCTACAGGAAGTGCATCGAGTTGTGGGAGAACGAATGGTTGGCGGTGACGGCCAATAAACTGCGGTTGATCAAGTCAACCACTCGGCCGTGGTGTCCCTCCTGCCGGTTGCTCAGGCGGGAGGAGGTGGCCCTCACACGTCTAAGGATCGGGCACTGTCCTCTCACACATTGCTTTTTATTGCGGCGGGAGGATCCACAGTTTTGTGATGCTTGTGCTGTGCACATCTCTGTCCGGCACATTTTAACAGACCGCATTTTATTCCGTGATGCACGGGCAGAAGCACAAGTTGCTGGGATCTGCCTTCTGTTTTAGCTAATGAGACGTGTGTGTGTCTAGGGTTTTACAGTTTTTTGATGTCTGGACTCTGGCCTAAAATTTTAGGCTGGAGGTTTTAGTGTATTGCAGAGTGGCTGACTCCTCCCCTTTTTTCCTTGCGGTCAGCCAGCCACTTCCATCTGCTACATTGTTTTGGCTTCTTCTATCATTTTCTTGGTGTGGTGCCCATGTTTTACTGCTGATGCTTTGCTTCATACCACGCTTTGGTGTGGGTGAGTACAAGTGTTTTCAACGATTGTAACCCATGTTTTCTGTTCCGTTTTATATTCCTGTTCTGGGATTTTTCTTGACACCCGTCTCACTAAGTTACTGAACGGGCGCTGAAGACCTTGCTGTCGTGCGCCCAAAACCCCTCTACTACTACTACTACTACTACTACTACTACTACTACTACTACTACTACCACCCCCCGAACATCACATCGTCAACAGCAAACATATTGCTGTTTACCCTACCTGTGAGACAGTTTATATAACAGAGAACAAGAGCAATACTATCACATTTCCCTGTCGTACACTTAACGACACCCTATTCTCTGATGAACACTCGTTGCCCATTGCAATTTATTACTAACTGGTAAATAAAGTCTCCGAGGCACTCATATTTGTGAGAACCTATTCCTTCCTTAACTGTTATCAGTGGAGCTCTGTGTCAAACGCTTTCCTTGAATTTAAGAATATTAGATCTGCCTGTTAACATTCACCCATGGTTCGCACGATATTGTGCAAGAAAAGCGTGAACTTTCTCGTCGTCCGTAACAATGCGAGGAAACAACTTCCCTCCCCCCCTGTGGGTTTGGGGGTAAGAATAGGCCCACGGTATTCCTGCCTGTCGTAAGAGGCGACTAAAACGAGTCTCAAACGTTTTGGCCTTGTGAGATGGTCCCCTAACGGGTTTGACCTCCATCCTTCTAAATTTTCCGAAGAGCGAGCCGATTGGGGAAGGGCGCCTTACAAGGAGCGATGTGTCCATCATGCATTACCATCTCTAGCCAGGTTTGTCGTCATCGCTTAGCAGTCCCGCTCACCTACCATCTCTTGGGCGTGGATTTGTTCTTGGGTGCAGTTTATTGCAGTCTGCTATGCTGTGTCGCTTTATGCGCCAATGACGATATTGGACTACATGACCTGAAATCCAGCACGGTAGCCAGTCCGTTGTGGTGGGGCCGCCATGTACCCTGTTGGTTGTAGCCCCCTGACTACACAGGGATCGCTCTGCTGATGCCAGCGCCGTTAACTCCCCACATATGCCAAGGAGTAGATGCCTATCTCCTTGGGGCATTGGGACTCCCGGCAATGGCCATCCTGCCAGGTGGTCGTTGCTGAGGCTGGGTGGCGCCCGTGGGGAGGGCCCTTGGTCGGAGTAGGTGGCATCAGGGCGGATGACCCGCAATGAAGCGTGGTACATCATCTCTTGCTGGCGGCCAGCCGCCAGCAGTCTCTAAGCGTTCCAGGGCTCAATACAACGCAACTTCGTCGAGCACTTAGAGGACAAGTTTGGGGAGGTGGAGGGCTTGTCCAAAATGCGCTCGGGCTCGGTTTTGATCAAATCGGCGTCCTCTGCCCAGTCCCGCGGGTTACTCGATTGTAACAAGCTGGGGGATGTTCCGGTTACAATCACGCCCCATAAGTCTTAATATGGTCCAGGGCATAATATTCCATCGGGACCTTCTATTGCAGTCTGACGACGAGCTTCGCGCCAATTTAGAGCGGCGAGGTGTTCACTTTGTCCAGCGCCTACATCGTGGTCCAAGGGATAAGCAGTTTGCCACCGGTGCCTTCATCTTGGCCTTCGAGGGTGATACTTTACCTGAGAAGGTCAAGGTGATGGTCTATCATTGTGGCGTCAAGCCATATATCCCTCCCCCGATGCGGTGCTTTAAGTGCTGGAAGTTCGGGCATATGTCTTCCCGCTGTACTTCCAGCCTCACATGTCGAGATTGTGGACGCCCATCACATCCCGATACTCCATGTGCTCCGCCTCCCATCTGTGTAAACTGCGGAGAGCACCACTCGCCTTGATCGCCGGACTGCAGGATCTTCCAGAAAGAGCGCAAGATCATGGAGTATAAGACCCTGGACTGCCTGACATACGCTGAGGCCAGGCAGAAGTTCGAACGCCTCCATCCTGTTCGAATGACTGCCTCTTACGCCGAGGCTACTACTGTTATGGCCCCATTAGCTCTCCCTCAGACTGCCACCTCTCAGAGCCGGAATGCTACACCTGCCCCCTTGATGGTGGGGGGCACTTCACTCCCTTCTGCTCCTGCACTACCTGCCTCAGGAGCAGCAACCCCCCAACCATCGGGGACATCAGTCCCCACTTCTAAGCTGGGGAAGCCTCAAACTTCCCCGGCTCGAATAGCACGGAAAGGGTCCCTTGGATCCCTTCCTTCCCAGGTTTCCGCCTCTGGGAAGGGTGACGTCTTCCAATGGAAGAAAAGCAGACCAGCGGCTGATCGCAGGGCTTCCCGCTCCTCCTCCGTCCTGGAGACTGACTCGCTGGAGCCCTCCCAGCCAATGAAACCCAACGACCAGAGAGACAAGACGAAGAAGAAGACCTCTAAGGCCAAGGACCACGCGGTGGCATCCACCCCACTGCTCCCTACAGGCTCTGCGTCCGAGGATAAGGTGGAGATCCGGGCGTCCGCTGAGGACCTGGATCTCGCCGGACCCTCAGACACCATGGAAGCAGATTGTACTGGTCCTCCATCGGTGGCAGCAGGTGACCCAGTGGCGTGATCTACCTCCTCGGCCCCTTCACGCCTTTTCGGACATGGACAAAGCGATACTCCAGTGGAACTGCAGCGCTTTTTTCCACCACCTTGCTGAGCTTCGCCAACTCATCAGCAGCCACCCTTCCCTCTGCATTGCCCTACAGGAAACTTGGTTTCCGGCAATGGGAACCCCTGCCCTATGTGGGTATCAGGGTTATTACAAGAACTGGGCAGCTTATGAGAGGGTATCTGGTGGAGTCTGCGTCTACATCCTTAATTCTGTCTACAGCGAATGTGTACCTCTTCACACACCTTTAGAGGCTGTCGCTGTAAGGATGTGGACGCCTCAGCCTATTACTGTCTGCAGTTTGTATCTTCCGCCAGATGGTGATGTCTCACGTCATGTGTTGGCTGCATTGATAGCACAACTGCCTCATCCTTTTGTGTTACTGGGCGACTTTACCCCAGCCAGTAATCGCGGCGCTACCCCACAGGGGGTTATGGGCGTTAGAGATGTCGAGACCCTTCTCTCGCAGCTTGACCTCTGCCTCTTAAACACGGGAGAGCCGACACATTTCAGCGTCGTCCATGGCACATTTTCGGCCATCGACCTTTCTATCAGCAGCCCCGGACTTTCACCATCCATCCACTGGAGTGTCCATGACGACTTACGTGGTAGTGACCATTTCCCCATCTTTCTGTCACTACCACAGCGTCACTCTTCTGAACGTCCCTCCAGATGGGCTCTGAATAAGGCTGATTGGGGCTTGTTCTCCTCTCTCGCCACTATCGCACCTCCTTCCCCTGACACCATTGATGAGGTGGTTCAGTCGGTCACCACCGGCATCGTTTCTGCAGCGGCATCTGCGATTCCCTGTCCATCTGGGTCCCCTCGGCGGAGGACTGTGCCTTGGTGGGCGCCCGAGATCGCAGAGGCGATTAGAGATCGCCGGCGGGCTCTTCAACGCCATAAGTGGCAACCGTCCTTGGAGAACCTCATCGTTTTTAAACAGCTCCGTGCCCGTGCCCGCCGCCTTATTCGCCAACGGAAGCAGGAGTGCTGGGAACGGTATGTTTCCACCATTGGCGTCCGTACCTCTGCATCGCAGGTTTGGGCTAAGATTAGGCGACTCCATGGCTATCGGCCGCCTGTCTCTGTCCCTGGGCTTTCGCTGAATGGAGTGGTGTGTCCTGACTCCGACACGATTGCGGACCGGTTAGCAGCTCATTTTGCTCAGTGTTCCACATCTACGAATTACCCACTGGCCTTCTGCTCCCGGAAAGAGCAGTTGGAAAGTTGGAGGCTTTCCTTTCACACGCGCCACGCGGAGTCATACAATGCTCCTTTCAGCGACTGGGAATTCCAGAGTGCCGTATCTGCTTGCCCTGATAGGGCTCCTGGGCCAGACCGCATCCACAGCCCGATGCTGAAACACCTCTCTCTGAATTGCAAGCGACGCCTCCTAGATGTTTTCGCCCCCAGGGGCTCAGCATTCACTTGCTGAGTACGGGCTTGGCGACCCCGGGGTCCTGAGCTGGGGACTGGTCTGCGCCGCCAGTGTCCTGTCACCGTAACCCCCGAACATGCTTCAGCGACCACCGTACGGCGCGGCGGTGAAATGTTGTGTGCTGCGGGGAATGGTAATCTTGGCTTGACCGCCTGGATTGCGAGGAAGGCCAACCTCTATAAAAACCCCTCAATCTTTCGGTGTGCTCCGCGCCTAGAAGATGCATGGCTGTTGGGGTGGAACAGTCGCAAGCGGGCAACCTCTGGGGCACCTGCCGCACCCCAGTTGTATAAGGCTTACTCAGGCACGCGGGGCTCTGTCTAAGCGGACTTTTAGTTCCCTAGCTGTTCGTGGGACCGCAATGGACCCTTCGACCTCAACAGTTCCCCATACCAGTGGCTTGGATGGGCCACTAGTAAGAAAACACACCCCATCGAAAAAGCGACTTTGTGCTGTGAGGCGTACAGGGTCTGGTGTTGCTAGAGATTTATCAGACTGTCGTAACAGGGCACATGATGATAACCAGAATGTGTTTTTGATTATTAAAAGGAAGGAAGGTAGCTTTGAGAGGGTTTCTCCCTTTTACATCCACAAGGGTCTTGAGGGAATTGCAGGAACACTGAAATCTGTAAAGCGACTGCGCAATGGGACTCTGTTAGTTGAAACTTCTAGTTCCCGTCAAGTCGCTGCCCTTCGGAAAGCAAATTGTCTAGGAGAGTACGCTGTCGAGACCGAGCTCCACTCCACTTTGAATTATAGTAAGGGTGTTGTGACGTGTAGGGACTTGGTGGATATCCCCATAGACGTGCTAAAATCTGAGTGGGCTGACGAAGGAATTGTTGACGTGCAGCACATTATGAAACGAGTCAATGGGGACCTCGTCAAATCTGACTCGTTTATTCTCCCATTCAGTTGCCCGAGCCGAGACTCCCAGAGCATGTTAAAGCGGGGTTCTTACGTTTGCCCGTACGGCCATATTTCCCCAATCCAATGCGCTGTTTTTTTTAATGTCAGCGCTTTGGGCATACTACGTTGGGGTGCAATGGGATAGCCACTTGTGGTAAATGTGGTCAGCCTCCCCATGACGGAGCCGATTGTTCATCGCCTGTGAAGTGCGTGAATTGCTCTGGGAGTCACCCTGTCTGGAGCCGGATCTGCCCCATCTATTTCGAAGAGCGGAAGGTACAAGAGATTAAAACATCTAAGCGCATCAACTATGGTGAGGCCAAGAAGCTCTTTAAGGCCATGCAACCTCCTGTGTTTTCAACATCTTTCGCTTCCGCTCTCAAAAAACCGGTACAACTGGCCACTGTTGCTACACAAACGGAGGTTGCTACTGTTAGCACTAAAACCTGCGCTTGCCAGTGCACTTGTGCTGCTGCGGTTGTTTTGCAATCTGCGGCTCTCCCCGCTACATCGGACAAGGCCGTGGTTGCTGACATTGGGGTACTTCCAGCCTCCCCCCATATGGCGCCTTCTGCTCAGGCGAGTCAACCTCCAACTGTTGACAAGGCTCTGCATTCCAAGCCCCCAAGACAAAGCCTCAGAAGATGAAGGTTCTGCCACCTGAGGAGACTAGACAGCGTCGGTCCGATGATGATGCCATCGTACTGTCTGACATCTCCCGTGGGTCGTCATCAGACCTTATGGACATTGATGTCGACCGGGGGCGATCTTCTCGCCCCAGGAATAAATCTCCGGCCAGTATGGTCTCTCCTCCAAAGCACAGAGGCAGGGTGAAAGTTCAGCCACCCTGATCACTGGCTCCCATATTACAGTGGAGCTTGAATGGGTTCAGGACGCATGTGGCCGAATTACAACTCCTTATGCGAGAGTGCCCCTTGTGCTTATGTCTCCAAGAGACACATTTTCGGGCCACTGATGCTCCTTCTTTACGCGGCTATACCGTATATCGAAAAGATGATCTGACGGGGCAAAGGGCAAAGGGTGGTGTTGCGGTTTTTGTCCGTGACATGCACCCCTCATCTGAGCTCTCTCTCGTCACCGACTTGCAAGCAGTTGCAGTTGACATTCTTGTGGGTCGGAGGCTCACAGTCTGTTCTGTTTATTTACCACCTCCGGATGCGATAGACTCTGAGGCTCTCAAGGACCTTATTAGCCAACTCCCCCGCCCATTTCTTCTTCTGGGGGACTTCAACGCTCATAATGTCTTATGGGGCTCTCCGACTACTTGCCCCAGGGGTCGCATTCTGGAAAGCGTCATGATGTCTGAAGAACTGTGCATCCTCAACTCTGGTGCTCCCACTCATTTCTGTACTCCTTCCGGATCGTCATCGGCTATTGACCTTTCCTTTTGCTCTCCAGCACTCGCGGATTCTGCTCTGTGGGAGGCTTCAGCTGCCCTCCATTCTAGTGACCTCCCCCCTCTGGATTCGCCTCCTGGATGAGGCTGTGGCATTACCAGTGCCGCCCCAGTGGCACCTTTGCAGAGCTGACTGGACACTTTTCAGCCAACTGGCTGTTTTGGAACACCGTGCCAGCGTCCACGAATGGGTAGACCATGTTGCAGCCGTGATCTCACATGCTGCTGCATTGTCAATCCCACGGTCATCCCAAGAGGCGTCCTGTCCCTTGGTGGACCACTGAGTGCCACTCAGCCATCCGCGCCCGCCGTGCAGCACTGCGCCGCTTCAAGTGCCGTCCCTCAGCTGACAATCTTGCGGCCTTTCGGGTGGCAAGGGCCAGAGCGCGGCGAGTGATTAAAGAGAGCAAACGACGGTCATGGCAATCGTTCTTGAATTCCATCTCTCGCTCCACTAGTTCTACGAAAGTATGGGAAGCCATCAGGAGGATTTCCGGGAAACTCAGCCAGCTACCTGTCACGGCATTGCTGCATCAGGGATGTCTCCTCACGGCGCCGAGAGACATTGCCAAGACACTGGCCATGCATTTTGCGGAATCTACCGCCACTATTAACTGTGATCCAGATTTCTGCCGCTATCGCACTGCCGTCGAAAGGGGTCACTTGGACTTCCGGTCTCTAAATTCTGAACCCTATAACTGCCCCTTCACAATGTGGGAACTGGATTCTGCGCTGTCTGTGGCTCATGATACTGCGCCTGGTCATGATCAAATCCGGTACAGCATGCTGCGGCACCTGTTGCTGCCATCCAAGGAAGTTCTCCTGAACTGTTTCAATATGATATGGTTATCTGGCACGTACCCTGACTCGTGGAGGGAGGCAATTTTGATTCCCCTCCTCAAACCAGGGAAGGACCGAACGCATCCCAGTAGTTATCGGAGTATTGCCTTGACGAGCTGTGTTGGGAAGACGTTGGAACGCATGGTCAACCGCCGCCTGGTTTGGCTGCTCGAGACCAGGCAGCTCCTTAGCCCCTCTCAGTGTGGCTTTCGGAGATGTCGTTCCACTATAGACAACTTGACCCTGCTTGAGGCCGCCATCCAGCAGGCCTTTCTACGTAACCAGCATTGTCTAGGG
The DNA here is from genome assembly GCF_023897955.1 of Schistocerca gregaria. Lineage (NCBI taxonomy): Eukaryota > Metazoa > Arthropoda > Insecta > Orthoptera > Acrididae > Schistocerca > Schistocerca gregaria. The sequence continues at coordinate 140,716,909 of NC_064925.1, read as the reverse complement.
GTCTTCTTTGACATTAATAAGGCGTATGACACTACTTGGCGCCGCCTTATCCTCAATCAACTCCATGAGTGGGGCTTTCGTGGCCGTCTTGTCACTGCAGTCCATGCCTCTAGGCGCTTTATCGTAAGCTGTAACTGCCGACTAGCAAAGACGGGTTTTACCTTTTCGGCAGACAAATCTGTGTGTGTTCATTTTAATCGTTCTCGTCGTCTTTTTACCTCCCCTGAATTGCGTCTGAGGGACACCGTTCTTCCTTTTAGAGACACTGTGAGGTTCCTGGGCCTCACTTTTGATTCCAAGTTGTCGTGGTTGCCTCACCTTAAAGACCTCAAGGTGCGGGCCCTGAATATTTTGAAGTGTCTGAGCCATCGTTCCTGGGGAGCAGATCGGGCGCGTCTGCTGCAGTTTTATAGGGCTTTCGTCCGATCGCGTCTAGACTATGCTTGCACCGTGGATGGGTCAGCAAGGTATCAGGCTGGCCACTGGTGCCTTCCGTACCAGTCCCATCCCCAGCCTGTGTGCTGAGGCAGGGGAACCGCCGCTCACCATCCGGCGGAAACTCCTCATGGTGCGACGGGTGTGTCATTTCCTTGCCTGTCCTACCTCCCCTGCGTACCCTACCGTTGCCCGACCGCCTATGGAACGTCTGTTTTCCAGTCGTCCCAGGGCAAAAAAACCATTTGGGATTCGTGCCAAGAATTTGCTTGAGTCCCTTGGTGTGGAGCGTGTGGCCTCCCAACGACGAGGTTTTACTCGCCTGCCTCCCTGGTTGCTCCAGAGGCCCAGCATCCTTCTAGACTTGTCGGAGTACCGGAGGAACTGCACTCCGGCGTTTGTTTTTACCTCCTTATTTTACGATATTTTAAACCAGCATCCGGACCATGTACCTGTATTCACAGATGCCTCTAAACAGGGGGACTCTGTTGGTTGTGCTGTTGTTTTCCCTGATCGAGTCGTCACGTTACGGCTTTCTGCGGCGTTTACCATCCTCGATGCCGAATTGTTTGCAATCTTGCGGGCATTGGAGCAGATGAGATGTGTTACCAGTCTTAAGTTCCTCATCTTTTCTGACTCCCTGAGTGCCCTTCAGACCATTCAACACTTGTACCCAGCGGATACGGTCGTCCAGAACATCCATGATGCCCTACTCCACCTGCAACGGCAGGGGAACGAGGTTTCTTTCTGCTGGGTGCCGGGGCACGTGGGTATTAGGGGAAACGAACTGGCGGATGTGGCTGCCAAAGATGCATGTTCCCTCCCTCACGTTGTTGAATGTGCCGTCCCCCTCCATGCTGTAACCTCCCTTTTGCGTTTTCGTGTTATGCGTCAATGGGAAGAGGAGTGGTTGGCAGTTTCTGACAATAAGCTGCGTGTGGTAAAGGGCACTACGCGACCATGGCGTACGTCCTACCAGTCATATAGGCGGGATGAGGTTCTCCTCACTCGCCTCCGCATCGGGCACAGTCCCTTAACGCATGGTTTTTTACTCCGGCGGGAGGACCCCCCAATCTGCAGTGCTTGTGGCGTCCAGATTACTGTCCGCCACATTTTACTTGACTGTCTTTTATTCTCTCACCAGAGGGCGGTGGTTTCCTTGCCACCCGATTTGTTATCTATTTTGCAAGACGACGCAGCGACTGTGGTTAAGGTCTTACGGATTTGTGTCCTGTCCAATCTGTTGCCTCGGATTTTAGGGAGAAGGTTTTAATGTGCTGCTGGGTGACTGGCTCACCCAGGTTTTAGGTAAGAGGTCCGCCAGTAACGATTACCTCCTTGTTTCCCCTCAGTTTGTTCTCTTTTCCTTGTTTCCTTTCCTTTTTTAGTGTGTTTCTTCTCCTCTTGTTTTGCCTCTGTATGTGCGCATTTGGAACTGCGTCAGGCCTGTGTCTTTTAGCCGTTCTCCTTGTTCGGCGTCCGTCTTCGTCCCTTCGCCGCTTATGTTCCTGTTTCTATGCGTTCGGGCGCTGATGACCACGCTGTTCAGCGCCCGTAAACCTCAAACAAACACACACACACACACACACACACACACACACACACACACACACACACACACACTAGATGGTTTCAACCGCATCTGGGTTGAGGGTGTGTTCCCGTCTCAATGGCGAGAAAGCATCGTCCTCCCCGTGTTGAAACCTGGCAAGAACCCGCTGGAGGTGGACAGCTACCGCCCCATAAGCCTCACCAACATTCTTTGCAAGTTGCTAGAACGTATGGTGAGCCGGAGTTTGAGTTGGCTCCTCGAGTCTCGAGGCCTTCTGGCTCCGTCTCAGGGTGGGTTCCGTAAAGGCCGCTCTGCCGTCGATAATCTGGTCTCCCTAGAGTCTGCCGTCCGTACAGCCTTTGCACGCCGCCAACATCTGGTTGCCGTCTTCTTCGACATCCGGAAGGCGTACGATACGACTTGGCGATATCACATCCTGGCCACACTTCATGGGTGGGGTCTTAGGGGCCCGCTCCCGATTTTTATTCAGAATTTTCTGTCGTCTCGTTCCTTCCGCGTGCAAGTTGCTGCGTCCCATAGTTCCTCCCGGGTCCAGGAGAACGGGGTCCCACAGGGGTCTGTCCTCAGTGTCTCCCTGTTTTTAATTGCGATCAATGGGCTCGCTGAGGCGGTGGAATCGTCCGTAGCAGCTTCGTTGTATGCAGACGACTTCTGCCTCTACTACAGCTCCGCTGGCATTGCAGTTGCTGAGCGCCAGCTGCAGGGCGCTATCCGCAAGGCGCAGTCATGGGCTCTAGCGCACGGCTTCCAGTTTTCGGCCGCTAAGACCTGCGTTATGCATTTCTGCCGGCGTCGCACGGTTCACCCTGAGCCACGCCTTTACCTTGACGGTGAACCTCTTGCTGTGGTAGAGACGCATCGGTTTTTGGGACTGGTATTTGATGCCCGGTTGACTTGGCTGCCTCATATTAGGCAGCTTAAACAAACATGCTGGCGGCATTTAAACGCAGCCGGAGAAGGGTGGACCGATCGGCACCCCATCCGGTGTGGCTAAGGCAACGGAGAGCATCAAGCGCTGATCCAGTCCCGCCTTGATTATGGGTGTGTGGCTTATGGTTCGGCATCGCCATCAGCGTTGCAATTGCTGGATTCCATCCATCACTGCGGGATCCGACTCGCCACAGGAGCATTTCGGACAAGCCCTGTTGACAGCTTACTTGTGGAGGCTGGTGTTCCTCCATTGCGGATCCGGCGCGACCGACTTCTGGCCGCTTATGCTGCCCACGTTTGTAGCTTGCCAGGGCATCCCAACTACCATCTCCTGTTCCCGTACTCGATCGTCCATCTTCCAGACAGGCGGCCCCGGTCAGGGTGTACGATCGCGGTTCGCATCCGGGCTCTACTGTGTGGGATTGAGTTTTTTCCTCTCCCGCCTGTTTTCCGGGCCAATCTCCGTCTGCTCCCTTGGTGTGTGCGCCGACCATGCATTCGGCTGGATTTGGCACAGGGTCCGAAAGACTCGGTCCCTCCTCCGGCCCTCCGCCGCTTCTTTGTTTCTCTCCTTGCCGAGTTTCCCGGATCTGCCATGGCCTATACCGACGGTTCGATGGTCTCTGGTCGCACTGGTTACGCTCTTACGCTAGAGGATTATTGTGAGCAACGGTCGCTGGCACCCAGGAACAGTGTATACACTGCCGAGTTGGTTGCCATCTATCGCGCCCTAGAGTATATCCGCTCCCGCTCAAGTGAGTCCTTTGTCATCTGTAGTGACTCCCTGAGTGGTTTACGAGCTCTTGACCAGTGCTTTCCTCGTTCCCGTCTGGTGATGGCCATCCACGAGTCACTCCATGCTCTTGCCCGTTGCGGCCGCTCCGTGGTCTTTGTTTGGACCCCAGGTCATGTCGGCATCCCGGGCAATGAGCGGGTTGACACGCTGGCTAAACAGGCAGTGAGTTCACCGGCTCTGGAACTCGGCCTTATGGAGTGTGATCTCCTGTCGCTTTTGCGCCAGAAAGTGCTTGGTGCCTGGGGTGACGAGTGGCGCACCCTGCCCACGCCCAACAAACTTCGGGCGGTGAAGGAGACGACCGGTGTGTGGCGCTCCTCCATGCGGGCCTCTCGGAAGGACTCTGTCGTCCTCTGCCGGCTGCGCGTTGGCCACACGTGGCTGACGCACGGCCATTTGTTGCGCCGGGAGGACCCACCGCTATGTCAATGCAGGGCAGCTCTGACGGTGGTCCACATTTTGGTGGACTGCCCGCTTTTAACAGGACTCAGGCAGACGTTTGCGCTGCCTGATACCCTCCCTGCCCTTTTATGTGATGACGTTGCTATGGCGGACCTCGTGTTGAGTTTTATTCGGGCGTGGGGTTTTTATCGTGAGATTTGAGTGTTTGTCCTTTTATTTCCTGTATTGACTTGGGCCTTTGGCCTGTGGTTTTAAACTGTGGGTTTTAATGTCATTTGGTGGTTGGCTTTTTCTTATTTTTATGGTCGGCCAACCACCTTCACACTCAGTGTGATTTTAGTTCCGTTTGTCTGGTCTTTGTCTGCCTTTCTTGTATTGTGTCGTCCCTTGTCTCTGTTCTCCGTTTTTAACGACTGACAGTTTTTATTTCGTGTGATTTTATCGTGGAACAAGGGACCGATGACCTTAGCAGTCTGGTCCCTTCAATCCCACACCCAACCAACCAAACAACTTCCCTAGACGATATCGGTTCATAAACACTCGTCCGAATGACATTCTTTGCTTCTTTTGCTGGTTGGCAAGCATTTTCGGTAGTGGTACCCAGCTTGCAGGTAATATGCGATGTCAGAGCAATTTAGTGACTACCGCGTAAATAATGGAGCGTCCAGTATGAGAGAATTCATCTGCCACAGCACCAATCATCTATCCTTGATCAGCTCGCAGCTCTTGATCCACATGTTCTACGGTTTCATGAGCCTATCACTTCGGTCTTCATCATATCATACGGTCTCATTGCTGTTCGCTTTCGCATATGGTCCACGAAATCAGCCGCTTCATAGGCAATTAACAGATGGCGTTACCTTCGTGCAACTTTATTCTTTGAAACGTTCTCGTGTTCAAATCTTGGCATCTATGAACAAAGACAATATTTTAAAACAAAATTTTCATTGAGGAAACAACATTGCAGGTAGCATAAATTTTCTGTGTAATCTCTCTCTCTCCCCCAGGGCCTCAGCATTCACTTGCTGAGTACGGGCTTGGCGACCCCGGGGTCCTGAGCTGGGGACTGGTCTGCGCCGCCAGTCTCCTGTCACCGTAACCCCTGGACATGCTTCAGCTACCACCGTACGGCGCGGTGGTGAAATGTTGTGTGCTCCGGGGAATGGTAATCTTGGCTTGACCGCCTGGATTGTGAGGAAGGCCAACCTCTATAAAAAAAAACCTCAATCTTTTGGTGTGCTCCGCACCTAGAAGATGTATGGCTGTTGGGGTGGAACAGTCGCAAGCGGGCAACCTCTGGGGCACCTGCCGCACCCCTGTTGTAAAGGCTTACTCAGGCACGCGGGGCTCTGTCTGAGCGGACCTTTAGTTCCATAGCTGCTCGTGGGACCGCAATGGATCCTTCGACCTCTACATTTCCCCCTACCAGTGGCTTGGGTGGGCCGCTGGTAGGAAAACACACCCCATCGAAAAAGCGGCTACGCGCTGCGAGTCCACCAGTGCCTGGTGTTGCTAGAGATTTAACAGACTATTGTAACGGAGCACATGCTGATAATCAGAATGTGTTTTTGATTATTAAAAGGAAGGAGGGTAGCTTTGCGTAGCAACAGGGGAGAAACCCTCTCAAACGGAGGTTGCTAGTGTTAGCACTAAAACCTGCGCTTGCCAGTGCACTTGTGCTGCTGCAGTTGTTTTGCAACCTGCGGCTCTCCCTGCTACGTCAGACAAAGCCGTGGTTGCTGACATTGGGGTACTTCCTGCCTTCCCCAAATGGCGCCTTCTGCCCAGGCGATTAAAGCTCCAACTGTTGACAAGGCTCTACATTCAAAGCCCCCCAAGACAAAGCCTCAGAACCTGAGGAGACTAGTCAGCGTCGGTCCGATGACGAGGCCATCGTACGGTCTGACATCTCCCGTGAGTCGTCATCGGAGCTTACGGACATTGATGTAGACAGGGGGCAATCTCCGGCCAGTACGGGCTCTCCTCCAAAGCACAGAGGCAGGGTGAAAGTTCAGCCACCCTGATCACTGGCTCCCATATTACAGTGGAACCTGAATGGGTTCAGAACGCATGTGGCCGAATTAAAACTCCTTATACGAGAGTGCCCCTTGTGCTTATGTCTCCAAGAGACACATTTTCGGGCCACTGATGCTCCTTCTTTACGGGGCTATATTGTGTATCGAAAAGATGATCTTACGGGGGAAAGGGCAAAGGGTGGTGTTGCGGTTTTTGTCAGTGACATGCACCCCTCATCTGAGCTCTCTCTCGTCACCGACTTGCAAGCAGTTGCAGTTGACATTCTTGTGGGTCGGAGGCTCACAGTCTGTTCAGTTTATTTACCACCTCCGGATGCGATAGACTCTGAGGCTCTCAAGGACCTTATTAGCCAACTCCCCCGCCCATTTCTTCTTCTGGGGGACTTCAACGCTCATAATGTCTTATGGGGCTCTCCGACTACTTGCCCCAGGGGTCGCATTCTGGAAAGCCTCGTGATGTCTGAAGAACTGTGCCTCCTCAACTCTGGTGCTCCCACTCATTTCTGTACTGCTTCCGGGTCGTCATCGGCTATTGACCTTTCCTTTTGCTCTCCAGCACTTGCGGATTCTGCTCTGTGGGAAGCTGCAGCTGACCTGCATTCTAGTGACCACTTTCCCCTATGGATTCGCCTCCTGGATGAGGCTGTGGCATTACCAGTGCCACCCCGGTGGCACCTCTGCAGAACTGACTGGATCCTTTTCAGCCAACTGGCTGTTTTGGAATACCGTGCCAGCGTCCACGAATGGGTAGACCATGTTACAGCCATGATCTCCCATGCTGCTGAATTGTCAATCCCACGGTCATCCGGTCATCCCAAGAGGCGTCCTGTCCCTTGGTGGACCACTGAGTGCCGCTCAGCCATCCGAGCCCGCCGTGCAGCTCTGCGCCGCTTCAAGTGCCGTCCCTCAGCTGACAATGTTGCGGCCTTTCAGGTGGCAAGGGCCAAAGCGCGGCAAGTGATTAAAGAGAGCAAACGACAGTATTGGCAGTCATTCTTGAACTCCATCTCCCACTCCACTAGTTCTACGAAAGTATGGGAAGCCATCAGGAGGATTTCCAGGAAACTCATCACTGATGCAGCAATGCTGTGACAGGTAGCTGGCTGTCTCATCATGGCGCCGGGAGATATTGCCCAGACACTGCCCATGCATTTTGCGGACTCTACTGCCAGTACTGTAGGTGAAACAACAACACCTATCTTTTACTACATGCCATCATGAGCTGGAATCTGAGTGTGCCCATGAATATTTTTCTGACACGACTCAGAGCCGCACCACATCGATCATCAAATGATTAAAAATCTGTCAACGGTTTATAAGCGCCACCTTCTTGTCGTTTCTACCGCGTATGGCGAATTCCCGAGCGTTGGCGAGAAAGTGACAGGTTATTACCAAGTTTTGGCACTGGAATGATGATACAAGTGGACAGTTATTATCCTTTTAGACTCACCAACGTTCTGTGCAAGCTACTCGAACGTAAGGATCAAACACAGCCGCCAGCACACCATGAGTCATAGGGTCTCCTGGCTCTGTCCTGGGGCGGTTTTGCCAAGGACGCTCCATCACTGACAACTTGGTCTACCTGGAGTCTGCCCTCCGAACGGCCTTTTCCCGCCGCCAACACCTTATTGCCATCTATTTTGACCTGACGGAAGCCTATGACACGATTGGGCGACACCACATCCTCGCTACAATGCAGTACCGAGACTCGAACTCGGGACCTTGGCCTTTCGGGACCTTGCCATGCATGTTTCGCAGGGGAGCTTCTGTAAAGTTTGGAAGGTAGGAGACGAGATGCTGGCAGAATTAAAGCTGTGAGGACGGGACGTGAGTCGTGCTTGGGTTGCTCAGTTGGTAGAGCCCTTGCCCTCGAAAGCCAAAGGTCCCGAGTTTGAGTCTCGGTCCGGCACACAGTTTTAATCTGCCAAGAAGTTTGATATCGGCGCACACTCCGCTGCAGAGTGAAAATCCCATTCTGAGCCATATCTTGTTGGACTGTCCAAATTTAGCCGCCCTGCGGCGGACTTTTAATCTCCCTGACGCGCTCCATTCGATTTTAGGTGACAATGCCACAACGGCTATCACACGTTTGAGTTTTATCCATGAAAGGGATCATCATCGTTGTAATTGAGGGTGGGTGCCTTAGCTTCATCTTTCAGGCACTCACTGTATCAGCATCTTTAATCTTCGTCGCTCCCTCTGCTGCTGTCTGTTCGACCTGCTTTCGTCTTTTCAACGTCTACGTTTCTCTTGCCTTGTGTTTTTAGACTGGAGATTTTAGTGGCTTTCAGAGTGACTAGCTCATTTTTCTTTACTGTTGGGATCGGCCATCCCAGGCCTTTCTGCTTACTATTTTAACACCTACCGCTTTCTTCCTTTAAGTTAATAATTTCAATTTGGCTTGTTAGTTTCGTTTTCTCCTTCATTGCGATTATACATTTACTTTTACGCATTTTCTTCCTTCTCCGGATTTCAGACGATAGGATTCTTTTTGAATATGGTTTTAATGTGAGACCTGTGTGACTAAGGAGGAAGGGACTGATGACCATGCAATTTAGTCCGTTTACTGTGCAATCCAACCAGCCAATCACAGCAACACAAACAGATACGTTTGCAAACGCCGAAATCAGTACTAAGGCATTTTGAAGAAGAAAGAGAAACTTTTCTCATTGGAATAGTAACGGCCGATAGGACGTTGGTCAAGCACTATGAGCCACTCAGCAAGCCGCAGAGTACAGCAGAAAGGTTCAAAAGCATATCTTCTACGAGAAAGTTTACGATAAAATTGTTTTTAGATGTGAAATGTCAACTAATAAATATTTACATTCCTAAAGGTCACACATTAAACGGTCACAGTTACTGTGAACAAGTGCAAGACATGAAATCCATAATTAAAAGAAGAGTGAAGCTTTCAAAAGGGGTGATTTTGGTTCAGGATAGCGCTCGTCCTCATACTGCTGGGAAAACACAGTGCATTCAAAACTTTGACTTCGGACGCTGGAGCTCCAGCTGTCCAGTAGGCCCACTGTTCTAGCTCCACGCTACTTTCGCCTTCTTGATCACATGACAGAGCACCTGCACGAATCCAAGTTTTCGTCGTATGAAGAGGTTACGGAATTGGTTCAACAGCGGTTTGGGACGATGGCACAAAACTTCCTCCACGACGGAACTGGGAGATGTATCAAGAGATGCACCAAATGCATAGAGGTTGAGAGACATTGGGTGTGTGTGTGTGTGTGTGTGTGTGTGTGTGTGTGTGTGTGTGTGTGTGTGTGTGTGTGTGTGTGTGTGTGTGTGTGTTTGAGGTTTACGGGCGCTAAACAGCGTGGTCATCAGCGCCCAAGCACCTAAAAACAGGAACACATGCGGTGAAGGGACGAAGACGAACAGCGATCAAGGAGAATGGCTAAAAGACGCAGACCTGACGCAGTTCCAAATCCCACATACAGAGGCAAAACAAGAGGAGGAGGAACACACTAAAAACGGAAAGGAAACACAAGGAAAAGAGAACAAACCGAAGGGAAACAAGGAGGTAATCGTGACTGGAGGACCTCTTACCTAAAACCTGGGTGAGCCAGTCACCCAGCAGCACATTAAAACCCTCTCCCTAAAATCCGAGGCAACAGATTGGACAGGACACAAAACCGTAAGACCTTAACCACAGTCGCTGCGTCGTCTTGCAAAATAGAGGGCAAATCGGGTGGCAAGGAAACCACCGCCCTCTGGTCAGAGAATAAAAGACAGTCAAGTAAAATGTGGCGGACAGTAATCTGGACGCCACAAGCACTGCAGATTGGGGGGTCCTCCCGCCGGAGTAAAAAACCATGCGTGAAGGGTCTGAAGGGCACTCAGGGAGTCAGAACAGATGAGGAACTTAAGACTGGGAACACGTCTCATCTCCTCCAATGCCCGCAAGATTGCAAACAATTCGGCATCAAGGATGGTAAACGCCGCAGGAAGCCGTAACTTGACGACTCGATCAGGGAAAACAACAGAACAACCAACAGAGTCCCCATGTTTAGAGCCATCTGTGAATACAGGTACATGGTCCGGATGCTGGTTTAAAATATCGTAAAATAAGGAGGTAAAAACAAACGCCGGAGTGCAGCTCCTCCGGATCTCCGACAAGTCTAGAAGGATGCTGGACCTCTGAAGCAACCAGATAGGCAGGCGTGTAACACCTTGTCGTTGGGGGGCCACACGCTCCACACCAAGGGACTGAAGCAAATGCTTGGCACAAATCCCAAATGGTCTCGTTGCCCTGGGACGACTGGAAAAAGAGACGTTCCATAGGCGGTCGGGCAGCGGTAGGGTACGCAGGGGAGGTAGGACAGGCAAGGAAATGACACACCCGTCGCACCATGAGGAGTTTCCGCCGGATGGCGAGCGGCGGTTCCCCTGCCTCAGCACACAGGCTGGGGATGGGACTAGTACGGAAGTCACCAGTGGCCAGCCTGATACCCTCATGGTGTACTGCGTCAAGGATCTTCAGATACGAAGGCCTTGCTGACCCATACACGGTGCAGGCATAGTCAAGACGCGATCAGACGAAAGCCCTATAAAACTGCAGCAGACGCGCCCGATCTGCTCCCCAGTCTCTGCTCAGACACTTCAAAATATTCAGTGCCTTCAGGGCCTGCACCTTGAGGTTTTTAAGGTGAGGCAACCACGACAACTTGGAATCAAAAGTGAGGCCCAGGAACCTCACGGTGTCCCTCAGACGCAATTCAAGGGAGGTAAAAAGACGCCGAGAACGATTAAAACGAACACACGCAGATTTGTCTGCAGAAAAGGTAAAACCCGTCTTTGCAGTCCATGCCTCTAAGCGCTTTATCGTAAGCTGCAACTGCCGAATAGCAGTGACAAGACTGGAGGAAGAACAGAAAAGAGCAAAATCGTCCACAAACAAGGAGCATTGGGCAGGACTCCGGATAGTGGACGTGATACTGTTAATAGCGACGGCAAAGAGGGTGACACTTAAAACGCTGCCCTGAGGAACACCATTCTCCTGCACGTACAAATCCGATAGCACATTACCAACCCGATACCGAAGGAGGCGGTGAGAAGGAAAAGACCGAATGAAGATGGGGAGACCGCCACGAAAGCCCCACTCATGGAGTTGATTGAGGATAAGGCGGCGCCAAGTAGTGTCATACGCCTTATTCATGTCAAAGAAGACCCCCTAGACAATGCTGGTTACGTAGAAAGGCCTGCTGGATGGCGGCCCCAAGCAGGGTCAAGTTGTCTATAGTGGAACGACATCTCCGAAAGCCACACTGAGAGGGGTAAGGAGCTGCCTGCTCTCGAGCAGCCAAACCAGGCGGCAGTTGACCATGCATTCCAACGTCTTCCCAACACAGCTCGTCAAAGCAATACTGCGATAACTACTGGGATGCGTTCGGTCCTTCCCTGGTTTGAGGACGGGAATCAAAATCGCCAGAATCAACACAATACAATACAATAAAATAAAACAGAAACACTCAGATTAAACCGAATAAATCGTAAAACTGTTTTAATTATATTATATTGTATTGTGTTGATTCTGGCCTTTGGCCTACGATTTTAAACTGAGTTTTTAATGTGTTCTCGGTGGTTGGCTTTACCTTTTTTATCCCTATGGTCGGCCACACTCTGTGTGGTGTTACTTTGTTTTGTCTGTTCTGTGTGTGAGTATTTCTTGTCCTGTGTCGATGCCGTCTTTCCTGTTGTTCGTTTTTCTTCTCTTTGGGTGGTTTTAGTTTTTTGGAAAAAGGGACCGATGACCATGGTAGTCTGGTCCCTTCAATCCCACAAGCCAACCAACCACAAACCAACCAATCTGTGTCAACTGCAGAGCGCACCATCCCCTTTGCTCGCCAGAATGTCCGATTCTGCAGAGTGAAAGGAAAGTAATGGAAATCAAGACAGACTGACCTACACGGAGGCTAAACGGAAATTTGACCGGCTTCATTCGCTTTGCATGACATCTTCTTATGTTGCCACTAGCACTCCTGCTACAGTTACGTCAGCTGCAACACATCCAGTCAGCTCTCAGACTCGAAGGTCCACACCTGCCCTCTTGATGGTGGGGGCCACTTCACTCCCCGTTGCTCCTACTCCATCTACTCCATCTACTTCAGAAGCAACACCCCCCCCCCCCCAACCATTGGGGACAACAGTTCCCCCTTCCCAGCCAGAGAAGCGTAAGACTTCTTCGGCTTCTCTCGCCAGGAAGGGGTCCCTTGGAGACCTCCCTTCGCATGTTCCAACCAGCGGAAACACGGACACCCGCAAGTGGCTGGAACAAGCACTGGTCGCTGGTCGTAGGGCCTCACGCTCGTCGTCCATGCCTGACACTGACCTAGTGAAGCCCTCACAGCCTGAACCCCGAAGGCACGATGCGCAAAGCAGAAAAAGAAATGGTTCCAAAGAACACCGACATTGCGGTGGCACCCATCCCACCGCTTCCTACAAGCTCTGCGTCTGAGGATGAGGTGGAGATTCTGGCATCTGCTGAGGACGTCGATCTCGCCTGTCCCTCAGACACCATGGCTAGCACTAGCACAGGTGCTCAATCGGAGGCAGCAGGTGACCCAGTGCCGTACTTTGCCTCCCCAGTCCCTCCATGCCTTTCTCAGCCATAACCAATATCATACTCCAGTGGAACTGCAGCAGTTTCTTCCACCATCTAGCTGTGCTCCGACAACTTATCAGCCTTCACCCTTTCTTTTGCATTGCTCTTGAGGAAACTAAGTTTGCAGCGATGCGAACCCCCGCCCTCCGTGGCTATCGGGGTTATTATAAGAACCGAGCAGCTTATGAAAGGGTGTTTGGTGGCGTCTGCATCAATGTCCTTCACTCTCTTCACAGCGAGTCTGTCCCTCTACAAACACCTTTAGAGGATGTCGCTGATCGCGTGTGGACGCCACAGGCTGTCACAGTCCCCAGTCTGTATCTTTCACCGGATGGTGATGTCCCACAACATGTCCAGGCTGCGCTGATAGCCCAATTGCCGCCACCTTTCCTGTTACTGGGCAGCTTCAACGCCCATAACCCTCTGTGTGGTGGGTCAGTGGCAACAGGTTTAGGCACCACAATTGACAATGTATTGGCACAGCTCATACTCTCCGTTTTAAACGATGGTGCTTTCACACATTTCAGTGTGGCACATGGCACGTACTCTGCCATCGACCTTTCGATCTGCAGCCCTGGCCTTTTACCGTCTGTCCATTGGAGTGTCCATGATAACCTGTGTGGCAGTGACCACTTTCTGATCTTTCTGATCTTTCTGATCTTTCTGGCACTGCCACAACGTCACTCTTCTGGGCGACCTTCCAGATGGGCTGTGAATAAGGCTGACTGGGACTTGTTTTCCACCATTGCCGCTATTGAAGCCCTCTCTATTGACGCCATTGATGCAGTCGTTCTCTCAGTCACCACCGGCATCGTTACTGCCGCAGAATGTGCGATTCCCTGTTCTTCTTCCTTCCCCCCGTGCAGGTTCAGGGGTAAGAATAGGCCTCTTGTATTCCTGCCTGTCGTAAGAGGCGACTAAAAGGAGTCTCATCTGCTTCAGCCTTTAATGAGATGGTCCCATAAAGGGTTTGACCACTACCTATCCAAATTTTCCGTTAGTGCGTACTATTTCGGGAAGGACGCCCTCTGTGGTGCATCTTATATCCATCTTGCCCTAAGATCTGGCACACCCCATATTTTCATTGTGTTGTACATACACCATGCTTTCAGCCACATCAGCTACATTGTGTTTGGGTAGCATACATTATCTCCAATGTGCACTTCCATCTTTGCCCTCGTGATGTACATGGATATTTCGACACCCGACATCCAGCACGGTAGCCAGTCCATTGTCGTGGGGTCATCATGTACCCTCTTGGTGGTAGCCCCTCACTACACAGGGATCGCACTGCTGATGCCTGAGCTGCTACCTCCCCACATATGCCGAGGAGTAGATGCCTATCCCTCTGGGGCATCAGGACTCCCAGCAAAGGCCGTCCTGCCAGGTGGTCTTTGCTGCAGCTGGTTGGCGCCCGTGGGGAGAGACCCTGGTTGGAGTGGGTGGCATCAGGGCGGATGTCCCGCAGAGAAGTATGGTACATCATCTCTCGCTGGTGGGCCTCCACCAGCAGTCTCTAAGCGATCGAGGTCTACCCCCAATGGAAATAAATTTGATAAGAGATCATTTCCCTCCCTGGCCACTCCATCGGAGGAATGTATGGAAGTGGAGATTATTCATACCAGTACCTCATGTGTACGCGAGTTGATGGAGAATCATTTATGTTGATCAAGCCCCAGTTTTTGGTGGAGCTTTTAGAGGACAAGCTCAGGGAGGTGAAGGGCTTGTCCAAAATGCGCTCTGTGTCAGTTCTCATCAGAACAGCAACCTCTGCCAAGGACTATGTGCCCATCTTGTCTGGGGCACGGGGACCCCGGGATATCGGCCAGGTACCCGTTGCTTTGTCAGGGTGGCGCCCTAGGGGATAACCCTCGTTCTGAGTAGACGGCATCTGTGCGACGTAGCGCAATGAAGTGCAATAAATCACACCAAGCTGGTGGTCGCACGGCCACCAGCGTCTCTAAGCGAGGCAGAATTGAATTTAATGCTGCACAATATGACCCACAGTCGTTCCCTTCGTTGGCTGCGCCGTGGGAGGGACTCGCATACAGTGCAAAGTGGGCGCCTCACGTACCACAATACCTTGTCTGCAGCAGGACTGATGGTGACTCCTTTCTTACGACAAAGCCTCTGTTTTCTGTGGAACACCTTGTGGATAACATTGGGGAAGTGGCGGGGTTGTCTAAAATTAGGAATGGGTCCATCCTCCTGAAGACGTCCTCCCCAGCCCAGTCATGAGCGTTGCTCTTGTGTGATAAGCTGGGTTACATCCCTGTTACCATCACTCCCCACAGTAGCTTAAATATGGTCCAAGGGATTATTTACCATCGTGACCTATTGTTACAATCGGACGACGAGCTGAGAGCCGACTTGGAACGACGTGGTGTACGTTTTGTGCGTTGTGTACACAGAGGAACCAATACTAACAGGGTGGCCACCGGTGCCTTTATCTTGGCCTTCAAGGGTGCTGTCTTGCCTGTGAAGGTCAAGATAATGGTTTACCGTTGTGAAGTCAAGCCATACGTCCCTCCCCCGATGCGGTGCTTCCAGTGCTGGAAGTTTGGGCATATGTCCTCCCGTTGCCAATCCAGCGCTACATGTCAAGATTGCGGACGCCCCTCTCATCCCGGTTCTCCATGTGCGCCTCCGCCTGTCTGTGTCAACTGTGGGGAACACCACTCTCCATGCTCGCCGTATTGCCCCGTTCTTCATAAGGAGCGAAAGATAATGGAATTTAAGACCCTGGACCGGCTTACTTATTGAGAGGCAAAACTGAAATTTGAAAGGTTCTATCCTGTTTCCCTTCGAACATCTTATGCTGCAGCCACGTTATCGTCGCACTCGCGAGCGGCAGTTGTCGGCTCATCTGTGCCGCCTTCAGTGGGCCCTCGGGGCATTGCATCTCTGTTTGCCCCCCTAGTGTCTGGAGGTAAGCCTTCCTCTGTTGCCCCTTAGCAGTTGGGGACAAACCCTCGTCTGTCTCTCCCCCCCCCCCCCCCCCACCACACTTACTTCAGGAGTGACATCTGCTCACAAACTGGAGGCCTCGATCCCTCCCCCTCCTTCTCCGCTGGCGTTGCCTCTGCCGGTTGCTCTCTCATGGAAGGTGTCCCTCGGGGCCCTCCCTTCTTCCGTTTCTTCTCCTACCCAGCCAGATGTCAGCCAGCGGCTGAAGGTTCCGTCAGCTGCTGGTCATAGGGCTTCTGCGTCGTCGTCAGCCTCCGACGCTCCTTCAGAGAAGCTCTTCCAGCCCTCTAACCCTAAGGACAGACGCAAGAAGGAACGGAATGTGTCCAAGAAGAAGGACGTTCTGGCGGTTTCAGTACCGCCTGCTGTAAATAGTTGTGGCTCCGGGGATGGGGCGGAGATCTTCGCCTCTGCTGCGGATCTCGCCCTCACGAAACCTACAGGGGCCTTTGTTATGGACACAGCTGACTCTCCCCCGGTGGCAGCAGTTGGCTCTCAGGTGCCGTCTGCCTCTTAGTCGCCTTCACGCCCTCCCAGTCCCTTACTGCTACCATTCTCCATTGGAATTGCTGCGGTAATTTCTGCCATCTGTCTGAACTCCAGATGCATCTGAAAGTTTCCCCCGTTCTCTGCATTGCTCTTCAGGAGACTTGGTTTCCAGCAATGCGGATCCCCGCCCTTCGCGGTTATCGGGGATGCTGTAAGAACCGCGCTGCCTATCAACGAACGTCAGGTGGAGTTTGCCTCTTTGTTCACCGCCCCAGGGGCTCAGAATTCATTTGCTGGGTACTGGCTTGGCGACCCCGGGGTTCCTGAGCTGGGGACTTGTAAGCGCCGCCAGACCCCTGTCCCCTGTCACTGTAAGCTCTGCGCATACTTCAACAACCACTGTGCGGAGCAGCGGTTGAATGTTGTGCGTCTCAGGAAGTGGGGACCTTGGCTTGGCCGCCCGGATCGTGAGGGTGGAATAAACCTCTATAAACAACCCCTCAACCTCAAGGTGTGCTGCGCGCCGATGTGATGCATGGCTGTTGAGGTGGAGCAGTCGTTAGCGGGCACCCTCAGTTGTATAAGGCTTACCTAGGCACGCGGGGCTCTGTCTAGGTGGCCTTGTAGTTCCCTAGCTGCTCGTGGGACCGAGATGGATCCTTCGAAATCCTCTTTTCCTCCTCCCAGTGGAAAGGGTGAGCTGCTGGAAGGTTCTAACACACAGTCTCTGAAGAGGGCCCGTGCAATCAGTCCCCCTGACTGCAGCACATCTTTGACAAGTGAAGTCTTTATTAACAGAATGCATTCTGGTACTCAGTATGTATTTCTCATTGTGAAATGGAAGGACGGTAGTTTTGAGAAGGTTTCGCCCTTCTATATACAAAAGGGCTTGGAGGGCATCTGTGGCTCCTTAAAATCAGTGAAGCGTTTGCGTAATGGGACCTTGCTCGTGGAAACTTCCACTTCCCAGCAAGCCACTAACCTGCAAGCTGCCAAATGCCTTGGGGAGTATGCCATAGACACTGAACTGCACACCACCTTGAATTATAGCAAAGGTGTTGTGACATGCCAGGATCTAATAGACCTTCCCAAAGACGAACTGCAGTGTGAGTGGGCTCCAGAAGGTATCGTTGACGTTCAGCATATCATGAATAGGGTTGATGGCAATCTTGTGAAATCCAACTCTTCTATACTGACTTTCAGTAGTGCGACACTTCCAGAACATGTTAAAGCTGGCTTCCTTCGCCTTAGTGTGCACCCTTATTTCCCGTCCCCAATGCGCTATTTTCAATGCCAGCGTTTTGGGCATACCACCTTAGGGTGTAAAGGTGAAGAGACTTGTGGCAACTGTGGTAAGGCTGCTCATGAAGGAGTTGGTTGCTCGTTTCCAGCCAAACGTATCGATTGCTCTGGGACCCACCCTGTTTGGAGTGGGGACTGCCGAATATTTTTAGAGGAACGCAAAGTCCAGGAAATCAAAACAACCAAGCGTATCTCCTATGGTGAGGCCAAGAAGATCTATAAGTCGATGCAACCTCCCACATTTGTTACATCTTTCGCATCCCTGGTTCAGAAGCCTACTCCAAAAGTCGATGCCTCAACGCAGACCGAGGTGGTGAGTGTGTTGCAAGTGCACTGACAGCTGCAGGTGTTCGTGCCAACAGCCAGTGTTTCAGAGCCGGTATCCTCTACTGGAACAGCAGACAAGGATACAGTGGCGAACTTGGGCCAGCCCCTGTCGCCTCCAACAGCTGAGGCTGTTCCCAAGCCAAAAAGCTCCTGTACAGCAGCAACAGCGGGTCAAATCCCGTCTTACACCATCTGATCATGCGGATGTTGTTTTACGTGAGGCTTCATCTGAGTCTTCTCCTGAGTTGATGGAATTCGATGTGTGTGTGGAGCAATCATCTCGTCACACGCCTGCCCCTCCACCTGCTGCGGTCTCCCTGCCCCGTCGGAGAGACAGGTTGAAGGTGCTACCCCCAACATAGATGGCTCCCATACTTCAGTGGAACTTGCAAGGGTTCAGGACGCATGTGGAGGAACTTCGTCTACTCTCTCAGGTTAGACCACTGTGTCTCTGTCTCCAGGAGACTTATTTCCATCCCTCATACTCCCCTGAGCTGCGAGGCTATGCACTCTACAAAAAGGACAACCTGCGTGGAGAGAGAGCTAGAGGAATTGTAGGTATTTTCGTCAGGACGGACTACCACTCCTCGCCTCTCTCGCTTATGACGACTTTACAGGCTGTCGCTGTGTCTCTGCAAGTACGTCATCCATTGACTGTGTGTTCACTTAACTTGCCCCCACATGAGGCACTTGATGAAGTGGCCCTCACCGACATTCTTACACAGCTCCCCCAACCATTCATTATTTGTGGTGATTTTAATGCCCACAATGTGCTTTGGGGCTCTGCAATTATCTGCCCCCAGGGATAGAGCAATTTAGAGGCTTCTCCTGTCATCCTGTGCTTACTTGCTCAATGGAGGACAGAGTACTCATTTCTGCACAGCGATTGGGTCATTCTCTGCCATTGATCTCTCGCTTTTCTCTCCAGCTCTTGCCGCCAGTGCTCACTGGGAAGTGGTCGCTGGCATGCATGGCAGTGATCATTTTCCCATCTGGATTCACCTGCCAGATTGCGTGGGCCCCGAAAGGAGACCACCACGGTGGGTGCTCAGTGGAGCTGACTGGACACTTTATAGCCAGTGGGCCCAATTCGAACACTGTGCGACTGTTGAGGTGTGGATGGATCATATTACCGAAACGGTCCACCACGCTTCTGCAGCATCCATTCCACAGTCCACAGTCCACAGGCCTTCGGAAGAGGCCACCTGTGCCTTGGTGGAGTGCCGAATGCCGCTTTGCAATAAGGATCAGGCGTGCGGCTCTGTGTCAGTTCAAGTGTTGGCCGACTGCTGAGAATCTTGCAGTATTTCGGGTGGCGAGGGCAAGGCGTCGCCGCATTATTCGTGAGAGCAAGAAGAGGTCATGGCAACAGTTCCTGAACACCATTAATTGTTCCACCAAAAGTTCCATTGTGTGGGAGACCATCAAGAGAATTTCTGACAGAGGAGGGAGGTGTCCCATAGCTGCTGTAATGAATAACGGCACTCTCCACATGGATCCGCGAGACACTGCCCAGACTATGGCAGCGTATTTTGCCACAGTTACTGCAACAACCAGTCAGTATCCAGGTTTCCAGCGCCATAGGGCCGTTGCTGAGAGATGTAGTCTGGACTTCTAGTCTACCTCTCATGAAGTTTACAACTGCCCATTTTCTATGTGGGAGCTGGATTCTGCATTGTCTGGAGCTCGTGACACATCCCCTGGTCATGACAGAATCCGTTACAGTATGCCTTGGCACCTCACAATGCGCAACGAAGAAATCCTCCTCGCACTTTTTAATGCAATTTGGGCCTCGGGTCACTTTCCTGACGCGTGGCATGAGGCAGTTTTAATCCCTTTTTTAAAACCTGGGAAAGACCGCACGAGCCCGAGTAGCTACCGTAGTGTTGCCCTCACTAGTTGCATAGGGAAGACCTTGGAGCGGATGGTCAACCGCCGCCTTGTTTGGATGTTAGAATCCCGGCAACTCCTTAGTCGCTTTCAGTGTGGGTTCAGGAAGTTTCGATCCACCTTCGATAACCTTGCCCTCCTGGAGGCGGCTATACAACAAGCTTTCTTACGCCGTCATCACCTTCTAGGTGTATTTTTTGACATTGAGAAGGCCTACGATACCACTTGGAGGCGTCTCATCCTGGAGCAACTTCACGAATGGGGTTTTCGGGGTTGTCTTCCTCTTTTTCTTCAGTCTTTCCTCTCGCCACGATATTTTAGATACCGAATTGGTGACATCCTGTCTGATCGCTTTGAGCAGGAGAACGGTGTCCCTCAGGGTAGCGTTTTAAGTGTGACTCTCTTTGCCATCGCTATTAATAGCATTACGTCCATAGTGAAAAGTCCTGTCGAGTGTTCTTTGTTTGCGGATGATTTCTCTTTGTTTTGCTCATCTTCAAACCTTGCAACGACATCTCGTCAGTTGCAACTTACGATTAGACGCTTGGATGACTGGGCGCAGAAGAGTGGTTTTAAGTTTTCCACCTAGAAGTCTGTTGTCTTATTTTTAACCGTTCTCGTTCGATTTTAACCTTTCCTGAGTTGCGGATGAGGGACACTATTCTTACTTTTAACGACACGGTGAGGTTTCTGGGGCTTATTTTTGACTCGAAGCTCACGTGGTTATCTCATCTTAAAGACCTGAGACGGCGGTCGCTTAAGGCTTTAAGTATTTTAAAATGTCTTAGCCACAGTACATGGGGAGCTGACAGGGCTTGTGTGCTCCAGTTTTACAGGGCGTTTGTGCGATCTCGGCTCGATTATGGGTGCACGCTGTATGAGTCTGCGAGGCCTTCTTACTTGAAGATGTTGGATGTTGTGCACCATGAAGGGCTTTGGTTGGCCACTGGGGCATTCCGAACTAGCCCCATACCAAGCCTCTGTGCAGAGGCTGGTGAACCGCCACTTCCTATGCGACGACGGCTACTTACAGTGCGTCTGGCGTATAAAACTTTGTCCACACCATACACCCCTGCATACCCTGCCATTGCTCAGCCTCCTCTGGCACAGTTATTTCATTACCGGCAACGTGCGACGCAGCCCTATGGGATTTGCCCACAGGATTGCCTCGCTGCGATGTCTATGGCTGGTCTTCGTGTTTTGCGTCGTGGTTGGAGCAGTTCCCCCCCTTGGCTCCTCCGGAGACCCGAACTTATTTTAGATTTGACTAATTTTAAGAAAGATCGCACATCAGATTTTACATTCCAATGTCTGTTTTTTAACATTTTAGATGTGCATCACGGTTTCACTGTCGTGTACACTGATGGCTCCAAACAGGAGAATTTCCTTCACTGTTCTGTAGTGTTCCCTGATCAAGTTACCCGGATTCGCCTCCCTGCTGAATATACCATTTTCGCAGCGGAGCTACACGCGATCCTGAAGGCACTGGAGCAGATGAATCGTGTTCGCGGCGATCGATTTGTTCTCTGCTCCGATTCTCTTAGTGCCTGACAGTCACTGCAGAACCTGTAACCGACTGAGGCGATGGTCCAGCTGATACATGACCAACTGTACTTGCTCCAACGGCGGGGTACAGAAGTGTCCTTCTGCTGGGTGCCTGGTCATGTTGGCATCTGGGGCAATGAACGATCCGATCGGGCTGCCAAGGAGGCCTGCAGAGAGCAGGATGTGGTCCAGTGTCCTATTCCCTTGCAGTCAGTAATCGCTGCACTCCACAGGAAGTGCATGGAGTTGTGGGAGGACGAATGTCTGGCGGTGACGGCCAATAAACTGCGGTTGATAAAGTCAACCACTCGGCCGTGGCGTTCCTCCTGCCGGTTGCTCAGGCGGATCGGGCATTGTCCTCTCGCACATAGCTTTTTATTGCGGCGGGAGGATCCACCGTTTTGTGATGCTTGTGGTGTGCACATCTCTGTCCGGCACATTTTAACAGACTGCATTTTATACCGTGATGCACGGGCAGAAGCACAAGTTGCTGGGGATCTGCCTTCTGTTTTAGCTAATGATGAGACGTGTGTGTCTGGGGTTTTTAAGTTTTGTGATGTCTGGACTCTGCAATACACTAAAACCTCCAGCCTAAAATTTTAGGCCACAGTGGCTGACTCCTCCCCTTTTTTCCTTGCGGTCAGCCAGCCACTTCGATCTGCTACATTGTTTTAGCTTCTCCTATCATTTTCTTCCTGTGTTGTCCATGTTTTACTGCTGATGCTCTGCTTCATACCACGCTTTGGTGTGGGTGAGCACATGTTTTTCAACGATTGTTACCCATGTTTTCTGTTCCGTTGTACATTCCTGTTCTGGGATTTTTCTTGACACCCTTCTCACTAACTTACTGAAGGGGCGCTGAAGACCTAGCTGTCGTGCGCCCCAAACCCCTCTACTACTACTACTACTACTACTACTACTACTCCCCCCTCGTTCTCGACTGGTGACGAGTCCCTGCAAACTCTTGCGCGTTACGGCCGCTCTGTGGTCTTCGTGTGGACCCCAGGCCATGTTGGGTTAGCTGGCATTGAGAATGTTGACCGCCTGGCGAAAGAGGCCACCAGTACACCATTTCTGGACATTGGCCTCCCGCACACAGATTTGCGAGCGATCCTACGGAGCAAAATTCTGGACCTTTGGGACACTGAATTGCGCGCTCTGCCTTCACGAGACAAAATTCGGGCAATCAAGGAGGCTACCGGTGTGTGGCGCTCCTCCTTGCGGGTCTCTCGCAAGGAGTCTGTTGTCCTTTGCCGGCTGCGCATTGGGCACACATGGCTGATGCACGGCCACCTATTGCGACGTGAGGACCCACCTTTATGTCGCTGCGGCTCCGTATGACAGTGGTCCACATTTTATTGGACTGTCCACTTTTAGCTGTGCGCTGCTTGACACGCTCCCTGCTCTTTTAACAGATGACTCTGCTATGGCTGACTTAGTTTTACGTTTTATTCGGTCAGGGGGTTTTTATCGTTTAATCTGAGTGTTTCTGTTTCATTTTATTGTATTGTGTTGATTCTGGCCTTTGGGCTACGATTTTAAACTGTGTTTTTAATGTGTTCTCGGTGGTTGGCTTTTCCTTTTTTATCCCTATGGTCGGCCAACCACAACCACCACCACCACCACACTCTGTGTGGTCTTACTTTGTTTTGTCTGTTCTTTGTCTGAGTATCTCTTGTCCCGTGTCGTCTCCCGTCTTTCCTGTTGTTCGTTTTTCCTCTCTTTGGGTGGTTTTAGTTTTTTTTTTTTTTGGACCATACCAGTCTGGTCCCTTTAATTCCCCAAACCAACCAACGAACCACCCCTGAAACGGGTTTTCCGAATAGGAAACGGAAGTGTTTGTTATTCGCGGTTGAACAAAAAAGTGCACCTGCCTGAAATGGACGCTCTTCACGCCCAAGTTTTTTTTTTTCTTTCGGAAGACGAGTTATTGTACCGGTGTTTGGGAGGAAAAACACAAAATTCAAATGAAAGTTTGAACGCGTGTGTTTGGAAGTTAGCCCCCAAGCATTTGCATTCTAGTGCGAAGACTGTGGAGATTGCGACTTTCCTGGCAGTGAGCAGCTTCAGCGAAGGGTATTCAACAATTCTGAGGACCATGACAACGTTGGACGTCACCCTGGGACTCTATTCGATGCAGTTCGCCAAGCATTCGGACGACCACCGGATTCGAGCGCCTCTGGAGCAGCGCAGTATGGCCCAGATCGAGCAGAACGCCCTCGGCGAGGAAGAGGAAGGACTATTTTATGGTTCCGGAATAGCAGATTGAACGTATGTTGCATAATAATGCATTTATAGGTAGTCAAAACTTCAAACGCATTTTTCTCGAAATGACATTTTTTTATCGCGCGGTATGGTAACTTCA
Organism: Schistocerca gregaria; assembly: GCF_023897955.1. Classification (NCBI taxonomy): domain Eukaryota; kingdom Metazoa; phylum Arthropoda; class Insecta; order Orthoptera; family Acrididae; genus Schistocerca; species Schistocerca gregaria. The sequence goes on along the minus strand of NC_064925.1, from coordinate 140,693,239 downwards.
AATCTACTGAACCGATTGACATATTCTTTGTTTCCGACGAAGCTTGCTAAATTATCTAGGAGTTGTACCACTTTATTCCGATCCATCAACTATAAATATTTTTACTTGTCCGACGAAGTCAGGTTTTTTTTTCCATCGCTTTTCCATTTTTCTAAATGGCCGCCATTTTTTTTCCTATGGCCCAAATAACTTCAGCGAGGCCGTTCTTATATACTTCGCTAACGTCAACTGAATTTTGATTTCAGACGAACCGGCTGACCCGTGAGATACCGCGCGTGGAGGTCTACATCGAAATTTTGTTACGTTCCGACGGCACTTCCGCCTTTGCTCTTCGACATTTTTGGCCGAAAAAATTCCAATTTCTAGAGGAAATATCAATAAACATTTTGACGGAATTTGACATTGATATCTATGACACATCCCGAGGTAAAAAATTTCAAAAACATGCTTTTTTCGGGCCAAAGATAGTAAGCCTCCCCTTAACAACCTGAGAACAAGTGATAGACTTACCAATGCACTGCCCTTTTGTACGCGATACTGGCACTGTCTGTATATCGCTACCGCATGGATTTTGGCTCCTCGGTGTATTTTAGTTACAGATGTAACAGTCACACAACATAATATTCTGCTAACACGTATACTAACAGATGTGCTGGTCTTCCGTGTCCAAACAGCAATGATCCGACGTGAAATTGTAATGGGTGTATTTGCATTAAGCAGTTGATCACGTGACTTCTACACTGCTGGATTTTATTGCATTTCAGTTTCAAAACCGGGTTTCCACCTTAAATTTTAATGATGCTATGGGGTTTTCACTTATCGTTCTAAAGGAGGCTGAGCTCCACTCCGAATCATCGACATTAATTGACAGATTAGTGGAGGAACTGGAGTATGAAATTTCGTGGCAGTAATACCGAGAAGAAATGTTTACAGACTCCAAATGCGTCGTTATTAAAAAGACAGCCAGCCTTTGATGCCACGAGGAGAAGAGATAGGAGCTGCCAGCGGGCGACCGAATATTAAAAGCCGAGAGACTGTGTCAGATTGCACGCGTGAGACGAAAGTTGCGGTGAGCAGGAGGCAGTGGAGAAACCCGCGTCGATCGATGTTGAGTCAAGATGTGAATATACTTTGCAGACAACAGCAAGCCTGCAACATAAATACTGACGTCCACAGCGGATAAGGGCTGAATGTGTTGCCGTGTTTAAATGCAGATACGAGGGGTTTTCAATAAGTAACGCAACACATTTTCTTCTCGGCTAGTTTCGATTGAAAAAATGCGGAATTTGTTGTGGGACATCGTGAATGTTCACTCTTCAAAACCCTAGAGTTTGAGGAAGTTCCGATAGATAGCGGTGTTATACATGACCTCCAAAGTGGCGTCTGTAACGGAGGTGTTGCAAGCAAAGAGTCGTCATTGAGTTTCTTTTGGAGGAAAACCAGAGCTTCACACATGTTCACAGGCTCTTGTGAAATGTCTACGAAGACCTGCCAATGAACAACAGCTCGGTGAGTTGTTGGGCGAGGCATCTGTCATTCTCTCCACCAGGTCGCGCAAACATGTCAGACATTCCGTGAGCCGACCAGCCGAGCACAGCTATGGCACCTGCAATTCTGGAATGTGCGGACATTACCATTCGAGAGGATTGACACAGGGCTTAATTTCGGCACCTCTCAGAGATCCCTAACCTTTTTTTTTTCCCTCAACAGTTCAGCACTGCAGATTTAAAATAGTACACGTGTATTAAATCTCAACGTAACTGTAGTTTGCCGCTGCGCCAGCACAAATAAACGTGACGGTAGGTCGCCAGCGTGATGTGCCGGGCAGGAGGTACAACGTGTGTGTGTGTGTGTGTGTGTGTGTGTGTGTGCGTGCGCTACCAAGACCGCCAAAAACAAAAATTACAAAGAACAATAGCGGTTTTTCAGGTCAATTTTTACACGTAGAGTCTCATGTTAACTAAATGGTAAAGACCTTTCTCTTTGGCTATTAACATACAAACTACTTAATTATTTTAAGAGTGTAAAAGTCAGTCATAGATATAATTTATTCTATTAGTTACATTTTACATTTAGAAGCGAATTAATTTATTACCTGTGTAAATTAAACTTGTGATTTCTTTTTCACTCGCTATCGTGCAAGTTTCAAACGACAAAATCTGACTGAAGAACATTACGTATAGTCTTTCCCCATGGCAGTGTAACATGATGTGGGGAGGAGAGGAGAGGAGGAAGATTACGGCAGCCTCAGGGTGAGTAGGGGGGTGGGGGAAATGTTTTATCTTTATCTTGCATTGTTATCAACTCAGCGGATCGTTGCGTCGCGCCTGTTATGGTACAAAATGCACACGAAATTAACGTTTCGTGAACTCTTGGGGAATCGGAATTGTACGAGAACCAGATGGAGCAGCAATATCTTCATCGCCATTAACCGCTAAATGCCTTCTTGATTAATACTGAACACACGTTCATAGAGCAGCTACAAAGCAACTGTTCGAACGTTGCAGCTGGCATGGCATGGATGTGTGTGATGTCTTTAGGTTACTTAGGTTTAAGTAGTTCTACGTTCTAGGGGACTGATGACCTCAGGAGTTAAGTCCCACAGTGCTCAGAGCCATTTGAACCATTTTTTTGGTTCTCAACTCCAGAAAATACTATTCATAGGAGAGGCACCATAAAGATCCTGCATGCATTAACAACGTACATGCTCCAATAAATGCCTGCTCACGTTGATAACTTCTTGCCGTCTCACAGAAATGGCGTCTTGGGTGTAAAATCAACATCAAAGCGTAGCCTTGAATATTCAAAATAGTGAGAGAGTGACTCGTGTTTTGTCAGTATCACGTTGAAATCTATGTCAAATACTAAGGTGTATGGCCCTTGGACGAGTAAGACATTTAAACTACGAAGTCAAAGCATACAAAAGGTACCACCATTTGTGTCACAAATTTCTGTACTCCCAAACTCACTCATCAAATCATAGGGTACTTCCCGTGCTCCTAGAATCGCGAAATTTTGCAAGAAGAAAGATTTCACTGTACATGTAAAGAACAAATCCGGAAATTGGTAATTTGTAATTTCATTACATATAAGAATATTTCGCTTGCCATTTGTTGTCACCTATCAGTGTGACTACCTGTTAAGACCCTTTCTTCTCAGGTAGATGTATCAAATTGAAATATATGTCAAATAGTAAGGTCTAAGATTCCTTGGCGGTGTGAAACTATTTAACCTGTTGAGTCAATGTAGTAAAAAAATACGGCCAGCCAGAATGCCTTATGTGATGAATTTCCTTTGTTAGTGCATGCCATTTTGGGAAGGACGCCTTACGTGGTGTTTTTCTATTGGTCCATCGTGCACCATCATCTTGCATGCTATCTATTGTCGTGTGGCGGGATTTACACCCCATGTCTTCTGGGTTGCCTCCTTCTCTTCTTCTGCGCAATGCCCATCTTAGAGCCCACGACAACTGTGGACCCTGTCCACACCTAAAATCCAGCACGGTAGCCAGTCTGTTGTGGTGGGGTCGTCATGTACCCTCTTGGTGGTAGCCCTCTGACCAAGCAGGGATCGCACTACAGATGCCAGAGCTGTTTTCTCCCCATGCATGCCAAGGAGTATGTGCCCATCTTATCTGCGGCACGGGGACTCAAGGCAACGGGGTATCGGTCAGGTAACCGCTGCTTTGGCTGGGTGGCGCCCTTGGGGAGAGCCCTCGTTCGGAGTAGGTGGCATTTGGGCGGATGTGGCGCAATGAAGCGCAATAAATCTCACCAAGCTGGTGGACGCACTGCCACCAGCGTCTCTAAGCGAGGCAGAATTGAATTTGATGCTGCACAATATGACCCTCAGTCGTTCCCCTCGCTGGCTGCGCCGTGGGAGGGACTCAGGTCTAATGCCAAGCTGGAGCCTTATGTTCCACAATACCTCGTCTGCAGCAGTACTGATGGTGACTCCTTTCTTTCGACAAAGCCTATGTTTTTTGTGGAACACCTGGAGGATAAGTTTGGGCTGGGGAGGACGTCTTGAGGAGGATGGACCCATTCCTCATTTTAGACAACCCCGCCACTTCCCCAGTCACGGGTGTTGATCTTGTGTGATAAGCTGGGAGACGTCCCTGTTACCGTCACTCCCCACAGTAGCTTAAATATGGTCCAGGGGATTATTTACCATCGCGACCTATTGTTACAGTCCGATGACGAGCTGAGAGCTGACTTGGAACGACGTGGTGTGCATTTTGTCCGTCGTGTGCACAGAGGACCCAAGATCAACAGGGTGGCCACCGGTGCCTTTATCTTGGCCTTCGAGGGTGCTGTCTTGCCTGTGAAGGTCAAGATAATGGTTTACCGTTGTGAAGTCAAGCCATACGTCCCTCCCCCGATGCGGTGCTTCCAGTGCTGGAAGTTTGGGCATATGTCCTCCCGTTGCCAATCCAGCGCTACATGTCAAGATTGCGGACGCCCCTCTCATCCCGGTTCTCCATGTGCGCCTCCGCCTGTCTGTGTCAACTGTGGGGAACACCACTCTCCATGCTCGCCGGACTGCCCCGTTCTTCATAAGGAGCGGAAGATAATGGAATTTAAGACCCTGGACCGGCTTACTTGTCGCGAGACAAAACTGAAATTTGAAAGGTTGCATCCTGTCCCTCTTGAAACTTCTTATGCTGCAGCCACGTTATCGTCGCACTCGCGAGCGGCAGTTGTCGGCTCATCTGTGCCGCCTTCAGTGGGCCCTCGGGGCATTGCATCTCTGTCTGCCCCCCTAGTGTCTGGAGGTAAGCCTTCCTCTGTTGCCCCTTAGCAGTTGGGGACAAACCCTCGTCTGTCTCTCCCCCCCCCCCCCCCCCCCCCCCCACACACACTTACTTCAGGAGTGACATCTGCTCACAAACTGGAGGCCTCGATCCCTCCCCCTCCTTCTCCGCTGGCGTTGCCTCTGCTGGTTGCTCTCTCGCGGAAGGTGTCCCTCGGGGCCCTCCCTTCTTCCGTTTCTTCTCCTACCCAGCCAGATGTCAGCCAGCGGCTGAAGGTTCCGTCAGCTGCTGGTCATAGGGCTTCTGCGTCGTCGTCAGCCTCCGACGCTCCTTCAGAGAAGCTCTTCCAGCCCTCTAACCCTAAGGACAGACGCAAGAAGGAACGGAATGTGTCCAAGAAGAAGGACGTTCTGGCGGTTTCAGTACCGCCTGCTGTAAATAGTTGTGGCTCCGGGGATGGGGCGGAGATCTTCGCCTCTGCCGCGGATCTCGCCCTCACGGAACCCTCGGGGGCATCTCCTATGGACACAGCTGACTCTCGCCCAGTGGCGGCCGTTGACTCTGTGGCGCCGTCTGCCTCTTAGTCGCCTTCACGCCCTCCTAGTCCCTTCCTGCTTCCATTCTCCAGTGGAATTGCGGCGGTTATTTCCGCCACCTGCCTGAGCTCCGGATGCATCTGAGTGTTTCCCCTGTTCTCTGCATTGCTCTTCAGGAAACTTGGTTTCCAGCAATGCGGACCCCTTCCCTTCACAGTTATCAGGGATACTATAAGAACCGCGCTGACTGTCAACGAGCTTCAGGTGGAGTTTGCCTCTTATTTCACCACTCTGTCTGTAGCTCGCCAGTACCCCTTCTGACGCCTTTAGAGGCAGTTGCTGTCAGGATTGAGCTCTCGCCGGCTATTACTGTTTCCTCTGTTTACGTTCCTCCGTATGGGCAGCTCCCCTGACATGTCTTGGCTGCGCTGCTGGCTCAGCTCCCGCCGCCATTGCTGCTTCTGGGCGATTTCAATGCCCACAACCCTCTATGGGGTGGGACTGTCTCCGATGAATGCGGTCGTGCTGTGGAGCATGTGTTGGCTCGGCCGAGACTGCATTCCCCCGCTCTTCTGGACTCCATCGGAGGAAGGCTGTCCCCTGGTGGTCGCCGGAGATTGCTGAGGCTATTCGTGACCATAGGCGGGCTCTCCAGCGTCATAAGCGACACCCGTCTCTTGAGACACTCATCACCTTTAAGAAGCTCCGTGCCTTAGCCTGTCGTCTTATTGCACGGCGTAAGCAGGAGTGCTGGGAGAGGTACGTTTCATCCTTGGGCTCCCGTGTCTCCCCGTCGCTTGTGTGGTCCCGCATCCGGCGGATTTATGGATACCAGACCCCTATGGGTGTCCCTGGAATCTCCGTGGACGGCGCTTTCTGCACGGACGCTGCCACCATTGCTGACAACCTTGCCACACACTTTGCTACGAGCTCTGCGACTGCAACTTGCCCTCCTGCCTTTCGCTCTCTAAAGGAGCGCGCCGAGCGGACGCCGTTATCATTCCACACACGTCGTTCTGAAAAATACAATGCTCCTTTCAGCGAGAGGGAATTCTTCGCTGCCCTCGCTGATTGCCCTGATACAGCACCAGGACCGGACTGCACCCACGCACAGATGCTGAAGCATCTCTCCGGGGACTGCCAGAGACACATCCTCACCATCTTTAACCGCATTTGGAGCGAGGGCGTGTTCCCGTCGCAATGGCGAGAGGGTGTTATCATCTCCATCTTGAAGCCCGGTGCGGACCCTCTGGCGGTGGACAGCTATCGTCCCATTCCCCTCACCAACGTTTTGTGCAAATTGTGGGGCGGCGTCTGTGTTAGGTCCTTGGGTCGCGCGGTCTCCTCGCTCCATCCCAGGGTGGCTTCCGTCAGGGACGGTCTGCTGTGGACAATTTGGTGCGGCTGGAATCTGCTATCCGTATGGCCTTTTCCCGCCGTCATCTCGTTGCTGCATTTTTGATCTGCAGAAGGCATATGACACAACATGGAGGCATCACAACCTTGCTACGTTGCGCGAGTGGGGTCTTCGTGGTCAGCTCCCAGCTTTTCTTCAAAACTTTTTATTGCGCTGCTCTTTCCGGGTGCAAGTCGGTGCCGCCTCTAGTTCATCTTATATACAGGAAAATGGGGTCCCGCAGGGCTCGGTGTTGAGTGTTTCCTTATTTCTAGTGGCCATTAATGGTCTGGCTGCAGCTGTGGGGTCGTCGATGTCTCCTTCTTTGTATGCCGACGACTTCTGAATCTCATTCAGCTCAACGACTACAGGAGTCGCCGAACGCAGGCTGCAAGCAGCTGTTCACAAGGCGGCATCATGGGCTCTAACTCATGGATTTCAGTTCTCTGCGGCCAAGACTCGAGTTACGCACTTCTGCAGGCGTCGGACGGTCCACCCTCATCCGGAACTTTACCTCGACGGTCACCTACTTGAAGTGGTGGACACAAGCCGCTTCTTAGGACTCGTTTTTCATGCCCTTCTTACATGGGTTCCTCATATTACTCAGCTGAAGCAAAAGTGCTGGCGGCACCTCAACGCCCTCCGCTGCCTCAGCCATGCGTCTTCGGGTGCAGATCGCAGCACGCTGTTGCGATTGTACAGAGCCCTTGTGCATTCCAGGCTTGATTATGGGAGCCTGGCCTATGGGTCTGCATCACCCTCAGTGTTTAGGTTGTTGGACCCCATACACCACTGTGGGGTTCGGCTTGCGACTGGCGCTTTCCGTACGAGCCCCGTGGATAGTCTACTGGTGGGGGCCGGGGTTCACCCGCTGCGGATTCGCCGCCACAGACTGCTCGCCGACTATGCTGTCCATGTGCATTGCTCACCGGGCCATCCCAATCATCGCCTGCTTTTCCCTGCCAGGGTCCTCCCTCTGCCCGACCGGCGACCTAGGTCTGGGCTTTCCATTGCTGTCCGCGTCCAGTCCCTGCTGTTTGACCTGGGGTCGTTCCCTCTTCTGCCACCCTTCCGGGCCTGTGCACCCACACCTCCCTGGTGTATGACCCGTCCGTCCATCCACCTGGACTTGGCACGCGAACCCAAGGACTCGGTTCCGCATGTGGCCCTCCGTCACCGTTTCCTTGCGCTCGTCGCCTGATTTTCAGGCTGTGAGCCTGTATACACTGATGGTTCCCTGGTGGATGGTCGTACTGCCTACGTTTTTGCTCACGCTGCCCATGTTGAAGAGCGCTCCTTGCCGGCTGGCTGCAGTATTTTTACTGCAGAGCTGGTGGCCATATTGCGCGCTCTTGGGCATGTGCGTTCCTGCTCCGGTACGTCCATCGTCATCTGCAGTGACTCCCTGAGCAGCCTCCAGGCTATCGACCGCTGCTATACCTCTTCTCCTCTGGTATCCTTTATTCAGGAGTCTGTTTTTGCCATTACCCGCTCTGGTCGTTCGGTGGTCTTTGTTTGGACGCCAGGTCAAGTTGGCATACCGGGAAACGAACGTATTGACAGGCTGGCCAAAGGGGCGTTCGACGCCCCCACTTTGGAGATCGACCTACCGGCTCGTGATCTGCAGCTGGCGTTGGGCCGTAAGGTGCTTCAGATGTGGCGTGACGAGTGGCGTAGCCTGACTTCGCCGAATAAACTGCGGGCTGTTAAGGAGACGACCAATGTGTGGCGGTCCTCTCTGCGGGCTTCTTGCAGGGACTCCGTCATCCTGTGTCGGCTCCGCATCGGCCATACCTACCTGACGCACGGACATCTTTTGCATCAGGAGGATCCCCCCCTGTGTCAGTGTGGGTCTGGTTGACAGTCGCCCACATTTTGTTGGAGTGTCCCCGCCTACGCACCCTCCCGCAGACTTTTAATCTCCCGGGCACGTTGCCTTTGGTTTTATGTGATGATGCCTCCATGGCTGATGACGTTTTAAATTTTATCCGTGGTAGTCCTTTTTATGGTTCCGTTTAGGGGGGACCTGCCCCTTTCCCTTTCCCTTTCTGTGTATCTTGTCCTTGAGTCTCTCATTGGTTGCAGATTTTAATGTGTGTATTCGCATGGTTGACTCTTTCCCAATTTTTGTTCCCATGGTCAGTCAACCAGACTCCGGCCCTCTTCTTTTCTTGGGTTTCTTTCTGTCTGGTGTTCGTCTGAACTCTTCTTGTCTCTAGTGTTCGCTGCCACATTGGTGTTCTTTCAGTGACTGGGGGGAGGGGCGTCTCCTCCCCCCTTTGGGTTTTACTTGTCCCGTAAATTTTATTTCGCCTGTTTTTGGAATGGGGGACTGATGACCTTAGCTGTTTAGTCCCCCTTAAACATCCCAACAACCACCACCACCACCGATGCTGAATGACGCATCTGACCAGTACAACGTCAGATGAGTATCTGTAACCTTGGGGACTCCCGTGACTGTCGCTGGTAAGCTGGAATGATACCCTACTATTTCACAATTTGTCCCGTTGATTAGCAAACCACTATCCCGTAATTCCGTCTCCGTGGTTGCTGTCCAATTCCCATTGTGATAACACTTGGCTGATATCCTCTCCGTAGCGAATAGTGAATACAACCAATGCCTCCCAACTTGCTGAAAATGTGGCGTAATCTTCACTATTATTCTCTGACACTCTGAAGCTTCTGCTTCTGCCCTATATAACTGGATCTCACACGACCCATTGCACTTGAAAACAACCCGTGATGATCAGATGTCTAACGGAGTCAGTTTCCATTTGTCCAACTCTAAACTCGACATAGTAGCATGAGTATCCCCCTCCTTAGAAATTAATGAAACCTTTTGGGTCCTTAACTGTACGCCCTTCCCCATGAGCTTCCATCTGACCAGATAAGGATGAGCTGTGTAACAATGATACCGTCTCCCCACACTAGTTACTGGAAATCTAATCTCTATATACATCTTAACTAGATCTGTTGTTACCTTAATCCTAGACATATGATAAAAAAGTGACATACTCGCTTCAATTATCAGCACTACGTGCTCTACCCCCTCTGAAGCAGGCAGAGTGAGAGTTTCCAGACTCCACCTGAATTTTTCTGGTGACATCAACGCCACACTCACCTTCCCATGCAGTGCGTGATGTATTTCCTCTTGCAATTCATCGATCCTCACTCGTGCATCAACAATGCTGTTAACCAGTTCCCGCAGCAATTTTGCCATTTCCAGCTTCCTTTCCACCATATCCAATCGCGTTTGTACCTGTTCCAGATCTGCATTCAATAATTTCTGTATTTGTTCTATATATGCTCGTAACCCTGTAGCCATCCCACACACCGTGCGTGTCACATTCAGCAACTCTGTACCTGATCCCTCTATCTCTGTTGTGTATATATCCACTAAATTCCCTGTGCTTTCCTCGCTGTGGCGACTAACTGTTAAAGAATTGTTCAAACCCTCAATATCGTCTCTATCTGCTGTTCCAAAAATTGTTTTCAGTAATTTCCTACGTGCATTCAACCAACCCCTCTTTACTCTCTTTCTCCTCCCTGGAATCACGCTCACGACTTGGCGCAATTGTTCACTTATTTCCTTACCTATCCAAAACCTCGTACTCTTCTTGCACGGCCAGTTCTTAGATACAACCGTTTCCGCATTCGATACCACCTCCTGTAGCTGTCGCGTCTCGTTCCTTACCTACAGGACGCTGAGTGCTAGCCGAAGCGTCCACTCGTGACTCGTGAGGACCACATCTGGTTGTTTCCCGAATTAACACACCACTTCGCAATGGCATATCCTGTACCTGGACAACTTGTGTCAACAGCCAGAGGACTACGCCCCATACTATCCACTTGTACCCCATCCTGCGTCACCTACAGAATGGAGAGAGAAGGAAAAAACTCTCATCACTACCCCTTAATACCAATAAAATAACCGTAGTCCGTGCACAAAAATAATACACACATGTTAACTACTGCTAACTACACATCCCTCGAACGCAACTTATAGTTTATACCCGGTTTACTGTCTGCTTCTGGCGCTTCTTTTCGCTTTCTGCCAGAAGGAAAAGTACATATACACGGATGTACTACACCCTGGAACGGCTTAACTCTACTGACTTGAACCACCGTTGTCTTGGTAGGCAATTGTAATTTTACGTTAACAGGTGATGTCACTTCCACTACCTGGTACGGTCCCTGGAACTTGTTTGTGGATTTCTGGGTTCTCCTTTTTGGAACATACGGATTAGCTAGTCGCACCCATTGACCTACTCTGTACTGTGGCAACTTCCTCGTTGTAGCTCCCATCCGTTCTTGTCGTTCCAACGCTTTCGTGTTAGCTCGTCTAACTCTCTGCCATACTTCCTTAATTGTTTCCGCAAATTGCCTTACATGCTCGCCCTCCGCTCCCAGCCTTGGACGAAGCATGCCAAAAGGTGATGGCATCTTCCGCCCATACACCACTTCGTACGGCGAAAATCTTGTCGACGTGTGTACCTTGCAATTATATGCACTGGTTACGAATTGCAAGAACACATCGCAGTCGGTGTGTTGACTATTTACATAGTGACTCAACATCGTTCCGATCGTGCGATGCACTCTCTCCGTTCGTCCCTTTGCGTGCGGATGGAATGGACTAGTTCGTAGTTTCTTTACCTTCAGTAACTTACACAGTTGCTTTATCAGATCACACATGAAATTAGTACCTTGAACCGAGATTAAGGACTGAGGTATCCCATACCTGAGTAACCACTGCCACTGTACTTGCTTTCTGATCTGGTAATCCAACCATGACTAAATACATAGAAAAGTGGTCAATCACTGTTAACACGTACTTATTCTCTGCTGCACTCCCATTACATGGGCCTAATACATCAATTACGATTTGTTGGAAAGGTCTGTCTGCCTCTGGTAATCTTTAAAGGTGAATATTTTATTGGGTCAAGCCCGCACGCTGTGCGCATGGCACACAATTCCTGACGTACTCGTCCACGTCTTGACGTCGTGTCCTCCACCAAAACGTCTCCGCTATCCGCCTATCCGTAGCTCTTCTCCCGCCATGTCCTGAAAGAAAATGGTCATGTGCTCGATGCAAAACTTCAGATCTTAACGCTGCTGTTCAAGGCTTTCCTATTTTTAGTTAACTGCTTTTTCGACGTTATTTTACCAGCTAAGTTTACCATTGGAAATTTTATTCTACTCACAAAACATTGTTTATAAATTGCACTATTGATAAAAGGAGATGTTTTAATACAGGATGGTAAAAACCAACTGCATTCAAAAAAATGTGAACGAATATTCCCTGAATGGGTTTCCAAGTTCTACACTCGATCGAAGGATGACCTATGCCATATCACATCTATAATCTAGGTTTGAGTTAAGTTTCACAAAAGAGAAAACTATCAAAATGGTCTACAGTGACCCTCAATTATCTTTAATTTACGACAAGTTAGATAAGTAATTACAGTGACTGATGTGGCTTCTCAATATCTATCTAAAAGAAAAATCATCGCGTTTCAGATCTGTTCTTCAAGTGGCAAATGTGAACACCATGAGTTTTAATTAACGATCGACACTAGTATTACGCAAAAAAGGGTTGTCACAGATGAGTCTTCTGCAGTTCTGAGTGAAGCCTTATGCGCTCAAAAATGTGGCATCACGTGCGTTCATTACTTTGTCGGTGTTTAGGAAGCGTCAGGGCGACAGCGGCCGGCGCACCAGCCATCCAGCTCGCCGTCTCGGAACTAGCTCTTTCCTAACTTCTCCTTACTACAATTTACCAAAGTTGGTTTAAAAAAAACTGTCTGGCTGTGTTTTCATCTGACCAATCAGGGTCTCAATGTTAACCTTAAGCTCTGCCTACAAAAATTCTGTCTATCCAATGAGAAACGTTATACTTTTCGTGGTGGGGCAATGTTTTTAAAGTTTGCAACGTAAGAGAGACGCTAAAAAGTCCCACGCTAAAACCTGCAGTTGGTGTGGTCCTTTTAGCGCTATCGTAAGATCTATACTGTTCTTCTGGAGGGCTCTATCTTCTAACATGGGCTGGGGGGTGGTCCTTGACATACCTGAGACGCGAAAGAGTCTCACGCTAAAACGTGCGGGTGGTAGTCTTAGAGGTAGGCTGCCGACGTGGGTGTCCAGTCCGTCCCTTATGGTAGGGCCTTCTAGCTTAACACGGTTCTGCTCTCTGCTTCTGTCCTCGTTTCTCCCCTCGGAACTGCGTCGGTCTCTCAGTGGGAAGGTACGACCTGCATTTAGGTATTCTTGTGTTAGTCTGTGGTATTCCATTTGCTCACTCGTTACTCGTATTACTTTGGTTAATTTAATGTCACGATTTATTCGGAGCTATATGACATACTACTGGATTTGCTTATCATGTCAGGGTTTTCATGGAAGGTGTTGGATTTGCCTGACACCTTACACAACGGCAGTAATAATTGCAGAATTAGTGATAACTAGATTGTTTGTTGGAATGAGGAAGACGAAGAATTGGGAACACCACACTAATTATATAGAAGAATATGACAATTCAAAGTATATTCAGATATTTCGTACTACTACATTTCGATCTCATGATTGAGAAACTGGAGCTTATGCAAGCAAAAGGTTTTTAGTTAGGAAATAGTTTTACCTTTCATTCATAAGTCTAATAGACATTTGGTTCAAATGGCTCTGAGCACTATGGGACTTAACATGTGAGGTCATCAGTCCCCTAGACTTAGAACTACTTAAACCTAAATAACCTAAGGACATCACACACATCCGTGGCCGAGGCAGGATTCGAACCTGCGATCGTAGCAGTCGCACGGTTCCGGACTGAAGCGCCTAGAACCGCTTGGCCACCGAGGCCGGCAATAGACATTTGATACTGGTATTTCGTTCATCATATTCTGCCATATTGTTTATGTAAACGAGGCACATAAAAATGATCATTTGTCCCAAAACAGTCTCGCTTATTTGCTGTGTGTTAAAATTGCGACAATATTAGGAAGTCTTGGATACTGTTCGTTGGATAATTTTCCACTATTAGACAATGACACTTTGATTTTTGATTTAGTCAATCTTCGACGAACGTCGATGATATAACACATTTTTTCGCAGAAAGGTAACTACTTCGTGTAACGATGTAGCAAGGTTAGATGGAAGAACCTACTGGGGCCTAAGGATTGAAAAAAGGGGACTGTTTTCAGATTGATTCCAGTATGAATGTACTGTCTTTCCTGTCTCTTTTCTATACTGGTTTCGTGTTTCCTACAGCTAATTTTGTGACAAACTGCCTATTGGCTTCTGTCTCGGGTTCTTAGGCCGACGTTCATCTAATTATTTTTCTGACGTTTCGCCAGCACGAGTGGCTGGCATTGTCAAAGCTTCACCCTCCACTGCCGGTGGTGAACTGGAACCGAGCTCGCGGCCGCAGACTATATGTACCTGGCGCGCCAACGTCTGAGGGCTTCTCCGCGGTCATTTCCGCTGCGGTTCTCCTCTTGCTACCTGCGACGGTCGTTCGCTGCAATACGGGAAGTCAGGATCCGTTTACCTTAAGGCTTTCCTCTTTCTTGTTGAAACTGTTCGCGTGTTTTTGTATTTCTACAGCTTCTCTGAACAAGCGCGTGTGATAGTGCTTCTCTACAGTCAGAACTTCCGTGTCGGCGAATTTTATTACGTGGTCGGTCTCATTCAGTGCGCGCTCTGCCACGGCCGATTTCTCCACCTACCCCAAACCTGCAATGTCGCTTATGCTCTTGGATCCTGGTGCTAATTGATCGTCCAGTAATTCTGACATAAACTTTTCCGCGTGTGCATGGTATACGGTATATTCCCGACATTGCGACTGGGTCTCTTTTCTCCTTCGCCGGTCTAAGACACTCTTTGATCTTCCTTGTCGGTTTGAAAATCGTCTTTACGCCATGTTTGCGCAATATACGGCCGATTCTGTCCGTCACTCTGGGAATGTATGGCAGAAAGGCAGTATATCAGGAGTACTGAATTTAGTGAATATATATTGCATGCTTAACTTAAGTCTTAGAAAGTTAGGTACATGAATACTTTTTCCCCTTGACGTTGGTGTCCGTCCACGGGCCTCACATAGCTGACACTAAGCAACCTGGTAAATGAGGAGGAGGCCACCCAAAGATCAATGATGAGTGACTTCGTAGGCTTTCCGGGCGTAATAAGTCTTGAAAATCTCTTCGGGTTTGCTGGCGGATCCTAAAATCAACTTGACTCGATATTTCGGCGATCCAACTGGTCGCCATCTTCAGGAGAATGCTGCTTGCTGATGAGTCCCGCTGAGAACTAACGCCTGGCTGCAAAACGACGTCATATATAGCCCACCGTGCAGTTCACGGCGCGTGCGCCGCCCGTCACAGTTGCTGCCCTCCAAGACAGGGAAGGGGTGCCGCCCCTGGTAGAACTTTGCGGCAACGATATATCGCACTCATGGTCGCACCGAAGAACGTTCAATTTTGATGCGGGATAGTACCGGATTCCACGTCCTGCTAAGAGGAA
The DNA here is from genome assembly GCF_023897955.1 of Schistocerca gregaria. Taxonomy (NCBI): domain Eukaryota; kingdom Metazoa; phylum Arthropoda; class Insecta; order Orthoptera; family Acrididae; genus Schistocerca; species Schistocerca gregaria. The sequence goes on along the minus strand of NC_064925.1, from coordinate 140,678,046 downwards.
ACCCATTGTCTCTATTGATTAAATTATCCGCCAACCTAATTTCAATTGCCTCTTTATAAACACTATTCCAAAAACTGGAAATGTTGGCAACTACCACCGTTTCGTCATATTTCATGCAGTGTCCCTCATTTAAACAGTGTTCTACTACTGCCGATTTTTCCGGCTGTTGTAGCCTCGTATGGCGTCGGTGTTCCACACACCTGTCATGAACTGTGCGAATCGAACGACCAATGTAAGTTTTCCCACACTGACACGGAATTTTGTATACACCGGGGTTCCTAAGCCCCAGATCTACTTTTACAGAGCCAAGTAGTGCCCTAATCTTAGAAGGCAGTCGGAACACACTTTTGATGTTAAAATTCCTTAAAATTCGTCCAATCTTAAACGATATACCACCTGCATAGGGAAGAAAGGCCACCGATCCATGTTCCTCTTCATGCACCTCCAGAGATGGTCCAAACTCCATAGCCCGACGAATCTGCTTCTCGGAGTATCCATTATCCTTAGAAACAGCCATCAAATGCGCAAGTTCTTGGGTTAAGCTGTCCGCGTCGGAAATGGCATATGCTCTCCGTACCAAAGTCCTGAGGACGCCACTGCGTTGGTAGGGTGGATGACAACTTGTAGAATGCAGATACCGATCTGTGTGCGTCGGCTTTCGGTGAACACTGTGTCCCAAAGTACCATCTGGTTTTTTTATAAACCATAACGTCTAAAAATGGAAGCATCCCATCACTTTCGACCTCCGTGGTAAATTTGATGCGGGGATGAAGACAGTTGAAATGGTCCAAAAATCTATTAAGAGAGTCACGTCCATGCGGCCACACGAAAAACGTATCATCAACGTATCATCAACGTATCATCCACGTATCTCCAGAAGCACGTTGGTTGCAAAGCTGAAGTCTTTAGTGCCATATCCTCGAAGTCCTCCATAAATAAATTGGCGACTATAGGTGATAAAGGACTACCCATAGCCACTCCGTCATTCTGTTCAAAAAAGTTGCCGTTGAATAAAAAATATGTGGATGTCAGCACATGATGACAAAGCTTCACCAACTCTTCATCCAGTTTTTCACTAATCAAATTAAGCGACTCTTCTAGAGGAACTTGCGTAAACAGAGATACCACATCAAAACTCACTAATAGATCTGAAGGACTCAACTTCAAAGATTTCAATCGACTAATAAAATCCACCGAATTGGAAATATGGTGTTCACACTTGCCAACATACGGACGGAGAACAGATGATAAATACTTCGCCAGGTTATAAGTGGGTGCACCCAAATTATTAACAATTGGGCGTAGAGGAACCCCTTCTTTATGAACCTTAGGCAGACCATACAACCTAGGCGGAACGGCAGCACCAGGATGAAGTTTCTTACATAAATCGTCGGACAACGAACTCTTTTTCAACAGTGAAAGTGTCTTGCGTTTAATCCTTTCTGTGGGGTCACTAGATAGTTTTCTGTATGCCGGGTCGTTGAGTAATAAATCCATTTTTAGGACGTAATCATCCCGCGTCATTACAACCGTGGCATTCCCCTTGTCAGCTGGTAAAACTACTACTTCATCATCATTCCTAAGGGAACGAATGGCTGCTCTCTCTGCGGAAGAGATGTTATCCCGCGGTGGCCGAGCCCGACGTAATGTGTGGGACACTTCTTGCCTTATTTCTTCTGCTTGGTCCTCGGGTAGTCTGTGTACTGCTTGTTCTACAGAGCATATGAACTCTGTGACAGGAAGACTCTTGGGAGTGGGCGAAAAATTTAAGCCTTTCTCCAACACCGCCACTGTGGGCCCATCCAACGCCTTGTTAGAAAGATTAACCACAGCGCGCCGACGTTTATCCCCTTCTGATGCTGTAGAACGAGAAAGAAGCCGTTCAAATTTCGAAGATTGTCTGGAAACGGCTCTCTTATGAGCACAATCCGAAATCGCCCATGTGGAATCATCAACCCACTGCCAAACATCACTTGAAAACTGCGACGACAAGTTCAAATGTAAGTAAAATAAATCTTTGGAAACAATATCCAGCTGTCTGGGGGTAAAACGAATGCGTTCTCTTTAAGTGCTAGGCTTGCACGTTCGTTAATCCTATTAGCTCTCTTACTACTAATAAAATGAATAAATCTGGCGAAATTAGGAATGATACCTTCGTCATTGCATCTCAGCAAAAAGGCGAGTGTACTCAACAGCTTTCCTTTCTTCCTCCGAAGTTCATCTAACTTCCGTACAAGTTTCACCATCTCCTCCCCGTAGAGGTACTTGATGTGACTTCGTAGGCTTTCCCGGCGTAATAAGTCTTGAAAATCTCTTCGGGTTTGCTGCCGGATCCTAAAATCAACTTGACTCGATATTTCGGCGATCCAACTGGTCGCCATCTTCAGGAGAATGCTGCTTGCTGATGAGTCCCGGTACTATCCCGCATCAAAATTGAACGTTCTTCGGTGTGACCATGAGTGCGATATATCGTTGCCGCAAAGTTCTACCAGGGGCGGCGCCCCTTCCCTGTCTTGGAGGGCAGCAACTGTGACGGGCGGCGCACGCGCCGTGTACTGCATGGTGGGCTATATAGGACGTCGTTTTGCAGCCAGGCGTTAGTTCTCAGCGGGACTCATCAGCAAGCAGCATTCTCCTGAAGATGGCGACCAGTTGGATCGCCGAAATATCGAGTCAAGTTGATTTTAGGATCCGGCAGCAAACCCGAAGAGATTTTCAAGATCAATGATGAGTACTTACACTATTTTTGTACGCCGTATAAGATAAGAAAATATGTGCACGGTTGACGAAAACGTGATGGTGCTACCCATCCCAACCGATCTAGCATCTCCTTATCAGTCCAATAAAATGCGTCATCGGTAAATTTTTTGTTTTTGTGTGGCCAGATATTTTAACTGACATCCATTCAGTATCGATTTTATAGCGCTATTAGATGAACAATACCACTTGAGGTGAATTCTTATGTCACTTACCTTGTGTATTTGTGTCTCGTGTCTCATGTATTTTCCATGCTGGTATTTGTGACAAAAAAGTCTTTTATAAACATTATAATATTTGTTTCACATGTCTTAATGTGTCGTCTAGATGTGTAGTATTCCCATCTGTGATGTGATGAACAGTATTATGGTGAGTGGTTTACATTTGCCTTACATTTGCCTTACAGTTGTCTTGAATACGTGATTAGTTTGCATATTTCTTATGCATGTCTCTGACGTTATGGTACCATTCATTGTGTTCAATGTTATCTGTGTTCCTCACGTATTGTTCACTTGTATGGTCTTCATTTATTTGTGCCTGTCTTGTCGTATGTACAGATGTGACGTTATCATCACGTTCAATGAAACATTGTTCTTCATGAACAGCTTACTCGTAAGGAAATTTATTTATCTGTACATGTCTTGTACCTCCTTTCTGAGGGCAGCCGACGTGCTCTGCACAGCTCCGTAACGACGTGCAGAACCGACGCAGCGCCTGCCGCTGACAGCAGTACATGACGAACAATAACGAATAATGGAGAGGTGATTCGTCCCCTTTCTACTTCCCCTTCATAGCTGAGTCGTGTAAACGCTCAAGCAAATCGGCCCTGAAATTCATAATTTTGTTTTGGTTTGTGTAAATACCACGAAAAGACAAACATTTCCAGAATTTAATGCATACACTTCCTTCGTGTTTTGATAACATGAGGAATCTCTTACATTTACACATGAACCCCTTAATTACGAACCATTTGTGTTTGATTACATTTCATTATTGATATCATGCAGTTGCTGGCTTCTAATGTGGGAAAATCTCATTTGTCATCTACTCGTCGTTTCATGTCGGACAGCAAGAGACAAGAGTTCACAGTTCACTACGTTACATACCTTGCGAACTCGCAGTCATCTCTCAGAGACTTATTGTGTTTAGTGGAGGTTTCAGAATGACGTTATCGTATTTCCGTATATTGTTTTCTGTTTAATACGAATCACAGGATTATAAAAAGACGCATCATCTCATACCATACCCCATTTCCCAAATACGACACAGGAAATTAACAGTGGTATACCGCAACTGAATTCATGGTGGGTGATCTTCATGCATTAGTGTCTAGTACACCAACTTATATTACAACTGCCATTCATTATTTGCAAAACAGAATAACTTTCGGCCCTCACAGTCCTTCCACAAGTTCAGTCTTTGGCAACACCACACTTGCAGCTGATTTCCGTCGGCTGTCCCTCAGAGTGCTTCAACAAATCCTGAAGACATTTGAAGAGAGTCGCATTTACAAGGGTTGCAAGTGATGTGCTGCAGCTACCCCTACTTAACTCTCAAAATAACAGATTTGTTGAACGACTTTGAAACGATCACACTGAAAAGTCTTGATACTGATGTTTTACTGCTATACATCTATATATGTCAGTCTTCAGTAAATCATCATGTATTTGGAGAACTGGCTTCAACGTGCCTTTCTGTGGACCTCTTAGAACCTATAAAAAGAAGAAAAAAATCGAATACCTTAATACGTAATTTAAGTTACTGAAATTAGTATAACTTAATCTCCCACCCAAAAACTTCATGTACAGAAAGATAGTAAAGTACGAACTATATACTAAATGAAGATATATACAGGAGGAAAACCTTTTAAATTGATGGTGTCTTTCACCCTTGTCTATTACAGAACACCTACTAAACAAATTGTGTCTACCAATTCCAGTGTAATTATTTCTCAGTATATTATTTCTGAGCTCTAATAGATTTCCTTGAAGTAGGATGTAAGTGTTGGGAGTATCTCATCGATACCCACATCTGCATTAAATATTCCAACACACCACCTAAAATTTTACAACGAATTTCGCATTACAGTCTAATATTTAGAGATACTGTGGACAACAACATTGTAAGATATTTTCTTGACATACACACCTCGATAATTTTGCTGACGATCAGGTAACGAACATTCGGTGATGGATCATTAATATACATTTGCAGCTCTGAAAGGAGCTGCTTCCAGACATCGTCAGAAAGGCGCTGGTACACCAAAATATTCACTAACTATTCGGCAGCTCCCAGACTTACGTTTGCTTCTTTAGGAAATAATACGATTTGATAAATACTTCAGATCAAGATACCCTTTCAGAGTTCAAACGACATCTGGTGCATTATTGATAAGGGTATTGATATAGCAGACTACTATGGGGCTAATGATTAACATAAAGACAGCTGAAAGGAATATTTTTATCATAATGGCTCTAATTCTGTCGTTATCTCTAATCAATACTGTACACTATTTACTGCTTTTTTTTCTTCAAGAGTACCCAAGCCTCGTGTTGAATATTCACTGAGAGAAAGCTAATTTCCAAGCTGGCATTACTTCATTCTTACTCTTATTTCACATGTTTAGGATGTTTGTACCCAACAAGAAACTTTAAAATATCAGAGAATGATGATACCTTCATCTGTCTGGAAACATGTGTAGTGTTTGGAACTATTCCGAACCATTCATAAAACCTTTGTTCACCCAAAGTGCCTCACCGAAAAGAAATGGGCAATGTTTGCAGTATTTTCAAACAGCCAATGAGAAACTGTGTCGTAACTCAAACTAATGCCTCGACCGCCACCATTAGCATTTATAAAAATTGTCACAATGCATCATTTTCCATCCTAGATGCATCAAAATTACATTTCCATAACTTTTTTTAGGGATATAAAGGTGCTGTGCGGATAGCTTCACATAACTCAATACAACAAATTTATTATTTCTTAAGAGACACTAAACCAAAACACCGAGTGCCTCTAAAGCATTTGGTAGTGATTTATCATATGGTATCCTTATACTGCAGCAATATACAATTTTAATGCTACACAGTATTTAACAACCGTGCCTGCATCCATTCAACACCAAAAACTTGTCATTCGTATGTGTCAGGCTTCCCTTTCCCCATCTTTCACTTCACACAGCTAAATGAGATAGCTGACGTATTTGGTATTTTCTTCCTAGAACAGAGGCCTGTCACAGGCTCACGTAACGACAACTGTTATTTCAGAACAACTCTGAAAATATACTTTAACACAATTTAGTGTTTCTAAACAAAAATAAATTCAAAATAGACATAAGAGATTGGCTTACCTCTTCATCCTTTTGCAGCATATGAAATAGGGGTATAATATCGACTTGAAAGTGGCTTAAATCCACCACTTTTGCAAAATCATACAGTTTTCTGGCAACACTTTCATCGATACACAGACGATGATATATCTGGCGCGAAAAAGCTGCAAAGACAAGGAACGGGTGAATGAGATTCTTTTTCACAGACTGACAATCGGAAAGACGTTTGCCAAAAGATAATATACATGGTGATCAGAAGCTGTCTGAAAATACGTATGAGAGTTACAGGAGAAGCTGTGCTGGTAAACAACTCCAAAGAAAAAAAAATCGGTACGTTGTGCCGTTTCCGAACTATTCCAGCTAGAGCTTGAAGCTTAGCGTCTCTGACGACGGAAGACGGTTAACCATTATGATACAATGTGGCACAGAAATTACCATCGTGACCCCCAGTGCTGGCCCATTGAGTGCATACAGATTTTAGACTAACATTTCCTCATTTCAGGAACTCAGATTAAATTAGTGCCCACATTAAACTCAAATTCAGTAATTGGACACTGAGCTTCCTAAGGAGTTTGTCACTTTACATTAGTATCAACATGTTCAAGAGGTGTTAAGTCTAGTATCACGGCTACAAGAAGAGACATTGTCTCTATTTTGCAAAAATAAATAAATAAATAAATAAATAAATAAATAAATAAATGAAATAAAATGAACCCTACACATCAGCAAACGTACCAACATGTGGATAGTTGCCACAGGGAATGTAAGTGCTTTGTCCAAAAAGAGACAGCATTTGTACGCAGTAATAAAAAAGAATTCTCGAGAAGTAAAACACACACATTTCTCAACTGCATTCCCCATAAGCCGGAAGAGTACATTTAGTTGGACTGAGCGAATTACCTTTTCCAGCCTGCTACAGTCCTGCGTAGCACTTACACAGGAGCGTGCATGCTAAAATTTTAGACTTAATTAACTCTTCTGCTGTCAATATACTCAAGAGGGAGACGAATCGATCTTCAAAGTATTGGCGAAATATCGTTGGAGTGATCTCCCTCTTCCAGCACTGCGCTGTGTCGCACACATCTGATTCCTCTGTAGCTGGAGTGGCTCCATAGCAGGCTGAAGAGGAAACATAGTTTTCCTGTGTTCGTTCCTATATTTGTGATAACATGTCGATATTCTTTTGTTTTCACATATTTCAGTTAAAAACTCAGAATAAAGTATCTCGGTATGTGGAAGCAAATGAGAAACTCTCCGATACACTATATCTTCGGTGACACGTTGTGACGTGCCTTTGCTAAGTGTTTACTTTGAAAGTAGCTACAGAATATTTCCTAAGACTGCTTAATGCCGTTTTACTCGTTTTCTCTTTTTCTTCGCTGTTAATTTAGAAAACTTTGTGGTTTACATTTTTCTACAAGAAATCACAACTGCTTATACATCATTTGATCCTGTTTCAGAACCCAGTCATACAGCATATTTGCGAATAATAGTGGTTACCAAGTTACTAAGCATCTCAAAAATGGCTCTGAGCACTATGGGACTCAACTGCTTTGGTCATCAGTCCCCTAGAACTTAGAACTACTTAAACCTAACTAACCTAAGGACATCACACACATCCATGCCCGAGGCAGGATTCGAACCTGCGACCGTAGCAGTCAAACGGTTCCGGACTGCGCGCCTTGAACCGCGAGACCACCGCGGCCGGCACTAAGCATCCCAATTGTCTGTCTATCGGAATTTACACTTCAGGTACGAAATGAGTCCACAGTTTAGCACAAAAAACCTTTCATTAGCCTCTGAAACTTTTATAAAATAGTTAATTGAAGAGGTGAATTCCTCAGTATGTAGTAAATTTCTTAGTTCCAATTCATAATATAATAGTTACACGTGGTTAAAAAAATATTGTCTACTAAAGAATGGTATAAGTGACAAGTCGAAATGGAAAAAAGTAAATACGAACACAGTACGCAATTCTGACTCTACGACTCAGCTTAGAAAATAGACTGACAACCTACATTCAAGTTTTCAAAAAGGACTTTGATTATTCTGATTAGAATACAGTATTTAAAATTTAAAAAAGTTATTCAGTTTTTTTATAGTTGATGTGTGCCTATGTACATCGTGTACAAAAAAAGAGTGCAATTATGAGAATCGGTGAATACAAAAGAGAAGTAATAGGAAGTGAGAATAGATTGTACCCTTTCGTCAATATTATTCAATAACTACGTTGAGGGAATGGCTAAGGAAACAAAAGTGGTAATGATCAATTCTGAAAAGAAGCAAAGTTCCGAAAAGAGAAATACAACTTTTTAAGGTTAGCCACTGGCCTTGCGGTTCTGGCATACGTACCAAGAGGCTCAGAAGGTCATTTGAAAAGAACAAATGGAGTCTTGAAAAGCAAAAACTTTAAGATTTGTTTATGATATTTTATCAATGATGTCAAAGAACTTGGAAGAGCAACTGAACATAATGGATCGTGTCTTGAAAATCAGGTGATGCTGAAGAAATTAAATTAGAAAATCAAACAGTAGTCGCAGAAACTTTTCCTTTACATATCACAGTTAACGCTGGTACCACATTTATCATAAACTGTGAATGTCGATGGCTGTGACTTCTCCAGCTGCTGCTTGGGCTGTTGAACCGCTGCAAGACATCCCAGCCTGTAATGCCATACAACTATCTACAAGTTTCTGTCCAGAGTGATTCAACATTGGACGAGAACATAACTGTAGGGTTTGCCAAGACACATGCCAAACTCATGTCTGCTTAGAGAAATCCTAAAGAACAGAAATTAACGAGCGAATTAGGTCACCCGCGAACGATTAGATTTTGAGTACGGTTTGTTAGATGGGAGCTTACAACGTTTGAAAGAAGACCTGGATGATTTAATAAAACACATTCCTCAGTTACCACTTTTGTTTCTCTATCATTTATTTCTTGCACGACGCTTTTGTGGTAAAGATTTTTCGTTTTTGAGCGCATTTTATCGTGTGTTAGAGTACTTATGGGTATTGTTTTCGAGGTGTTGCATACTTCTGTTGCCTTTACCGTAATATATAAACACGTGAAGTTTTCTGATTAATCTTGGAACTTTGCACATAGATTATGGTGAATATGGAGGAAGATTTTTCTTTCGGCTTTCTTCTGGTTCATTTATGCAGTAGTTCACATACATTAAACATCTGTCACACAGCTTAGACGAAACAGCACACAATGAAACCATCGAACATACAGTTGCAAACAGTCGCAAAGCTATTTTTACACATAGTGAGCAGAGATTATACTATAGATAGTTAACAGAGTACGTATATTTCTTTTTCGTGAGGAGAGTATATTTCTTGTGTAACCTGAATCACTATTAGCTCATACGTTGTTTACAAAGGTAGTAGTTGTTTCGTAGCGCTATTTCATTTGCTTATTTAAGGATCCTAATTAAGCGTTTGAAGGAATTCAGTAAATCGCTTTCCAGTGTTCATTGAATATTTTGTCTTCTTATTTTTTAATAATGTTAACATATCTCCACCTCTACAGTCAGATCCATTTTACGACTTTTATTTAGTCAGTGGAGCTCAATGACGTTTTGCTCTGCGTTAACCAATTGATGGCCTGTTCTGTGTATATATGGGACAGCTGCTGATGATGTATGTCCGTTGTGTGTGTAGGCTACAATTCGCTCTGTAAACCTGGTGTGAAATTCTATCTCTGTTTCTCTTAGGCAGGACATGGAGCATTCCTGACTGGTTATTTTATATATTCCAGAATCTGAATATATGTTAGGATTTTCTACATCTATACCACACAGCGTAATCATAATATCTTGAAAATATACAAGGCAGAAATGGGAGTCTTTTTTCTGTACAAACTGCTATATACAAATCTGATATCTTTTTTTTTCTGTAATGTGTCTTGTATGTGGTTCTCTCTTTACTGAAATCTGTTTCACTATGTTTCATGATTCAAATTATTTTATTTGCCCTGTGTAGCATTGACATCCTTGCGGCATCTTTATGTACGTTTTGGTGGCGTGAGTTTGCACGGATTTTGGTATTAGTCATTGTACCATTCCTATAAACTTGATTAGTGTTGTTGTGTCAAGTGATATACATATGTCCAGGTAACTGATACTTTGTTTTTGCTCCCCTGTAAAATGTGGTTTTTTGAATGACTCCAATAGTCTACACCAGAAAATCACAATGTTTTTGGCATCTCATTTTACTATCAGTGACTAGCAGCAGTAAAAGTTATTTTATAGTCAAACCCGTCGTTTCCATAGTCGTGGGATCTCATCAATCATTTGTAGCGAATAAAACAAAAGAAAAAGAAACAGTTTTGTCACTGAAGTGGCCTTCCTTAAATTAAGAGCTCTAACGTTTGGTTGTGTGCAGACAGTCGGTATTCTAGTCACATTCACATACACGTGAGTGGAAGTGAAATGCATTAATTTTAGCTCTCCTTTCACACTCCTTCACAGCTACGTAAGTTCCTGTAACGTACAGAAAACATCAGCCTAATACAATGAATAATGTCTAATGGTGACTACTATGTACGTCCCCTTGTATACTAGTGATACATCCTTGTCTGGTAGCAAGGCCTGCTTACCTCCGATTCGCCGTCGCTCACTTCCTGGACCCACATCAGTTCTTCATCAGCGTCCTCGTCTCTACGCCTTCTGTGAACAAACCTGTTGCCTTTGGGCGTTCTGTAGGCGGAGAACAAACGATTCCTCAGACGCGCCCACATCTGTGACACGTTTCCCTCACCAATGGGCAGCATGTGACACAGACTGTTGTGTAACTGCCCGACCTGTTACTAAAGCCGGATTCCTCCTGCCTCCTATACGCTACCAGCTGATATGACACAACACTTTCGAGTAAGCAAAAAGCCACAAAATATACCCAGGCATGGCATTCACTGATAAATAAGCCTAATTTCAGAGTCAGTTGAACACTGCCAATATTTGCAGATAATAATCATGGAAAGAATAATATGCTCCTGATCAAACACTTCTAACATTGTAGTTGCCGTTCTGAAAATAACCGCTAGAGCAGCACCTATCACGTGGTTCTGTATTCATATCAGGGTATTCCTTACAATGCGAGGTTTGTTTTTTTCGTGTTTGTGTTTGTGTGTGTGTGTGTGTGTGTGTGTGTGTGTGTGTGTGTGTGTGTGTGTGTGTGTGTGTGTGTGTGTGCGCGTGTGTGCGCGCGCGGAGTCCCTGCATATTAATTGGGCATTTGTCAGTCGTACATATTGTCCACTTCATTCTTCGCTTCACAATTCGAAAACATTGCAAAATGTTTTAGTTGTGAGAAATATGGCGGCAAACAAAGGCACAACGGAGTTCTAGAAACCATACTAGCATCCTTTTCCTCAAATGCACTTAGGGCTCAACCCGAGCAGACAGCTAGTGGCCTGAAAATAACCTTGTTTATGGTTGAAATAAAAATTTAGTATAGTTACCGGCTCACAGATAAACGTCACAACAGGGTTGTACATTCATCTCATAGCATAGAGAGAAAAAAATGTTTAACAGGGGTAAGTTCCAGTGGAATGAAAACCGAGTCAAAATGATTGATAAGAGTAACATCATTTGACCTGAGTAGGAAAACTGTTTGCTGATTATGAACACTGTCACTCTTCAAGCAACCGTTTACTATTGGTCGGTGAGTTACAAACGTGTCGCGCACGTTTGCAAAGACGCAGGTCGCATAGGTCTTCTACAGGAATCAGAGCATAGCTATGAATATGTACAATCATATTTCAAACAGAATAATTTGTTGTTGCCTTTCAAAACATTTTTCGGCATAACAGAATCTCTGTAGAGAACAACGGGGCTTCTGAAAACTGGATCTTACGAAACACCAGTTTGTTACGTACAGCCTTCTGGAGTTTCTAAGCGATGGGAACAAAGCCTAGATTGACGCTGTGGATCTCTATTTTCGAGAAACATTCGAAAACGTAAGTCGTTATGTAGTCCTTAATGTCCTCCTCTTCCCACATGAACCATGGACCTTGCCGTTGGTGGGAAGACTTGCTTGCCTCAGCGATACAGATAGCCGTACCGTAGGTGCAACCACAACGGAGGGGTAGCTGTTGAGAGGCCAGACAAACTTGTGCTTCCTGAAGAGGGGCAGCAGCCTTTTCAGTAATTGCAAGGGCAACAGTCTGGATGATTGACTGATCTGGCCTTGTAACAATAACCAAAACGGCCTAGCTGTGCTGGTACTGCGAACGGCTGAAAGCAAGGGGAAACTACGGCCGTAATTTTTCCCGAGGGCATGCAGCTTTACTGTATGGTTAAATGATGATGGCGTCCTCTTGGGTAAAATATTCCGGAGGTAAAATAGTCCCCCATTCGGATCTCTGGGCGGGGACTACTCAAGAGGATGTCGTTATCAGGAGAAAGAAAACTGGCGTTTTACGGGTCGGAGTGTGGAATGTCGGATCCCTTAATCGGGCAGGTAGGTTAGAAAATTTAAAAAGGGAAATGGATAGGTTAAAGTTAGATATAGTGGGTATTAGTGAAGTTCGGTGGCAGGAGGAACAAGACCTCTGGTCAGGTGAATACAGGGTTATAAATACAAAATCAAATAGGGGTAATGCAGGAGTAGGTTTAATAATGAATAAAAAAAATAGGAATGCGGGTAAGCTACTACAAACAGCATAGTGAACGCATTATTGTGGCCAAGATAGATACGAAGCCCACACCTACTACAGTAGTACAAGTTCATATGCCAACTAGCTCTGCAGATGACGAAGAAATTGAAGAAATATATGATGAAATAAAAGAAAATATTCAGATAGTGAAGGGAGACGAAAATTTAATAGTCATGGGTGACTGGAATTCGGTAGTAGGAAAAGGGAGAGAAGAAAACATAGTAGGTGAATATGGACTGGGGAAAAGAAATGAAAGAGGAAGCCGTCTGGCAGAATTTTGCACAGAGCGTAAATTAATCATAGCTAACACTTGGTTCAAGAGTAATGAAAGAAGGTTGTATACATGGAAGAACCCTGGAGATACTATAAGGTATCAGATAGATTATATAATGGTAAGACAAAGATTTAGGAACCAGGTTATAAATTGTAAGACATTTCTAGGGGAAGATGTGGACTCGGACCACAATCTATTGATTATGACCTGTAGATTAAAACTGAAGAAACTGCAAAAAGGAGGGAACTTAAGGAGATATGACCTGGATAAACTGAAAGAACCAGGGGTTGTACAGAGTTTCAGGGAGAGCGTAAGGGAACATTTGACAGGAATGAGGGAAAAAATACAGTAGAAGGCGAATGGTTAGCTTTGAGGAATGAAGTAGTGTAGGCAGCAGAGGATCAAGTAAGTAAAAAGACGAGGACTAGTAGAAATCCTTGGGTAACTGAAGAAATATTGAATTTAATTGGTGAAAGGAGAAAATATAAAAATGCAGTAAATGAAGCAGGCAAAAAGGAATACAGACATTTCAAAAATGAGATCGACAGGAAGTACAAAATGGCTAAGCAGGGATGGTTAGAGGACAAATGTAAGGATGTAGAGGCTTATTTCACTAGGGGTAGGAGAGATACTGCCTACAGAAAAATTAAAGAGACCTTTGGAGAAAGGAGAACCACTTGCATGAATATCAAGAGCTTTGATGGAAACCCAGTTCTAAGCAAAGAAGGGAAAGCAGAAAGGTGGAAGTAGTATATAGAGGGACTATACAAGTGCGATGTACTTGAGGACAATATTATGGGAATAGAAGAGGATGTAGATAAAGATGAAATGGGAGATATGATACTGCGTGAAGAGTTTGACAGAGCACTGAAAGACCTGAGTCGAAACAAGGTCCCCGGAGTAGACAACATTCCAGTTGGAACTACTGATAGCCTCGGGAGACCCAGTACTGACAAAACTTTACCGTCTGGTGAGCAAGATGTATGAGACAGGCTAAGTACCCTCAGATTTCAAGAAGAATATAATAATTCCAATCCCAAAGAAAGCAGGTGTTGACAGATGTGAAAATTAACGAACAATCAGTATTTTGCAGGTGTGGCTTATTAAACTAACACGAATTCTTTACAGACAAATGGAAAAACAGGTAGAAGCCGACCTCGCGGAAGATCAGTTTGGATTCCGTAGTAATAGTGGAACACGTGAGGCAATACTGACCTTAGGACTTATCTTAGAAAATAGATTAAGGAAAGGCAAACCTACGTTTCTAGCATTTTTAGACTTAGAGAAAGCTTTTGACAATGTTGACTGGAATACTCTCTTTCAAATTCTAAAGGTGGCAGGGGTAAAATACAGGGAGCGAAAGGCTATTTACAATTTGTACAGAAACCAGATGGCAGTAATAAGAGTCGAGGGGCATGAAAGGGAAGCAGTGGTTGGTAAGGGAGTGAGACAGGGTTGTAGTCTCTCTCCAATGTTATTCAATCTGTATATTGATCAAGCTGGGAAGGAAACAAAAGAAAAATTCGGAGTAGGTATTAAAATCCATGGAGAAGAAATAAAAACTTTGCACAATCCGTTCAACTGCTCTTCCAAGTCCTTTGAGGTTCGCCGATGACATTGTAATTCTATCAGAGACAGCAGTGTCTTGAAAGGAGGATATAAGATGAACATCAACAAAAGCAAAACGAAGATAATGGAATGTATTTGCATTAAGTCGGGTGATGCTGAGGGAATTAGATTAGGAAATGAGATACTTAAAGTAGTAAAGGAGTTTTGCTATTTCTGGAGCAAAATAACTGATGATGGTCGAAGTAGAGAGGATATAAAATGTAGACTGGCAATGGCAAGGAAAGCGTTTCTGAAGAAGAGAAATTTGTTAACATCGAGTATAGATTTAAGAGCCAGGAAGTCATTTCTGAAAGTATTTGTATGGAGTGTAGCCATGTATGGAAGTGAAACATGGACGATAAATAGTTTGGACAAGAAGAGAATAGAAGCTTTCGAAATGTGGTGCTACAGAAGAATGCTGAAGATTACATTGGTAGATCACGTAACTAATGAGGAGGTATTGAATATGATTGGGGAGAAGAGAAATTTGTGGCACAACTTGACTAGAAGAAGGGATCGGTTGGTAGGACATGTTCTGAGGCATCAAGGGATCACCAATTTAGTATTGTACGGCAGCGTAGAGGGTAAAAATCGTAGAGGGAGACCAAGAGATGAATACACTAAGCAGATTCAGAAGGATGTAGCTTGCACGGGATAGGGTAGCATGGAGAGCTGCATAAAACCAGTCTCAGGACTGAAGACCACAAACAACAACAACAATGTCCTCCTTGCTTCGACAGATAGGTGTTATGTTGCTTCCAAAGCAGCAGTATTCCTTCACAGTGTAAGGTGTCAGGTAAATCCAATACCTTCCTTGAAAACCCTGACATGATAGGATTTATTTGGAGCTATGTGACATACTGCCGGATTTGCTGACATTAAATTAACCAAAGTAATACGATCAATGAGTGAGCAAATGTAATACCGCAGACTAAACAAGAACGCCTAAATGCATGTCTTACCTTCCCACCGTGAAACATACGCAGTTCTGAGGGGAGAAACGAGAACAGACGCAGAGTGCAGAATCGTGTAGGCTAGGAGGCCCTACGATAAGGGATCGACACCCACGTCTCCAGGTGACCGCCAAACCCCCCCCCCCCCCAGCCCATGTTAAAAGATAGAGCCCTCCAGAAGAACAGTATAGATCTTACAATAACACTAAAAGGGCCACAGCAGCTGCAAGTTCTAGCGTGAGACTTTTTCACGTCTCTGTGACGTAGCAAACATTAAAAACATTGCCCACCACGAAAAGCATAACGCCCCCAGGGGCTCAGCATTCACTTGCTGAGTACGGGTTTGGCGACCCCAGGGTCCTGAGCTGGGGACTGGTCTGCGCCGCCAGTGTCCTGTCACCATAACCCCGAACATGCTTCAGCGACCACCGTACGGCGCGGCGATGAAATGTTGTGTGCTGCGGGGAATGGTAATCTTGGCTTGACCGCCTGGATTGCGAGGAAGGCCAACCTCTATAAAAACCCCTCAATCTTTCGGTGTGCTCCGCGCCTAGAAGATGCATGGCTGTTGGGGTGGAACAGTCGCAAGCGGGCAACCTCTGGGGCACCTGCCGCACCCCAGTTGTATAAGGCTTACTCAGGCACGCGGGGCTCTGTCTGAGCGGACTTTTAGTTCCCTAGCTGCTCGTGGGACCACAATGGACCCTTCGACCTCTACATTTCCCCCTACCAGTGGCTTGGGTGGGCCGCTGGTAGGAAAACACACCCCATCGAAAAAGCGGCTACGCGCTGCTAGTCCTCCAGCGCCTGATGTTGCTAGAGATTTAAGACCGTAGTAACGGAGCACATGCTGATAATCAGAATGTGTTTTTGATTATTAAAAGGAAGGAGGGTAGCTTTGAGAGGGTTTATTCCTTTTACATCCACAAGGGTCTTGAGGGAATTGCAGGAACACTGAAATCTGTAAAGCGACTGCGCAATGGGACTCTGTTAGTTGAAACTTCTAGTTCCCGTCAAGTCGCTGCCCTTCGGAAAGCAACCTGTCTAGGAGAGTACGCTGTCGAGACTGAGCTCCACTCCACTTTGAATTAAAGTAAGGGTGTTGTGACGTATAGGGACTTGGTGGATATCCCCATAGACGTGCTAAAATCTGAGTGGGCTGACGAAGGAATTGTTGACGTGCAGCACATTATGAAACGAGTCAATGGGGACCTCGTCAAATCTGACTCGTTTATTCTCACATTCAGTTGCCCGAGACTCCCGGAGCATGTTAAAGCGGGGTTCTTACGTTTGCCCATACGGCCATATTTCCCCAACCCAATGCGCTGTTTTAAATGTCAGCGCTTTGGGCATACTACGTTGGGGTGCAATGGAATAGCCACGTGTGGTAAATGTGGTCAGCCTGCCCATGACGGAGCCGATTGTTCATCGCCTGTGAAGTGCGTGAATTGCTCTGGGAGTCACCCTGTCTGGAGCCGGATCTGCCCCATCTATCTCGAAGAGCGGAAGGTACAGGAGATTAAAACATCTAAGCGCATCCCCTATGGTGAGGCCAAGAAGATATTTAAGGCCATGCAACCTCCTGTGTTTTCAACATCTTTCGCTTCCGCTCTCAAAAAACCGGTACAACTGGCCACTGTTGCTACACAAACGGAGGTTGCTAGTGTTAGCACTAAAACCTGCGCTTGCCAGTGCACTTGTGCTGCTGCGGTTGTTTTGCAATCTGCGGCTCTCCCCGCTACATCGGACAAGGCCGTGGTTGCTGACATTGAGGTACTTCCTGCCTCTCCCCATATGGCGCCTTCTGCCCAGGCGAGTCAACCTCCAACTGTTGACAAGGCTCTGCATTCCAAGCCCCCCAAGACAAAGCCTCAGAAGATGGAGGTTCTGCCACCTGAGGAGACTAGTCAGCGTCGGTCCGATGACGAGGCCATCGTACTGTCTGACATCTCCCGTGGGTCGTCATCGGATCTTATGGACATTGATGTCGACCGGGGGCGACCTTCTCGCCCCAGGAATAAATCTCCGGCCAGTATGGTCTCTCCTCCAAAGCACAGAGGCAGGGTGAAAGTTCAGCCACCCTGATCACTGGCTCCCATATTACAGTGGAACCTGAATGGTTTCAGGACGCATGTGGCCGAATTACAACTCCTTATACAAGAGTGCCCCTTGTGCTTATGTATCCAAGAGACACATTTTCGGGCCACTGATTCTCCTTCTTTACGCGGCTATACCGTATATCGAAAAGATGATCTGACGGGGCAAAGGGTGGTGTTGCGGTTTTTGTCCGTGACGTGCACCCCTCATCTGAGCTCCCTCTCGTCACCGACTTGCAAGCAGTTGTAGTTGACATTCTTGTGGGTCGGAGGCTCACAGTCTGTTCTGTTTATTTACCACCTCCGGATGCGATAGACTCTGAGGCTCTCACGGACCTTATTAGCCAACTCCCTCGCCCATTTCTTCTTCTGGGGGACTTCAACGCTCATGATGTCTTATGGGGCTCTCCGACTACTTGCCCCAGGGGTCGCATTCTGGAAAGTGTCATGATGTCTGAAGAACTGTGCCTCCTCAACTCTGGTGCTCCCACTCATTTCTGTACTGCTTCCGGATCGTCATCGGCTATTGACCTTTCCTTTTGCTCTCCAGCACTCGCGGATTCTGCTCTGTGGGAAGCTGCAGCTGACCTCCATTCTAGTGACCACTTCCCCCTCCTGGATGAGGCTGCCTCTGCAGAGCTGACTAGGCACTTTTCAGCCAACTGGCTGTTTTGGAACACTGACAATTCAGCAGCATGGGAGATCACGGCTGTAACATGGTCTACCCATTCGTGGACGCTGGTACAATCTCACGGTCATCCGGTCATCCCAAGAGGCGTCCTGTCCCTTGGTGGACCACTGAATGCCACTCCGCCATCCGCGCCCGCCGTGCAGCACTGCGCCGCTTCAAGTGCCGTCCCTCAGCTGACAATCTTGCGGCCTTTCGGGTGGCAAGGGCCAGAGCGCGGCGAGTGATTAAAGAGAGCAAACGACGGTCATGGCAATCGTTCTTGAATTCCATCTCTCGCGCCACTAGTTCTACGAAAGTATGGGAAGCCATCAGGAGGATTTCCGGGAAACTCAGCCAGCTACCTGTCACGGCATTGCTGCATCAGGGATGTCTCCTCACTGCGCCGAGAGACATTGCCCAGACACTGGCCATGCATTTTGCGGAATCTACCGCCAGTATTAACTGTGATCCAGATTTCTGCCGCTACCGCACTGCCGTCGAAAGGGGTCACTTGGACTTCCGGTCTCTAAATTCTGAACCCTATAACTGCCCCTTCACAATGTGGGAACTGGATTCTGCGCTGTCTGTGGCTCATGATACTGCGCCTGGTCATGATCAAATCCGGTACAGCATGCTGCGGCACCTGTTGCTGCCATCCAAGGAAGTTCTCCTGAACTGTTTCAATATGATATGGTTATCCGGCACGTACCCTGACTCGTGGAGGGAGGCAATTTTGATTCCCCTCCTCAAACCAGGGAAGGACCGAACGCATCCCAGTAGTTATCGGAGTATTGCCTTGACGAGCTGTGTTGGGAAGACGTTGGAACGCATGGTCAACCGCAGCCTAGTTTGGCTGCTCGAGACCAGGCACTATGGACAACTTGACCCTGCTTGAGGCCGCCATCCAGCAGGCCTTTCTACGTAACCAGCATTGTCTAGGGGTCTTCTTTGACATTAATAAGGCGTATGACACTACTTGGCGCCGCCTTATCCTCAATCAACTCCATGAGTGGGGCTTTCGTGGCCGTCTCCCCATCTTCATTCGGTCCTTTCTTTCTCACCGCCTCTTTCGGTATCGGGTTGGTAATGTGCTATCGGATTTGTACGTGCAGGAGAATGGTGTTCCTCAGGGCAGCGTTTTAAGTGTCACCCTCTTTGCCGTTGCTATTAACAGTATCACGTCCACTATCCGGAGTCCTGCCCAATGCTCCTTGTTTGTGGACGATTTTGCTGTTGTCTGTTCTTCCTCCAGTCTTGTCACTGCTAGTCGGCAGTTACAGCTTACGATAAAGCGCTTAGAGGCATGGACTGCAAAGACGGGTTTTACCTTTTCTGCAGACAAATCTGTGTGTGTTCATTTTAATCGTTCTCGGCGTCTTTTTACCTCCCCTGAATTGCGTCTGAGGGACACCGTTCTTCCTTTTAGAGACACTGTGAGGTTCCTGGGCCTCACTTTTGATTCCAAGTTGTCGTGGTTGCCTCACCTTAAAGACCTCAAGGTGCGTGCACTGAAGGCACTGAATATTTTGAAGTGTCTGAGCCATTGGTCCTGGGGAGCATATCGGGCGCGTCTGCTGCAGTTTTATAGGGCTTTCGACCGATTGCGTCTTGACTATGCTTGCACCGTGTATGGGTAAGCAAGGCCTTCGTATCAGAAGATCCTTGACGCAGTACACCATGAGGGTATCAGGCTGGCCACTGGTGCCTTCCGTACCAGTCCCATCCCCAGCCTGTGTGCTGAGGCAGGGGAACCGCCGCTCGCCATCCGGCGGAAACTCCTCATGGTGCGACGGGTGTGTCATTTCCTTGCCTGTCCTACCTCCCCTGCGTACCCTACCGTTGCCCGACCGCCTATGGAACGTCTCTTTTCCAGTCGTCCCAGGGCAACAAAACCATTTGGGATTCGTGCCAAGCATTTGCTTGAGTTCCTTGGTGTGGAGCGTGTGGCCCCCCAACGACAAGGTTTTACTCGCCTGCCTCCCTGGTTGCTCCAGAGGCCCAGCATCCTTTTAGACTTGTCGGAGAACCGGAGGAACTGCACTCCGGCGTTTGTTTTTACCTCCTTATTTTACGATATTTTAAACCAGCATCCGGACCATGTACCTGTATTCACAGATGGCTCTAAACAGAGGGACACTGTTGGTTGTGCTGTTGTTTTCCCTGATCGAGTCGTCAAGTTACGGCTTCCTGCGGCGTTTACCATCCTCGATGCCGAATTGTTTGCAATCTTGCGGGCATTGGAGCAGATGAGATGTGTTACCAGTCTTAAGTTCCTCATCTTTTCTGACTCCCTGAGTGCCCTTCAGACCATGCAACACTTGTACCCAGCGGATACGGTCGTCCAGAACATCCATGATGCCCTACTCCACCTGCAACGGCAGGGGAAGGAGGTTTCTTTCTGCTGGGTGCCGGGGCACGTGGGTATTAGGGGAAACGAACTGGCGGATGTGGCTGCCAAAGATGCATGTTCCCTCCCTCACGTTGTTGAATGTGCCGTCCCCCTCCATGCTGTAACCTCCCTTTTGCGTTTTCGTGTTATGCATCAATGGGAAGAGAAGTGGCTGGCAGTTTCTGACAATAAGCTGCGTCTGGTAAAGGCTACTACGCGACCATGGCGTACGTCCTACCAGTCATACAGGCGGGATGAGGTTCTCCTCTCTCTCGCCTCCGCATTGGGCACAGTCCCTTAACGCATGGTTTTTTACTCCGGCGGGAGGACCCCCCAATCTGCAGTGCTTGTGGCGTCCAGATTACTGTCCGCCACATTTTACTTGACTGTCTTTTATTCTCTGACCAGAGGGCGGTGGTTTCTTTGCCACCGGATTTGCCCTCTATTTTGCAAGACGACGCAGCGACTGTGGTTAGGGTCTTACGGTTTTGTGTCCAGTCCAATCTGTTGCCTCGGATTTTAGGGAGAGGTTTTTAATGTGCTGCTGGGTGACTGGCTCACCCAGTTTTTAGGTAAGAGGTCCGCCAGTCACGATTACCTCCTTGTTTCACTTCGGTATCTGTTCTCTTTTCCTTGTGTTTCCTTTCCTTTTTTAGTGTGTTTCTTCTCCTCTTGTTTTGCCTCTGTATGTGCGCATTTGGAACTGCGTCAGGCCTGTGTCTTTTAGCCGTTCTCCTTGTTCGGCGTCCGTCTTCGTCCCTTCACCGCTTGTGTTCCTGTTTCTATGCGTTTGGGCGCTGATGACCACGCTGTTTAGCGCCCGTAAACCTCACACACACACACACACACACACACACACACACACACACACACACACACACACACACACACACACACACACACACACGAAATGCATAACGTTTCTCATTGGATAGACAGAATTTCTGTAGGTAGAGCTTAAGGTTAACATTTAGACCCTGATTGGTTAGGTGAAAACACAGCCAAGTAGCTTTTTTAAACCAACTTCAGTAAACTGTAGTAAGGAGATGTTAGAAGAGAGTTGCTTTTGAAACAGCGAGGTGCGTGGAGCTGGCCCGCCCCCGCCCCCGCCCCCGCCCCCGCCCCCGCCCCCGCCCCCCGACGCTGCCTAACACTGACAAGGTAATGAACGCACGTGGTGCCGCTATAAGGCTTCACTCAGAACTGCAGAAGTGTCATTTGTTACATCCCCTTTTTACGTAATACTAGTGTCGATCGTCAATTTAAGCTCATAGTATTCACGAAACTTCCTGGCAGATTAAAACTGTGTGCCCGACCGAGACTCGAACTCGGGACCTTTGCCTTTCGCGGGCAAGTGCTCTACCATCTGAGCTACCGAAGCAAGACTCAGGTTTTTACCATCCTGTATTAAAACATTTCCTTTTATCAATAGTGCAGTTTATAAACAATGTTTTGTGAGTAGAATAGAATTTCCAATGGTAAACTTAGCCGGTAAAATAACGTCGAAAAAGCAGTTAACTAAAAATAGGAAACCCTTGAACCCCTTCCACTAAATTTAGTTAGTGTTAATGTTATTTTACAGGGAGTGCAGTGGAGTTGACGCTGAAATCATTAAGTATTTGATTATATCATCGCTAGCCTCACTGAACTCTTCTGAACTCTACATGTCATGTGTGGTCTGGCGTCTCCTTACAAGCAACAGGTCCCAGGTTCAAACTAGTCAATTTCCTAAACGAAAACACGCTCAGAGCGTCGTTGCGCGAAAGTTGTAGGGAGACACGATATAGAACAAACAGACACCACGCAGAATGTTAGAACAGGATGATAGGAAATGTGCTGCGGCATCTAGAAATCACTTCGATGCTCCATGGCCGAGCTGTAGGCGGTCAAAACTGCGGGGAAGAGAGAGATGGAAAATATATAACAATTATTTAAAGACGTTGAGTGCAATTCGAACTCCGATTTGAGGATGGTGTCATAGGAGAGAAATTAATAACGGACTGCATCAAACAAGTCAGAAGACTGAAGATGCATCATCCACTTGTTATTGACATTAGAACATTACTGTACATCCCTTATTTCATAAAAAGTATACTCTTTCTCACCAGCACTCTTAGCTCCCTGATTTGTTTTACAGTTTAATTCTTAATTTCTTTGCGTGTTTCTGGGTACTTGCATAGTTTAATTCACTAATTTCGGGCGTATTATAATGTTTGAGATTTGTAGCATCGCGTTTTAGTACCCGTATAGTATGAATTCGCGTAGTCGTCAGTCATTTGTTTGTTTTAAACGGCTTGTGAGATAAAAGAGAGGACTGCTCCTGTAGCGCACTGATTCAGGGGGAATTGGCCACCGTCCGTAAGCAGCTGGAAGCTGTGTTGGCCGTGGCCGAGAGGCTCCAGGCTGTTTCCCTGGGCCTCTGTGACATTTCCCTCAGGGGGCTCAGCATTCATTTGCTGGGTACGGGCTTGCCCCAGGGTCGTCGAACTGAGGACTGGTGTGCGCCGCCAGTCTGCTGATACCGTAAGCTCTGGGCATGCTTCACCGACCACCATGTGGCGCAACGTTGGAACGTTGTGTGTCTTAGGGACCGGGGATCTTGGCTTGGTTGCCTGGATCGCGAGGACAGTAGATACCTCTATAAAAAAAAAACCTCCAATCTTAAGGTGTGCTTCGCGCCGATAAGATGCATGGCTGTTCAGGTGGAACAGTCGATAGCGGGCAACCTCTGGGGAACCTGCCGCACCTCAGTTGTACAAGGCTTATCCAGGCATGCGGGGCTCTGTTTGGATGGACGTAATTTTCCCTAGCTGCTCGTGGGACGACCATGAATACCACGAATTCTTCCTCTTTTCCTCCTTCTAATTTTTCGCTGGCCAGTGGGATGGGTGGACCGCTGGTAGGCTCTACCGCCCAATCCAACAAGAGGGCTAGGTTAGCCAGTCCTCCTGACTCCGGCGTCAGCAAACGTACAGCAGTTCAGAGTAACAGAGCACATACTGAAAACCAGAATGTGTTTTTAATTATAAAAAGGAAAGAGGGTTCCTTTGAAAAGGTTTCGCCATTCCATATCCAAAAGCGTCTGGAAGGAATAGCTGGAACTTTAAAATAAGTGAAGCGTTTACGGAATGGGACACTGCTTGTTGAAACATCAACTGCTCAGCAAGCAGTTAACCTTTAAACAGCTAAAAGCTTGGGGGATTACACTATCGATACAGAGCTTCACAGCACCCTGAACTCCAGTAAGGGTTTTGTTACCTGTAGGGATCTCGTGGACATTACTGTAGAAGAATTAAAGAGTGAGTGGGCTCAGGAGGGAATTGTTGAGTAGTAGTAGAGGGGTTTTGGATGCACGACAGCAAGGTCTGCAGCGCCCGTTCAGTAACTTAGTGAGACGGGTGTCAAGAAAAATCCCAGAACAGAAGTATAAAACGGAACAGAAAACATGGGTAATAATCGTCGAAAATGATGTGCTCACCCATACCAAAGCTTGGGATGAAGCAGAGCGTTAGCAGTAAAACATGGACAACACAGGAAGAAAATGATAGGAGAAGCTAAAACAATGTAGCAGATGGAAGTGGCTGGCTGACCGCAAGGAAAAAAGGGGAGGAGTCAGCCACTCTGCAATACACTAAAACCTCATGCGTAATAGTTGAGGACAGAGTCCAGACACATCACAAAACTTAAATACCCTAGACACACACGTCTCATCATTAGCTAAAACAGAAGGCAGATCCCCAGCAACTTGTGCTTCTGGCCGTGCATCACGGTATAAAATGCAGTCTGTTAAAATGTGCCGGACAGAGATGTGCACACCACAAGCATCACAAAACGGTGGATCCTCCCGCCGTAATAAAAAGCTATGTGTGAGAGGACAGTGCCCGATCCGAAGACGTGTGAGGGCCACCTCCTCCCGCCTGAGCAACCGGCAGGAGGAACGCCACGGCCGAGTTGTTGACTTCATCAACCGCAGTTTATTGGCCGTCACAGCCAGCCATTCGTCGTCCCACAACTCCATGCACTTCCTGTAGAGTGCAGCGATGACTGACTGCAAAGGAATAGGACACTGGACCACATCCTGCTCTCTGCAGGCCTCCTTGGCAGCCCGATCGGATCGTTCATTGCCCCAGATTCAAACATGACCAGGCACCCAGCAGAAGGATACTTCTGTACCCACCGTTGGAGCAAGTACAATTGGTCATGTATCAGCTAGACCATCTCCTCAGTGGGGAACACGTTTTGCTGTAAGGCACTAAGAGAATCGGAGCAGAGAAGAAATCGATCGCTCCGAACACGATTCATCTGCTCCAGTGCCGTCAGGATCGCGTCGAGATCCGCTGCGAAAACGGTATATTCAGAAGGGAGGCGAATCCGGGTAACTTGATCAGAGAGCACTACAGAACAGTCAAGGAAATTCTCCTGTTTGGAGCCATCAGTGTACACGACAGTGAAACCGTGATGCACATCTAAAATGTTAAAAAAGCAGACATTGGAATGTAAAATCTGGTGTGCGATCTTTCTTAAAATTAGTCAAATCTAAAACAAGTTTGGGTCTCCGGAGGAGCCAAGGAGGGGATCTGCTCCAACCGCGACGCAAAACACGAAGACCAGCCATAGACATCGCAGCGAGGCAATCCTGTGCGCGAATCCCATAGGGCTGCGTCGCACGTTGCCGGTTATGAAATAACTGTGCCAGAGGAGGCTGAGCAATGGCAGGGTATGTAGGGGTGTATGGTGTGGACAAAGTTTTATACGTCTGGCGCACTGTAAGTAGCCGTCGCCGCGTATGAAGTGGCGGTTCACCAGACTCTTCTCAGAGGCTCGGTTTGGGGCTACTTCGGAATGCCCCAGTGGCCAACCGAAGCCCTTTAAAATACTTAAAGCCTTAAGCGACCGCCGTTTCAGGTCTTTAAGATGAGGTAACCACATGAGCTTCGAGTCAAAAATGAGCCCCAGAAACCTCACCGTGTCGTTAAAAGTAAGAATAGTGTCAACTCAGGAAAGGTTAAAAACGAACGAGAACGGTTAAAAAGAAGACAACAGACTTCTCGGTGGAAAACTTAAAACCACTCTTCCGCGCCCAGTCAGCCAAACGTCTAATCGTAAGTTGCAACTGACGTGTTGTCGTTGCAAGACTTGAAGAAGAGCAAAACAAAGAACACTGGACAGGACTTTTCACTATGGACGTAATGCCATTAATAGCGATGGCAAAGATAGTCACACTTAAAACGCTACTCTGAGGGACACCGTTCTCCTGCTCAAAGCGATCAGACAGGATGTCACCAATTCGGTATCTAAAATATCGTGGCGATAGGAAAGACTGAATAAAAAGAGGAAGAAAACCCCGAAAACCCCATTCGTGAAGTTGCTCCAGGATGAGACGCCTCCAAGTGGTATCGTAGGCCTTCTCAATGTCAAAAAATACACCTAGAAGGTGATGACGGCGTAGGAAAGCTTGTTGTATAGCCGCCTCCAGTAGGACCAGGTTATCGAAGGTGGAACGAAACTTCCTGAACCCACACTGAAAGCGACTAAGGAGTTGCCGGGATTCTAACAACCAGACAAGGTGGCGGTTGACCATCCACTCCAAGGTCTTCCCTATGCAACTAGTGAGGGCAACACTACGGTAGCTACTCGGGCTCGTGCGGTCTTTCCTAGGTTTTAAAAAAGGGATTAAAACTGCCTCACGCCACGCGTCAGGAAAGTGACCCGACGCCCAAAGTCCATTAAAAAGTGCGAGGAGCATTTCTTTGTTGCTCATTGTGAGGTGCCATAGCATACTGTAATGGACCCTGTCGTGAGCAGGGGAGGTGTCACGAGCTCCAGACAATGCAGAATCCAGCTCCCACATAGAAAATGGGCAGTTGTAAACTTCATGAGATCTGGACTGGAAGTTCAGACTACATCTCTCAGCAACGGCCCTATGGCGCTGGAAATCTGGATCCTGACTGGTTGTTGCAGTAACTGTGGCAAAATACGCTGCCATAGTCTGGGCAATGTCTCGCGGATCCGTGTGAAGAGTGCAGTTATTCAGTACAGCAGCTATGGGACACCTCCCTCCTCTTCCAGAAGGTCAGAATAAATGAGTCGGATTTGACAAGATTGCCATCAACCCTCTTCATGATGTGTTGGACATCAACTATACCTTCCGGAGCCCACTCACATTGCAGTTCGTCCTTGGGAATGTCAACTGGATCCCGGCATGTCACAACTCCTTTGTTTTAGTTCAAGGTGCTGTGCAATTCAGTGTCTATGGCATACTCTCCAAGACATTTAGCAGATTGGAGGTTAGTTGCTTGCTGGGAAGTGGAAGTTTCCACTAGCAAGGTCCCATTACGTAAGCGCTTCACCGATTTGAAGGAGCCACAGATGCACTCCAATCCCTTTTGTATATAGAAGGGCGAAAACTTCTCGAAACTACCCTCCTTCCGTTTCACAATGAAAAACACATTTGGATTACCAGAATGCATTCTGTTACCTAAGGCTGGACTTGTCAAAGATGTGCTGCAGTCAGGGGACTGACTGCACGAACCCTCTTCAGAGACTGGGTGTTAGAACCCTCCAGCGGCCCACCCTTTCCGCTGGGAGGAGGAAAAGAGGATTTCGAAGGATCCATCTCGGTCCCACGAGCAGCTAGGGAACTAGAAGTCCACCTAGACAGAGCCCCGCATGCCTAGGTAAGCCTTATACAACTGAGGTGCGGCAGGTTCCCCAGAGGTTGCCCACTAACGACTGTTCCACCTCAACAGCCATGCATCTCATCGGCGCGCAGCACACCTTGAGATTGAGGGGTTGTTTATAGAGGTTTATTCCATCCTCGCAATCCGGGCGGCCAAGCCAAGATCCCCACTCCCTGAGACACACAACATTCCACCGCCGCGCAGCACGGTGGTCGTTGAATCATGCCCAGAGCTTTGGGTGACAGGGGACTGGCGGCGCTTTCCAGTCCCCAGCTCAGGAACCCCGGGATCGCCAAGCCCGTACCCAGCAAATGAATGCTGAGCTCCTGGGGGCAGAATTGTTGACATCATGAAAAGGGTGGATGGGAACCTGGTGAAATCAGACTCCTTCATTCTTACTTTCAATACCGCCAAACTCCCAGAACACGTCAAGGCAGGATTTCTTCGACTAAACGTCCGGTCTTATGTCCCAAACCCAATGCGCTGTTTCAAGTGCCAGCGTTTTGGGCATACAACTCTAGGGTGTAAGGGGGAAGCGATGTGTGGCAACTGTAGTAAGGCTGCCCATGACGGAATTGACTGTTCGTCGCCTGTCAGATGTATAAACTGTTCTGAAAGCCACCCTGTTTGGAGTAGGGACTGTAGAATCTTCCTAGAGGAACGTAAAATACAAGAAATGAAAACAAAGCGTATCCCCTACAGTGAAGCCTAAAAGATCATTAAGGCCATGCAGCCCCCCACATTCGTTACATCCTTTGCTTCCATTGTTCAGAAGCCGCCTCTGAAGGTCGATGCATCTACACAGACGGGGGTCGTTTGTGCTGGCACGAACACGTGCACATGTCAGTGCACTTGCAAGGCAGCAACTTTATCAGAGCCTGTAGCCCCTCCTAGAACAGCAGATAAAGGTACAGTAGCTCACATTGAAGAGCCCCAGGCATCTCCGACTGCTGAGGCTGTTCCAAAGCCCAGCATGGTCATAAACGCCACAGCTTCTGTTTCAGCAAAGCCCTCTAAACAAAGGAAAGCACATGTGAAGCAACACCAACAGATTAAATCGGCTGGTAAACCCTCGGATCATGATAATGTGGTCCCGCTAGACGCTTCATCACTCCTCCCCAGAGCTAATGGATTCTGAGAATATGGGGCAATCATCTCGCCCCAAGACTGAGCCTCCACCCGCTGTAGTCTCCCCACCTCGGCGGAAAGAGAGGCAGAAAATACAACCACCGTGATGGCTCCCATACTACAATGGAACCTGCATGGTTTCAGGACACATGTGGAGGAACTAGGTCTATTGATTCAGGATAGACCTATGTGTGTGTGTCTACAACAGACAAATTTCAGTGAAACATACACCCCTGAGCTACGTGGTTATGTCCTCTACAAAAAGGGCGACCTGAGTGGACAGAGAGCTCGAGGAGGAGTAGGTATCTTCGTCAACACCGACTACCACTCCTCGCCTCTCTCCCTCACGACGGATTTACAGGCAGTTGCAATATTAGTACATGTGCGCCATATGCTAACAGTATGTTCGCTTTACCTGCCCCCACATGATGTGCTTGACGAACAGGCTCTCAGTGATCTTCATACACAGCTCCCCCACCCCTTCATCCTCTGTGGTGATTTTAATGCACACAATATGCTTTGGGGCTCTGTGAGTACTTTGCACTGCTGACGCTCCGCTTCATCCCACACTTTAGTGTGGGTGAGCACATGTTTTTCGACGATTATTACCCATGTTTTCTGTTCCATTTTATATTCCTGTTCTGGGATTTTTCTTGACACCCGTCTCACTAAATTTCTGAACAGGCACTGAAGACCTTGCTGTCGTGCGCCCAAAACTCCTCTACTACTACTACTACTACTACTACTACTACTACTACTCTGTGAGTACTTGCCCCAGCGGTAGAGCAATTGAGAGGCTTCTTCTGTCTACCAGTGCCCATTTGCTAAATACAGGTCAAAGCACGCATTTTTGCATTGCAACTGGGTCGTTCCTGCCACTGATCTATCGCTTTGCTCTCCAGCCATCGCCCCCACTGCTGCATGGGAAGTGGTTGATGACTTATATGGCAGCGATCACTTCCCCATCCGGATTCACCAGCCACATGCAGTGGAACCAGAAAGGAAACCGCCTCAATGGGTGCTCGGTAGAGCCAACTGGGCACTGTATAGTCAACTCGCCCAGTTTGAACATCGGATCAGTGTCCAGGAATGGGTGGATCATGTTACTGAAGTGATCCACCGCGCCAGTGAAGCGTCCATCCCACAGTCCACGGGACAACCGAAGCGGCAGCCTGTCCCTTGGTGGAGCGAGGAATGCCGCTGTGCAATCAGGGCTAGGCGGGCAGCCATGCGTAGGTCAAATGCCGGCCAACTGTAGAGAACCTTGCAGCTTTTCGGGTGGCGAGGGCAAAGTGTCGTCGGATTATACGAGAGAGCAAGAAGAGGTCGTGGCAGGCGTTCCTGGACTCCATCAACCGTTCCACTTGTTCCACAAAAGTATGGAAGCCATCCGGAGGATTTCCGGTAAACATAGCCGTTTACCGATAGCTGCAGTCCTGAACCAGGGATGACTCCAAACGAGGCCCAGAGCCATTGCTCAGACGCTGGCAGAGCATTTTGCACAAAGGACTGCCACTGCAAATCATGATCCAGCGTTTCGTCGCTACCGTGCGGCTGTCGAAAGGGCGAATTTGGACTTTCGGTCGAACAATTCTGAGGCGTACAACTCCCCTTTCTCCATGTGGGAACTTGAATCGGCTCTTAGTGAGACTTCTGACACTGCACCTGGTTACGACCGCGTCCGGTACTCCATGCTTCGACATCTGCCAGCGGTGTCAAAGGAAATCCTCCTCGACTGTTTTAATCTCATATGGCAGACAGGAGTGTTCCCCATCTCCCCATCACTCTCCTCAAACCAGGAAAGGACCGCACATGTCCCAGTAGTTATCGTAGTATCTCCTTGACAAGCTGTGTCGGAAAGACCCTGGAAAGAATGGTTAACCGGCGTCTGGTCTGGCTGTTAGAGACCAAACAGCTCCTTAGGCGCTTTCAGTGTGGATTCCGAAAATTTCGGTCCATGGTCGACAACCTGACCCTCCTAGAGACGGCTATTCAGCAGGCTTTTCTCCGTCAGCATCACTGTATTGGTATCTTCTTTGATATCAGTAAGGCATATGATACTACTTGGAGATACTGTGTTCTTGCAGAACTGCATCAATGGGATTTCGTGGCCGCCTCCCGATTTTCATTCGGTTTTTCCTGTCTCAGCGGTTTTTTCGGACCCGCGTCGGTCACACACTGTCTGATCGCTTTGAGCAAGAGAACGGTGTCCCCCAGGGCAGCGTTTTAAGCGTTACCCTCTTTGCCATAGCCATCAACAGTATAACGTCTACAGTGAGGAGTCCAGTACAGTGCTCCTTATTTGTGGACGACTTTGCTGTTTTCTGTTCCTCCTCCAGTGTTGCAACCGTGAGCCGTCAGTTGCAGCTAACAGTGCGGCGGTTAGAGGAGTGGGCTGCAAAGACGGGTTTTCGGTTTTCTGCCGATAAGTGTGTTTGTGTTCATTTTAATTGTTCTCGTCGTCTTTTTACTTTACCTGCCTTGCATGTGGAGGATACTGTCCTACATTTTAGAGACACAGTGCGGTTTCTGGGCCTAATTTTTGACTCCAGGTTGTCATGGCAGCCACACCTACGTGACTTGAAAGCCAGAACCCTGAAGGCACTCAACATCAAGTGCCTCAGCCACAGGTCTTGGGGAACGGACAGGGCGCGTCTCCTTCAGTTTTACCGAGCTTTCGTGCGTTCACGGTTGGACTATGGGTGCACAGTATATGGGTCAGCGAGACCTTCTTATTTGCAGATCCTTGACGCTGTTCACCATGCTGGGATTCGACTGGCCACGGGTGCTTATCGGACCAGTCCCATACCCAGCCTCTGTGCTGAGGCTGGGGAATCGCCACTTACCCCGTGGCAGCTCCTGCTGGTGCGCCAGGCTTGTAAGTTTCTGGCAGCTCCCAACTCGCCTACTCACCACCTTGTTGCCCATCCATCTCTGGACCGCCTTTTTTGCCGCCGTCCCCGGGCTACGTTGCTGTTTGGGATCCGTGTCCAACGTGTACTAGAGTCCCTCGGTGTGGAGTCTGTACAACCCCAAATCCAGGGTTTTAACCGCCTGCCACCCTGGTTACTGAAGAGGCCCGGAGTGATTTTAGATTTATTGCAGTATAAGAGAGATTGCACTCCTGCCACCGTTTTTAATGAAGCATTTTCTGCCATTTTATCTGAGCACCACGACTATGTAGCTGTTTTTACGGATGGGTCGAAACAAGGGGATTCTGTTGGTTGCTCAGTTGTTTTTTCAGATCGTGTCTTCAAGGTCTGCCTGCCTCAGACTTTCGCTGTCATTGATGCAGAATTGTCTGCGATCTTGCGGGCACTGGATCACATGAGACATTCCCCCCTGTGGGTTCGGGGGTAAGAATAGGCCCACGGTATTCCTGCCTGTCGTAAGAGGCGACTAAAAGGAGTCTCAAACGTTTCGGCCTTATGTGATGGTCCCCTACCGGGTTTGACCTCCATCTTCTAAATTCTTCCGAAGAGCGAGCTGATTGGGGAAGGGCGCCTTACAAGGTGCAATGTGTCCATCGCTCATTACCATCTCTAGCTTGGTTGGTCGTCGTCGCATAGCTGTCCCGCCCAATCACCATCTCTAGGGCGTGGCTTTGTTCTTGGGTGCGGTTTTTTGCAGTTCTGCTCTGCTGTGTCGCTTTATGCGCCAATGACGATCATGGACTACATTTCACCTGAAATCCAGCACAGTAGCCAGTCCGTTGTGGTGGGGCCGCCATGTACCCTGTCGGTTGTAGCCCCCTGACAACACAGGGATCGCTCTACTGATGCCTGCGCCGTTAACTCCCCGCGTATGCCAAGGAGTAGATGCCTGTCTCCTTGGGGCATCGGGACTCCCGGCAATGGCCATCCCGCCAGGTGGTCGTTGCTGAGGCTGGGTGGCGCCCGTGGGGAGGGCCCTTGGTCGGAGTAGGTGGCATCAGGGCGGATGACCCGCGATGAAGCGTGGTACATCATCTCTTGCTGGCGGCCAGCCGCCAGCAGTCTCTAAGCGTTCTCGGCCTCAATATAACGCTCAGGCATATGATCCACAATCGTTCCCCTCCCTGGCCACACCATGGGAGGAACGAAAGGCTACGGTTGGCAGCGAACCTTACTCACCTCGCTATTTAGTCTGTACACGAGTCGATGGGGAATCGTTTATGGCGACCAAGCCTCAGTTTTTTGTCGAGCACTTGGAGGACAAGTTTGGGGAGGTGGAGGGCTTGTCCAAAATGCGCTCTGGGGCAGTATTGATCAAAACGGCATCCTCTGCACAGTCACGGCGGTTACTC
Source organism: Schistocerca gregaria (assembly GCF_023897955.1). Taxonomy (NCBI): domain Eukaryota; kingdom Metazoa; phylum Arthropoda; class Insecta; order Orthoptera; family Acrididae; genus Schistocerca; species Schistocerca gregaria. The sequence goes on along the minus strand of NC_064925.1, from coordinate 140,645,215 downwards.
GCTTGTGACAAGTTGGGGGATGTTTCCGTCACGATCACACCCCATAAGAGTCTCAACATGGTCCAGGGCATTATATTCCATAGGGACCTACTCTTGCAGTCAGACGACGAGCTACGCGCCAATTTAGAACGGCGGGGTGTTCACTTCGTCCGGCGCGTCCATCGGGGTCCGAGGGATAATCAGGTAGCCACCGGTGCCTTCATCTTGGCCTTCGAGGGTGACGTCCTACCCGAAAAGGTCAAGGTGATGGTCTACCGATGTGATGTGAAGCCCTATATCCCTCCCCCGATGAGGTGTTTCAAATGCTGGAAGTTCGGCCACATGTCATCTCGGTGTACTTCCAGCATGACATGCAGAGATTGTGGACGCCCTTCACATCCTAATACTGCATGTGCGCCGCCTCCCATCTGTGTGAACTGCGGCGAACACCATTCCCCTTGCTCGCCAGACTGCAAGGTTCTACTGAAAGAACGAAGGATCATGGAATATAAGGCCCTGGACCGCATGACCTATACTGAGGCTAAGCGGAAATACGAGAGGCTACATCCTGTGGCTCTGACCAGCTTCTATGCCACCGCTGCCAAAACAGTAGTTTTGTCATCTGCTGCACCGATTCCACTGAACACTCTGAGCCGGAATACTACACCTGCCCCCTTGATGGTGGGGGGCACTTCCCCATCTGTTGCTCCTGCACCACCTACCTCAGGAGCAACGACCCCCCAACCATCGGGGACACAAGTCCCCAACTCTAAGCCGGAGAAGCGTCCGACTTCTTCGGCGACTCTCTCTCGCAAGGGATCCCTCGGGTCCCTCCCTTCCCAGGTTTCCACCTCTGGGAAGGGTGACGTCAGCCAATGGCTGAAAAGCAGGCCAGCGGCTGGTCGCAGGGCTTCCCGCTCCTCCTCCGTCCCGGAGACTGACTCGGTGGAGCCCTCCCAGCCAGTAAAGCCCAAGGAGCAGAGAGAGAAGACGAAGAAGAAGAAGGCCTCTAAGGCCAAGGAACGCGCGGTGGCATCCGCCCAACCGCTCCATACAGGCTCTGCGTCTGAGGATGAGGTGGAGATCATGGCGTCCGCTGAGGACCTGGATCTCGCCATACCCTCGGACGCCAAGGACGCCGATTGTACTGGTCCTCGATCGGTGACAGCAGGTGACCCAGTGACGTGATCTGCCTCCTCGGTCTCTTCACGCCTATTTCGCCCATGGACAATGTGATTCTCCAGTGGAACTGCAGCGGTTTTTTCCACCACCTTGCTGAGCTCCGCCAACTCGTCAGCAGTCACCCTTTCTTCTGCATTGCCCTCCAGGAAACGTGGTTTCCGGCAATGCGGACCCCTGCCCTACGAGGGTATCGGGGTTATTATAAGAACCGGGCAGCTTATGAGAGGGTGTCTGGTGGAGTCTGCGTCTACGTCCTTAACTCTATCTACAGCGAGTGTGTGCCTCTTCATACACCCTTAGAGGCTGTCGCTGTAAGGATGTGGACGCCTCAGCCTATTACTGTCTGCAGTTTGTACCTTCCGCCGGATGGTGATGTCTCTCGTCATGTGTTGGCTGCATTGATAGGACAACTGCCGCCTCCCTTTGTGTTGCTGGGCGACTTTAACGCCCATAACCCCTTGTGGGGTAGCGCCGCGATTACTGGCCGGGGCAGAGATGTCGAGACTCTTCTGTCACAGCTTGACCTCTGCCTTTTAAACACGGGAGAGGCGACCCACTTTAGTGCGGTCCATGGCTCGTTTTCGGCCATTGACCTTTCTATTTGCAGCCCCGGACTTTCACCATCCATCCACTGGAGGGTCCATGACGACTTATGTGGTAGTGACCATTTCCCCATCTTTCTGTCACTGCCACAGCGTCACTCTTCTGAACGCCCTTCCAGATGGGCTCTGAATAAGGCTGATTGGGACTTTTTTACATCTGTCGCAGTGATCGCACCTCCTTCCACTGATCCGATTGATGCGGTGGTTCAGTCGGTCACCACCAGCATCGTTTCTGCGGCGGCATCTGCGATTCCCTGTCCATCCGGAGCACCTCGGCGGAGGACTGTGCCGTGGTGGTCGCCCGAGATCGCAGAGGCGATTCGAGATCGCCGGCGGGCTCTTCAGCGCCATAAGCGGCACCCGTCGTTGGAGACCCTCATTGCTTTTAAACAGTTCCGCGCCCGAGCCCGACGCCTTATTCGACAACGGAAGCAGGAGTGCTGGGAACGTTATGTTTCCACCATAGCTGTCCGTACCTCTGCATCGCAGGTTTGGGCCAAGATTCGGCGACTCCAAGGCTATCGGCCGCCTGTCTCTGTCCCTGGGCTTTCGCTGAATGGAGCAGTGTGCACCGACTCCGACACGATTGCGGACCGGTTGGCAGAGCATTTTGCTCAGTGTTCTGCGTCAACGAACTACCCGTTGGCCTTCCGCTCCCGGAAAGAGCGGTTGGAAAGTCGGAGGCTTTCCTTTCACACACGCCGCGCGGAGTCGTACAATGCTCCTTTCAGCGAATGGGAATTCCAGAGCGCACTTTCTGCTTGCCCTGATACGGCTCCTGGACCAGACCGCATTCACAGCCAGATGCTGAAACACCTCTCAGTGCCTTGCCAGCGACGCCTCCCAGATCTTTTCAATCGCGTCTGGGTCGAGGGTGTTTTCCCGTCTCAATGGCGGGAAAGCATAGTCCTCCCCGTATTGAAACCTGGCAAGAACCCGCTGGAGGTGGACAGCTATCGCCCCATAAGCCTCACCAACGTTCCTTGCAAGTTGCTGGAACGTATGGTGAGCTGGAGGTTGAGTTGGCTCCTCGAGTCTCGGGGCCTTCTGGCTCCGTCTCAGGGTGGGTTCCGTAAAGGCCGCTCTGCCGTCGATAATCTGGTCTCCCTGGAGTCTGCCATCCGTACAGCCTTTGCGCGCCGCCAACATCTGGTTGCCGTCTTGTTCGACATGCGGAAGGCATACGATACGACTTGGCGCCATCACATCCTGGCCACACTTCATGGGTGGGGCCTTAGGGGCCCGCTCCCGATTTTTATTCAGAATTTTCTTTCGTATCGTTCCTTCCGCGTGCAAGTAGCTGCGTCGCATAGTTCCTCCCGGGTCCAGGAGAACGGGGTCCCACAGGGGTCTGTCCTCAGTGTGTCCCTGTTTTTAATTGCCATCAATGGGCTTGTTGAGGCGGTGGGGTCGTCCGTCGCGGCTTCTTTATATGCGGACGACTTCTGCCTATATTACAGCTCCAGTGGCTTCGCCGCTGCTGAACGGCAGCTGCAAGGTGCCATCCGCAAGGCGCAGTCATGGGCTGTAGCGCACGGCTTCCAGTTTTCGGCCGCGAAGACCTGCGTTATGCATTTCTGCCGGCGTCGCACGGTTCACCCTGAGCCGCGCCTTTACCTTGACGGTGAACCTCTTGCTGTGGTCGCGACGCATCGGTTCTTGGGACTGGTGTTCGATACCCGGTTGACTTGGCTGCCCCATATTAGGCAGCTGAAGCAAACATGCTGGCGGCACTTAAACGCTCTCCGTTGCTTAAGCCACACCAGGTGGGGTGCCGACCGGTCCGCCCTCCTCCACCTATATCAAGCGCTGATCCAGTCCCGCCTTGATTATGGGTGTGTGGCGTACGGTTCTGCCTCGCCTTCAGCATTGCGATTGCTGGATCCCATACACCACTGCGGGATCCGCCTCGCCACGGGAGCGTTCCGGACAAGCCCCGTCGACAGCATACTTGTGGAGGCTGGTGTCCCTCCATTGCGGTTCCGGCGTGACCGCCTTCTGGCCGCCTATGCCGCGCACGTTTATAGCATGCCAGGGCATCCAAACTACTGTCTCCTGTTCCCGCGCTCGGTCGTCCATGTTCCAGACAGGCGGCCCCGGTCAGGGTGTCCCATTGCGGTTCGCCTCCGGGACCTTCTCCGTGGCCTTGACTTTTTTCCTCTGCCGCCTGTTTTCCGGGCCAATCTCCATCTGCCCCCATGGAGTGTGCCCCGACCGTGCCTTCGGCTCGACTTGGCACAGGGTCCGAAGGTCTCAGTGCCTCCGGAGGCCCTCCGCCGCCGCTTTCTTTCCATCCTGGCCGAGTTTCCGAACGCGGCGGTGGCCTACACCGACGGTTCGGTGGTCTCTGGTCACACTGGTTATGCTCTCACTCTACGGGATTATTGTGAGCAACGGTCATTGGCAGCTGGCTCCAGTGTATACACTGCCGAGTTGGTTGCCATCTATCGTGCCCTAGAGTTTCTCCGCTCCCGCTCAGGTGAGTCCTTTGTCATCTGTAGTGACTCCCTGAGCTGTTTACGAGCTCTTGACTAGTGTTTCCCTCGTTCCCGTCTGGTGATGGCCATCCAGGAGTCCCTCCATACTCTCGTCCGTTGCGGCCGCTCTGTCACCTTCGTTTGGTCCCCGGGTCACGTCGGCATCCCGGGTAACGAGCGGGTTGACGAACTGGCGAAACAGGCGGTCAGTTCCCCGGCCATGGAGATCGGTCTTTTAGAGAGTGACGTCCGATCCGTATTGCGGCAGAAGGTCCTTGCTGCTTGGCATGATGAGTGGCGCACCCTGCCCTCTCCCAACAAACTTCGGGCAGTCAAGGAGACAACCAGTGTGTGGCGCTCCTCCATGCAGGGGTCTCGCAAGGACGCTGTCGTCCTCTGCCGGCTCCGCATAGGACATACCTGGCTCACGCACGCGTATCTCTTGTGCCGTGACGACCCGCCTCTCTGTCGCTGCGGATTGGCCCTGACCGTGGTACACGTCTTACTAGACTGCCCACTTTTAACTGCCCTCAGGCAGACGTTCGCGGTGCCTGATACACTCCCTGCTCTTTTAACCGATGACTCTACTATGGCTGACTTAGTTCTCCGTTTTATTCGAGCAGGGGGTTTTTATCATTCAATATGAGAGTCCCTTTTTATTTTTTTTAGTGTCGACTGTGGCTTTTGGCCTGGGGTTTTAGTTTGTGGTGTTTTAATGTGTCCCTTGGTTGTTGGCCTTTCCAGTTTTATTTTCATGGTCGGCCAATGACCGTCGCACTCTGTGTGTCTTTTACTCTCTTTTCTCTGGTCTTCGTCTATGTCTTTCTTGTACTGTGTCGTCCCTTGTCGTCTCCGTTGTGTGTTTATTGCTTGTTGGACTTTTCTTCGTGTATTATTATGGTCGTGGAACAAGGGACCGATAACCTAAGTAGTCTGGTCCCTTTAACCCCCACAAACCAACCAACCAACCAACCACTCAGGGCCCTTCACTTACTGCTACGTTTGTATCTGGCAGACAAAACTGTCCAGACCATCCAGGATGCCCTCCTCCGACTACAGCGACTGGGGAAGGTTGTAGCTTTCTGCTGGGTTCCGGGGCATGTCGGCATTGCTGGGAATGAAAGGGCAGATCTCGCAGCCAAGGAGGCGTGTCTCGCCCCACAAGTATCTCAGTGTGCTATCCCCTTGCACGCACTCACCTCGCTGTTGAGCTCATGGGTTATGCGTCGGTGGGAGGATGAGTGGCTGCAAGTGACTGACAATAAGCTCCGTATAGTCAAGCCCACAACGCGTGTGTGGTGTACTTCCTTTCAGCCCCATCGACGGGACGAGGTTCTCCTCACTAGGCTTCGAATAGGCCACAGCCCTATGACGCATGGCTACTTGCTCTGGCGAGAGGACCCTCCAATGTGTGGTGCTTGCGGCGTCCAGGTCACTGTGCGCCACGTTTTATTGGATTGCGTTTTATTTTCTGACCAGGGGGCCACAGCTGATTTGCCAGCGGACCTGCCATCTCTTTTAGGCAACACTCGGACGAATGTGGCTAAAGTTTCAAAGTTCTGTGACATTTCAAATGTTTTTACAAAGATTTTAGGGAGAGGATTTTAATTTGCTCACTGTGTGACAAGCGCCCATATATTTTATGTAAGTGGCCAGCCGATAACACTTTCCTGTGACATTGTTGTTGCTATGTTTCCCCTTTCCTTAGGCTTTACTTTATTATGTAGCATTTTCCTTCTTTTCCTGCTTTCTTTGAGTGTGTGCTTTAGTTTTCTTAGGTCTGTCCATGTTCGCTCCTTTTAATGTGTGTCAGGGCGCTGATGACCCGATGTTGATCGTCCATAAGCCCCAACACACACTCGGTGACATTGGGGCACCTGAGGCGAGCCTGTAGAACCTGTAACATCGACTGGAATCTCGGATGGCACTGCACCCTCGGATTCGAACGTCCCTATCGGTCAACACTTGCCTGACGGTGACCGGCGAACTGTGGCGCGGTCGCGAATCCTTTGCGGAAGGCAAAAGATGGTGCTGGCCACAAAGCTGTACCCTTACGCCTCAGTAACAGATTTGAGTTAGTGCCCATTGCTGAAAGTACGTCTGAGCCAGTAAGGGCGGCCTCGCCTGTTGCTGCAGTGGTTGGTCTTCCTGAGAGGTCCGGACAAGTGCAGAGGGTGGCATTGCTTGTTAGGCGGGTGATGGAGCCCATTAGGGATATGGCAGCTAAGGACAGGACGAAAGCCAATGTGCACTCCGTGTACATACCGGTGGGAGTCATCCAAGATGTGGAAATGGTCCTTCCAGATGCCATGAAGGGTACAGGATGCAGTCAACTGCAGGTGGTTGCTCATGTCGGCATTAATGACGTGTGTCGCTGTGGATCGGAAATGATTCTCTCTGGTTTGTGGTGGCTATCTGAGTTGGTGAAGACTGCCAGTCTTGCTAGCGAGATGAAGGGAAAGCTCACCGTAAGCAGCATCGTCTACAGGGCCGATTGCGGACCTTTGGTACAGAGGCGAGTGGAGGGTCTGAATCAGAGGCTCAGACGGTTCTGCGACCATGTAGGCGGCAGATTCCTCGGCTTGCGCCATAGGGTGGTGAGGTTTCGGGTTCCGCTAAATATGTCAGGTGTCCACTACACACAGGACACGGCTACACGGGTAGCAGGGGCTGCGTGGCGTCGACTGGGCGGTTCTTTAGATTAGGCAGTCTCGGGAAAGATCAAAAAGCGCTCCAGCCTCAAAGGGTACACGGCAAAGAAATAACGAGAATCGAGCAAGCAACAGTCGGTGATGTAGTCGTAAACTGTCGTAGCTGTGTTGGAAAAGTACCATAGCTTCAAGCGCTGATAGAAAAAACTGATGCTGAAATCGTTATAGCAACAGAAATTTGGCTAAATCCGGAGATAAATTCTGCCGAAATTTTTACAGGGGTATAAAACGTGTTCAGCAAGGACAGATTAAATAAGGTAGGTGATGGTATGCTTGTGTCTGTTGGTAGTAGTTTATCTTGTAGTGAAGTTGAAATAGATAGTTCTTGCGAATTACTTACCAGCCGTACCAGAATAATAATTGATTCCTTCTACCAACCCCCCGACTCAGATGATATAATAGCTGATCGCTTCAAAGAAAACTTTCATTACAAATAAGTCCCCACCCATACAGTTATAATTGGTGGAGACATAAATCTACCCTCGATTTGTTGGCGAAAATACATGTTCAAAGCTGGTGGTAGACAGAAAACATCTTCCGAAATTGTACTAAATGCTTTCTCTGAAAATCACTTTCAGCAATTATTTCACGAGCCCACACGAATTGTAATGGTTGGTTGCGAAAACAAGATTGACCTCTTAGCCACTAATAATCCCGATCTAATAGAAAGCGTTATGACGGATAGAGGGACTGGTGAACACAAGGTCATTATAGCGGGGCTAAAAACCATATCATCCAAAACCACTAAAAATAAACGCAAAATATTGCTATTTAAAACAGCAGATAAAAATTCGCTTGATGCCTTCCTAAGAGAGAGTCTCCATTGCTTCCACGCTAATTATGTAAGTGTGGACTAGATACTGCTTAAGTTCAAAGATACAGTATCGACAGCAGTAGATAGATTCATACCGCATAAGCTAATAAGAGGCGGTACTGGTCCACCATGCTACACAAAACATGTCAGAACACTGTTGCAGAAGCAACGAATAAAGCATACCAAATTCAGAAGAACGCAAGATCAACAAGACTGGCTAAGTTTCACGGAAGCTTGAAATTTAGCGCGAAAATCAATGCGAGATGCTTTTACTAACTTCCACAATGAAGCATTGTCTCAAAATATAGTATAAAACCCAAAGAGATTCTGGTCGTATTTAAAGTACATCAGTGGCAAAAAAACAGTCAATACCATAATTGCGCGATAGCGATTCAAATGTTACCGATAGTGGTGCCACTAAAGCGGAGTTACTAAATACAGTTCTTTGTAATTCCTTCACGAAAGAAGACGAAGTAAATATTCCAGAATTTGAAACCAGAACTACTGTTAGCATGAGTGACATAAAAGTAGATATCTTAGTTGTTGCCTTTCTTAACTGACTTGAGTGGTTTCGCAAGTCTTCCGGTCCTGATGGTAAACCAATCAGGTGCCCTTCAGATTATGCAGACACAATAGCGCCTTTCTTAGCAATCATATGCAACAGCTCACTTGACGAAAGGTCTGTTCCTAGAGACTGGAAAGTAGCACAGGTCACACCAATATGCAAGAAAAGAAATAGACAGACCCATATCACTAATCTCAATTTGCAGTAGGATTTTGGAGCATATGCAGTACTCGAACATTACGAATCACCTTGAAGAAAATGACTTATTGATACATAGCCAACAGCGATTCAGAAGATATAATTCTTGTGCAACACATCTAGCTCTTTATTCCCATGAAGTAATGAGTGCTGTCGAAAAGGGATCTCAGATAGGTTCCATATTCCTAGATTTCCAGAAGGCTTTTAATACCGTTCCTCACAAGCGACTATTAATCAAATTGCGTGCATACGGAATATCGTCTCAGTTGTGTGACTGGCGTGATCTCTCCTCAGAGAGGTCACAGTTCGTAGTGATAGACGGTAAATCATCGAGTAGAACAGAAGTGATATCTGGCATTCCGCTAGGTAGTGTCATAGGACCTCTGCTGTTCCTGATTTATATAAATGATCTAGGTGATAATCTGAGCAGCCTCCTTAGATTGTTTGCAAATGACGCTGTAATTTACCGTCTTGTACAATTATCAGACGATCAATTCCAATTACAAAATGATCTAGAGAGAATTTCAATATGGTGCGAAAAGTGGCAATCGGCACTAAACAAAGAAAAGTGCGAGGCCATCCACATGGGTACTAAAAGAAATCCGATAAATTTTGGGTCTACGAGAAATCACACAAATTTAAGAGCTGTCAATTCGACTAAATACCTAGTAATTACAATTTCGAGCAACACAAATTGGCAAGACCACATAGCTAATATTGTGGGGAAGGCGAAACAAAAAATGCGCTATGTTGGCAGAACAATTAGAAGATGCGACGAACCCACTAAAGAGACCGCCTACATTAAATTTGTCCGTCCTCTGCTGGAATATTGTTGCGTGGTATGGGATCCTTACCAGGTAGGACTGACGGAGAACATCGAAAAAGTGCAAAGAAGGCCAGGTCGTGTCTTGTTCTAGCGCAATAGGGGTGAGAGTGTCACTGATATGTTACGCGAGTTGGGGTGGCAGTCAGTGAAACAAAGGCAGTTTTCTTTGCGGCGAGATCTATTTGTGCGATTGAAATTTCGTACTCTCTCTTCTGAATACGAAAATATTTTGTTGACGCCTACCTACGCACGGAGAAATGAATATCATACTAAAATAAGAGAAATCACAGCTCGAACGGAATGATTTAGGTGTTCCTTTTTCCCAAACCCCATTCTGGAGTGAAATGGAAGAGAAATAGCATGAAAATGGTTCGAAGAACCCTCTGCCAGGCACCTAACTGTGAATTGCAGAGTAACCTGTAGATGTAGATGTAGCATACTTGAAGTCTTCAGCGAAAGGACATATTGTTGACGAAACTGTAGAATCAATGCAGTATACCAAAAACTTTCTTGAGACTGTACATTCAGACCTGACACCCTGTTGAACGTTGTTAATAAGGTATTACTTCATCATTTGTTTCAGCTCCTCGTGTTTGCAGGAAATCACATATAACGATCTACCATTCAGTTCATGTTAAAGATTTACTTATAAAGCAGCAAGACAAACTCGTAAATTTTTCAACTTAATTATCATGAAGTATGGCGTTCCCGCAGGCCTGTGACACAAGTTACGTGGTGTAGTAATTGCAGCAGTGTGGGCAACATTAGCGCAATGCAAAATTTTTATCTTTATTTCACTGTCAAATGAATTACAGCAAGATGAAACTTAAGAGAAAGTATTAAGAGAGACAGACAATACCTTTAATTTAAAATGGTGGAGTCACATACTGAGCAATGTCTTTGATACTGCATTCCTCCTGATGCTAATTGTGTGAAAATTCTAAATTGAAGCTCAGGCGAAAACATAAAATAAGCAGCTGGTCCCCCTGCGGGTTCGGGGGTAAGAATAGGCCCACGGTATGCCTGTCTGTCGTAAGAGGCGACTAAAAGGAGTCTCCAAAGTTTCGGCCTTATGTGATGGTCCCCTCTTGGGTTTGACCTGCCATTTTCAAAATTTCCGTTGTTAGTGCGTGCCATTTGGGGAAGGACGCCTTACGTGGTGTTTTTCTATTGGTCCATCGTACACCTCCATCTTGCATGCTATCTATTGTCGTGTGGAGGGATTTACACCCCATGTCTTCTGGGTTGCCTCCTCGTCTTGTGCGCAATCCCCTTCTTAGCGCCCACGACGACTGTGGACCCTTTCAACACCTAAAATCCAGCACGGTAGCCAGTCCGTTGTGGTGGGGCCATCATGTACCCTCCTGGTGGTAGCCCCCTGACCACACAGGGATCGCACTACAGATGCCAGAGCTGTTTCCTCCCCATGCATGCCAAGGAGTATGTGCCCATCTTGTCTGGGGCACTGGTACTCAGGGCAATGGGATATCGGCCAGGTACCCGTTGTTCTGGCTGGGTGCCGCCCTTGGGGAGAGCCCTCGTTCGGAATAGGTAGCATCTGGGCGGATGTGGCGCAATGAAGCGCAATAAATCTGACCAAGCTGGTGGTCGCACTGCCACCAGCGTCTCTAAGCGAGGCAGAATTGAATTTGATGCTGGCGTCTCTAAGCGAGGCAGAATTGAATTTGATGCTGCACAATATGATCCTCAGTCGTTCCCCTCGTTGGCTGCGCCATGGGAGGGACGCAGATCTAGTGCCAAGCAGGAGCCTTATGTACCACAATACCTTGTCTGCAGCAGGAGTGATGGTGACTCCTTTCTTTCGACAAAGCCTATGTTTTTTGTGGAACACCTGGAGGATAAGTTCGGGGAAGTGGCGGGTTTGTCTAAAATGAGGAATGGGTCCATCCTCCTTAAGACGTCATCCCCAGCCCAGTCACGGGCGTTGCTCTTGTGTGATAAGCTGGGAGACGTCCCTGCTACCGTCACTCCCCACAGTAGCTTAAATATTGTCCAGGGGATTATTTACCATCGTGACCTCTTGTTACAGTCCGATGACGAGCTGATAGCTTAATTGGAACGACGTGGTGTGCATTTTGTCCGAGGTGTGCACAGAGGGCCCAAGACCAACAGGGTGGCCACCGGCGCCTTTATCTTGGCCTTCGAGGGTGCTGTATTGCCTGAGAAGGTCAAGATAATGGTTTACCGTTGTGACGTCTACATCTACATCTACATCTACATCTACATCTACATGACTACTCTGCAAGTCACATTTAAGTGGTTGGCAGAGGGTTCATCGAACCACAATCATACTATCTCTCTACTATTCCACTCCCGAACAGCGAGCGGGAAAAGCGAACACCTAAACCTTTCTGTTCGAGCTCTGATTTCTCTTATTTTATTCTGATGATCATTCCTACCTATGTAGGTTGGGCTCAACAAAATATTTTCGCATTCGGAAGAGAAAGTTGGTGACTGAAATTTCGTAAAAAGGTCTCGCCGCGACGAAAAACGTCTATGCTGTAATGACTTCCATCCCAACTCGTGTATCATATCTGCCACACTCTCTCGCCTATAACGTGATAATACTAAACGAGCTGCCCTTTTTTGCACCCTTTCGATGTCCTCCATCAATCCCACCTGGTAAGGATCCCACACCGCGCAGCAATATTCTAACAGAGGACGAACGAGTGTAGTGTAAGCTGTCTCTTTAGTGGACTTGTTGCATCTGCTAAGTGTCCTGCCAATGAAACGCAACCTTCGGCTCGCCTTCCCCACAATATTATCTATGTGGTCCTTCCAACTGAAGTTGTTCGTAATTTTAACACCCAGGTACTTAGTACAATTCTCAAAGCTGTCAATTCAACTATTTATCGAGTAATCGAATTCCAACGGGTTTCTTTTGGAACTCATGTGGATCATCTCACACTTTTCGTTATTTAGCGTCAACTGCCACCTGACACACCATACAGCAATATTTTCTAAATCGCTTTGCAACTGATACTGGTCTTCGGATGACCTTACTAGACGGTAAATTACAGCATCATCTGCGAACAATGTAAGAGAACTGCTCAGATTGTCACCCAGGTCATTTATATAGATCAGAAACAGCAGAGGTCCCAGGACACTTCCCTGGGGAACACCTGATATCACTTCAGTTTTACTCGATTAATTGCCGTCTATTACTACGAACTGCGACCTTCCTGACAGGAAATCACGAATCCAGTCGCACAACTGAGACGATACCCCATAGGCTCGCAGCTTGATTAGAAGTCGCTTGTGAGGAACGGTGTCAAAAGCTTTCCGGAAATCTAGAAATACGGAATCAACTTGAGATCCCCTGTCGATAGCGGCCATTACTTCGTGCGAATAAAGAGCTAGCTGCGCTGCACAAGAGCAATGTTTTCTGAAGCCATGCTGATTACGTGTCAATAGATCGTTCCCTTCGAGGTGATTCGTAATGTTTGAATACAGTATATGCTCCAAAGCCCTACGGCAAACCGACGTCAGTGATATAGGTCTGTAGTTAAATGGATTACTCCTACTACCCTTCTTGAACACTGGTGCGACCTGCGCAATTTTCCAATCTGTAGGTACAGATCTATCAGTGATCGAGAGGTTGTATATGAGTGCTAAGTAGGGAGCTATAGTATCAGCGTAATCTGAAAGGAACCTAATCGGTATACAATCTGGACCTGAAGACTTGCCCGTATCAAGCGATTTGAGTTGCTTCACAACCCCTAAGGTATCTACTTCTAAGAGACTCATGCTAGCAGATGTTCGTGTTTCAAATTCTGGAATATTCCATTCGTTTTCCCTGGTGAAGGAATTTCGGAAAACTGCGTTTAATAACTCCGCTTTAGCGGCACAGTCGTCGGTAACAGTACCATCGGCATTGCGCAGCGAAGGTATTGACTGCGTCTTGCCGCTTTTGTACTTTACATACGACCAGAATTTCTTCGGATTTTCTACCAAATTTCGAGACAATGTTTCGTTGTGGAACATATTAAAGGCATCTCGCATCGACGTACGTGCCAAATTTCGCGCGTCTGTAAATTTTAGCCCATCTTCGGGATTTCGCGTTCTTCTGAACTTCGCATGCTTTTTCCGTTGCCTCTGCAACAGCGTTCGGACCTTTTTTGTGTACCACGGGGGATCCGTTCCATCTCTTACCAATTTATGAGGTATGAATATCTCAATTGCTCTTGCTACTATATCTTTGAATTTGAGCCACATCTCGTCTACATTCGCATAGTCAGTTCGGAAGGAATGGAAATTGTCTTTTAGGAAGGCTTCTAGTGGCACTTTATCCGCTTTTTTAAATAAAATTATTTTGCGTTTGTTTCTGATGGATTTGAAAGAAACTGTATTGAACCTAGCTACAACGACCTTGTGATCACTAATCCCTGTATGTCATGATGGTCTCTATCAGCTCTGGATTGTTTGTGGCTAAGAGGTCAAGTGTGTTTTCGCAACCATTTACAATTTGCGTGGGTTCGTGGACTAACTGCTCGAAATAATTTTCGGAGAAAGCATTTAGGACAATCTCGGAAGATGTTTTCTGCTTAGCACCGGTTTTGAAGAGGTATTTTTGCCAACATATCGAGGGAAGGTTGAAGTCCCCACCAACTATAACCGTATGAGTGGGGTATTTGTTACGAGACTCAGATTTTCTCTGAACTGTTCCGCAACTGTATCATCGGAGTCTGGGGGTCGGTAGAAGGATCCAATTATTAACTTAATTCGGCTGTTAAGTATAACCTCCACCCATACCAATTCGCACGGAGTATCTACTTCGACTTCACTACAAGATAAACCACTACTGACAGACACAAACACTCCACCACCAATTCTGCCTAATCTATCTTTCCTGAACACCGTCTGAGACTTCGTAAAAATTTCTGCAGAACTTATTTCAGGCTTTAGCCAGCTTTCTGTACCTATAACGATATCAGCTTCTGTGCTTTCTATTAGCGCTTGAAGCTGAGGGACTTTTCCAGCGCAACTACAACAATTAACAACTATAATTCCGACTGTTCCTTGATCCAAGCACGTCCTGTAATTGCCAAGCACCCTTTGACATTGCAGCCCATCCCGCACTTTCCCGAGGCCTTCTAACCTAAAAAACCGCCCAGTCCACGCTACACAGCCTCCGCTACCCCTGTAGCCGCCAGCTGAGTGTAGTGAACTCCTGACCTATTCAGCGGAACCCGAAACCCCACCACCCTATGGCGCAAGTCAAGGAATCTGCAGCCGATACGGTCGCAAAACCGTCTGAGCCTCTGATTCAGACCCTCCACCCAGCTCTGCACAAAAGGTCCGCAGTCGGTTCTGTCAACGATGCTGCAGATGGTGAGCTCTGCCTTCATCTCGTAAGCAAGACCGGCAGCCTTCACCAAATCAGATAGCCGCTGGAATCCAGAGAGAATTTCCTCAGATCCAAAGCGACACACGTCATTAGTGCCGACATGTGCCACCACCTGCAGCTGGCTGCACCCTGTGCTCTTCATGGCATCCGGAAGGACCCTTTCCACATCAGGAATGACTTCTCCCGGAATGCACACGGAGTGCACACTGGATTTCTTCCCCTCCTTAGCCGCCGTATCCCTAAGGGGCCCCATTACGCGCCTAACATTGGAGCTCCCAACTACCAGTAAGCCCACCCTCTGCGATTGCCTGGACCTTGAAGGCTGAGAATGATCCTCTGAAACAGGGCAGGCAGCTGCATCTGGCTCAGCCAGAGACAGTGCCTGAAACCGGTTTGTCAGACGCACCGGGGATGCTTTCTGATCAGCCTCCGGGGACGCCTTTCGCTGCCTGCCACGCCTTGGAACGACCTCCCAATCAACCACTGGCGAGGGCTCAGCCCCACTGCGGGCAGCAACCGGGGCAACCACAGCGGCAGACAGATCTGGGGACAGACGGGATGAGGTTGACATCCCCGTGATACCCAAGTCCGGCTCCCCACAGTGGTGCCAATTGGCAACAGCCTCAAGCTGCGCGACCGAAGTCAGCGCCGATTGCAGCTGTGAGCGAAGGGATGCCAAGTCAGCCCTCATCCGAACACAGCAATCGCAGTCCCTGTCCATTCTATTCGATGTTGAAAAACAGTTACCGAAACACGAGTCCGTGCCTAGATAACGCAAGCGAAACACGCAAAGAATGTATCAACTAACCTGTACAAATGCCTAACGACTGCGCTACAATCTGCTGAATTTACGATTACAGTAACTAAAACTCGAAATTGCACCTCCTATACGAAACTCACACGCAATTTAAATAAGAATCTACGAAGTAGACTCTAAAGCGCGATGCTACAACTGTCAAATACTATAATACGACCGAAATATATGAATTAAACAATGCAAGTACCCAAAAACACGCAAAGAAATTAATTAAACTATCTAACAAACAAGTAAGCTAGGGTTATACGACTTGCTGCTGCAGCTGCTTATCCAACGGCGGCAGGGAGCACACTGCCATATGTCCCTCCCCCGATGCGGTGCTTCCAGTGCTGGAAGTTTGGGTATATGTCCTCCCGTTGCCCATCCAGCGCCAAATGTCGAGATTGCAGACGCCCCTCCCATCCCGGTTCTCCATGTGCGCCTCCGCCTGTCTGTGTCAACTGTGGGGAACACCACTCTCCATGCTCGCCGGACTGCCTCGTTCTTCATAAGGAGCAGAAGATTATAGAATTTGAAGAGGGCCAGGATGCAACCTTTCAAATTTCAGTTTTGCCTCGCGATAAGTAAGCCGGTCCAGGGTCTTAAACTTCTTATGCTGCAGCCACGTTATCGTCGACCTCGCGGGCGGCGGTTGTCGCCTTATCTGTGCCGCCTTCAGTGGGCCCTCGGGGCCGTCCATCTGTCTTCCCCCCTCGTGTCTGGGGGCAAGCCTTCCTCTGTTGCCCCCTTAGCAGTTGGGGGCAAACCCCCTTCTGTCACTCCCCCCGCACATGCTTTGGGAGTGACATCTGCTCCAAAACCAGGGGGCTCGATCCCTCCTCCTCCCCCTCCTTCTCCGCCGGCATTGCCTCTGATAATTCCTCTCTCGCGGAAGGGGTCCCTCGGCGCCCTCCCTTCTTCCGTTTCTTCTGCTACCCCGCCGGATGTCAGCCAGTGGCTGAAGGTTCCTCCACCTGCTGGTCGTAGGGCTTCTGCGTCGTTGTCAGCCTCTGACGCTCCTGCAGAGAAACTCTCCCAGCCCTCTAAGCCAAAGGACAGACGGGACAAGGAGGACCGGATCGTGTCCAAGAAGGAGGATGCTCCGGCAGTTTCAGTACCGCCTGCTGTCAATAGTTCTGGATCTGGGGATGAGGAGGAGATCCTCGCCTCTGCCGCGGATCTCGCCCTCACGGAACCCTCGGGGGGCCTCTCCTATGGACACAACTGACACTCGCCCAGTGGCGGCCGTTGACTCTGCGGCGCCGTCTGCCTCTTAGTCGCCTTCACGCCCTCCCAGTCCCTTCCTGCTTACATTCTCCAGTGGAATTGCAGCGGTTATTTCCGCCACCTGCCTGAGCTCCGGATGCTTCTGAGTGTTTCCCCTGTTCTGTGCATTGCTCTTCAGGAAACTTGGTTTCCAGCAATGCGGACCCCTGCCCTTCGCGGTTATCGGGGATACTATAAGAACCGCGCTGACTGTCAACGAGCTTCAGGTGGAGTTTGCCTCTTTGTTCACCACTCTTTCTGTAGCTCGCCAGTACCCCTTCTGACGCATTTAGAGGCAGTCGCTGTCAGGATTGAGCTCTCGCCGGCTATTACTGTTTGCTCTGTTTACGTTCCTCCGTATGGGCAACTCCCCCGACATGTCTTGGCTGCGCTGCTGGCTCAATATAATAAAAACTTGTTGACTAACGGAATGAAAACTTTTGAGAGTCATGTACACTTTCATGGTGTTATTAAAATTGTTTACTGCAATACATCCGACTGCGGCCACTTTCGCCCACTCACCGCGAGCGGCCGTGGAGGGGGAGGAAACCGGACATCCTGGGGCGAGCACACGAGGAAAGGACGCTGCAGTCATGCTGCAAACATATAGTGGGAAGCCGGGCAGACGCCCTCGCTTCGCTGTAGGAGGGACACGTTGCGAAGAGCCTGTCTGACAATGACAAATGTCCCGAGAACTGATGCACACCTGCAGCCACTAGGACAGACCACCAAGAATGAACAAGTGAAAGCATGTGAGTTGTTCTGGCCTGGGGGCACTCATTTTCCCTCCCTTAAAAAGTAGGAATGTGAAAACAATTCCAGCACCTAACGGGCACAGGGAAAAGCGTACAGAACCGGCCGGGGTGGCCGAGCGGTTCTAGGCGCTACAGTAGTCTGGAACCGCGCGACCGCCACGGTCGCAGGTTCGAATTCTGCCTCGGGCATGGATGTGTGTGATGTCATTAGGTTTAAGTAGTGGTAAGTTCTAGGGGACTGATAACCTCAGATGTTAAGTCCAATAGTGCTCAGAGCCATCTGAACCATCAGGAGCGCACACAAAGCGCAGGGAATTGGTGCAGCGAGGCGTGTGAAAGAAGTCAGCGTTCTTAAGAATACGTTTTTCTCCTTATAAATAACGGATGCCGGCAGGCTCTGAGACGAAGTCCACACATGAGACTGTCCAGGCCTCATGCAGAGAGAACGGTTATAAAGAAGTGACGTGTAGCTGCTCCTCCAACAGCCTCGAAACGCAGGAAAACATCGCAAGAATGTGAAATTGTGCCTCGTAAATTGGCATATTTCTCACGCTCGACCCCACGCCAGATTGGAAATTTCAACCCTGCACGGAGATGCGTGGCTATGAAACGGCGATCAGTCATTGGGATGCATTGAAAGTTTTCTCCGATAATGACAACGCTGAAAAGAAGAATATTTCGGAGAGGAGTTGAGCTGAGAGATGGAGGAGAAGCCAGAAAGGAGAGGCGTGGAGACACCGCAGAAGCGAGAGGACGTGGCCGCTCTTCCACCCATCGCCAACATCCGCCTTCCGACACTGTGGCAGCCCAGCTTCGACCACACGACCGACAGCTGTCAGGCAACGCGTTGATCGCACCTGGGCCCCGCCGCAAAGCCGCGATTGCTGATGAGGGCAGCCGACTCGCGCCACACAGCCCCGACCGAGGTGACGAGCCGAACCGACACAGCGCCTGCCGCCGACAGTAGTAAACGGCGAGTCATGACGAATAATGGTGAGACGATTTGTCTCCTCTTCCTTCCCCTCAATAACGGAGTCGTGTCCATGTCAAATCATCCCTGAGACTTATAGTTTTGTTTTGTGTAAACACCACGAAAATACATACATTTCGAGAATTTAATACATACATTTCCTTCATGTCTTGATCACATGAGGAATCTTTCACTTTTATACAGGAATCCCTTAATTACGAACCATTTGTGATTGATTTCATTTCATTATTGATATCAAGGAATTGTTGGCTCCTAACGGGGATGGGGGGAGGGGGGGGGGGGGAATCTCGTTAGTCATCTACTCGTAATTTCAAATTTCATCTACATCTCCATCTACATGGTTACTCTGCAATTCATGCTTAAGTGCCTGGCAGAGGGCTGATCGTTTTTACATTCGTCAAGAGATAGTTGTAGTGACTGTTATTTCGTAAATAGATCTCGCCGCAAAGAAAACCGCCTTTGTTCCAGTGACTGCAAACCTCAACTCGCGTATCATATCAGTGACACTCTCACCCCTATTGCGCGATAACACGAAACGAGCTGCCCTTCCTTGCACTCTTTAGATGTCCTCCGTCAATAGTACCTGGTAAGAATCCCATACCGCGCAGCAATATTCCAGCAGAGGACGGACAAGTGTAATGTGGGCTGTCTCTTTAGCGGGTCTGTCGCATCTTCTATTGTTCTGCCAACAAAGCGCAGTCTTTGTTTCGCCCTCTCCACAAAATTATCTGTGTGGTCTTTCCAATTTAAGTTTCTCTTAATTGTAGTTCCTAGGTATTTAATGAAATTGACAGCCCTTAGATTTGTGCGATTTATCGTATACCCAAAACTTTTCGCACTTCTTTTAGTAACCATGTGCATGACCTCGCACATTTCTTTGTTCAGTGCAACAGCAGAGAGAAGAATACATATTTCACTACATTTTGGCGCTCAGCTTGGAGCTTCAATTTCACTTCATTCTCTCATTGTTGTTAGTGTGAGAACTATTAAGTGTTGAGACAAGGCTCTAGAAAAATCCCCATTTCCCTGTTTCCACATGTGATTTGTCAGGCGCATGGATGGTGTCTTTCTGTGTGCTAAGTGTGTTGCAGTTATTTTGGTTCCCACAACCTTCTCGTATTTTTAATGTAGTTTTAGAACTTGTAGCTTGTTGTTGTGAATATTCTGTTCCACGATTTCCATTGTTCTGTTCGCTGTTACCAGCGTTGTCGTCACCGTTGTACTCTCTCTGTTCGTTCTGTGGAGTGCTTTTAGTTTTTAGATTAGTTTTTTTCTGTGCAACTGTGATCTGTAAGACGGATAAATTGTGGAAGCAGTGATGCCAGTTGAGGACAGTTCGGGGGCGAGCAAGGAAACCCAAGGCACCTTTATGGGGAATACACAAAGTCAGAGTCCTCTACACCGAATTCTAGCGATATTAGAAAACCACCTCACAGTTAACAGCCCTAAGTAAGGAGAATAAGACATGATTTGAAAGACTGGAAACTGAATTAAAATTTTGCAATCAAAAGCTTGGACGTCACATCGCTGAAGTTAGTCATGAATTGGAGACCGAAACCGGAAAGGTACGGATGGAGGTCACCAACGACCTGGACGTGGTGAGTAAAGAGTGTGAAACGAAGGTTGACAAATTACAAACACTGGTAAGCGCGAAGATGCCTAACGTCTCTGTGCCTGCTACGGTCGCAGGTTCGAATCCTGCTTCAGGCATGGATGTGTGTGATGTCTTTAGCTTAGTTAGGTTTAAGTAGTTCTAAGTTCTAGGGGACTGATGACCTCAGATGTTAAGTCCCATAGTGCTCAGAGCTATTTGAACCCTATCTCTGTGCTCATAGATGAGGAAAGGGAATCATCCAAGGAAACACAAACACGAGTGTCAGCCCTAGAGCAAGAAGTGTCTGCAATGCGACAAGGTAATCTTATAACGCACGTCACGCCAACGAATTTTCACGCGCAATCCAAAGGCATGCGGTATGCATACCATTGCTCAAGTTGGACCGCATGCGTGATAGTCACCCGAAGGCACACCTAGAGAATTTAGACGAGTATATGTGTGAGAAAGGAGTGGAGGAATGTAAAGGTATACTCGTTGCACGCCATATGCTCGATCAGGAGTAAGCTGTCTGGTTTCACGTTACAATTTTCGAGAACAGTAGTTACAAGGATTTCAGCACTACGTTTCTGGCAACATACTGGAACCTAGCCACTCAGACGAGTATACACTCCTGGAAATTGAAATAAGAACACCGTGAATTCATTGTCCCAGGAAGGGGAAACTTTGACACATTCCTGGGGTCAGATACATCACATGATCACACTGACAGAACCACAGGCACATACACAGGCAACAGAGCATGCACAATGTCGGCACTAGTACAGTGTATATCCACCTTTCGCAGCAATGCAGGCTGCTATTCTCCCATGGAGACGATCGTAGAGATGCTGGATGTAGTCCTGTGGAACGGCTTGCCATGCCATTTCCACCTGGCGCCTCAGTTGGACAAGCGTTCGTGCTGGACGTGCAGACCGCGTGAGACGATGCTTCATCCAGTCCCAAACATGCTCAATGGGGGACAGATCCGGAGATCTTGCTGGCCAGGGTAGTTGACTTACACCTTCTAGAGCACGTTGGGTGGCACGGGATACATGCGGACATGCATTGAACTGTTGGAACAGCAAGTTCCCTTGCCGGTCTAGGAATGGTAGAACAATGGGTTCAATGACGGTTTGGATGTACCGTGCACTATTCAGTGTCCCCTCGACGATCACCAGAGGTGTACGGCCAGTGTAGGAGATCGCTCCCCACACCATGATGCCGGGTGTGGGCCCTGTGTGCCTCGGTCGTATGCAGTCCTGATTGTGGCGCTCACCTGCACGGCGCCAAACACGCATACGACCATCATTGGCACAAAGGCAGAAGCGACTCTCATCGCTGAAGACGACACGTCTCCATTCGTCGCTCCATTCACGCCTGTCGCGACACCACTGGAGGAGGGCTGCACGATGTTGGGGCGTGAGCGGAAGATGGCCTAACGGTGTGCGGGACCGTAGCCCAGCTTCATGGAGACGGTTGCGAATGGTCCTCGCCGATACCCCAGAAGCAACAGTGGCCCTAATTTGCTGGGAAGTGGCGGTGCGGTCCCCTACGGCACTGCATAGGATCCTACGGTCTTGGTGTGCATCCGTGGGTCGCTGCGGTCCGGTCCCAGGTCGACGGGCACGTGCACCTTCCGCCGACCACTGGCGACAACATCGATGTACTGTGGAGACCTCACGCCCCACGTGTTGAGCAATTCGGCGGTACGTCCACCCGGCCTCCCGCATGCCCACTATACGCCCTCGCTCAAAGTCCGTCAACTGCACATACGGTTCACGTCCACACTGTCGCGGCATGCTACCAGTGTTAAAGACAGCGATGGAGCTCCGTATGCCACGGCAAACTGGCTGACACTGACGGCGGCGGTGCACAAATGCTGCGCAGCTAGCGCCATTCGACGGCCAGCACCGCGGTTCCTGGTGTGTCCGCTGTGCCGTGCGTGTGATAATTGCTTGTACAGCCCTCTCGCAGTGTCCGGAGCAAGTATGGTGGGTCTGACACACCGCTGTCAATGTGTTCTTTTTTCCATTTCCAGGAGTGTATATCGTGGACAATGTGCGCCACAGTCACGCCAATCCATGGAAACCTACGCTGCTCACTTTGTCGTTCTATGGAGATATTTCGATGACAAAATGTTAGATGAAGGATGGTGCAGTGCGATGCACTCATATTTTTCTGCTCGTGCACAATGTTTACTCGTCGGAGCACTATCGAGAGAACAGTTCCTCGATATTTTAAGGTCCTTGGACGACAGCGAAGAGCAGGCGAGGCAGAGAACGTTAAATGGAAACACAATAAGAACAGAAAATGGATCGCCACAAGGGTTTGTGCACCGCAGTGACTGGAAGAATAGCCGCAATAACGGACGAAGGAGAGAAAAGGATAGTAGACGAGAGCGAGATAGACGTCACGTTTCACACTACGGAGAACAAGGCTGGAACGAAGTGCCAAACTGCAGACGCTAAGTAAATTGCGTGTTTCCGTCGCATAATGGGAGTGACCGTGAGAATAACGGAGGTTCAGCAACTCTTATCCCACCTCAGGCATAGGCGGGTGACGTCACACACATGAGTGATCAAAGAAAATGAGATATCGCAGGGGACGCAACAGTGGTGATGGGCCATCACATACGCAATATTCGGTAGCAGTCACAAGCGCAAGTCGACATTGACCAGTACTGTGATGACTCAGAGGTGCCGTAAAATGCGGGCAATCAGTATCCCCTCACTGAAATAACCGTGGCTGGAATTAATACGAGAGCATATCCTGTTTCTGTGTCGGAAGTGACAGCACTTTCAACGTCTTTTTACTCACAGCTGGTAGAAAGTGGTAGTAAATTGAGATACCTGTAAAAGGAATCTCACTAAATCCCGCCTTTGGGGCGAAAAGAAAGAAGGTACAGAAACAGGTCTTGATATCTTTCAGCGATTGAAGAAGTACCTTTCAGGTAAATGCCATTCCCGATTATAAAATCGAGCGACAACCCACAGATGACAATTGCAAACTCTCGAGTGGAGTAGTTATCATGTGTTGGACCACTAAAACCGTAGTCAGTTTGTTCGAAGATACGATCTTATTAGGTGCAGAGGGCACGAAGGGCACAGTTAATTTAGTTAAATGTAGAGAGAACGAGGAAAGTTTCATATATAGGTCATGGTAGCTAAAAGGTGATTTACTAAATGGACCCCCCAGGGGCTCAGCACTCACTTGCTGAGTACGGGCTTGGCGACCCCGGGGTCCTGAGCTGGGGACTGGTCTGCGCCGCCAGTGTATTGTCCCCGTAACCCCCGGACGTGCTTCAGCGACCACCGTACGGCGCGGCGGTGAAATGTTGTGTGCTGCGGGGAATGGTAATCTTGGCTTAACCGCCTGGATTGCGAGGAAGGCCAACCTCTAGAAAAACCCCTCAATCTTTCGGTGTGTTCCGCGCCTAGAAGATGCATGGCTGTTGGGGTGGAAGCTCTGGGGGCACCTGCCGCGCCCCAGTTGTATAAGGCCTACTCAGGAACGCGGGGCTCTGTCTGAGCGGACTTTTAGTTCCCTAGCTGCTCGTGGGACCGCAATGGACCCTTCGACCTCTACATTTCCCCCTAGCAGTGGCTTGGGTGGGCCGCTGGTAGGAAAACACACCCCATCGAAAAAGCGGCTACGCGCTGCGAGTCCTCAGCGCCTGGTGTTGCTAGAGATTTAACAGAATGTAGTAACGGAGCACATGCTGATAATCAGAATGTGTTTTTGATTATAAAAAGGAAGGAGGGTAGCTTTGAGAGGGTTTCTCCCTTTTACATCCACAAGGGTCTTGAGGGGATTGCAGTAACACTGAAATCTGTAAAGCGACTGCGCATGGGACTCTGTTAGTTGAGACTTCTAGTTCCCGTCAAGTCGCTGCCCTTCGGAAAGCAACCTGTCTAGGAGAGTACACTGTCGAGACCGAGCTCCACTCCACTTTGAATTATAGTAAGGGCGTTGTGACGTGTATGGACTTGGTGGATATCCCCATAGACGAGTTAAAATCTGAGCGGGCTGACGAAGGTATTGTTGACGTGCAGCATATTATGAAACAAGTCGATGGGGACCTTGTCAAACCTGACTCGTTTATTGTCACATTCAGTTGCCCGAGATTCCCAGAGCATGTTAAAGCGGGGTTCTTAGTTTGCCCGTATGGCCATATTTCCCCAACCCAATGTGCTGTTTTAAATGTCAGCGCTTTGGGCATACTACGTTGGGGTGCAATGGGATAGCCACTTGTGGTAAACGTGGTCAGCCTACCCATGACGGAGCCGATTGTTCATCGCCTGTGAAGTGCGTGAATTGCTCTGGGAGTCACCCTGTCTGGAGCCGGATCTGCCCCATCTATCTCGTAGAACAGATGGTACAGGAGATTAAAACATCTAAGCGCATCCCCTATGGTGAGGCCAAGAAGCTCTTTAAGGCCATGCAACCTCCTGTGTTTTCAACATCTTTCGCTTCCGCTCTCAAAAAACCGGTACAACTGGCTACTGTTGCTACACAAACGGAGGTTGCTAGTGTTAGCACTAAAACCTGCGCTTGCCAGTGCACTTGTGTTGCTGCGGTTGTTTTGCAATCTGCGGTTCTCCCCGCTACATCGGACAAGGTCGTGGTTGCTGACATTGAGGTACTTCCAGCCTCCCCCCATATGGCGCCTTCTGCCCAGGCGAGTCAACCTCCAACTGTTGACAAGGCTCTGCCTTCCAAGCCCCCCAAGACAAAGCCTCAGAAGATGAAGGTTCTGCCACCTGAGGAGACTAGTCAGCGTCGGTCCGATGACGAGGCCATCGTACTGTCTGACATCTCCCGTGGGTCGTCATCGGAGCTTATGGACATTGATGTCGACCGGGGGCGATCTTCTCGCCCCAGGAATAAATCTCCAGCCAGTACGGTCTCTCCTCCAAAGCACAGAGGCAGGGTGAAAGTTCAGCCACCCTGATCACTGGCTCCCATATTACAGTGGAACTTGAATGGGTTCAGGACGCATGTGGCCGAATTACAACTCCTTATACGAGAGTGCCCCTTGTGCTTATGTCTCCAAGAGACACATATTCGGGCCACTGATGCTCCTTCTTTACGCGGCTATACCGTATATCGAAAAGATGATCTGACGGGGCAAAGGGTGGTGTTGCGGTTTTTGTCCGTGACATGCACCCCTCATCTGAGCTCCCTCTCGTCACCGACTTGCAAGCAGTTGCAGTTGACATTCTTGTGGGTCGGAGGCTCACAGTCTGTTCTGTTTATTTACCACCTCTGGATGCGATAGACTCTGAGGCTCTCACGGACCTTATTAGCCAACTCCCCCGCCCATTTCTTCTTCTGGGGGACTTCAACGCTCATAATGTCTTAGGGGGCTCTCCGACTACTTGCCCCAGGGGTCGCATTCTGGAAAGCCTCGTGATGTCTGAAGAACTGTGCCTCCTCAACTCTGGTGCTCCCACTCATTTCTGTACTGCTTCCGGATCGTCATCGGCTATTGACCTTTCCTTTTGCTCTCCAGCACTTGCGGATTATGCTCTGTGGAAGGCTGCAGCTGACCTCCATTCTAGTGACCACTTCCCCCTCTGGATTCGCCTCCTCGATGAGGCTGTGGCATTACCAGTGCCGCCCCGGTGGCACCTTTGCAGAGCTGACTGGACACTTTTCAGCCAACTGGCTGTTTTGGAACACCGTGCCAGCGTCCACGAATGGGTAGACCATGTTGCAGCCGTGATCTCACATGCTGCTGAATTGTCAATCCCACGGTCATCCGGTCATCCCAAGAGGCGTCCTGTCCCTTGGGGGACCACTGAGTGCCACTCAGCCATCCGCGCCCGCCGTGCAGCACTGCGCCGCTTCAAGTGCCGTCCCTCAGCTGACAATCCTGCGGCCTTTCGGGTGGCAAGGGCCAGAGCGGGGCGAGTGATTAAAGAGAGCAAACGACGGTCATGGCAATCGTTCTTGAATTCCATCTCTCGCTCCACTAGTTCTACGAAAGTATGGGAAGCCATCAGGAGGATTTCCGGGAAACTCAGCCAGCTACCTGTCACGGCATTGCTGCATCAGGGATGTCTCCTCACGGCGGCGAGAGACATTGCCCAGACACTGGCCATGCATTTTGCGGAATCTACCGCCACTATTAACTGTGATCCAGATTTCTGCCGCTACCGCACTGCCATCGAAAGGGGTCACTTGGACTTCCGGTCTCTAAATTCTGAACCCTATAACTGCCCCTTCACAATGAGGGAACTGGATTCTGCGCTGTCTGTGGCTCATGATACTGCGCCTGGTCATGATCAAATCCTGTACAGCATGCTGCGGCACCTGTTGCTGCCATCCAAGGAAGGTCTCCTGAACTGTTTCAATATGATATGGTTATCTGGCACGTACCCTGACTCGTGGAGGGAGGCGATTTTGATTCCCCTCCTCAAACCAGGGAAGGACCGAACGCATCCCAGTAGTTATCGGAGTATTGCTTTGACGAGCTGTGTTGGAAAGACGTTGGAACGCATGGTCAACCGCCGCCTGGTTTGGCTGCTCGAGACCAGGCAGCTCCTTAGCCCCTCTCAGTGTGGCTTTCGGAGATGTCGTTCCACTATAGACAACTTGACCCTGCTTGAGGCCGCCATCCAGCAGACCTTTCTACGTAACCAGCATTGTCTAGGGGTCTTCTTTGACATTAATAAGGCGTATGACACTACTTGGCGCCGCCTTATCCTCAATCAACTCCATGAGTGGGGCTTTCGTGGCCGTCTCCCCATCTTCATTCGGTCCTTTCTTTCTCACCACCTCTTTCAGTATCGGGTTGGTAATGTGCTATCGGATTTGTACGTGCAGGAGAATGGTGTTCCTCAGGGCAGCGTTTTAAGTGTCACCCTCTTTGCCGTCGCTATTAACAGTATCACGTCCACTATCCGAAGTCCTGCCCAATGCTCCTTGTTTGCGGACGATTTTGCTGTTTTCTGTTCTTCCTCCAGTCTTGTCACTGCTAGTCGGCAGTTGCAGCTTACGATAAAGCGCTTAGAGGCATGGACTGCAAAGACGGGTTTTACCTTTTCTGCAGACAAATCTGTGTGTGTTCATTTTAATCGTTCTCGGCGTCTTTTTACCTCCCCTGAATTGCGTCTGAGGGACACCGTTCTTCCTTTTAGACACACTGTGAGGTTCCTGGGCCTCACTTTTGATTCCAAGTTTTCGTGGTTGCCTCACCTTAAAGACCTCAAGGTGCTGGCCCTGAAGGCACCTGGGGAGCAGATCGGGCGCGTCTGCTGCAGTTTTATAGGGCTTTCGTCCGATCGCGTCTTGACTATGCTTGCACCGTGTATGGGTCAGCAAGGCCTTCGTATCTGAAGATCCTTGACGCAGTACACCATGAGGGTATCAGGCTGGCCACTGGTGCCTTCCGTACCAGTCCCATCCCCAGCCTGTGTGCTGAGGCAGGGGAACCGCCGCTCGCCATCCGGCGGAAACTCCTCATGGTGCGACGGGTGTGTCATTTCCTTGCCTGTCCTACCTCCCCTGCGTACCCTACCGTTGCCCGACCGCCTATGGAACGTATCTTTTCCAGTCGTCCCAGGGCAACAAAACCATTTGGGATTCGTGCCAAGCATTTGCTTGAGTCCCTTGGTGTGGAGCCTGTGGCCCCCCAACGACAAAGTTTTACTCGCCTGCCTCCCTGGTTGCTCCAGAGGCCCAGCATCCTTTTAGACTTGTCGGAGATCCGGAGGAACTGCACTCCGGCGTTTGTTTTTACCTCCTTATTTTACGATATTTTCAACCAGCATCCCGAAGATGTACCTTTATTTACGGATGGCTCTAAACAGGGGGACTCTGTTGGTTGTGCTGTTGTTTTCCCTGATCGAGTCGTCAAGTTACGGCTTCTTGCGGCGTTTACCATCCTCGATGCCGAATTGTTTGCAATCTTGCGGGCATCGGAGCAGATGAGATGTGTTCCCAGTCTTAAGTTCCTCGTCTGTTCTGACTCCCTGAGTGCCCTTCAGACCATGCAACACTTGTACCCAGCGGATACGGTCGTCCAGAACATCCATGATGCCCTACTCCACCTGCAACGGCAGGGGAAGGTGGTTTCTTTCTGCTGGGTGCCGGGGCACGTGGGTATTAGGTGAAACGAACTGGCGGATATGGCTGCCAGAGATGCATGTTCCCTCCCTCACGTTGTTGAATGTGCCGTCCCCCTCCATGCTGTAACCTCCCTTTTGCGTTTTCGTGTAATGCATCAATGGGAAGAGGAGCGGTTGGCAGTTTCTGACAGTAAGCTGCGTCTGGTAAAGGCCACTACGCGACCATGGCGTACGTCCTCCCAGTCATACAGGCGGGATGAGGTTCTCCTCACTCGACTCCGCATTGGACACAGTCCCTTCTCGCATGGTTTTTTACTCCGGCGGGAGGACCCCCCAATCTGCAGTGCTTGTGGCGTCCAGATTACTGTCCGCCACATTTGACTTGTGTGTCTTTTATTCTCTGACCAGAGGGCAGTGGTTTCTTTGCCACCGGATTTGCCCTCTATTTTGCAAGACGACACAGCGACTGTGGTTAAGGTCTTACGGTTTTGTGTCCTGTCCAATCTGTTGTCTCTGATTTTAGGGAGAAGGTTTTAATGTGCTGCTGGGTGACTGGCGGACCTCTTACCTAAAACCTGGGTGAGCCAGTCACGATTACCTCCTTGTTTCCCTTCGGTATCTGTTCTCTTTTCCTTGTGTTTCCTTTCCTTTTTTAGTGTGTTTCTTCTCCTCTTGTTTTGCCTCTGTATGTGCGCATTTGGAACTGCGTCAGGCCTGTGTCTTTTAGCCGTTCTCCTTGTTCGGCGTCCGTCTTCGTCCCTTCACCGCATGTGTTCCTGTTTCTATGCGTTTGGGCGTTGATGACCACGCTGTTTAGCGCCCGTAAACCTCAAACACATTCACACACACACACACTACTAAATGGAACCGGGGTTCCAGATGAAGTTAGTGTGCCGTCCACGAGTCGTGATGAGAATTCCACGCTATAACGTTTCCTGGTAAAACATGCTTTATAGCTATGCAGTTAAAATTTTATTTATATATTGCATTGATTACGTCTGTGGACTCTGTCTCTATTCTATTAATATTCAATTATGTTATATTTTACATTTGTAGAGGATTAAGTAGTGGATTTGTGAAATAAAATCTGTGTCGGCGAGTTCTGAAACCGCCACAGAAAGGAATTAATAAAGAACAACTCAAAGATTTCCTGACAATCAGCCATTGTATAAAGTGTAGTATAAGAATAATGATGTCATTGTCGTCTTCTTGGAGTCACGTAGAGAGGAGGAACCGGTGACGCTATGCTTAACGCTTAGGTAGCTCTCATTTGTCAAGACTGTAAGCTGGACGCCATCACGCGCTGATTATAAAGAAAGATGTGTGAACTAGTTATTATTCGAGTTTTAAATATAGTTATTTAATGAAAACTCGCATGGTATTCAAATGTTCAAATGGCTCTGAGCACTATGCGACTTAACTTCTGAGGTCATTAGTCGCCTAGAACTTAGAACTAATTAAGCCTAACTAACCTAAGGACATCACACACATCCATGCCCGAGGCAGGATTCGAACCTGCGACCGTACCGGTCGCTCGGCTCCAGACTGTAGCGCCTAGAACCGCATGGCCACTCCGGCCGGCGCATGATATTATTAGAAATCTTGTCTGGTATTGTACCCATTTATTTAAGACACTTTCAGCTTTTTAAATGGTGTTCATGGCGCAGAGCTGCGGCACGGCGGAACGAACAGCCGCCGCGGTAGATTCAAATCTGATAATAAGGGCAGTCAAACTGCAATAAGCGGTCAGGTAAAAACTGAATTTAAAATTATTTCTTAAGGCAGTTCGAGATCGGAGTACAAAGCAGCAGATTTTACTTACTGTTACACAGGCGGACGCGGGCTGCTAATATTGTAAACTTTAACTTTTACCAGGACACAATTTTTGCTTAGCAAAATTTCGTTTTGAAACATTTTAACTTTGACACTGTTATAGAAAATTCATTTTCTAATTAACAATGATAGTCTCATGCTCTAGTGTTAGCCGTGGCACTGATTAATAATTAATGTTGACGTAAAATCCACTGCAAGATTTGAGGTTCTTTAAGCATTCCGTACGGTAACTTCATTATTTTTGATAACAGAAATAATTTCAGAACATTTTTACGATAGTTGTAGCACAGATAAAAATATGTTGTGCATTCTATTGAGTTACAGTAATAAAACTATTCATTTAATAAGAAGCCAGTTCAAGTATAATAATAATTAATCTCACTTGTTGGCAACATACAATTAACCAAAGTAAACCAGTGTACAGAAAAGATAGTGGAGCGCCAAAACGCACACAGCCGACGAAAGTAAATCTGACCGACATGATGTGACTGGACGTGGGTTAGAGATCCTCGCACATGTACTATTAGGCTTTAGGGGCCACAGCCTATAAATAAGTACGCTCCCGTGATACCCCAAGTGGCCCATGCGATTACTGATGACACGCTATAATGAAACATGATAATAAGCAGAGCGAGACCCCAGTGAAATGCCGCGACGATAACGGAAAAGGTTGAAGGTGACGCCCCCAAAGCGACAGAGAAACCGATGTAGAGTGCACAATATGAAAGCGAGTGCAGAGTGGCAGAGAAGCACTGTGAAGTGCGCCAAAGAAGTACTAATGCCCACTCGCCAGCAGTTGTTCCCTACAATATCGCAAAATCTGCAATAGTCAGACGGTTTTCGAAGGACTGTAGGTGTTTCCGTGCGTGAAGTGGCGAGATAAATTTATCACTTCTCACTCAGAAAAATGGGACACAGTAGATGGCGCCCTGGGTACAGACGATCAGCCAGAAGGTTGCATGGATGACGCAGAGGTTGATCCCGCAAGCTAACCCATGGTTGAACCTGCAGCAGAGACAGGACGTGGAGAAAACAATCATGGAATTCAGTGATACATTCTCGTTCCTATCAGGAAGATTTCTGGGTGCGATCCACAAGTTTAGAATAACATGTGACCGGCCGCCGACAGTGAAAACGTACTGAGTGGCCTGGAATCAACGAAAAGCTATTAGGGAAACGGTACAGGAGATGGAGGCAGCTGGAACCATGTCGAGGGCCACGTCGCAGTATGTGAATCCGCTAGTGATTGTGCCTAAGAAATATGGGCCGTTTCGTTGTTGCCCTGACGCAAGGGTGTTAAATGATCGTAATATGAAGGCAGACGGAAAAGGTCAGAGCCTATCCAGGAAATACTGTGCCACTTCTCGGAAAAAAAATTTGGTTGTCAACCTTTGACATTACAGCCGGTTTCAATCAATGTGAGGTCGATCCACCCTGCCGAAGGTACAATGCCGTCTTATTCGATGAGGACAACCGAGTATCATTCGGGCTTAAGGAATCAAGTTCGGCATTTGTGAGGGCTCTGAATGGTATAATCACTCCAGAGATGGGGAAATTGTGTGTTGCCTACATCGACGACATAATTGTCACATCTACAACTCTTGAATAACACGTTTGCCACATAAAGCAGCTGATGGCGGTACTCCAGAGATATGACGTGACCCTCAGGCCTGACAAAGCGAACCTGTGAGCAAACAGGGTGGTATAACTCGGATCTCCCAGGCGGTATCCGCCGGGAAAGTGCAAGTTGGTGGAAATGAAATAGCCATCCCGCTTGAGAGAATTAAAACAGTTCTTGGAGCTGATTTCATTTTGCAGGGCCACATTGTAAACTTCTCGCAGATGTTGACTCCTCGATAAGCGCTGTTGAAGAAGGGAAAGAAGTGGATCTGTGGAAACGAGGAGGAAAATGCGTTAGAGAAGGTTAAGACTGTGTTTCATGACAGTATTTGTTTGCCACATCCTGTCTTCAAGGCACCTTTCCAACTTTTCACGGAGCACAAAGCATTTGGGGATGTCTACAACAAGGACACAAGGATGGGAACGTGCACATTATGGCCACATATAGGCGGAAGCTACTGGACGCAGAGACATGGTAGTTCTCTACAGGATTAGAAATGTTGCCTGTGGTGTCACCGCCAGACACCACACTTGCTAGGTGGTAGCCTTTAAATCGGCCGCGGTCGGGGAGTATACGTCGGACCCGCGTGTCGCCACTATCGGTGATTGCAGACCGATCGCCGCCACACGGCAGACCTAGAGAGACCTCCTAGCACTCGCCCAGTTGTACAGCCGACGTTGCTATCAATGGTTCACTGACTTCTACGCTCTCATTTGCCGAGACGATAGTTAGCATAGCCTTCAGCTACGTTATTTGCTACGACCTAGCAAGGCGCCAGTATCCGTACTATTGATATTGTGAATCATGTACCATAAAGAGCGACGTTCTCCTTTAATGGATTAAAGTTACGTATTCCACCAGCTACGTCCGTTTTTCTCAGTTCTAATTCCCTTGTCATGTTCCAGACCTCACGCCAGCCTGCGTGAGCTGAGACGCGTACATTTTGGCTTCCTTTAGTTATACGGTTGGCTCTCCTGCCAATCACAACATTGCCCATAGACAAAACAGTTTAGGAGTTACTTGCTCTGCCGGAAACTCGTTTATATACTGACCACCATTCTCTAACGTTTCTAGGAATACTGCTCTATTGTGCACGATCTAGCGGAGGGTGTTTCCGGTGTAATGCGAAAGAACGAATGAGGGAAATTTGTCTCCCTGTCACCGTTTCAGAAGATTTAATGGAACACTATCAGCAAAACCTTCGCCATTGCGAGGCGACGAGGTTGTATGCGACAATCGCCAAGGATTGGGAATGTGCCATTCTCAGACGGATTGTTGGGGCGACAGTTAGGAAATCAGACATGTGCCACCGTGTAAGCCATACAAACGCGATTGTGTGAGGCTAAATGCATGCGAACACACGAAAAGCACCGAATAACCTAGTGTGCGTTTATCATTAAGGCTCTCTACAGAAGGGACATTTATGGCGGCAGTTTTTTTTTCCGTTGTTGTGGACACATTTACTAAGCACGTCAGGCTGTACAGCACAAACCGCACCACAAAAAAGCCGTGTAAAAAGTTTGGTGGAAGATTGTGTGTGCAAATGTGGGATGCTCAAGAGAGTCCTCTCAGACCATGCTACAATTTTCACATCTCCGAGTTGGAAGACAGGATGAGAAACGGAAGAGATCAAAGTGACATTCTCCTCAATTAGAAACCCTGAAACTAACCTTTCGGAACGTTATATGCAGCAGCTGGGAGTGTTCGTTAGAATGTAGGTTCCTGACAGACACAAAGCCTGGGAGCAGCACCTACAGAAGTTAGAGAGGTACTTCAACAAAGCCATGCATTGCAGTGCTCGATACAGACCAATAGACCTACGGTTCCAGAAATCGGAGAAGTCCGCGGCTGAGAGGATAACCATACCGCCGACAGGAGGAAAAGCAGAGATACACCAGCAACGCGTGAATCGAGCCCGAAAGTTCATGATGGAGAAGGAGACGAAAAGAATCGAAAGAGAGCAGGGAAAAGGGTCGAAGACTTACAGGATCGCCGACCGAGTCCTCGTAAGAATGCATACGACGTCGGATGCATAAAAGAAAAGA
This sequence comes from Schistocerca gregaria, assembly GCF_023897955.1. Lineage (NCBI taxonomy): Eukaryota > Metazoa > Arthropoda > Insecta > Orthoptera > Acrididae > Schistocerca > Schistocerca gregaria. Next base: position 140,611,520 of record NC_064925.1, on the reverse strand, counting down.
ATAGCAAAGTTCTTCCAACTTTACGAGGGCCCATACTCGGTTCGACAGGTAGGAGGACCCAATGCGCGCGTAATTTATGATGGCGAGAGCGAGGTTTGGGTTTTTAAATCCCGCAGCCTGGGAGCGTACGTGGCCCAGTAGAAGCTGTGCAGCAGCTGTATCTTGTGAGTAGATCTTCTTTGTAATAATTAGTACTTACTTATTGAGCTTACAAGAGACATTCATTTCATGTGTACCTAAAATTTGGGACACTTGGTGTGAATGTGGAGAGATGATACGACGGTTGCATGTGTGTGCGCGCCTGCGTTCCGTTCGCCATCGCGACGCGCAGTGTTAGGAGGGGAGGAACCGCCGGCATTCGACAGCGTGATACTTGAAGTGGCGCGGGACTATCAGGCAGCTCGCGCAAGCGCATTGCCATTTCCATGTCATTCAATTTTTGTTTGTTTGTTGTTTATATTTAATTGTAATTCAATGCGATGTATCCATGTTTACCGTATTACCACGCTTCAGTGTAATGACTCTAGCGTGAAAGATGAAAACTAGACACTCACCATTATTTGATGAGATTTCTGTTGCAGCATACAGAGGCGTTCCAAAGGTAACTTCAAGTTGCCCGAGAAGACATTTAACCATTGAAAAGTAGTACATGAAACTTTGATTGAAGCATGTTAGCATAATCTTGCATTTAACTGTTAGGTAAAATATTTATTTTTGATTATTGCTATTCTAAGCGTCGGTACGGCTCGCAGAGCTGACGGTATTGAATTTAGTAATATATATACACATATATACACTCCTGGAAATTGAAATAAGAACACGGTGAATTCATTGTCCCAGGAAGGGGAAACTTTATTGACACATCCCTGGGGTCAGATACATCACATGATCACACTGACAGAACCACAGGCACATAGACACAGGCAACAGAGCATGCACAATGTCGGCACTAGTACAGAGTATATCCACCTTTCGGAGCAATGCAGGCTGCTATTCTCCCATGGAGACGATGGTAGAGATGCTGGATGTAGTCCTGTGGAACGGCTTGCCATGCCATTTCCACCTGGCGCCTCAGTTGGACCAGCGTTCGTGCTGGACGTGCAGACCGCGTGAGACGACGCTTCATCCAGTCCCAAACATGCTCAATGGGGGACAGATCCGGAGATCTTGCTGGCCATGGTAGTTGACTTACACCTTCTAGAGCACGTTGGGTGACACGGGATACATGCGGACGTGCATTTCCCTGTGGGAACAGCAAGTTCCCTTGCCGATCTAGGAATGGTAGAACGATGGGTTCGATGACGGTTTGGATGTACCGTGCACTATTCAGTGTCCCCTCGACGATCACCAGAGGTGTACGGCCAGTGTAGGAGATCGCTCCCCACACCATGATGCCGGGTGTTGGCCCTGTGTGCCTCGGTCGTATGCAGTCCTGCTTGTGGCGCTCACCTGCACGGCGCCAAACCCGCATACGACCATCATTGGCACCAAGGCAGAAGCGACTCTCATCGCTGAAGACGACACGTCTCCATTCGTCCCTCCATTCCCTCCATTCCCTCCATTCACGCCTGTCGCGACACCACTGGTGGCGGGCTGCACGACGTTGGGGCGTGAGCGGAAGACGGCCTAACGCTGTGCGGGACCGTAGCCCAGGCTTCATGGAGACGGTTGCGAATGGTCCTCGCCGATACCCCAGGAGCAACAGTGCCCCTAATTTGCTGGGAAGTGGCGGTGCGGTCCCCTACGGCACTGCGTAGGATCCTACGGTCTTGGCGTGGATCCGTGCGTTGCTGCGGTCCGGTCCCAGGTCGACGGGCACGTGCACCTTCCGCCGACCACTGGCGACAACATCGATGTACTGTGGAGACCTCACGCCCCACGTGTTGAGCAATTCGGCGGTACGTCCACCCGGCCTCCCGCATGCCCACTATACGCCCTCGCTCAAAGTCTGTCAACTGCACATACGGTTCACGTCCACGCTGTCGCGGCATGCTACCAGTGTTAAAGACTGCGATGGAGCTCCGTATGCCATGGCAAACTGGCTGACACTGACGGCGGCGGTGCACAAATGCTGCACAGCTAGCGCCATTCGACGGCCAGCGCCGCGGTTCCTGGTGTGTCCGCTGTGCCGTGCGTGTGATCATAGCTTGTACAGCCCTCTCGCAGTGTCCGGAGCAAGTACGGTGGGTCTGACACACCGGTGTCAATGTGTTCTTTTTTCCATTTCCAGGAGTGTATATTACATGCTTAACTTACAGCGTAGAAAGTACATGAATACTTCTTTTTTTTCTTGACACTGGAGACCGTCCACGGGGTTCACATAGCCGACACTAAGCAACCTAGTAAATGAGAAGGAGGCCTCCCAAAGATCAGTGATGAGTACTTTGCACATCTTGATTGTGCGTTCTGTGGAAGAAGGATAGATACAAATCTTGCTTTTGTACGTCGTATAAGAAAATATGTGCACGGTTGACGAAAACGTGAAAGTGCTGCCCGTCCCATCCTATCTAGCATCTCCTTATCAGTCCAATAAAGATTGTCATCGGGAAATTTTTTGTTTTGTGTGACCAGATATTTTACCTGACAGCCATTCAGTATCGATTTTATAGCACTCTTCGATGAACAATACCACTTAAGGTCAATTCTTATGTCACTTGCATTAATTGTGTTTGTGTATTTTCCGTGTTGGCATTCTACATCTACATTTATACTCCGCAAGCCACCCAACGGTGTGTGGCGGAGGGCACTTTACGTGCCACTGTCATTACCTCCCTTTTCTGTTCCAGTCGCGTATGGTTCGCGGGAAGAACGATTGCCGGAAAGCCTCCGTGCGCGCTCGAATCTCTCTAATTTTACATTTGTGACAAAAAAAGCCTTTTACAAACATTCGTCTAGATGTGTAGTATTCTCATCTGTGATGTGATGAACAGTATTATGGCGAGCAGTTTATATTTGACTTACACTTGTCGTGAATACGTGATTATTTTGCATACATCTTGTGCATGTCTTTCACGATATGGTAACATTCATTGTGTTAAATGTTACGTGTATCCCTCATGTATTGTTTCTTGTATGATCTTCATTTATTTGTGCATGTACTGTCTTATGTACAGATTCGACGTTATCATCACGTTCACTGGAATGCTGTTCTTCACGAACAGTTTACTTGTAAAGGAACTTAGTAAAGAGGTACAAGACATGTACAGATAAATGAGGGCAGACGACTCGCGCTGCACAGCTCCGAGGCAACATGCAGAGCCGACGCAGCACCAGCCTGCAACGGCATACATGACGAACGATAACGAATAATGGCGAGACGATTCGTCCCATCCTACTTTCCCTTCATAACTGAGTTGTGTCCGAGCCTAGTCAAATCACAGGATTATAAAAAAGACGCATCTTACCATATCCCATTTTCCAAATACGACACAGCAAATTGGTGGGCGACCTTCAGGCATTAATGTGTAGTACACCAATTTATATTACAACTGCCATTAATTATTTGCTTAACAGGATAATTTTCGGTTGATTCTCCTGATATTTGGCGTTTACCTATCGCTGTGTATGCAGCTTTGGTGTGAAATCCATTCAACATGCTTCATTTCATGGAAATATAACCAAGAAAAAAAAATACAGAGTGAAACAAACAGCAACGCCGTACTTTATTGCTTCAGATTTAGAAGACCAGGTACATTCATCAAACTAATAACTTAATTTGGGTCAACCAAAAGATTCATTGTATATAACTTGAGTACGTCTTCCATTTCATTATCACCTCAGAAGGCTTGCAGCTGATATGCTGCAGCGCCCTTCTCTTGCTCTCACAGTCCTTCAACAAGTTTAGTCTTTGGCGACACCACACTTGCAGCTGATTTGCGTCGACTGCCCATATTTATACCTCAGAGTGCTTCAACGGATCTTGAAGAGCTTTATAACAAATCACACCTACAAGGGTTGTAACTGATGGGTTACAATTGTGTGTACTTAATTCTCAAAGTCCTAAATCAAATCTTCTGTTATTTTGAGATGAAAACACTTAAAATCGTCTAGATACTGATGTTTTGCTGCTGTTCATCTCTCCGTGTCAGAGTCTTCAGTAAAATCATTCTGTATTTGGAGAAGAATTGACTTGAACGTGCCTTTCTGTGGACCTCATAGAACCTATAAAAAGAAGAAAAAATCGTACAAGTTATACTAATTTCAGTAACTTACACTACGTATTAATCTCCCACCCAAAAATTTCTTGTACAGTAAGATGGCAAAGTACGAACTGTATACTAAATGACGATATATACAGGAGGAAACTCTTTTCAAACTGATGGTGTCTTTCACCCTCGTTTATTACAGAATACTTACTAAACAAAGTGTGTGTACCAATTCCAGTGTAATTATAAGAGCTCAGGAATAATATACTGAGAAATATATTTCCTTGAATTAGAATATAAGTGTTGGGAGTATCACATCGATTACCTCTGCATTAAATATTCCAGCACACAACATGGGATTTTACAACGAATTTCGCATTTCAGTCTAATATTTACAGATAGTATGGACAAATCAAACACTGTTACCTGTTACCTATTATCTTGACATACATACCTCGATAATTTTGCTGACGATCAGATAACGAACATTGGGTGATGGATCATTAATATACTTTTGCAGCTCTGAAAGGAGCTGCTTGCAGACTTCGTCAAAAAGGCGCTGGTACATCAAAATATTCACTAACGATTCAGCAGCTCCCAGGCGTATTATTTCCTAAAGAAGTAAACGTAAAATTTGATAAATACCTCAGATCAAGATACCCTTTCAGAGTTGTAACAACATCTAGTGCATTATTGATAAGAGTATTGATATAGCAGACTACTATGGCGTTAATGATTAACAGTCATAATTAACATAAAGACAGCTGAAAGGAATAGTTTTTATCATAATGGCTCTAATTCTGTCGTTATCTCTTATCAATACTGTACACTATTTACTGCTTTTTTTTCTTCCTCAAGAGTACCCAAGCGTCGTGTTGAATATTCACGGAGAGAAAGCTAATTTCCATAGATGGCATTACTTCATTCTTACTCTCATTTCACATGTTTAGGATGTTTTTACCCATCAAGAAACTTTAAAATATCAGAGAATGATGACACCTTCATCTGTCTGGAAACATGTGTAGTGTTTGGAACTATTCCGAACCATAAATAAAACCTCTCTTCACCCAAAGTGCCTTAGCGAAAAGATATGAGCAATGTTTGAGTTGAAACACAGCTTCTCATTGGCTGTTTGAAAATACTGCAAACTACTGCCTCTAGCGCCACCATTATCATTAATAAAAATTGTGACAATACGTTATCTTCCATCCTAGATGCATCAAAATACTTTTATAACTTTACATCACTAAAAAAAGTTACTGTGCGGATAGCTTCACATAACTCAAATCACTACCAAATGCTTTAGAGGCACTCGGTGTTTTGGTATAGTGTCTCTTAAGAAGTAATTAATTTGTTATATATTGCTGCAGTACAATAATACTATATGATAATACAATTTTAATGCTACACAATATTTAACAACCGTGCCTACATCCATTCAACAAGAAAAATTTCTCATTTCTATTTGTCAGGCTTCCCTTTCCCCGTCTTTCACTTCACACAGGTAAACGAGATAGCTGACGTCTTTGTTCTAGGAAGAAAATACCAGAGTCCTGTCACAGGCTTACGTGAAGACAAGTGTTATTTCAGAACAACTCTAAATTGTGCTATAGTAAATTTTCAGTGTTTCTAAACACAAATAATCCATTCAAAATAGACTTGAAAAATTGGCTTACCTCTTCCTCCTTTTGCAGCATATCAAATAATTGTATAATATCGACTTGAAAGTGGCTTAAATCCACCACTTTTGCAAACTCATACAGTTTTCTGGCTGCATATTTCCTCACGGCAACACTTTCATCGATACACAGACGATCATATATCTGGCGCGAAAAAGCTGCAAAGAAAAGAAACGGGTAAATGAGATTTCTTTTTCACAGACTGACAATCGGAAAGAAGTTCGGTACGTTACGCTGTATCCGAAATTTTTCAGCTAGAGCTTGAAGCTTAGCGTCTCTGACGATGTAAAACGGTTGGTTAACCATTACGATACAAAGTGGCACAGAAATTACCATCGTGACCCCCAGTGCTGCCCCATTGAGTGCATACAGAGTTTAGACTAATGTGGGCACAAACATTTCCTCATTTCAGGAACTCAGATTAAATTAATCTCAGATTCAGTAATAGGACACTGAGCTTCCTAAGGAGTTTCTCTCTTAACACCTCTTGAACATGTTGATACTAATGTAAATGTAATGGATCACAGCTACAAGAAGAGACAGTCTCTATTTTGCAAAAAAATAAATAAGTAAATAAATAAATAAAATAAAATAAACTCAAACCCTACACATCATCGAACATACATTCCCTGTGGCAACTCACCACAAGCTGGTAAGTGCTTTCTCCAAAAAGAGACACCCCCCTGCGGGTTCGGGGGTACGAATAGGCCCGTGGTATTCCTGCCTGTCGTAAGAGGCGACTAAAAGGAGTCTTCAAAGTTTCGGCCTTATGTGATGGTCCCCACTTGGGTTTGACCTGCCATTTTCAAAATTTCCGTTGTTAGTGCGTGCCATTTGGGGAAGGACGCCTTACGTGGTGTTTTTCTATTGGTCCATCATGCACCTCCATCTTGCATGCTATCTATTGTCGTGTGGAGGGATTTACACCCCATGTCTTCTGGGTTGCCTCCTCGTCTTGTGCGCAATCCCCTTCTTAGCGCCCACGGCAACTGTGGACCCTTTCAACACATAAAATCCAGCACGGTAGCCAGTCCGTTGTGGTGGGGTCGTCATGTACCCTCTTGGTGGTAGCCCCCTGACCACGCAGGGATCGCACTACAGATGCCAGAGCTGTTTCCTCCCCATGCATGCCAAGGAGTATGTGCCATCTTGTCTGGGGCACGGGGACTCCGGGCAATGGGATATCGGCCAGGTACCCGTTGCTTTGGCTGGGTGGCGCACTTGGGGAGAACCCTCGTTCGGAGTAGGTGGCATCTGGGCGGATGTGGCGCAATGAAGCGCAATAAATCTCAGCAAGCTGGTGGTCGCACTGCCACCAGCGTCTCTAAGCGAGGCAAAATTGAATTCGATGCTGTACAATATGATCCTCAGTCGTTCCCCTCGTTGGCTGCGCCATGGGAGGGACGCAGATCTAGTGCCAAGCAGGAGCCTTATGTACCACAATACCTTGTCTGCAGCAGGACTGATGGTGACTCCTTTCTTTCGACAAAGCCTATGTTTTTTGTGGAACACCTGGAGAATAAGTTTGGCGAAGTGGCGGGTTTGTCTAAAATGAGGAATGGGTCCATCCTCCTCAAGACGTCCTCCCCAGCCCAGTCACGGGCGTTGCTCTTGTGTGATAAGCTGGGAGACGTCCCTGTTACCGTCACTCCCCACAGTAGCTTAAATATGGTCCAGGGGATTATTTACCATCGCGACCTCTTGTTACAGTCCGATGACGAGCTAAGAGCTGACTTGGAACGACGTGGTGTGCATTTTGTCCGTCGTGTGCACAGAGGACCCAAGACCAACAGGGTGGCCACCGGTGCCTTTATCTTGGCCTTCGAGGGTGCTGTATTGCCTGAGAAGGTCAAGGTAATGGTTTACCGTTGAGACGTCAAGCCATACGTCCCTCCCCCCCTGTGGGTTCGGGGGTAAGAATAGGCCCACGGTATTCCTGCCTGTCGTAAGAGGCGACTAAAAGGAGTCTCAAACGTTTCGGCCTTATGTGATGGTCCCCTACCGGGTTTGACCTCCATCTTCTAAATTCTTCCGAAGAGCGAGCTGATTGGGGAAGGGCGCCTTACAAGGTGCAATGTGTCCATCGCTCATTACCATCTCTAGCTTGGTTGGTCGTCGTCGCATAGCCCACTCACCATCTCTAGGGCGTGGCTTTGTTCTTGGGTGCGGTTTTTGCAGTCTGCTCTGCTGTGTCGCTTTATGCGCCAATGACGATCATGGACTACATTTCACCTGAAATCCAGCACGGTAGCCAGTCCGTTGTGGTGGGGCCGCCATGTACCCTGTCGGTTGTAGCCCCCTGACAACACAGGGATCGCTCTACTGATGCCTGCGCCGTTAACTCCCCGCGTATGCCAAGGAGTAGATGCCTGTCTCCTTGGGGCATCGGGACTCCCGGCAATGGCCATCCCGCCAGGTGGTCGTTGCTGAGGCTGGGTGGCGCCCGTGGGGAGGGCCCTTGGTCGGAGTAGGTGGCATCAGGGCGGATGACCCGCGATGAAGCGTGGTACATCATCTCTTGCTGGCGGCCAGCCGCCAGCAGTCTCTAAGCGTTCTCGGCCTCAATATAACGCTCAGGCATATGATCCACAATCGTTCCCCTCCCTGGCCACACCATGGGAGGAACGAAAGGCTACGGTATGCAGCGAACCTTATTCACCTCGCTATTTAGTCTGTACACGAGTCGATGGGGAATCGTTTATGGCGACCAAGCCTCAGTTTTTTGTCGAGCACTTGGAGGACAAGTTTGGGGAGGTGGAGGGCTTGTCCAAAATGCGCTCTGGGGCAGTATTGATCAAAACGGCATCCTCTGCACAGTCACGGCGGTTACTCGCTTGTGACAAGTTGGGGGATGTTTCCGTCACGATCACACCACATAAGAGTCTCAACATGGTCCAGGGCATTATATTCCATAGGGACCTACTCTTGCAGTCAGACGACGAGCTACGCGCCAATTTAGAACGGCGGGGTGTTCACTTCGTCTGGCGCGTCCATCGGGGTCCGAGGGACAATCAGGTAGCCACCGGTGCCTTCATCTTGGCCTTCGAGGGTGACGTCCTACCCGAAAAGGTCAAGGTGATGGTCTACCGATGTGATGTGAAGCCCTATATCCCTCCCCCGATGAGGTGTTTCAAATGCTGGAAGTTCGGCCACATGTCATCTCGGTGTACTTCCAGCATGACATGCAGAGATTGTGGACGCCCTTCACATCCTAATACTGCATGTGCGCCGCCTCCCATCTGTGTGAACTGCGGCGAACACCATTCCCCTTGCTCGCCAGACTGCAAGGTTCTACTGAAAGAACGAAGGATCATGGAATATAAGACCCTGGACCGCATGACCTATACTGAGGCTAAGCGGAAATATGAGAGGCTACATCCTGTGGCTCTGACCAGCTCCTATGCCACCGCTGCCAAAACAGTAGTTTTGTCATCTGCTGCACCGATTCCACTGAACACTCTGAGCCGGAATACTACACCTGCCCCCTTGATGGTGGGGGGCACTTCCCCATCTGTTGCTCCTGCACCACCTACCTCAGGAGCAACGACCCCCCAACCATCGGGGACACAAGTCCCCAACTCTAAGCCGGAGAAGCGTCCGACTTCTTCGGCGACTCTCTCTCGCAAGGGATCCCTCGGGTCCCTCCCTTCCCAGGTTTCCACCTCTGGGAAGGGTGACGTCAGCCAATGGCTGAAAAGCAGGCCAGCGGCTGGTCGCAGGGCTTCCCGCTCCTCCTCCGTCCCGGAGACTGACTCGGTGGAGCCCTCCCAGCCAGTAAAGCCCAAGGAGCAGAGAGAGAAGACGAAGAAGAAGAAGGCCTCTAAGGCCAAGGAACGCGCGGTGGCATCCACCCCACCGCTCCATACAGGCTCTGCGTCTGAGGATGAGGTGGAGATCCTGGCGTCCGCTGAGGACCCTGATCTCGCCATACCCTCAGACGCCAAGGACGCCGATTGTACTGGTCCTCGATCGGTGACAGCAGGTGACCCAGTGACGTGATCTGCCTCCTCGGTCCCTTCACGCCTATTTCGCCCATGGACAAAGTGATTCTCCAGAGGAACTGCAGCGGTTTTTTCCACCACCTTGCTGAGCTCCGCCAACTCGTCAGCAGTCACCCTTTCTTCTGCATTGCCCTCCAGGAAACGTGGTTTCCGGCAATGCGGACCCCTGCCCTACGAGGGTATCGGGGTTATTATAAGAACCGGGCAGCTTATGAGAGGGTGTCTGGTGGAGTCTGCGTCTACGTCCTTAACTCTGTCTACAGCGAGTGTGTGCCTCTTCATACACCCTTCGAGGCTGTCGCTGTAAGGATGTGGACGCCTCAGCCTATTACTGTCTGCAGTTTGTACCTTCCGCCGGATGGTGATGTCTCTCGTCATGTGTTGGCTGCATTGATAGGACAACTGCCGCCTCCCTTTGTGTTGCTGGGCGACTTTAACGCCCATAACCCCTTGTGGGGTAGCGCCGCGATTACTGGCCGGGGCAGAGATGTCGAGACTCTTCTGTCACAGCTTGACCTCTGCCTTTTAAACACGGGAGAGGCGACCCACTTTAGTGCGGTCCATGGCTCGTTTTCGGCCATTGACCTTTCTATTTGCAGCCCCGGACTTTCACCATCCATCCACTGGAGGGTCCATGACGACTTATGTGGTAGTGACCATTTCCCCATCTTTCTGTCACTGCCACAGCGTCACTCTTCTGAACGCCCCTCCAGATGGGCTCTGAATAAGGCTGATTGGGACTTATTTACATCTGTCAGAGTGATCGCACCTCCTTCCACTGATCCGATTGATGCGGTGGTTCAGTCGGTCACCACCAGCATCGTTTCTGCGGCGGCATCTGCGATTCCCTGTACATCCGGGTCACCTCGGCGGAGGACTGTGCCGTGGTGGTCGCCCGAGATCGCAGAGGCGATTCGAGATCGCCGGCGGGCTCTTCAGCGCCATAAGCGGCACCCGTCGTTGGAGACCCTCATTGCTTTTAAACAGTTCCGCGCCCGGGCCTGACGCCTTATTCGCCAACGGAAGCAGGAGTGCTGGGAACGTTATGTTTCCACCATTGGCGTCCGTACCTCCGCATCGCAGGTTTGGGCCAAGATTCGGCGACTCCAAGGCTATCGGCCACCTGTCTCTGTCCCTGGGCTTTCGCTGAATGGAGCAGTGTGCACCGACTCCGACACGATTGCGGACCGTCTAGCAGAGCATTTTGCTCAGTGTTCCGCGTCAACGAACTACCTTCCGCTCCCGGAAAGAGCGGTTGGAAAGTCGGAGGCTTTCCTTTCACACGCGCCACGCGGAGTCGTACAATGCTCCTTTCAGCGAATGGGAATTCCAGAGCGCACTTTCTGCTTGCCCTGATACGGCTCCTGGACCAGACCGCATTCACAGCCAGATGCTGAAACACCTCTCAGTGCCTTGCCAGCGACGCCTCCTAGATCTTTTCAATCGCGTCTGGGTCGAGGGTGTTTTCCCGTCTCAATGGCGGGAAAGCATAGTCCTCCCCGTATTGAAACCTGGCAAGAACCCGCTGGAGGTGGACAGCTATCGCCCCATAAGCCTCACCAACGTTCCTTGCAAGTTGCTGGAACGTATGGTGAGCCGGAGGTTGAGTTGGCTCCTCGAGTCTCGGGGCCTTCTGGCTCCGTCTCAGGGTGGGTTCCGTAAAGGCCGCTCTGCCGTCGATAATCTGGTCTCGTTGAGGCGGTGGGGTCGTCCGTCGCGGCTTCTTTATATGCGGACGACTTCTGCCTATATTACAGCTCCAGTGGCATCGCCGCTGCTGAACGGCAGCTGCAAGGTGCCATCCGCAAGGCGCAGTCATGGGCTGTAGCGCACGGCTTCCAGTTTTCGGCCGCGAAGACCTGCGTTATGCATTTCTGCCGGCGTCGCACGGTTCACCCTGAGCCGCGCCTTTACCTTGACGGTGAACCTCTTGCTGTGGTCGCGACGCATCGGTTCTTGGGACTGGTGTTCGATACCCGGTTGACTTGGCTGCCCCATATTAGGCAGCTGAAGCAAACATGCTGGCGGCACTTAAACGCTCTCCGTTGCTTAAGCCACACCAGGTGGGGTGCCGACCGGTCCACCCTCCTCCACCTATATCAAGCGCTGATCCAGTCCCGCCTTGATTATGGGTGTGTGGCGTACGGTTCTGCCTCGCCTTCAGCATTGCGATTGCTGGATCCCATACACCACTGCGGGATCCGCCTCGCCACGGGAGCGTTCCGGACAAGCCCCGTCGACAGCATACTTGTGGAGGCTGGTGTCCCTCCATTGCGGTTCCGGCGTGACCGCCTTCTGGCCGCCTATGCCGCGCACGTTTATAGCATGCCAGGGCATCCAAACTACCGTCTCCTCTTCCCGCGCTCGATCATCCATGTTCCAGACAGGCGGCCCCGTTCAGGGTGTCCCATTGCGGTTCGCCTCCGGGACCTTCTCCGTGGCCTTGACTTTTTTCCTCTGCCGCCTGTTTTCCGGGCCAATCTCCGTCTGCCCCCGTGGAGTGTGCCCCGACCGTGCCTTCGGCTCGACTTGGCACAGGGTCCGAAGGTCTCAGTGCCTCCGGAGGCCCTCCGCCGCCGCTTTCTTTCCATCCTGGCCGAGTTTCCGAACGCGGCGGTGGCCTACACCGACGGTTCGGTGGTCTCTGGTCACACTGGTTACGCTCTCACTCTACGGGATTATTGTGAGCAACGGTCATTGGCAGCTGGCTCCAGTGTATACACTGCCGAGTTGGTTGCCATCTATCGTGCCCTAGAGTTTCTCCGCTCCCGCTCAGGTGAGTCCTTTGTCATCTGTAGTGACTCCCTGAGCGGTTTACGAGCTCTTGACCAGTGTTTCCCTCGTTCCCGTCTGGTGATGGCCATCCAGGAGTCCCTCCATACTCTCGTCCGTTGCGGCCGCTCTGTCACCTTTGTTTGGTCCCCGGGTCACGTCGGCATCCCGGGTAACGAGCGGGTTGACGAACTGGCGAAACAGGCGGTCAGTTCCCCGGCCATGGAGATCGGTCTTTTAGAGAGTGACGTCCGATCCGTATTGCGGCAGAAGGTCCTTGCTGCTTGGCGTGATGAGTGGCGCACCCTGCCCTCTCCCAACAAACTTCGGGCAGTCAAGGAGACAACCAGTGTGTGGCGCTCCTCCATGCGGGGTTCTCGCAAGGACGCTGTCGTCCTCTGCCGTCTCCGCATAGGACATACCCGGCTCACGCACGCGTATCTCTTGTGCCGTGACGACCCGCCTCTCTGTCGCTGCGGATTGGCCCTGACCGTGGTACACGTCTTACTAGACTGCCCACTTTTAACTGCCCTCAGGCAGACGTTCGCGTTGCCTGATACACTCCCTGCTCTTTTAACCGATGACTCTACTATGGCTGACTTAGTTCTCCGTTTTATTCGAGCAGGGGGATTTTATCATTCAATATGAGAGTCCCTTTTTATTTTTTTTAGTGTCGACTGTGGCTTTTGGCCTGGGGTTTTAGTTTGTGGTGTTTTAATGTGTCCCTTGGTTGTTGGCCTTTCCAGTTTTATTTTCATGGTCGGCCAATGACCGTCGCACTCTGTGTGTCTTTTACTCTCTTTTCTCTGGTCTTCGTCTATGTCTTTCTTGTACTGTGTCGTCCCTTGTCGTCTCCGTTATGTGTTTATTGCTTGTTGGACTTTTCTTCGTGTATTATTATGGTCGTGGAACAAGGGACCGACGACCTAAGTAGTCTGGTCCCTTTAACCCCCACAAACCCACCAACCAACCAACCATACGTCCCTCCCCCGATGCGGTGCTTCCAGTGCTGGAAGTTTGGGCATATGTCCTCCCGTTGCCCATCCAGCGCCACATGTCGAGATTGTGGACGCCCCTCTCATCCCGATTCTCCATGTGCACCTCCGCCTGTCTGTGTCAACTGTGGGGAACACCACTCTCCATGCTCGCCGGACTGCCCTGTTCTTCATAAGGAGCGAAAGATTATGGAATTTAAGACCCTGGACCGGCTTACTTATCGCGAGGCAAAACTGAAATTTGAAAGGTTGCATCCTGTCCCTCTTCAAACTTCTTATGCTGCAGCTACGTTATCGTCGCCCTCGTGGGCGGCAGTTGTCGCCTCCTCTGTGCCGCCTTCAGTTGGCCCTCGGGGCCGTCCATCTCTGTCTGCCTCCCTTGTGTCTGGGGGCAAGCCTTCCTCTGTTGCCCCCTTAGCAGTTGGGGGCAAACCCCCTTCTGTCACTCCCCCCGCACATGCTTCAGGAGTGGTATCTGCTCCAAAACCAGGGGGCTCGATCCCTCCCCTCTCCGCCGGCGTCGTCTCTGCCGGCTCCTCTCTCGCGGAAGGGGTCCCTCGGGGCCCTCCCTTCTTCCGTTTCTTCTCCTACCCCGCCGGATGTCAGCCAGTGGCTGAAGGTTCATCCACCTGCTGGTCGTAGGGCTTCTGCGTCGTCGTCAGCCTCCGACGCTCCTTCAGAGAAACTCTCCCAGCCCTCTAAGCCAAAGGACAGACGTGAGAAGAAGGAAAGCAACGTGTCCAAGAAGGACGCTCCGGCAGTTTCAGTACCGCCTGCTGTCAATAGCTCTGGCTCTGGGGATGCGGTGGAGATCCTCGCCTCTGCCGCGGATGTCGCCCTCACGGAACCCTCGGGGACCTCTCCTATGGACACAGCTGACTCTCGCTCAGTGGCGGCCGTTGACTCTGCGGCGCCGTCTGCCTCTTAGTCGCCTTCACGCCCTCCCAGTCCCTTCCTGCTTACATTCTCCAGTGGAATTGCGGCGGTTATTTCCGCCACCTGCCTGAGCTCCGGATGCTTCTGAGTGTTTCCCCTGTTCTGTGCATTGCTCTTCAGGAAACTTGGTTTCCAGCAATGCGGACCCCTGCCCTTCGCGGTTATCGGGGATACTATAAGAACCGCGCTGACTGTCAACGAGCTTCAGGTGGAGTTTGCCTCTTTGTTCACCACTCTGTCTGTAGCTCACCAGTACCCCTTCTGACGCCTTTAGAGGCAGTCGCTGTCAGGATTGAGCTCTCGCCGGCTATTACTGTTTGCTCTGTTTACGTTCCTCCGTATGGGCAACTCCCCCGACATGTCTTGGCTGCGCTGCTGGCTCAACTCCCGCGGCCATTGCTGCTTCTGGGCGATTTCAATGTCCACAACCCTCTATGGGGTGGGACTGTCTCCGATGACCGCGGTCGCGCTGTGGAGCATGTGTTGGCTCAGCTCGACCTTAGCCTCTTGAACATCGGTGCTCCCACGCATTTCAGTGTGGCCCATGGCTCGTTCTCGGCCATCGATCTCTCTCTTTGCAGCCCCGGACTTGTCCCATCCCTTCACTGGAGAGTGCATCCTGATCTGTGTGGTAGTCACCATTTTCCCATCTATTTGTCACTGCCCCAGTGTCATTCTTCTGGGCGCCTGCCCCGCTGGGCTCTCAACAGGGCTGACTGGCCGGCTTTTACTTCCGCTGCCACCATTGCTTCTCTCCCACAGGGTGACATTGACGAGGTGGTCCGTGTCTTGACCTCGTCAATTATTTCTGCGGCCGAGACTGCCATCCCTCGCTCTTCTGGACTCCCTCGGAGGAAGTCTGTCCCCTGGTGGTCGCCGGAGATTGCTGAGGCTATTCGCGACCGTAGGCGGGCTCTCCAGCGTCATAAGCGGCACCCGTCTCTGGAGACCCTCATCGCCTTTAAGAAGCTCCGTGCCTTGGCCCGTCGTCTTATTGCACGGCGTAAGCAGGAATGCTGGGAGAGGTACATTTCATCCTTGGGCTCCCGTGTCTCCCCGTCGCTCGTGTGGTCCCGCATCCGGCGGATTTATGGATACCAGGCCCCTATGGGTGTCCCTGGAATCTCCCTGGACGGCGCTGTCTGCACGGACGCTGCCACCATTGCTGACCACCTTGCCACACACTTCGCTCCGAGCTCTGCGATTGCAACTTACCCTCCTACATTTCGCTCTCTGAAGGAGCGCGCCGAGCGGACGCTGTTATCATTCCACACACGTCGTTATGAAAAATACAGTGCTCCTTTCAGCGAGAGGGAATTCTTCGTTGCCCTCGCCGATTGCCCTGATACAGCACCAGGACCGGACTGCATCCACGCGCAGATGCTGAAGCATCTCTCCAGGGACTGCCAGAGACACATCCTCACCATCTTTAACCGCATTTGGAGCGAGGGCGTGTTCCCGTCGCAATGGCGAGAGGGTGTTATCGTTCCCATCTTGAAGCCCGGTGCGGACCCTCTGGCGGTGGACGGCTATCGTCCCATTACACTAACCAACGTTTTGTGCAAATTGCTCGAACGTATGGTGGGGCGGCGTTTGTGTTGGGTCCTTGAGTCGTGCGGTCTCCTCGCTCCATCCCAGGGTGGCTTCCGTCAGGGCCGGTCTGCTGCGGACAATATGGTGCGGATGGAATCTGCTATCCGTACGGCCTTTTCCCGCCGTCAGCATCTCGTTGCTGTATTTTTTGATCTGCGGAAGGCATATGACACAACATGGAGGCATCACATCCTTGCTACGTTGCGCGAGTGGGGTCTTCGTGGTCAGCTCCCAGCTTTTCTTCAAATTTTTTATTGCGCCGCTCTTTCCGGGTGCAAGTCGGTGCCGCCTCTAGTTCATCTTATATACAGGAAAATGGGGTCCCGCAGGGCTCGGTGTTGAGCGTTTCCTTATTTCTAGTGGCCATTAATGGTCTGGCTGCAGCCGTGGGGTCGTCGGTGTCTCCTTCTTTGTATGCCGACGACTTCTGCATCTCATTTAGCTCAACGACTACAGGAGTCGCCGAACGCAGGCTGCAAGCAGCCGTTCGGAAGGCGGCATCATGGGCTCTGACTCATGGATTTCAGTTCTCTGCGGCCAAGACTCGAGTTATGCACTTCTGCAGGCGTCGGACGGTCCACCCTCATCCGGAACTTTACCTCGACGGTCACCTACTTGAAGTGGTGGACACTAGCCGCTTCTTAGGACTCGTCTTTGATGCCCGGCTCACGTGGGTTCCTCATATTACTCAGCTGAAGCAAAAGTGCTGGCAGCAACTCAATGCCCTCCGCTGCCTGAGCCATGCGTCTTGGGGTGCAGATCGCAGCATGCTGTTGCGATTGTACAGAGCCCTTGTGCAGTCCAGGCTTGATTATGGGAGCCTGGCCTATGGGTCTGCATCGCCCTCAGTGTTGACGTTGTTGGACCCCATACACCACTGTGGGGTTCGCCTTGCAACTGGCGCTTTCCGTACAAGCCCCGTGGATAGTCTGCTGGTGGAGGCCGGGGTTCCCCCGCTGCGGATTCGCCGCCACCGACTGCTCGCCGACTATGCTGTCCATGTGCATTGCTCACCGGGCCATCCCAATCATCGCCTGCTTTTCCCTGCCAGGGTTCTCCCTCTGCCCGACCGGCGACCTAGGTCTGGGATTTCCATTGCTGTCCGCGTCCAGTCCCTGCTGTCTGAACTGGGGTCGTTCCCTCTTCTGCCACCCTTCCGGGCCTGTGCACCCACGCCTCCCTGGTGTATGACCCGTCCGTTCGTCCGCCTGGACTTGGCACGGGAACCCAAGGATTCGGTTCCGCATGTGACCCTCCGTCACCGTTTTCTTGCGCTCGTCGCCTCATTTTCAGGCTGTGAGCCTGTCTACACTGATGGTTCCCTGGTGGATGGTCGTCCTGCCTACGCTTTTGCTCACGCTGCCCATGTTGAACAGCGCTCCTTGCCGGCTGGCTGCAGTATTTTTACTGCAGAGCTGGTGGCCATATTGCGCGCTCTTGAGCATATGCGTTCCTGCTCAGGTACGTCCATCGTCATCTGCAGTGACTCCCTGAGCAGCCTCCAGGCTATCGACCGCTGCTATACCTCTTCTCCTCTGGTATCCTTTATTCAGGATTCTGTTTTTGCCATTACCCCCTCTGGTCGTTCGGTGGTCTTTGTTTGGACGCCAGGTCACGTTGGCATCCCGGGGAGTGAACGTGTCGACCGGCTGGCCAAAGGGGCGGTCGACGCCCCCACTTTGGCGATCGGCCTCCCGGCTCGTGATTTGCAGCTGGCGTTGCGCCGTAAGGTGCTTCAGATGTGGCGTGACGAGTGGCGTAGCCTGACTTCTCCGAATAAACTGCGGGCTGTTAAAGAGACGACCGATGTGTGGCAGTCCTCCCTGCGGGCTTCTCGCAGGGACTCTGTCATCCTGTGTCGGCTCCGCATCGGCCATACCTACCTGACGCACGGACATCATTTGCGTCAGGAGGATCCCCCCCTGTGTCAGTGTGGGTCCCGGTTGACGGTCGCCCATATTTTGTTGGAGTGTCCCCGCCTGCGCACCCTCCGGCAGAGGGATTTATGCGACGATGCCTCCATGGCTGACGACGTTTTAATAAATTTTATCCGTGGTAGTCCTTTTTATGGTTCCATTTAGGGGGGACCTGTCCCTGTCCCTGTCCCTTTCCCTTTCTGTGTATCTTGTCCTCGAGTGTCTCATTGGTTGCAGATTTTAATGTGTGTATTCGGATGGTTGACTGTTTCCCCTTTTTTGTTCCTGTGGTCAGTCAACCAGTCTCCTTTCTATTCTCTTCTTCCGTTTCTTTCTGTCAAGTGTTCGTCTGTACTCTTCTTGTCTCTAGTGTTCGCTGCCACATTGGTGTTCTTTCAGTGACTGGGGGGAGGGGCGTCTCCTCCCCCCTTGGGGTTATACCTGTTCCGTAAATTTTGTTTCGCCGGTTTTTGGAATGGGGGACTGATGACCTTAGTTGTTTAGTCCCCCTTAACCATCCCAACAACAACAACAACAACAACAACAACAAGAGACAGCATTTGTACGCAGTAATAAAAAAGAATTCTCGAGAAGTAAAACACACACATTTCTCTACTGCATTCCCCATAAGCCGGAAGAGTACAGTTAGTTGGACTGAGCGAATTACCTTTTCCAGCCTGCAAAAGTCCTGCATAGCACTTACACAAGAGTGTGCGTGCTAAAATTTTAGACTTAATTGACTCTTCTGCTGTCAATATACTCAAGAGGGAGACGAATCGATCTTCGAAGTATTGGCGAAATATTGTTGGAGTTGTCTCCCTCTTCCAGCACTGCGTTGTGTCACACACAACTGATTCCTCTGTTGCTGGAGTGTGCTCCAGATTAGGCTGAAGAGGAAACATCACCAATATAGGAACGAACACAGGAAAACTATAAAATGTCAAAATTCTATTGTTTCAACATGTTTCAGTTAAAAGCTCAGAAAAAAGTGTCTTGGTAGGTAAATCTAAATGACAATTATAACAATCATGTAGGTTACAGAACAAATATATTTCGAGAACATGAAACTCTCCGATACATTTAGCAAAGGCAAGTCACAATGTGTCACCGAAGTTATGGTGTTTACTTTGAAAGTAGATAAAAAATATTTCCTAAGGCTTCTGAGTGCCGTTATATTCGTTTTCTCTTTTCTTCGCTGTTAATTTGCAAAACTTCGTGGTTTACAGTATTCTACAAGAAATAACAACTGATTAACAACTTGGTACTTACAGTCTGTCTTTCAGAATTTCTACATCGGGTACGAAATGAGTCCCCAGTTTTGCACAACAGAACCTTTCATTGGTCCCAATTATTTACTACATATTGAGGCATCAACCTCGTAAATAAACTGTTTTATAAAATTGAAATTAAAAAGTGGAACTATGAAACTTTTATACACTCCTGGAAATGGAAAAAAGAACACATTGACACCGGTGTGTCAGACCCACCATACTTGCTCCGGACACTGCGAGAGGGCTGTACAAGCAATGATCACACGCACGGCACAGCGGACACTCCAGGAACCGCGGTGTTGGCCGTCGAATGGCGCTAGCTGCGCAGCATTTGTGCACCGCCGCCGTCAGTGTCAGCCAGTTTGCCGTGGCATAAGGAGCTCCATCGCAGTCTTTAACACTGGTAGCATGCCGCGACAGCATGGACGTGAACCGTATGTGCAGTTGACGGACTTTGAGCGAGGGAGTATAGTGGGCATGCGGGAGCCTGGGTGGACGTACCGCCGAACTGCTCAACACGTGGGGCGTGAGGTCTCCACAGTACATCGATGTTGTCGCCAGTGGTCGGCGGAAGGTGCACGTGAACGTCGACCTGGGACCGGACCGCAGCGACGCACGGATGCACGCCAAGACCGTAGGATCCTACGCAGTGCCGTAGGGGACCGCACCGCCACTTCCAGGCAAATTAGGGACACTGTTGCTCCTGGGGTATCGGCGAGGACCATTCGCAACCGTCTCCATGTAGCTGGGCTACGGTCCCGCACACCGTTAGGCCGTCTTCCGCTCACGCCCCAACGTCGTGCAGCCCGCCACCAGTGGTGTCGCGACAGGCGTGAATGGAGGGAATGGAGGGACGAATGGAGACGTGTCGTCTTCAGCGATGAGAGTCGCTTCTGCCTTGGTGCCAATGATGGTCGTATGCGTGTTTGGCGCCATGCAGGTAAGCGTCGCAATCAGGACTGCATACGACCGAGGCACACAGGGCCAACACCCGGCATCATGGTGTGGGGAGCGATCTCCTACACTGGCCGTACACCTCTGGTGGTCGTCAAGGGGACACTGAATAGTGCACGGTACATCCAAACCGTCATCGAACCCATCGTTCTACCATTCCTAGACCGGCAAGGGAACTTGCTGTTCCAACAGGACAATGCACGACAGCATGTATCCCGTGTCACCCAACGTGCTCTAGAAGGTGTAAGTCAATTACCCTCGCCAGCAGGATGTCCGGATCTGTCCCCCATTGAGCATGTTTGGGACTGGATGAAGCGTCGTCTCACGCGATCTGCACGTCCAGCACGAACGGTGGTCCAACTGAGGCGCCAGGTGGAAATGGCATGGCAAGCCGTTCCACAGGACTACATCCAGCATCTCTACGATCGTCTCCATGGGAGAATAGCAGCCTGCATTGCTGCGAAAGGTGGATATACACTGTACTAGTGCCGACATTGTGCATGCTCTGTTGCCTGTGTCTATGGGCCTGTGGTTCTGTCAGTGTTATCGTGTGATGTATCTGACCCCAGGAATGTGTCAATAAAGTTTCCCCTTCCTGGGACAATGAATTCACGGTGTTCTTATTTCAATTTCCAGGAGTGTAGTTACACATGGTTACAAAACTACTGTCTACTGAAGAATGGTACAAGTGACTGAAGTCGAACAGGAGACGGTAAATACGAACACACTACGCAATTCTGACTCTACGACCCAGCTGAGAAAATAGACTGATGACAACCCACATTCAGATTTTTAAATGGATTTTGATTGTTCTGATTGGAATACAGTATTTGAAATAGTTATCAACTATAGTAAACTGTGAATGGAAGCCTATATACGTCGTGTACAAAAAAACTGCAATTATGAGAATCGGCGAATACAAAAAAGGAGTAGAAACTGGGAATAGATAGTAGCCTTTCGTCGATGTTATTGAATAACTACATTGAGGCAATAGTTAAGGGAACCAAGGATCAATTCCGGTAACAGAAGTAAAACATTTTAAGATTAGCCACTGGCCTTGCAATTCTGTCACACACAGCAACTGGCTTAGGTCATTTGAAAAGAATAAATGGGGCCTTAAGAAAACCAAAGTTTTGTAATTTATTGATGATATTTTTTCAATGATGGCAAAGGACTTGGAAGAGCAACTGAACAGAATGGATCGTGTCTTGAAAATCAGGTGATGCTGGAGAAATTAAATTAGAAATTAAACACTAGTTGTCGAAACTTTTCCGGTTTCATAAATATAGTGCCTGCATTTACTGTGATCTGTAAACTGTGAACGTCGTATGGCATTACAGGCTGGGATGTCTTTAGAGGTTCAGCAGCCCAAGCTGCAGTTGGAGAAGTCACAGCCAAATCTAGAAGTTTCTGTCCAGAGTGATTCAACATAGGACGACATAACTGCAGGGTTGGGCAAGGCATATGCCAAACTTAAATTGCTTAGAAGAAACCTAAAGAACAGAAATTAATGAGCGAATTAAGTCACCCAAGAAAGATTAGATTTGGAGACCGTTTTGTCAGTTTTGGATGCTTACAACGTTTGAAAGAGTACCTGGGCGATTTTATAAAACACCGTCCTCCGTTTACAGTTCTGTTTCTCTATCATTTATCTCTTGCACGACGCTTTTATGGTAATGATTCGCTTGTTTCAGCGCATGTTATCATGTGTTAGTGATTCAGGTTACACAAGAAAGTACTCTATTTGCTGATATATTGCTTACAAAGGTACTAGTAGTAGTAGTAGTAGTAGTAGTAGTAGTAGTAGTAGTTTTATTCATCCGTAGATCTCTTTTTACAAGGATATAGGACATGTCAAAGTATTTACAAGCTTAGATCAATTTACAAAAAGCTAATTCGTATACACATATATTTACAGACTTCTAGTTAGAGACAATCATTAGATTTTACTCCTGGTATACAATAATTTATTTACAAATAACTCATTAAATAATGTAATGCCACACTATTCACTCATATTTCACTATCAGTCACTGCACACACTATACACACACATTGTTTCATAACACTTAACACTTAACACTTAACACTTAACACCACACACACACACACACACACACACACACACACACACACACACACACACACACACACACAGGTGATCCTTGGGCCATTTTCTGTACTGCAAGTTCCCATTTGCTATCCTGAAAAACTGAGTCAGCATCCCTTCATAATGAGTGAGATGTTGAGCTCAGAAAGAGGAAGAGGTGTTAGTATTGTGCTATGCATAGCTTGAGGGGAGAGTGTCTCTAGAAAGGAAAAAAGAAGAAAAATAATAAAGTGAAGGTGTTATGTGGAATATTGGATGTTTTATAATTATTATTATTATTTGTTTGTATAACATTTTTTTTATCAAACCCCTACTCTGCTTTATCTAAGTAATCCTTCAGTGTATAAAATGTATTGCATAACAGGTACTTTTTAGCTGCCTTCTTAAATAAGTGTATTTTTGAAATTTCTTTAATCTCTTTTGGTAATTTATTGTACAGTTTTATTCCTTGGTAGAAAATGCTGTTTTGAGTTTTATGTTTATTTTTTCTTGGTAAATGTAAGTTGAGTCTATCTCTTGTTGCATGGTCATGGACAGAGCTGTTTGTGCAGTAATTGCCAATGTTACTTTTGATGTGTACAACTGACTGGTAAATGTGTTCAAATGGAGCAGTTAAAATTCCCAGTGTTTTGAACAGATTTTTACAATGAGCTCGACTACTATTTCTGGTTATAATTCTTATGGCTCTTTTCTGGAGTTTGAAAATTGTGTTCATATTTTGTGGATTTGTTCCCCAAAAAAGAATGCCATAGCTAAGAATTGAGTGTACATATGAATAATATGTAACTAAAAGACACTGCATGTTACACACAGGTGATAGAATTCTAAGGGCATAACATGCTGATGACATTCTGTTTGCAAGTACCTTTGTGTGTTCGCACCACTTCAGCTGAGAGTCAATATTCATTCCTAGAAATTTTGCATTTGTTACACAGTCTATAGAGGTGCCATCTACATTTAATTTAACATTGTCATTTTTCCTCTTCAAACTGAAGTTCATGGCATTAGTTTTCTTTATGTTTAATGTCAATTTGTTGCTTATTGACCAATCGTAAACTTCCTTGAGAGTTTCATTTGCTTTCTCGGTAAGGAGTTCTCTTGTTCTCTCAGTGACTATAATATTGCTGTCATCAGCGAAGAGAATTTTCTCACCATGAGTAACACTACTGGGAAAGTCATTGATGTATATCAGGAATAGTATTGGTCCTAATATGCTACCTTGTGGAACCCCTATATTAATATGTTTTGGTTCTGATAAGTATTTTACTAAATGTTTAGATCTATTTGAAGTATGTGTTATCTCTACTCTTTGTACCCTATCTGTTAGGTATGATCGAAACCAGTCATTAGCTACCCCTCTTATTCCTAATGCTTCTTATTTATTTAATAGAATCTTGTGGTCGACTGTATCAAAAGCCTTAGAAAGATCCAAAAATATGCCTGTGACACACTCATCTTTATCAAGAGCATTAAGTACAACTTTTGTGAATTCTACTATGGCTGACTCCGTATTTTTGCCACTTCGAAAACCAAACTGTGATTTGCTTAAAAGATTGTATTTATTCAGATAATTCATTAATCTGTCTTTCATAATTGCTTCTATTATTTTTGAGAATGCTGACAGCAGGGAAATGGGCCGGTAATTTTCTATGTCTTCTGCATTACCTTTCTTAAGCAAAGGTACAACTCTTGCCTGTTTTAGCTGCTCTGGAAATGTCCCTGATGTGAAGGATTCATTTATTATATTTGTTAATGGGCCTTGTATAATCCCTATGCATTGTTTCAGTACACACATTGGTACATCATCTAAGCCTTCTGACTTTTTATTTTTTATTTTTTGAACAGTTTTATTGACTTCATTCTCTGTGGTTGGAAGTAACATCATTGTATCCAGTGCAACAATTTTTGCAGGTGTTATATTTGTTTTTGGGAATTTTTGCTGTAACTTCTCTGCAATACTTGAAAAATGCTCGTTTACATAGTTTGCTAAGTGTTGTGGATCATTTATTACCTTAACCCTCCTCCCTTAGCAGTATGTTATTCTGCGTTTGTTTGCCTCTCCCCGTTTCCTTTTTTATAACATCCCAGACTGCTTTGCTTTTATTCTCTGCATTATATATTATTTTGTCATTAAATGACTTTTTTGCAGCAATCAGCACCTTCCTATAAATCTTTTTGTATCTATGATAGAAATTTAAGAATTCTGGATCATTGTGAATCTTTTTCATGGAACTGAGGTGTTTAAGTGTTTGGGAGGACTTCTTAATACCTGCTGTTATCCATCTGTTTTTGTGGGATGTTGATACAGTCGTGCATACTTTTGGAAATGCTGTTTCAAAGTTCAATTTAAACAATGTGGAGAATTTGGAGAATTTCATATTCACATTGGTTTCCTTATACACTTCATCCCAGCTTTGTTTTTCTAGTTCTTTTGAAAAATCTTTTATTTTGATTTCTGATAGATGTCGTTTATAGGCTTGTAGTTTAGGGAATGATTCGATGCCTGATTTTACTGTTGTTATTTGACAGAGATGGTCTGATAGTCCGAGATCTTTTACAGCTACATCACATTTTTCCCTGTCTATATTTGTGGCCACATGGTCAATTACTGATGCAGTCATTGTAGTAACCCTTGTTGCACTATTGACCAATAGGGACATGCCAAAACTTTGAAGGATATTTATGAAGGTGCTGCTGGATTCATTTATGATATTAGTGTTGATGTTTATGTCCCCACACAGAATTATGTTGACCTTTGTACTTGAGACTTTATCTAGAACTTCTGTTAATTTATTGAAAAAAGTGTCCACACTACCACTGGGAGATCTATACACACACAAAATGATTAATTTCTTGGTGATATCGAGCCCTGATAATTCAATAGCTGATATTTCAATGTGTTTGTCTTCACTTACTGTACTGAGGTCATGTCTAGATTTGAACTGTGTTCCTTTTCTGATATAAATGCATGATCCTCCACCCCTTGAAGTAGTTCTGCAGTAAGAGTTTGCCCTTTCATACAATGATAACACTACATGTTGGATTTCTGTGTCTCTACACCAGTGCTCAGTAATACAAACTACTGTGCAGTTCAAAGATTGGAGCTCAACTTCTAATGCTTGTATTTTATTTTTTATTGATTGCATGTTTTGATGGAGGATTGTTAAGTCTGTGAAATGCCCCATGTTACTCTTTCCGATGGTTTGTTTTTCTTTGTGACATCTGGTATGTGTGATTTTTGGAGTGTTATAATCTGTCTTGTGAGTGATTGTTTCAGTATTTTTTGAACTGCTAGAGATACTCTTTAGGTAGGGGAACCTGTTGTCTGGATTTATCCTAAAAAAGACCTACTTTTCCTACCTATGACAACAGGTATTTGACCATGTGTGGCCCGAGATCCACCCCCTATACTTTCATGAATCAGCTGTACCAATCTTCCCTTCCCAGTCCTGTTTAGGTGTAGGCCATGCCTAGTGAAACCCCATCTGTTGATAGTCCCGACGGGCACCAGAGAAACATGAGCAAAGTTGCCCGTCCTCAGAGCCATCCCCAGCCCCACATTGATTCGCCTCACAGCTCCATCAAGGCGTGGCTGATCATGACGCCGGAACAGCTCAACAAAGTGTACATTGGTGCCATGAGTCAGGGAAGCTATCTTGTCCAGGTCACCACCTATTTCATATGCCCCATCCCTGTCCAAACTGTTTCCCGCCCCACCCACTATCACTACATGGTCCTCTTTTGTAAAATCCTTACATAAAGACCCTAGGTCCTCTATCACATGACTTAGCCCTGCATTTGGTTTGAAGATACTGGTGGCCTGGTACGCTGGCCCTAAACTATCCTGTAACTGAGGGCCTACACCTCGCCCATGGCTACTACCTAGCAGCAGCACTTTCTTCTTCCTAACACTTTGTACATTCCTAGGCTTCTTGGCCTCGGTTGAAGTGTGCTGCACATTTCCTGCTCCTCGTTCTACCTGAGGCTCTTCTCCACTTAACTCTGGCAGTGGCAGATACCTGTTTTTGGTGTTGATGATAAAACTATCAGATCGCGTTCTCTTTCTTCCTATCCTCCTACCAGCTGCCAGTTCCCAACCACCCTCCTCCCCCCTATTTCCCTTGATCCTTATCAGTTCCTTCCTTGCTTCCTCCAACTGTGCCTGAAGGGCACAGATTTTCCTTTCCTGCTCCCCAATCAAAATGTTCCTACTGCATACTCTGCAGTTCCAGGAGAGAGCCTCTTCTGTTCTCCCAACATTCTCCCCACTGCATCCCCCCCCCCCCCCCCCCCCAGTGAAAATATTTCCTACAAGATTGGCAACAAATCCCTCTACTCACTACCCTATAACAGCTCCCACATTTCTCACTCATGGTCAGTTTCGAAAGAATAGTCAAGTTTAAAGAATGTTTTAAATTTGTCAAGGTCGCGAGATTGTATGTCTGCAAGCAAAAAAAAACGACACAAAGATCTTATGTGCGGTGGTTGTTGTTTTTCTACTGATTTAGAGATGCAAAAACAGAAGAATGAATTTGTAATTACTTTGCTTTTAGAGAATTTAAGTTATCAGGCGTGTTTGGTCAGGTTTTTAAACGTTTATAACTCGGAAAATTTAGACCTAGATCGCGTCTATCTAACTAGTAAACAATACGAAATGTGTTAGTTAAATACGATTTATAAATGTTTAATTACACTTTTATTGCGACAATAGACACTGATGAAACTAGTAGCTGTCTCTTTTAAACGATTTTTGCACTATCAAGAAAACTTGAATAGAATTTGTTGTGTTTGTCACGCAAAATTACGGGTTATGTCGCGATTATCGGGACCTCAGCTAAAGAACAAGTTTTTTCAAGAACAAGCTCTGCTTGGACGCTAATATTCAGTTGTGTGACAAGAACGGACACTACAGCAAGTAATAAAAACAAAGAATATTTAAATTTGGCACTATTTCCTCTTAAATAAGTTATTTTAGCGGACGAAGAAAATACCTGTGATCTCACTCGGCGGCCATCTTGGACTATTTGATTTGCTGCTTTAAGGATCCTAATTAAGCGTGTGAAGGAATTCACTAAATCACTTTCCAGTTTTTCATTGAATATTTGGTCTTCTTAATTTTTATGGTGTGAGCATATCTCCACTTCTTCAGTCTGATCCATTTTGCGACTGTTATTTAGTCCGCGGAGCTCAGTGACATTTTGCTTTACGCTAACAAAAGGATGATCTGTTGTGTATGCGTGGGACTGCTGCTGATGTTGTATGTCTGTTGTGTGTGTAGACTACAATGCGCTCTGTAAACCTGGTGTGAAATTCTATCTCTGTTTCTCTTAGGCAGGACATGGAGCATTCCTGACAGGTTATTTTATATATTCCAGAATCTGAATATATGTTATGATTACGCTGTGTGGTATAGATGTAGAAAATCCTAATATCTTGAAAATATACAAGGCAGAAATGGGAGTCTTTTTTTCTGTACAAACTGCTATATACAAATCTGATGTTATCTTTTTTTCTGTAATGTGTCTTGTATGTGGTTCTCTCTTTACTGAAATCTGTTTCACTATGTTTCGTGATTCAAATTATTTTATTTGCCCTGTGTAGCATTGATATCCTTGCTGGTTCTTTATGAACTATTTGGTGGCGTGCGCTTGCACGAATTGTAGTATTAATCATTGTACCATAAAACTTGATTACGATTGTTGTGTCAAGTGTTATTTTCGTCCAGGTAACTGATACTTTGTTTTGTTTTTGCTCCCCTGTAAAATGGGATGTAGTGCTTTTTTTTAAAATTTGCTTCATTAGTCTACACCAGAACGTTTAAATTTAAAGTCGTTACGTAGTCCTTAATGTCCTCCTTGCTTCGACCGACAGGTGTTACGTTGCATCCAAAGCAGCAGCACATTTCCTATCATCCTGTGAAGAAATTCTAAGACACATAGAAATCACTTCGATGCTCCTTGGCTGAGCTGTAGGCGGTCAAAACTGTGGGGAAGAGAGAGATCAGGAAAAATATTTAAAGACGTTGAGTGCAATTCCAACTCTGATACGAGGAGGTTGTCATAGGAGAGAAATTAGTAATGGGCTGCATCAAACAAGTCAGAAGACTGAAGTTGCATCATCCTCTTGTTATGAGCACTGAAACATTACTCGACATCCCTTATTTCATAAAAAGTATGCTCTCTCCAACGAGCTCTCTAGTTCATTAATTTGTTTTATAGTTTAATTCTTAGTTTCTTTGCGTGTTTCTGGGTGCTTTCATAGTTTAATTCACAAATTTCGGGCGTATTATAATATTTGCGAGTTGCATCATCGCGTTTTAGTACCCTTATGATGTAAATTCGTGTAGTCGTCACTCACCCGTTTGTTTTGAACGGCTTGTGATATAAAAGAGAGGAAAAAAATTGTTAGGGATGGATAGGGACTGTGCCTGTTGTGTACGGATTCAGGGGGATTTGGCCACCGTCCGTAAACAGCTGGAAGTTGTGTTGGCCGTGGTCGACAGGCTCCAGGTTGTTGCTCTGGGCCGCGGTGACATTAGGACACCTGAGGCGAGCGCTTTGGCGCCTCTGGATCGTGTAGCATCGTCTGGGATCTCTGATACCACTGCGCCCTCGGATTCGGACGTCCCTGCAGGTCAACACTTGCCTGACGGTGACGGCCGAACCGAGGCGGGGTCGCAAACCCCTGGGCGGAAGGCGAAAGTTGGTGCTGGGCGCAAGGCAGTACCCTTACTCCTCCGTAACGGGTTTGAGGTACTGCCCACTGCTGAAAGTACGTCTGAGCCAGGAATGGCGGCCTCGCCTGTTGCGGCAGTAGCCGGTCTTCCTGAGCGGTCTGGACAAGTGCAGAGAGATTGCTTGTCATTGGGAGCTCCAATGTTAGGCGGGTGATGGAGCCTCTTAGGGATATGGCAGCTAAGAACGGGACGAAAGCCAATGTGCACTCCGTGTGCATACCGAGAGGACTTATCCAGGATGTGGAAAGGGTCCTTCCAGATGCCATGAAGGGTACAGGGTGCATCCAACTGCAGGTGGTGGCTCATGTCGGCATTAATGATGTGTGTCGCCATGGATCGGAAGCGATTCTCTCTGGTTTCCGGCGGTGAAGACTGCCAGTCTTGCTAGCGAGATGAAGGCAGAGCTCACCATCTGCAGCATCGTCGGCAGGACCGATTGCGGAACTTTGATTCAGACCCTCCACTCGGCTCTGTACCAGAGGCTCAGACGGTTCTGCGACCGTGTAGGCTGCAGATTCCGCGGCTTGAGCCACAGGGTGGTGGGGTTTCGGGTTCCGCTAAATAGGTCAGGTGTCCACTACACACAGGAGGCGGCTACACGGGTAGCAGGGGCTGTGCAGGGTGGACTGGGCGGTGTTTTAGCTTAGGCAGTCTCGGGGAAGATCAAAAAGGGCTCCAGTCTCAAAGGGTACAGGGCAAAGAAACGACGAGAATCGACCAAACAACTGTCGGTATTGTAATCGTAAATTGTCGTAGCTGTGTTGGAACACTACCACAGCTTCAAGCGCTGATAGAAAACACTGATGCTGAAATTTTTATAGGAACAGACAACTGGCTAAAGCCGGACATAATTTATTTAATCTATCCTTTCTGAACACAGTTTTCGCCTCTTTAAAAATTTCGGTAGAATTTAAGTGGGTGATGTTATACTGGTATGTTGGTAGTGGTTTATCTTGTAGTGAAGTTCCTGCGAATTACTATGCGTAGAGGTTATACTCAACAGCCATACGAAGATGATAATTGCCTCATTCTACCGACCCCTCGACTCAGATGCTATAATAACTGAACGATTCAAAGAAAACTTGGAATGTCATTACAAATAAGTCCCCACTCATACAGTTATAATTGATGGAGGCTTAAAACTACCCTCGACCTGTTGGCGAAAATACATGTTCAAAGCCGGTGGTAGACAGAAAACATCTTCCGAAATTGTACTAAATGCTTTCTCTGAGAATCACTTTGAACAATTATTTCACGAGCCCACACGAATTGTAATGGTTGGTTGCGAAAACATGCTTGACCTCTTAGCCACTAATAATCCCGATCTAACAGAAAGCGTTATGACGGATAGAGGGACTGGTGAACACAAGGTCATTATAGCGGGGCTAAAAACCATATCATCCAAAACCACTAAAAATAAACGCAAAATATTGCTATTTAAAACAGCAGATAAAAATTCGCTTGATGCCTTCCTAAGAGAGAGTCTCCATTGCTTCCACGCTAATTATGTAAGTGTAGACTATCTTTGAATTTAAGCAGTATCTACAGTATCGACAGCAGTAGATAGATTCATACCGCATAAGCTAATAAGAGGCGGTACTGATCCACCATGCTACACAAAACATGTCAGAAAACTGTTGCAGAAGCAACGACAAAAACATACGAAATTCAGAAGAACGTCAAATCCCCAAGACTCGCTAAAGCTCGAAATTTCGTGCGAAAATCAATGCGAGATGCTTTTACTAACTTCCACAATGAAGCATTGTCTCAAAATATAGTATAAAACCCAAAGAGATTCTGGTCGTATTTAAAGTACATCAGTGGCAAAAAAACAGTCAATACCATAATTGCGCGATAGCGATTCAAATGTTACCGATAGTGGTGCCACTAAAGCGGAGTTACTAAATACAGTTTTTTGTAATTCCTTCACGAAAGAAGACGAAGTAAATATACCAGAAATCGAAACCGGAGCAGCTGTTAGCATGAGTGACATAAAGGTAGAGGTGTTGCGAAACAAGTCAAATCACTTCAGAAAGGCATGCCTTCCGCTCCAGGTTGTATACCAATCAGGTTCCTTTCACAGTATGCAGACACAATAGCGCATTTCTTAGCAATCATATGCAACAGCTCACTTGACGAAAGGTCTGTTCCTAGAGACTGGAAAGTAGCACAGGTCACACCAATATGCAAGAAAAGAAATAGACAGACCCATATCACTAACCTCAATTTGCAGTAGGATTTTGGTGCATATACTGTACTAGAACATTATGAATCACTTTGAAGAAAATGACTTATTGATACATAACCAACACGAGTTCAGGAAGTATCATTCTTGTGCAACACATCTAGCTCTTTATTCCCATGAAGTAATGAATGCTGTCCACAAGGGGTCTCAGATCGATTCCATTTTCCTAGGTTTCCAGAAAGCTTTTGATACCGTTCCTCACAAGCGCCTAGTAATCAAATTGAGTGCATATAGAGTATCGTCTCAGTTGTGTGACTGATCTCTCTGAGTGGAAATCACGAATCCACAGTTCGTGGTGATAGACGGTAAATCATTGAGTAGCAACAGAAGTGATATCTGGCATTCCGCTAGGTAGTGTCATAGGCCCTCTGCTGTTCCTGATTTATATAAATAATCTAGGTGATAATCTGAGCAGCCTCCTTAGATTGTTTGTAAATGACGCTGTAATTTACCGTCTTGTACAATCATCAGACGATCAATTCCAATTACAAAATGACCTAGAGGGAATTTCTGTATGGTGCGAAAAGTGGGAAATTAGCACTAAACAAAGAAAAGTGCGATGTCATCCGCATGGGTACTAAAAGAAATCCGATTAATTTTGGGCATACGATAAATCACACAAATCTGACAGTTGACAATTCGACTAAATATCTAGGAATTACAATTACGAACAATTTAAATTGGAAATACCTCACACATAAAATTGTGGGGAAGGCGAAACAAAGACTGCGCTTTGTTGGCAGAATACTTAGAAGATGTGACGAACCCACTAAAGAGACAGCCTACATTAAATTTGTCCGTCCTCTGCTGGAATACTGCTGCGCGGCATGGGATCCTTACCAGGTAGGATTGACCGAGAACATCGAAAAAGTGCAAAGAAGGGAAGCTCGTTTCTTGTTATATCGCGATAGGCGTGAGAGTGCTGCCCCAATCGCGTATCATATCAGTGACAGTCACTGAAACAAAGGCGGCTTTCTTTGCGGCGAGATCTATTTATGAAATTTCAATTGCCAGCTTTCTCTTCTAAATGCGAAAATATTTTTTGACACCCACCTAAGTAGAGAGAAATGGTCATCATAGCTCGAACGGAAGGTTTAGGAGTTCCATTTTCCCACGCGCCATTCGAGAATGAAATGGAAGAGTAGTAGTATGAAAATGGTTCGACGAACCCTCTGCCAGGCACTTAACTGTGAATTGCAGAGTAACCTGTAGATGTAGATGTAGCATACTTGAAGTCTTCAATGAAAGGACATATTCTTGAAGAAATTATAGAATCAAAACAGTATACCAAAAACTTTCTTGAGGCTATACATTCAGACCTGATACCCTGTTGAACGATGTTAATATGGTATTACTTCATCATTTACTTCAGCTCCTCGTGTTTGCAGGGAGTCACATATAACGTTCTACAATTCAGTTCGTCTTACTTATAAAGCAACACAGCATACACGTAAAATTTCCAACTTCGGTTTTCAGGAAGCTAGGCGTTAATTGCAGGCCTGGGACACACGTTACGTGATATAGTAATTGTCGCAGCGTCGGCAACATTAGCGCAAAGCAAAATTTTTATCTTAGTCTCTGTCTCTCATAATACTCGTATATTTCACTGTAAATGAATTACCGCAAGATAAAATTACCTTTAATTTAAAATGGTTCAGTCACATACTGAGCAATGTCGTTGACACTGCATTCCCCCTGATTCTGATTGTGTGAAAATTCTAAATGGAAGGTCAGGCGAAAATAAAAACTAAGCGGCTGGATGAACGTAAAACCACAGGACTTAAAAAGATTAACCTGTAAATTACGCGCGTGTTTTAACTTTCTGATGTGCTACATGTCCAATAATACCGCTCTATAAAAGTTGTCACTCGGCGGTAACTCAAAGTGAGCTACGGAATCCCATCTTAACTACATCCTAACTAGACATTCCATATGAATAACACGGTCATCAGAGAGAATGGCAAATACCTAAATCGAATTCCTCAACGTAACAACTACATTTACATAAATCCCTCTTTTATGCAGTGTCATAAAACGCGCAGGGTATCTGATACCAAGATGTTAAATTCGTAGATTTCCATTGGAAGCGCTAGCAGTACCCACGGAGGTAGTGGTCACAGTTCATTTATTTTCAGCTAATACGTAGTATATTTTTTAGTTTAGGCCAGTTTACTAATTCATATCGGTGATACTAGAATCCAGCGGCAGTATGAACCTATTCTACACTTTAGTGATCCGGAACCGTGTGACTGCTACGGTCGCAGGTTCGAATCCTGCCTCGGGCATGGATGTGTGTGATGTCCTTAGGTTAGTTAGGTTCAAGTAGTTCTAAGTTCTAGGGGACTAATGACCACAGCAGTTGAGTCCCATAGTGCTCAGAGCCATTTTGAACACTTTAGTGAACGTGTCATAAGATATTACAATTAACGTTATTACGTGTCACGTATATGTCTTTCCAGTTTCAACATTAATAACTTACACCTTGTTCTAGAACTACCGATACGCGAAATAAAGTTATATGTCACAAAATTACAATCGTACGCCACATATCTCGACCCAGGCTGTATCTCTTCAGCGCTTTTCATAAATCAAGAGTATCAAAAATTACCGACGGCTTATGCAGACAATGAAACGGAAGACGTTCAGTGCTTACCTCGACAGATAATGAGAGCCTTCACCGGCAACGCAAACAGGATTCGTCAGTAATCTCACGATCCGTTCAGTATTTGCCTCAGACTGTCGCCAGGCAACGATACATTTCCCCTCCCGTCATCTCTCATTGTTCAAGACTTCGCTCTGCCTCGAAGCTTAGTGGAGGATACGGAACGTATCCATCACAAGAGGTGACAGCATTTTAGCATGTCTAACCTGACTAACTGTCGTTCTTAACCACAACAGCAGTCAAATAGATAATTTGCTACCAACATCTGTACGACGTCCATAGCAGACACTCGCCGTGTAGCTTACATGGTGCTGTCTTTGATAGCAAAAGTTCTTATATGGATGGAGATCAGACCGTAAGCCTTCACCATCTCCTACTTGACCAATTGGCAATGTGTACGTGCTAAGTGTGGTACGGATGGAGAGGAGAAGCCTATCTCCTCTTTGGTACGATAATATAACTACATCTTTTGCCTTTACAGAATTTCTTAAGCTCTGCCCCAACCTGTTTTCTGGTACATCATACCAATATTATCCACTTTCTTTTCAATGTCATTGTCATAATGAGCTAGGGGAAACGACGTTACGCACACTAATCTCTCATACGTTACTGTCACGGTACTTACGCGAGGCCGTTTGTTGGTAGCGTTCTGGTCACATATTCCTCTTCGAATACAGGTACTTCATCACTATCCCCGCATTTTGGGCAAATCCGGTCAATTTATATCCATCACCCCATAATTTTTCGCAATTATATCTATCTTATGTCATTTCTATCCATGCGATCATGACATAACCTCTCTGTGTTCTAAAATTGCTTGTGAATATAGTACGTCTGCCAACACTTAGCCCATATGCACTGATCGGGAGGCGTAGTATAGCACTGTACTCGCTTGTATCCAAAAGTCGCCTCCATATTTGGAGAGAGTCTGTTCTGTTTTCTGTATATCTGTTATGTGCATGTGTCGCGGGCGGCTCCCAGGACTCGTAGTAGACCCGAGTTATTGTTAGAGTGTGGATCCGCCACATACTGATGGATCGTTAATTAAGCACTATGCTCAAGGTGTTAGAAATATGTAGAGTGCTTTCTGGTATACTTTTATGATGTATGTGTTCGACAATTAACAATGAATGGACGTACTGCATAGTCATCTATCTAGTTTCCGCGTATCATTGCGAATTTAGAGAGGAGGGCAGTTTAGCTATGATACTGAAATTGGGAAACATACTGTCGCAGCATTGCTCGGTACTGAAATTACTGTGAAATTTCTAAAAATGTTCGCACTATCAACTGTGATGCTTATTATTAGAGTACATTGATGGTGTCTTTTCCATCTAATCTTTGGTTACCACGTAATGGCTGACTGACATCGCTTCTTGGAGTTGGAATAAGAGTTTTGGTGGAGGTACAACACATTCTGGGGATCGACAGCACCGAAACAGCGATCATGTACATGACTGACTCGTCTGTCACAGTGATGGAATAGGTGATGGCTCTGCACTGTGAGGAATCAGTCGAAATCGAAAGTGACTTCCAAACTGCTGTCGGAAGGCAGAGTTTGGCGACGTTATGGAGAGTTTGCAGTTTCCTTATGTTGTAACTGTCTTTTATTTAAAATCATCCAGTGTGTGTGGCATGTTATGGTAGCCAGAGTAACAAGATGATTTACACCACGTGACGTCTAGTTTTCTGCGAGAGGCAATGGATCAGAACGTGTTAATGTCACTTTAGAACCCGACAATCCTCGAACTAGTGGCAGAAAAAAATGTATGGCAGTGTACAAAGCGTGTCACTGCAGGAAAAAAAACAATGTTTCAAAGAACGACACAGGTTCACAGGGAGCGTCTCTTGCGACTTACAATACGGTTGGCGGAAAATGGTAATCCTCCTACAGTACAGGTGATAAAACTTTAAACTGGTCTGTGCAGTGGATCAATACCCGTATACAGGGTGGTCCATTGATCGTGACCGGGCCAAATATCTCACGAAATAAGCGTCAAACGAAAAAACTACAAAGAACGAAACTTGTCTAGCTTGAAGGGGGAAACCAGATGGCGCTATGGTTGGCCAGCTAAATGGCGCTGCCAGGTCAAACGGATATTACCTGCGATTTTTAAAATAGGAACCCCCATTCTTTATTACATATTCGTGTAGTACGTAAAGAAATATGAATGTTTTAGTTGGACCACTTATTTCGCCTTGTGATAGATGGCGATGTGATTGTCTAAAATTATGAGCCATATGTTTGTGACTAACAGTTGGTAACAGGTAGATTTTTAAAATTAAAATACAGAACTTAGCTACGTTTGAACATTTTATTTCCGTTGTTTCAATGTGATACATGCACTTTTGTGAACATATTATTTCTGAGAACGCATGCTGTTACAGCATGATTACCTGTAAATACCACATTAATGCAATAACAAGATTGACACATGTGCTCGATCCTGGCATGCATGCGATATTTGTTTTTGATATATGGGAGGAGAGAGATGCGGTAAAAGTCTTATCGAGTTCTCTATCGGATGAAGTTAGTGGTGCTTTTACAGTTCGTAATTTTTCTCTGGTGGATGGAATAGAATAACGATGATAGAATGTTGGGGTGATAGTCGTGAATGGGCCCTGAAGGTCGTGGATCTATAGTACATGTTTGTAGTTTGGAGAAGCACCACAATGCAGTAACAAAATCCACGTCCATCCCCCAGTTTCCGTACTGCCTTTTATACTGCCTCGTGTTACAGGAGCAGGCTTCATTTCTGTCGAATGGTCAAAACACAGTTCCGTAGCAGTACCTCAGCTTCGCCTGTTTCTGCATGGGTTGCAGAAAGTGGCAGATATAGTTTTATCTGACTTCTACTGAGCTCTGACTTACATTGGAACAATCACGTGCGCAAAGCTACAGGGGCGGCAGCGCAGAAACTGAGGGGTAGATGCAAGATGCATAGGGGATACTTAAAACCATGTTGGAATTTTACTGTAGCAGATAGGTTTATAAAAGGTGACTCGTTTCAAGATGTGAGAGTACAGTCACTACTGAATCATATTTCTGGCAATCATTACAGGGCTTCTCCATAGGATTCAACGCATGTATGTGGTTGAATGGAAAGACTTGATTCCAAATCATAGACAGCATTTCTAGCAGATAGCGTAACACCAGAAATATGAAAAGCTAGTGTACATTTCTTACAAACCTCAATCAGCACACCATCTACTGCTGTTTGTGATCCTTCTCCATCAGTCATCGGAAATATCGCAGAACCTCTGCCATGGTATCGAGACAGAATACATTAGAAATACTGGAGAAATATCTAGTGGCAGCAGCGTGAGGGGTTTGCAAATAGCGGTTTCATACCACGTACCTGAGCCGAACCACTTTCAAAATTCAGCGATTTTATGACGAGGTTGTATCATGGGATATGTGTAACTGGACTGCTGGTCTTATAATATACACTCCTACGATCACCATCGGTATTTGTCTGGAAAAACCACGAGATTCGTAGGTAATTTCATATGTGGATTTATAAAGCCAGGATAGCTTTTAACATGGATACTTGTGTGCACATGTACAACCAAGACCGCTTGTGACAGTAACATGCAGTAATCGTTGGGATCAGTTTTTTTAACATCTGGCTGTTTGAGACGATTAAACATCTCTTTCTAAAACCTGGTGGTAGCACTCGCAAGAAAAACTTATGAGATATGTCCACCCATCGTTTATTTTCGGTCAGTATTATTTTGTATCGCCAGCGATCAATTATGTGAAGAAGTATTATACTTAGCAGTAGAGGGTACGTGATAGATTTGCCTTGAGCATCAGACATGTGTTGAGACATGCGCAGAGGAAACGACCACGTCCATTCGTAAGGAAGGTATGGATTTGACGCCGAGTACCGTGATAGCAAAGGGAAGAGTTTGTCAAATCATAAGAATGGTACTGGTATTCCTATTTCCAGAGCTACAGCCATCAACAGGGTGTATTTCTGATACTTCGCTCATTGTCGAATGTTGCTCAACTGAGACAACGATCATAACATTTAGTTGCAGGTACAGGGATGGAACATACACTCCTGGAAATGGAAAAAAAGAACACATTGACACCGGTGTGTCAGACCCACCATACTTGCTCCGGACATTGCGAGAGGGCTGTACAAGCAATGATCACACGCACGGCACAGCGGACACACCAGGAACCGCGGTGTTGGCCGTCGAATGGAGCTAGCTGCGCAGCATTTGTGCACCGCCGCCGTCAGTGTCAGCCAGTTTGCCGTGGCATACGGAGCTCCATCGCAGTCTTTAACACTGGTAGCATGCCGCGACAGCGTGGACGTGAACCGTATGTGCAGTTGACGGACTTTGAGCGAGGGCGTATAGTGGGCATGCGGGAGGCCGGGTGGACGTACCGCCGAATTGCTCAACACGTGGGGCGTGAGGTCTCCACAGTACATCGATGTTGTCGCCAGTGGTCGGCGGAAGGTGCACGTGCCCGTCGACCTGAGAACGGACCGCAGCGACGCACGGATGCACGCCAAGACCGTAGGATCCTACGCAGTGCCGTAGGGGACCGCAGCGCCACTTCCCAGCAAATTAGGGACACTGTTGCTCCTGGGGTATCGGCGAGGACCATTCGCAACCGTCTCCATGAAGCTGGGCTACGGTCCCGCACACCGTTAGGCCGTCTTCCGCTCACGCCCCAACGTCGTGCAGCCCGCCTCCAGTGGTGTCGCGACAGGCGTGAATGGAGGGACGAATGGAGACGTGTCGTCTTCAGGGATGAGAGTCGCTTCTGCCTTTGTGACAATGATGGTCGTATGCGGGTTTGGCACCGTGCAGGTGAGCGCCACAATCAGGACTGCATACGACCGAGGCACACAGGGCCAACACCCGGCATCATGGTGTGGGGAGCGATCTCCTACACTGGCCGTACACCTCTGGTGATCGTCGAGGGGACACTGAATAGTGCACGGTACATCCAAACCGTCATAGAACCCATCGTTCTACCATTCCTAGACCGGCAAGGGAACTTGCTGTTCCAACAGGACAATGCACGTCCGCATGTATCCCGTGCCACCCAACGTGCTCTAGAAGGTGTAAGTCAACTACCCTGGCCAGCAATATCTCCGGATCTGTCCCCCATTGAGCATGTTTGGGACTGGATGAAGCGTCGTTTCACGCGGTCTGCATGTCCAACACGAACGCTGGTTCAACTGAGGCGCCAGGTGGAAATGGCATGGCAAGCCGTTCCACAGGACTACATCCAGCATCTCTACGATCGTCTCCATGGGAGAATAGCAGCCTGCATTGCTGCGAAAGGTGGATATACACTGTACTAGTGCCGACGTTGTGCATGCTCTGTTGCCTGTGTGTATGTGCCTGTGGTTCTGTCAGTGTGATCATGTGATGAGTCTGACCCCAGGAATGTGTCAATTAAGTTTCCCCTTCCTGGGACAATGAATTCACAGTGTTCTTATTTCAATTTCCAGGAGTGTATATATGTGACCGATTTCTTAGGATGATGATTCTACCTGTGCATGCTTGGCGTGCAACGCCAGTGACCTGTGTGGGATGATTCACATTTCCTGTTAATGGTAGGAGGTATCTAAATGGAGAGGCCTGTTGGAGTGTAGGAATGTAGATGACTTAACTGTGTAGCGAATTAATACTTAGCATGTGTTGGATAGCTTTTGCGATCATGTGTAAATTTGAGAAGATTGAATATGGAGCTGTGTTTGCGTGGGAGGGAAAAACAGTACAGCACAAATTGTTCGGTTGACTGTTTCTGCACATTTCGCGCCTTTATTTAGTTTAGAGAACATACCACAATCGATCTTCTCTCGACATTAGAAACAGCTTAGTTGACCTTGTAAATTATAGGGATGATTTGGAATGTGTTACCTCACTGACATTGGTATTCGCGAGTGGAAATATCAGTTTTCTCTATTTTTTTCGAGTTTCAGCTTATATGTCTTCGCAGACGTGACAAGTTACTAATTTGTCAGTGGTTTACAGCACTCCCCACATAGCTAAAGCTTCGGGTTTGTAGAGAAATAGTTTACAGTTTATATCTTCAGAATTATGTTGCACGAGCCATCGGTAGGATACTGCTGTGTGCTTGATATCGAGAAGTACCACGAAAATGCTATAATATTATAGCCATTCACGTGAAAATACGTGAGTTCTTCTAATCCCAGAGTCTGGAGATAGGTGTGGAAAAGCAAGCAGGTCTGGACCAGAAACAGTAACGCGTTTGTGCTGAGGGGGAACAAGCCCGAATTTGTAGAACAGTTCTGAGAATGACTTCGGTCCACTAAGGATGCTCTGTTCACCCGTCGCGTGTGGATGACCACTGACCTCACAGGGAATTATCTAGTGCTGTGATGAGTGTACACGGTGCTGTCTGTCTTTGCGGTATATGTACGAATGATGTAAAAGGGCTGATTTTGTGTGGTGCAGATAGGGACTGTATGTTTACTACATCGCCACAGTACACAATGATATATTGCTGGGTTGCAGATCTGTTTCACGCTCTAACATTCAAGATCCTGGCCTCAGTGGAAGAGCAGTGTAATTAAGAGTCTTTCCATATTTAACGATCTGTAAGCCACTTTGCAGGGTTTAACTCTCGATGTGATCTGGTAATCCGTACGAAATACAATCATAATGCTCTATTCCTTCACAAGACATCCTTTGTGCTGGGACGTATGAGGGTCTACAAACTGATTGGAACAAGATGGCTGCAAGAATGTTTTCATGATTAATGGTGTTTTCACTAACATGCACAGGCTTTTTGCGGTGAGAACGTTTAACGGTTCCGAGACATATATTGATAGCAGAACGAACATTTCGCGTGATGCGTCAGCAACACTGGGTATGTAGGCATGGCTGGACGCAGCATGCATGTCCCGCTAGGAACAATGCACTCTGTTCTATTCTGTGATGTCAGTATCCACAGGTATTGCGTCAGTAATGGTAATCACATGTGCTACCTTCGAGTTCTTCGAGTGTTATACTGACGTCACGGAACTCCAACAGTATACCCGAAAACAGAACCAACTTTCACCTGCTTGCTGTAGGCAGCAGCAGTCTGAGAGCGATGGCTCGTGCTGGGTTGCATCTGGTGATGACTCGCGGCGGCGTCGATGTGCGCGCCCGTAGAGCGTCTGCACTCTGCAAAAAGGTCTTTGCTCCCATCCAGTCGCATCAGCAACAGTGCCTAGGTAATGACGTATTTTGAGAGGAATTTCTCAAGTATGAAAGGGATGCCACCACCTCATGTTTGAGGGACCCGAATGGGCACCTGTGCGTGGCTTGGCCACGGCGTGTAGTGGCAGGATGTGTTTTTTTTGTAAGCAATCTTTTGTTTAAACTGTGTTTCATCGATTTCATCGACCAATAGGATGCTGCAAATTAAAAGAAACTACCCCATATATGTGAAAAATATCGAATTAATTAATTTGCATAAATGTTCTATATTTAGTGGTACAATAGTTAAGGGGAGGGTGTGCGTGATTGGGTGACATGGAGCAGAACTGCAGGTTAAGTACAGAACACTATTGTACTGCGTTTCACATAAAAATTATTCAACTTACCTAGTTAAAGGGGGTGGGTGACAGAGAAGAATGCGCCAGAAATACCGTATAAAAGCATGTGAAATTCGAAATGTGTTCCAGAAAAACGTGAGAGGACGTAAGTAATTACTTAATTTAGTATCAAAGGCGCTACAATAGTTTATGGAAATAGGGGTAACATGGAAACCCACTTAACAGAACAACAGTTTGGGTGTCTTAACCTAATATTTGGCTGTTTGTTGGCACTTAGAGTACAGCGCTGAATATTTGGAAATATGTTTGCTGTATGTAATTACTTCTTACAAGACCTACATGTTTCCAAACAGCAGAGAATGATAAGCAAGAGAAATTCAACCCCACAAACTGATTTTTTAATAAATAAACAATATATCTTTCAATTTCCTGTTATGAGATCCTTCCTTTCCACCGCCATCTTGGATTACGTCATGGATCTCTCTGGTGGCAGTACTGTGTACTAGGCCTCGACCTTGTGGCGAACACACTGTTTCCCACCATTCCCCCCTGCCATCTAGGATTATGTCATAGAATGGACGACAGTATCCTCTGGTAGCAGTCCTGTGTACTAGGTCAGTTTTGCTCTGGACTCCATGGGGACCATACTGCCTCCCACCATTTTCCCCCACCCCAGACCACCACCTTGGATTATGTCACAGAATGGACAACAGTGCCCTCTGGTGGCAGTACTTTGTACTAGTTGAGTTGGACTCTGGACCCCATGGCGACTACACTGAAATTGTTTAAATAAAGAGACCCATCCAGCAATGGCTGAATCCATTTCCTAGGATGAGGTGGTGGTCTGATGACAGGTTAGTGCATTTTGCCCAAGAGTCTTTGTTTCTCGCCATTTTCTTAGGTTAGTGGAGGTAGCCGTGGTGTGTTGCGTTGTCCTGATGGAACTTGAAATTCCAGCCACTTTCTCGGCGAGTGCTGGGGAGGGAGGAGGGGAGGGGAGGGGAGGGGAGGGGAGAGGGGAGAGGGATCTACCAGTGGGTGAGAGGTTAATTAATTGATCCATTTAATTAAGGAGATGATCAAAGGAGTGAGAGGAGCTATTCCAATAACTCAGACCTGAAACTGTACCTGTAGCAGCGAGGGGGAGGGAGGTTGGGGGAGGGGGCAGGGGGACAGTGGGATAAGTGCTTGTCAATCTAAAGGAAATGGGGGTGAAATGGAAAACCAGTTAACAGAACAATAGGTTAAGCACCTGTCAGTCAAAGGAGAACAATAGGTTAAGTACCTGTCAATCAAAGGAGAACAATAGGTTTGCCCCTGAGTGCATACCTGTCCTTGATGTAGGCAACCGGCACTAACAAAATGGACTGACGCTGGCCTAGCTCCACTACTCCTAATGTAACGTCTCTTAGCAAAAGACATATTATATGTGGTATAAAAGAAAAGGAGAAAAGAATAATTGAACTGGATGATTGTAATTGCCTGGACAACGATTGTGTGAACTTCATGTAATAAAGAGAGAGCATTATGTGTCATGTTTTGTTCTTGTATAGAATTGTATACTGATTTTTTTAAAGATAATATCTGTGTCGGCGAGTACTGAAACCGCCACAGACAATACTTATTAAATATCAAACAAAGATGAGAATATGTGACTAGTATAATTAGTAATGACCGAACATTAATTTCTCTGTCGTCTTCTTGGAGTTACGTGAGTAGGAAGTGCCTGTGACGTTATATTGTATGGTTGCGTAGCATTCTTTTGTCAAGATTGAGACACGTACGCCATTACATAATCATTGTAAAGGTGTGTAATAATTTAATCTGTTTAAACGTTTTGAATAGAGTTACTTAGTGAAACCTTGCATTATGATTTGTAATAAGCTTGCCTGGTATTTTATCCCATCCCTTTAAGGCATTTTCAGTTATTTAAATATTATTCGTGGTGCAGAGCTGCGCTACGAACGAACGAGCCACTGCCGCGGCGCATTCAAACTGCATTAAAGGAAACCAATCATACCGCAAAGAAGAGGGCAGGTAATAGTGCACTAAAATTATTTCTTTCAGCTTTCAGAATTGCAGAGGAGAGCAGCAGATTTTATTATGTGTTTTACAGGTTGACGTGGGCTGCTGATAATATATTATTAACAGCGCAAAAAGATAATTTACTTTTATAACATAAAAGAAATCTTGCTGTGTGTAGTTCTGGTCTGGCAAACCTTATAGTAAAAACATATTTTTTTATGATAATAGTCTCATGTTCGCATGTTAGTCCTTGTACTTATTGGTGTCTTACTGTTAACAAAAATCCACTGAAAAATTTTGATGTTGAACAATCATTGCATACTGTAACATCAGTATTGGTAATGAAATAATTTTCATTAACCTGTTCAGTAACTGTAAAGTAAGGAAGATATGTTGAACTTTATGGCGAGTTACAGTAACGAAAAAATGTTCCTTTAATAGAAATCCAGATCCAGAATAATAAGAACATAATATATATTGTTTTGTTGAAAATTAATGATCCAAAGTAAGTCGCAGCACAGCATCACTAAAAGGTATTTCGGGGCTCTTTTCGTAGCAACATATTTTATCTCGTATATTAGTTGTTACGCGAGTAATAATAAAACAAAGCAAATAGAGAGCCAGCGAAACTAACTACCACTGACCGTGAGAGAAAACATGTCTGCCCTCTGACACATCCAGACCAGTCTCACATTTAGAAATCATAGACTACTAATAACGTCTTAATTGACAACACAGTGGACAACATGTCTGTCTGACACTGCCAGATTAGCTCTGATCTTACAGCCGAATCACTTCAACTGCCATCCAATTAGGCATGATCGGGAGTTCACTGAAGTATTTTGTCTGCCTTTTTGTTTTGCAGTCATTATTCTGCTAGTTACAATGGGGAACAGGCATTCTGTTGTCCTAGATCTGTGACTTGTTCTTAACTAATTTTTGGTCTCTGAATTCAAAACTGTTAGCAGTTTTTCTCTATGACCACAAGTTTTTAAACAACAGGATACTCTCTCTTTACCCTAAAAGTCATTAAACTGGTCATACAAAGGAAAATAAAGTGGGCACTAACCAAACGTAGTAGAATATTAGAATATTTAGAATATTTTATTCAGTCAGAGGTTATTGTAATATTCAAAGTTACATTGTGTTTCTACAAATATTAAAAACAAAGATTTTAGGGTACAAATTTTCGCTTATAACTTTTCCTACAGTGATCCATCTGGGAATATTCTCTCTCCAACAGTGGACATCCCATCTACCTTGACACCTTGCTTCCATGACCTTCAAATCTTGGTGGAATCGCTCACCCTGTTCATCGCTAACAGCACCAAGATTTTCTGGAAAGTTAGCAAAGTGGCTATGTAAGAAATGTAGTTTGATAGTCATGTTACAGCCAAGGTTTTTAAAGCTCCCTAGCCGCG
Source organism: Schistocerca gregaria (assembly GCF_023897955.1). Lineage (NCBI taxonomy): Eukaryota > Metazoa > Arthropoda > Insecta > Orthoptera > Acrididae > Schistocerca > Schistocerca gregaria. The sequence goes on along the minus strand of NC_064925.1, from coordinate 140,566,521 downwards.
CAGGATTAGCCGAGCGATCCAAGGCGCTTCAGTCATGGACTGTGCGGCTGGTCCCGGCGGAGGTTAGAGTCCTCCGTCGGGCATGGGTGTGTGTGTTTGTCCTTAGGCTAGTTTAGGTTAAGTAGTTTGTAAGTTTAGGGACTGATGACCTTAGCAGTTAAGTCCCATAAGATTTCACACACATTTTTTAAAGCTCCCTAAGAGTTGTTGAACAATTTCGACGTAATTATGGGCTCGTGTATTTCCTAAAAAGTCCTTGACAATACTTTTGAATGCCAACCAAGCATTCTTTTCAAGTTCGGTCGTTGTTTCTATGAAACGTTTATCTTTAATAAGTTGCCCAATCTATGGCCCATCAAAGACACCAGCCTTCATCTTCTCATATGGCAAGCTAGGAAATGCCGAAATAATATACTTAAAACAGTCCCCTTCAGTTGACAGAGCTATAACAAATTGCTTCATGAGACCTAGTTTTATATGCAAAGGCGGAAATATAATGTTTTTTCTGTCAACAAGTGGATGGCTTGCAATGTTTGGATCACCAGGTTTCAGGTAAGATCTTGGCAGCCACTTTGACTGCACCCATTGCTTCTCACGAGCTCTGCTGTCCCACAAACACAGAAAACACGGATACTTGGTATATTCGCGTTACTGGCCAAGAAGGAAAGATACCATTTTAATGTAAACACAGATGATCCATTGGCGCAAGGTGTACTGCAACACGTCAGTGACCTCCTTTATGTCTTCGTATTTTTCATGCAAGAAAACTGAATGGCCTATTGGGACTGAACCGTATAAATTTCCCTTGTGGAGAAGAACACACTTCAAGCTACGTTTTGAGCTATCTATAAACAATCGCCATTCGGTTGCTTTATAGTCTGAAATTCCCCATTGTTTCATTAAAACAGATATATTGTGGCACTACCACAATCCACCAGCACCCCGAAAGAACTGCAGAAATGCATTTTCTCTCGATCGGAAGTAGGTGATTTTAGCTCCTTTCTCTAACAAGTTTTTTTTCATGCAGTCTTGATGCTAGAAGTTCCTTTGCTTTTTTGGATAGTTCCAAATCCCGTACTAAGTCATTTAACTCATGCTGATTAAATCCTATACGAACAGAACCATCGTCACCTTTAAAATCTTCATCGCTGCGGTCACTTCGATCTTCACCCGAAGTATCTTCTTGCATTCCCAAAGAGGGTAATTCTTGAAACACTGGCACTGGAATTTCACCTGAATGGGGCACAGGGCGTATAGCGGACTTTAAAGGAGGTAATCTATTTTACATGTTTTTTGTTATATCCTCACGTTTTTAATATACTAAAATAACTATCACTGGTATTTGGGTTCTCGCCAAATGACTGGTATACCAAAAGGAAGTTTATCGCGTGTTCCTTTAGTCCACTTTCTCAAACCTTCCACACACTGCTTGCAGACTTTGTGAACGGTCAATGATTTATCTTGGTCGCCGATTTTTACTTTAAAATAAGCAAAATAGGCTTCCCTGGCAAAATGACTGGTGTTTGTCCGTTGACGAGGGAATGGTAAAACTGCCACATATATAACAAAACGATTCGGAGCTGTTTAAGCACTTACGACGAGAAGTACCAGCTGCATACATAAATAAATTTTTTTCGTTTATATATAAATAAGAAGTAAATACAAATTCGTCCACTACGCGTCGGAAACCGGCTTCACTATATCAGAGCGGCAAGTACACCTGTTCACAACAGTGTCTCATGCGTAACTGACCACATTAGTCTACAGTACAATATGAATCTAAACCTGTCGTGTGGCGTCACTATCCCCTCCAGTCGTCACTGGTTTAAGGTTCACCGACAGAGTGCAGTACTGCTTTGTGTAACAAACAAGTTACCTTTCAGAAGCGTAATCTGTAGAAACAAAACTTGATGTGATAGCAAACAATTAATTACAGTTTTGGTATCAGCATGTCCATTTACCTCTTAATTTCTGTTGACTTCGATTATTACGCTGTTTAAGTTACAAATTGTTCCCCCGTGTTACTAATAACTGTGACATAATGGAATGATGACACAGTATTGAGAGATGCTTTAAGATTGAAATTCAATTAAATGTGCCGTTTAATTTTTCAAATAATTATAATAATAGGAGATTATCATTTTGGCACGAAACTTCCGACCAACGCAACAGGCCCTACACAAACGACGTCACAGTTCTTACACATTTCGCTGATCGGTTATAGTTCACGGCTTTTGCTAATAAAATCTAGCCTCGTAATTCCAAAGCACTTCAAACTCAAAGATCATCCCCGCAAGGGATGCCATTTACGGCAAGTTGAAAAAGAGAAGCGGAAGAGAGAGATATACCTGTTTCTCTCTTCCGCTTCTCATATATCTGTCCCCCAGGGGCTCAGCATTCACTTGCTGAGTACGGGCTTGGCGACCCCGGGGTCCTGAGCTGGGGACTGGTCTGCGCCGCCAGTGTCCTGTCACCGTAACCCCCGGACATGCTTCAGCGACCACCGTACGGCGCGGCGGTGAAATGTTGTGTGCTGCGGGGAATGGTAATCTTGGCTTGACCGCCTGGATTGCGAGGAAGGCCAACCTCTATAAAAGCCCCTCAATCTTTCGGTGTGCTCCGCGCCTAGAAGATGCATGGCTGTTGGGGTGGAACAGTCGCAAGCGGGCAACCTCTGGGGCACCAGCCGCACCCCAGTTGTATAAGGCTTACTCAGGCACGCGGGGCTCTGTCTGAGCGGACTTTTAGTTCCCTAGCTGCTCGTGGGACCGCAATGGACCCTTCGACCTCTACATTTCCCCCTACCAGTGGCTTGGGTGGGCCGCTGGTAGGAAAACACACCCCAACGAAAAAGCGGCTACGCGCTGCTAGTCCTCCAGCGCCTGATGTTGCTAGAGATTTAAGACCGTAGTAACGGAGCACATGCTGATAATCAGAATGTGTTTTTGATTATTAAAAGGAAGGAGGGTAGCTTTGAGAGGGTTTATTCCTTTTACATCCACAAGGGTCTTGAGGGAATTGCAGGAACACTGAAATCTGTAAAGCGACTGCGCAATGGGACTCTGTTAGTTGAAACTTCTAGTTCCCGTCAAGTCGCTGCCCTTCGGAAAGCAACCTGTCTAGGAGAGTACACTGTCGAGACCGAGCTCCACTCCACTTTGAATTATAGTAAGGGCGTTGTGACGTGTAGGGACTTGGTGGATATCCCCATAGACGAGTTAAAATCTGAGCGGGCTGACGAAGGTATTGTTGACGTGGAGCATATTATGAAACAAGTCGATGGGGACTTTGTCAATCCTGACTCGTTTATTGTCACATTCAGTTGCCCGAGATTCCCAGAGCATGTTAAAGCGGGGTTCTTAGTTTGCCCGTACGGCCATATTTCCCCAACCCAATGCGCTGTTTTAAATGTCAGCGCTTTGGGCATACTACGTTGGGGTGCAATGGGATAGCCACTTGTGGTAAATGTGGTCAGCCTGCCCATGACGGAGCCGATTGTTCATCGCCTGTGAAGTGCGTGAATGGCTCTGGGAGTCACCCTGTCTGGAGCCCGATCTGCCCCATCTATCTCGTAGAACAGAAGGTACAGGAGATTAAAACATCTAAGCGCATCCCCTATGGTGAGGCCAAGAAGCTCCTTAAGGCTATGCAACCTCTTGTGTTTTCAACATCTTTCGCTTCCGCTCCCAAAAAACCGGTACAACTGGCCACTGTTGCTACACAAACGGAGGTTGCTAGTGTTAGCACTAAAACCTGCGCTTGCCAGTGCACTTGTGCTGCTGCGGTTGTTTTGCAATCTGCGGCTCTCCCCGCTACATCTGACAAGGCCGTGGTTGCTGACATTGAGGTACTTCCAGCCTCCCCCCATATGGCGCCTTCTGCCCAGGCGAGTCAACCTCCAACTGTTGACAAGGCTCTGCATTCCAAGCCCCCCAAGACAAAGCCTCAGAAGATGGAGGTTCTGCCACCTGAGGAGACTAGTCAGCGTCGGTCCGATGACGAGGCCATCGTACTGTCTGACATCTCCCGTGGGTCGTCATCAGAGCTTATGGACATTGATGTCGACCGGGGGCGATCTTCTCGCCCCAGGAATAAATCTCCAGCCAGTACGGTCTCTCCTCCAAAGCACAGAGGCAGGGTGAAAGTTCAGCCACCCTGATCACTGGCTCCCATATTACAGTGGAAACTGAATGGGTTCAGGACGCATGTGGCCGAATTACAACTCCTTATACGAGAGTGCCCCTTGTGCTTATGTCTCTAAGAGACACATTTTCGGGTCACTGATTCTCCTTCTTTACGGGGCTATACCGTATATCGGAAAGATGATCTGACGGGGCAAAGGGCAAAGGGTGGTGTTGCTGTTTTTGTCCGTGACATGCACCCCTCATCTGAGCTCCCTCTCGTCACCGACTTGCAAGCAGTTGTAGTTGACATTCTTGTGGGTCGGAGGTTCACAGTCTGTTCAGTTTATTTACCACCTCTGGATGCGATAGACTCTGAGGCTCTCAAGGACCTTATTAGCCAACTCCCCCGCCCATTTCTTCTTCTGGGGGACTTCAACGCTCATAATGTCTTATGGGGCTCTCCGACTACTTGCCCCAGGGGTCGCATTCTGGAAAGCGTCATGATGTCTGAACAACTGTGCCTCCTCAACTCTGGCGCTCCCACTCATTTCTGTACTGCTTCCGGGTCGTCATCGGCTATTGACCTTTCCTTTTGCTCTCCAGCACTCGCGGATTCTGCTCTGTGGGAGGCTGCAGCTGACCTCCATTCTAGTGACCATTTCCCCCTCTGGATTCGCCTCCTGGATGAGGCTGTGGCATTACCAGTCCCGCCCCGGTGGCACCTTTGCAGAGCTGACTGGACAGTTTTCAGCCAACTGGCTGTTTTGGAACACCGTCCAGCGTCCACGAATGGGTAGACCATGTTGCAGCCGAGAATCTCACATGCTGCTGAATTGTCAATCCCACGGTCATCCCAAGAGGCGTCCTGTCCCTTGGTGGACCACTGAGTGCCACTCAGCCATCCGAGCCCGCCGTGCAGCTCTGCGCCGCTTCAAGTGCCGTCGCTCAGCTGACAATCTTGCGGCCTTTCGGGTGGCAAGGGCCAGAGCGCAGCGAGTGATTAAAGGGAGTTCAAGAACGATTGCCATGACCGTCGTTTGCTCTATCTCTCGCTCCACTGGTCCTACGAAAGTATGGGAAGCCATCAGGAGGATTTCCGGGAAACTCAGCCAGCTCCCTGTCACGGCATTCTGCATCAGGGATGTCTCCTCACTGCGCCGAGAGACATTGCCCAGACACTGGCCATGCATTTTGCGGACTCTACCGCCAGTACTAACTGTGATCCAGATTTCTACCGCACTGCCATAGAAAGGGGTCACTTGGACTTCCGGTCTCTAAATTTTGAACCCTATAATTGCCCCTTCACAATGTGGGAACTGTATTCTGCGCTGTCTGTGGCTCATGATACTGCGCCTGGTCATGATCAAATCCGGTACAGCATGCTGCGGCACCTGTTGCTGCCATCCAAGGAAATTCTCCTGAACTGTTTCAATATGATATGGTTATCCGGCACGTTCCCTGACTCCTGGAGGGAGGCGATTTTGATTCCCCTCTTCAAACCAGGGAAGGACCGAACGCATCACAGTAGTTATCGGAGTATTGCTTTGACGAGCTGTGTTGGGAAGACGTTGGAACGCATGGTCAACCGCCGCCTGGTTTGGCTGCTCGGGACCAGGCAGCTCCTTAGCCCCTCTCAGTGTGGCTTTCGGAGATGTCGTTCCACTATAGACAACTTGACCCTGCTTGAGGCCGCCATCCAGCAGGCCTTTCTACGTAATGAGCATTGTCTAGGGGTCTTCTTTGACATTAATAAGGCGTATGACACTACTTGGCGCCGCCTTATCCTCAATCAACTCCATGAGTGGGGCTTTCGTGGCCGTCTCCCCATCTTCATTCGGTCCTTTCTTTCTCACCGCCTCTTTCGGTATCGGGTTGGTAATGTGCTATCGGATTTGTACGTGCAGGAGAATGGTGTTCCTCAGGGCAGCGTTTTAAGTGTCACCCTCTTCGCCGTCACTATTAACAGAAAACAGCAAAATCGCCCACAAACAAGGAGCACTGGGCAGGACTCCGGATAGTGGACGTGATACTGTTCTTCCTCCAGTCTTGTCACTGCTAGTCGGCAGTTGCAGCTTACGATAAAGCGCTTAGAGGCATGGACTGCAAAGATGGGTTTTACCTTTTCTGCAGACAAAACTGTGTGTGTTCATTTTAATCGTTCTCGGCGTCTTTTTACCTCCCCTTGAATTGCGTCTGAGGGACACCGTTCTTCCTTTTAGAGACACTGTGAGGTTCCTGGGCCTCACTTTTGATTCGTGGTTGCCTCACCTTAAAGACCTCAAGGTGCGGGCCCTGAAGGCACTGAATATTTTGAAGTGTCTGAGCCATCGGTCCTGGGGAGCAGATCGGGCGCGTCTGCTGCAGTTTTATAGGGCTTTCGTCCGATCGCGTCTTGACTATGCTTGCACCGTGTATGCGTCAGCAAGGTCTTCGTACCTGAAGATCCTTGACGCAGTACACCATGAGGGTATCAGGCTGGCCACTGGTGCCTTCCGTACCAGTCCCATCCCCAGCCTGTGGGCTGAGGCAGGGGAACCGCCGCTCGCCATCCGGCGGAAACTCCTCATGGTGCGACGGGTGTGTCATTTCCTTGCCTGTCCTACCTCCCCTGCGTACCCTACCGTTGCCCGACCGCCTATGGAACGTCTCTTTTTCCAGTTTTCCAGTCATCCCAGGGCAACGAGACCATTTGGGATTCGTGCCAAGCATTTGCTTGAGTCCCTAGGTGTGGAGCGTGTGGCCCCCCAACGACAAGGTTTTACTCGCCTGCCTCCCTGGTTGCTCCAGAGGCCCAGCATCCTTTTAGACTTGTCGGAGAACCGGAGGAACTGCACTCCGGCGTTTGTTTTTACCTCCTTATTTTACGATATTTTAAACCAGCATCCGGACCATGTACCTGTATTCACAGATGGCTCTAAACAGGGGGACTCTGTTGGTTGTTCTGTTGTTTTCCCTGATCGAGTCGTCAAGTTACGGCTTCCTGCGGCGTTTACCATCCTCGATGCCGAATTGTTTGCAATCTTGCGGGCATCGGAGCAGATGAGATGTGTTCCCAGTCTTAAGTTCCTCGTCTGTTCTGACTCCCTGAGTGCCCTTCAGACCATGCAACACTTGTACCCAGCGGATACGGTCGTCCAGAACATCCATGATGCCCTACTCCACCTGCAACGGCAGGGGAAGGAGGTTTCTTTCTGCTGGGTGCCGGGGCACGTGGGTATTAGGGGAAACGAACTGGCGGATGTGGCTGCCAAAGATGCATGTTCCCTCCCTCACGTTGTTGAATGTGCCGTCCCCCTCCATGCTGTAACCTCCCTTTTGCGTTTTCGTGTTTTGCATCAATGGGAAGAGGAGTGGCTGGCAGTTTCTGACAATAAGCTGCGTTTGGTAAAGGCCACTACGCGACCATGCGTACGTCCTACCAGTCATACAGGCGGGATGAGGTTCTCCTCACTCGCCTCCGCATTGGGCACAGTCCCTTAACGCATGGTTTTTTACTCCGGCGAGAGGACCCCCCAATGTGCAGTGCTTGTGGCGTCCGGATTACTGTCCGCCACATTTGACTTGAGTGTCTTTAATTCTCTGACCAGAGGGCGGTGGTTTCTTTGCCACCGGATTTGCCCTCTATTTTGCAAGACGACGCAGTGACTAAGGTCTTACGGTTTTGTGTCCTGTCCAATCTGTTGCCTCGCATTTTAGGGAGAGGGTTTTAATGTGCAGCTGGGTGACTGGCTCACCCAGGTTTTAGGTAAGAGGTCCGCCAGTTTCTGTTCTCTTTTCCTTGTGTTTCCTTTCCTTTTTTAGTGTGTTTCTTCTCCTCTTGTTTTGCCTCTGTATGTGAGCATTTGGAACTGCGTCAGGCCTGTGTCTTTTAGCCGTTCTCCTTGTTTGGTGTCCGTCTTCGTCCCTTCACCGCATGTGTTCCTGTTTCTATGCGTTTGGGCGTTGATGACCACGCTGTTTAGCGCCCGTAAACCTCAAACACAAACACACACACACTCATATATCTGTTTCTCTCTTCCACCTCTTATATATATGTGTGTGTGGGGGTGGGGAGGGGGGGGGGTGCGTATGATAAACTCCTTCTCTCGAAAATTTCTCTCCTTCCTACCTCCTCTGTGTTACCACAGATGACGTGTCACTGACCTCATTTGTACAAAGATTGCAGTACACGTGAGGTGCCTTTATGCTTCCACCGCCCTGAGTGGAATGCATAAGTTCTAATAAATGTTCTCGAACCTGCAGTCTTCTACAGTTGTCCCCTGCGCAGGAAACAGCACGCCGGTCGTGAATCCTTTATCTTGAGGCCTTAAAGAAACTCTTAGCGAGGGATATACGTATATTCTGTGAATAATCAAATTTACAATTAGTTTGTTTATACGGGATGCCACTCGTTTTTTATTGACGGAACATGAGAAAGTGCACATTTCATTCCATCTTACAGTCACAAATAATTTCCGTTCTTCAACGAACTGCGTATTTCCGTAATTACTATAACACTGTTCTCAACTACATGCCCAAATAACCAGAACTTCCTGATTAACTCTTAATTGATACCGATCACGGCAGAGAACAAGTCTGTCTTCCGAGACTGGCGAACGAGTTCTCTTTTACAAACCATATATTTCTCATTAAGTCTTGATACCGCGGCAGACATCATCTCCATACTCCGAGACTCCGAACCAGCTCTCTTCTTACAGCCGACTACTTCGACCGCCATCCAAGATAGGTGCGATCCGAAGATCGAAGTGCATCGTCTGCCTTTTCGTGGCCGGCCAGAGTGGCCGAGCGGTTCTAGGCGCTTCAGTCTGGTACCGCCCGACCGCTGCGGTCGCGGGTTCGAATCCTACTTCGGGCATAGATGTGTGTGATGTCCTTAGGTTAGTTAGGTTTAAGTAGTTCTAAGTCCTAGGGGACTTATGACCTCAGATGTTAAGTCCCATAGTCCTCAGAGCCATTTGAACCTTTTTTTTCCCTTTTCGTTTAGTAGTTGTTTATTATTCTGATCGTTATTAATACCTGTGAAATTATGAATTGATAGTACACTACTGAGAAACGCTTTAATATGAAATGCAAGTAAATACGCTGCTTAATTTTTCTAATATTAATGACAGAAGATTATCATTTTGGCGAGCAACTTCCGAATGCAGCAGCCAGTCGCGGAGAAGGACCACAATTTAGGCGGTCTTTCTCACGATATCCCGATCGAACAATCCGTCTGTCATCATTACTTCACACCACATTACGTCATCTTACCGCTGCTGCCTTCTCAACTGCTTAAAAAAAAAAAAAAAGAGCTTCTAGTAGCTGAATATGATGGCTGTGAAGCCAGAAATATTACGCAGGAATTGGCTCAGTTTCTTAAAGGACTAATGCTTTCTTCTGTATGAGGCGTCAGTTTATAGTATGAGTGAGAAAACTATATCGTCTGCGTTGCTGTTCACTGCACGCAATTATGTAAGTTAATAAAGCTGATATTGGTAGAGCATGCATTATTCCGCTAACTAGTTTGTTAAAGTAACGGTTCTGCAATAACTCACTTTATGTTTAAAGTCTCGCCTTTAAGGATTAAGTTTTCCAATTACTCAGAACATGAAAACGTCACGAAATACTTTTCTGCCTGTATATTTTCACAAAGTGCACCTCACTAGACATAAATGGCTCACAGGAGGTCGTACATTTGACAAGGAGCAATACTAGTAATTGTACCAGTAGCCGTGATAGTAACTGTAGCGAAACAATAACAGTAACAACGGTTGCAATACCCTAACATAGGCTTATACAGTCCTCCAAAGAGTTTAATATTCCATACTCAGTTGTTTTGAACTGCATCATTTTTGGTAATTGCTGTGTTCTTATTACTAAAATGTTACTAAAGTCGTTCAAAAATGAAAATAAAATCAAACTGAGGCCGATGTTTGTTTATAGTAGTGTTCTTTTGACCAAGAATGTCCTCTTTCCCTGTGCTAGTCTGCTTTTTACGTAATCCTTGCTTCATCTATTACGGGTTATTTTGCTTCCAAAGTAGTACAATTCCTTTACTTTATCTACTTCATGGTCACCAGTTTTTATGTTTTTCGATAGTCTAATTTCTGCTATTCTTCATTACTTTTGATCTGCTTTAGTTTATCCTCAGTCCATATTGCGTACTTATTGAACTGTTAATCCCATTCACTGGTTCTATAATTCTACTTCACTTTAACTGCGAATCTTATCATTGACATCCTTTCACCTTGAATTTCAATCCACCTCACGAACTTTTGTTTTATTTCTCTCATTGCGTCTTCAGTATACACGTGGGTTTTTGGGTTAACAAGTCGACTCCTAAGTCCATTATGCAAAAATAGTAAAAAACCACTGTTGTTTTTCCTTTAACATCATATAGTAATACTTTAAATATACTTACATCTGAGTGGTTGTTGCCGTCTCAAGAAAATCCAGATTACAATGGAGTGTGTGTATTTTTTTAACTCACCGTGGGTAGAAACATTTTGGCTTGTCTGCGACGGCTATACTTTCGCAACACAGGTACTAGAAGTTGGAAAGAGCGATTCACCGACGTATTCGGATCGAACGTGCAGAACAGGAATTGCAAGCAATATTTCATATTACTACAACATCAGAAAATGAGAGGAAATTAAGTCCCCTAGAACTTAGAACTACTTAAACCTAACTAACCTAAGGACATCACACACATCCATGCCCGAGGCAGGATTCGAACCTGCGACCGTAGCAGTCGCACGGTTCCGGACTGCGCGCCTAGAACCGCGAGACCACCGCGGCCGGCGAGAGGAAATTCTCATGAGTTGAAAACATAAATATTGTACTGTATATGTGACTAAAGGCTGCTAACTCAAGACAATCCTGACAAAAATGTTACAAAACCATTGTTACATAGAGTGGTGCCTTAATGTTATTGGTAGTTTCAGTCACGTATCGCAAATGTATTTTTTTCCGATATTTAGTAATAAACTTGAGTATCGTCGTAGTCTGTCCGCAACGAAGATAAGCTGCAGCCCCTCCTTCGTAACGAGGAAGTGCTTTCACATTTCTCTGAGATACTGCCAGCCGCACATTCATATGATTCCTGGTAGGAAGTCCAGGAAGAAATCACGTGAAATTTCAATGAACTGCAACTCACTTGTAATGCCCATGTGCGTACTTTTCCACTGGTGACTCAGACCAAAAGATGTTATTCATCCAGAAGCCCAGTCCCACACTTCGGTGACTAACTGCATCAATCCGGTATGATAGGAGAGGGAGGCAACTAGACAACTTGTTACTCGTACTTCAGAACCTTCCTCGTGCTTCTAAGAAATACTCGCCTTCGATGTAATACGACTCTTAGTGCCTTGCTCCTTCATTTCACTTGAAATCTTTTTCCCTAGAATCTTGATGACGACACGTTGCGCAACTTCTCGCTTCTGTTGTTGCTCTTCGGCTGCTGGAAGAATGCAGCACAATTGCGCCCTCAGCCTCAGACAGCGGCGGATATCGCCTTTCGAACCCATTCACACACAGCATCATACTGTTGGATGATATCATTCTTATAAAATGACTTTAATATCCAAGCACGTCGTCGTTCACAACTGAAAAGTACTCTATTCTACAATGCATTTGGTAATCTACTTATATCTTGTTTCATGTCTAGCTCTGCAAGTGCGACCTGGAGAGTTTCATTTACTTGGTGCTAGTCGGCGGTAGTAGTGGTGGGGGAACCTCAGCCTCACACACACACCTCAGCTGTGCTCCAGAAGCAGAGAAAGCTAGCTGCCTTACAAGAGTGGACGCTGCCTGGAGTTTAAGTGTGCGGTATATTTTATCAAATCTTGTACAAGGTGTTGAATGAAAACCGCTACCAGTCACAATTGAAGGTATTTATTTACAGCACGACCGGTTTCAGGCTTTTGCCCATCTTCAGGTGCTTACATTCAGAAACATGTGACGTTCAATGATGGAGTTCACTGTTTCAATAAAAAGAGAATATGATAACTAATAAAACCGAGCGAAACAAATGCAAATGAGAAGTGGTTTATCCGAAAACTATTCCTGTACTTACATACAGATGGATTATCCATATTGTTGTCACGCTAATCTTGCAGTTTTTTGGTCTTGTGTTCGTTCTTCTTCACATAAAACTTTTCAATTTCACTTATTGTTTTGATATTTGCACCACTATAAGCATGAACTCTTTGATTTACAGACGCTACTTTCATTTTTACACTTTTATAAGCGTGAACTCGCGACATTGAACGTCTTTACATTTAGATACAGCTGTTTTGGTCAAAGAGCTTAGATCTAAGAAGTGTAAAGACGTTACACTTACAGAACCAGAAAACGTATTACAAATTACAAAATATAGGTACAAATATGTTACACATACAGAAACAGAAAGGTATTACAAATTATGAATTATAGGCACAAATATGTTACATAGAAATAAACAGCTATTACAAATTATGAAATTGAGAACTGTTGTATGATTGTGGGACTACACTGACATCCCCCTGTGGGTTCGGGGGTAAGAATAGGCCCACGGTATTCCTGCCTGTCGTAAGAGGCGACTAAAAGGAGTCTCAAACGTTTCGGCCTTATGTGATGGTCCCCTACCGGGTTTGACCTCCATCTTCTAAATTCTTCCGAAGAGCGAGCTGATTGGGGAAGGGCGCCTTACAAGGTGCAATGTGTCCATCGCTCATTACCATCTCTAGCTTGGTTGGTCGTCGTCGCATAGCTGTCCCGCCCACTCACCATCTCTAGGGCGTGGCTTTGTTCTTGGGTGCGGTTTTTGCAGTCTGCTCTGCTGTGTCGCTTTATGCGCCAATGACGATCATGGGCTACATTTCACCTGAAATCCAGCACGGTAGCCAGTCCGTTGTGGTGGGGCCGCCATGTACCCTGTCGGTTGTAGCCCCCTGACAACACAGGGATCGCTCTACTGATGCCTGCGCTGTTAACTCCCCGCGTATGCCAAGGAGTAGATGCCTGTCTCCTTGGGGCATCGGGACTCCCGGCAATGGCCATCCCGCCAGGTGGTCGTTGCTGAGGCTGGGTGGCGCCCGTGGGGAGGGCCCTTGGTCGGAGTAGGTGGCATCAGGGCGGATGACCCGCGATGAAGCGTGGTACATCATCTCTTGCTGGCGGCCAGCCGCCAGCAGTCTCTAAGCGTTCTCGGCCTCAATATAACGCTCAGGCATATGATCCACAATCGTTCCCCTCCCTGGCCACACCATGGGAGGAACGAAAGGCTACGGTTGGCAGCGAACCTTATTCACCTCGCTATTTAGTCTGTACACGAGTCGATGGGGAATCGTTTATGGCGACCAAGCCTCAGTTTTTTGTCGAGCACTTGGAGGACAAGTTTGGGGAGGTGGAGGGCTTGTCCAAAATGCGCTCTGGGGCAGTATTGATCAAAACAGCATCCTCTGCACAGTCACGGCGGTTACTCGCTTGTGACAAGCTGGGGGATGTTTCCATCACGATCACACCCCATAGGAGTCTCAACATGGTCCAGGGCATTATATTCCATAGGGACCTACTCTTGCAGTCAGACGACGAGCTACGCGCCAATTTAGAACGGCGGGGTGTTCACTTCGTCCGGCGCGTCCATCGGGGTCCGAGGGATAATCAGGTAGCCACCGGTGCCTTCATCTTGGCCTTCGAGGGTGACGTCCTACCCGACAAGGTCAAGGTGATGGTCTACCGATGTGATGTGAAGCCCTATATCCCTCCCCCGATGAGGTGTTTCAAATGCTGGAAGTTCGGCCACATGTCATCTCGGTGTACTTCCAGCATGACATGCAGAGATTGTGGACGCCCTTCACATCCTAATACTGCATGTGCGGCGCCTCCCATCTGTGTGAACTGCGGCGAACACCATTCCCCTTGCTCGCCAGACTGCAAGGTTCTACTGAAAGAACGAAGGATCATGGAATATAAGGCCCTGGACCGCATGACCTATACTGAGGCTAAGCGGAAATACGAGAGGCTACATCCTGTGGCTCTGACCAGCTCCTATGCCACCGCTGCCAAAACAGTAGTTTTGTCCTCTGCTGCACCAATTCCACTGAACACTCTGAGCCGGAATACTACACCTGCCCCCTTGATGGTGGGGGGCACTTCCCCATCTGTTGCTCCTGCACCACCTACCTCAGGAGCAACGACCCCCCAACCATCAGGGACACAAGTCCCCAACTCTAAGCCGGAGAAGCGTCCGACTTCTTCGGCGACTCTCTCTCGCAAGGGATCCCTCGGGTCCCTCCCTTCCCAGGTTTCCACCTCTGGGAAGGGTGACGTCAGCCAATGGCTGAAAAGCAGGCCAGCGGCTGGTCGCAGGGCTTCCCGCTCCTCCTCCGTCCCGGAGACTGACTCGGTGGAGCCCTCCCAGCCAGTAAAGCCCAAGGAGCAGAGAGAGAAGACGAAGAAGAAGAAGGCCTCTAAGGCCAAGGAACGCGTGGTGGCATCCACCCCACCGCTCCATATAGGCTCTACGTCTGGGGATGAGGTGGAGATCCTGGCGTCCGCTGAGGACCTGGATCTCGCCATACCCTCAGACGCCGAGGACGCCGATTGTACTGGTCCTCGATCGGTGACAGCAGGTGACCCAGTGACGTGATCCGCCTCCTCGGTCCCTTCACGCCTATTTCGCCCATGGACAAAGAGATTCTCCAGTGGAACTGCAGCGGTTTTTTCCACCACCTTGCTGAGCTCCGCCAACTCGTCAGCAGTCACCCTTTCTTCTGCATTGCCCTCCAGGAAACGTGGTTTCCGGCAATGCGGACCCCTGCCCTACGAGGGTATTGGGGTTATTATAAGAACCGGCAGCTTATGAGAGGGTGTCTGGTGGAGTCTGCGTCTACGTCCTTAACTCTGTCTACAGCGAGTGTGTGCCTCTTCATACACCCTTAGAGGCTGTCGCTGTAAGGATGTGGACGCCTCAGCCTATTACTGTCTGCAGTTTGTACCTTCCGCCGGATGGTGATGTCTCTCGTCATGTGTTGGCTGCCTTGATAGGACAACTGCCGCCTCCCTTTGTGTTGCTGGGCGACTTTAACGCCCATAACCCCTTGTGGGGTAGCGCCGCGATTACTGGCCGGGGCAGAGATGTCGAGACTCTTCTGTCACAGCTTGACCTCTGCCTTTTAAACACGGGAGAGGCGACCCACTTTAGTGCGGTCCATGGCTCGTTTTCGGCCATTGACCTTTCTATTTGCAGCCCCGGACTTTCACCATCCATCCACTGGAGGGTCCATGACGACTTATGTGGTAGTGACCATTTCCCCATCTTTCTGTCACTGCCACAGCGTCACTCTTCTGAACGCCCCTCCAGATGGGCTCTGAATAAGGCTGATTGGGACTTATTTACATCTGTCGCAGTGATCGCACCTCCTTCCACTGATCCGATTGATGCGGTGGTTCAGTCGGTCACCACCAGCATCGTTTCTGCGGCGGCATCTGCGATTCCCTGTACATCCGGGTCACCTCGGCGGAGGACTGTGCCGTGGTGGTCGCCCGAGATCGCAGAGGCGATTCGAGATCGCCGGCGGGCTCTTCAGCGCCATAAGCGGCACCCGTCGTTGGAGACCCTCATTGCTTTTAAACAGTTCCGCGCCCGAGCCCGACGCCTTATTCGCCAACGGAAGCAGGAGTGCTGGGAACGTTATGTTTCCACCATTGGCGTCCGTACCTCTGCATCGCAGGTTTGGGCCAAGATTCGGCGACTCCAAGGCTATCGGGCACCTGTCTCTGTCCCTGGGCTTTCGCTGAATGGAGCAGTGTGCACCGACTCCGACACGATTGCGGACCGGTTAGCAGAGCATTTTGCTCAGTGTTCCGCGTCAACGAACTACCCGTTGGCCTTCCGCTCCCGGAAAGAGCGGTTGGAAAGTCGGAGGCTTTCCTTTCACACGCGCCACGCGGAGTCGTACAATGCTCCTTTCAGCGAATGGGAATTCCAGAGCGCACTTTCTGCTTGCCCTGATACGGCTCCTGGACCAGACCGCATTCACAGCCAGATGCTGAAACACCTCTCAGTGCCTTGCCAGCGACGCCTCCTAGATCTTTTCAATCGCGTCTGGGTCGAGGGTGTTTTCCCGTCTCAATGGCGGGAAAGCATAGTCCTCCCCGTATTGAAACCTGGCAAGAACCCGCTGGAGGTGGACAGCTATCGCCCCATAAGCCTCACCAACGTTCCTTGCAAGTTGCTGGAACGTATGGTGAGCTGGAGGTTGAGTTGGCTCCTCGAGTCTCGGGGCCTTCTGGCTCCGTCTCAGGGTGGGTTCCGTAAAGGCCGCTCTGCCGTCGATAATCTGGTCTCCCTGGAGTCTGCCATCCGTACAGCCTTTGCGCGCCGCCAACATCTGGTTGCCGTCTTGTTCGACATGCGGAAGGCATACGATACGACTTGGCGCCATCACATCCTGGCCACACTTCATGGGTGGGGCCTTAGGGGCCCGCTCCCGATTTTTATTCAGAATTTTCTTTCGTATCGTTCCTTCCGCGTGCAAGTGGCTGCGTCGCATAGTTCCTCCCGGGTCCAGGAGAACGGGGTCACACAGGGGTCTGTCCTCAGTGTGTCCCTGTTTTTAATTGCCATCAATGGGCTCGTTGAGGCGGTGGGGTCGTCCGTCGCGGCTTCTTTATATGCGCACGACTTCTGCCTATATTACATCTCCAGTGGCATCGCCGCTGCTGAACGGCAGCTGCAAGGTGCCATCCGCAAGGCGCAGTCATGGGCTGTAGCGCACGGCTTCCAGTTTTCGGCCGCGAAGACCTGCGTTATGCATTTCTGCCGGCGTCGCACGGTTCACCCTGAGCCGCGCCTTTACCTTGACGGTGAACCTCTTGCTGTGGTCGCGACGCATCGGTTCTTGGGACTGGTATTCGATACCCGGTTGACTTGGCTGCCCCATATTAGGCAGCTGAAGCAAACATGCTGGCGGCACTTAAACGCTCTCCGTTGCTTAAGCCACACCAGGTGGGGTGCCGACCGGTCCACCCTCCTCCACCTATATCAAGCGCTGATCCAGTCCCGCCTTGATTATGGGTGTGTGGCGTACGGTTCTGCCTCGCCTTCAGCATTGCGATTGCTGGATCCCATACACCACTGTGGGATCCGCCTCGCCACGGGAGCGTTCCGGACAAGCCCCGTCGACAGCATACTTGTGGAGGCTGGTGTCCCTCCATTGCGGTTCCGGCGTGACCGCCTTCTGGCCGCCTATGCCGCGCACGTTTATAGCATGCCAGGGCATCCAAACTACCGTCTCCTGTTCCCGCGCTCGATCGTCCATGTTCCAGACAGGCGGCCCCGGTCAGGGTGTCCCATTGCGGTTCGCCTCCGGGACCTTCTCCGTGGCCTTGACTTTTTTCCTCTGCCGCCTGTTTTCCGGGCCAATCTCCGTCTGCCCCCGTGGAGTGTGCCCCGACCGTGCCTTCGGCTCGACTTGGCACAGGGTCCGAAGGTCTCAGTGCCTCCGGAGGCCCTCCGCCGCCGCTTTCTTTCCATCCTGGCCGAGTTTCCGAACGCGGCGGTGGCCTACACCGACGGTTCGGTGGTCTCTGGTCACACTGGTTACGCTCTCACTCTACGGGATTATTGTGAGCAACGGTCATTGGCAGCTGGCTCCAGTGTATACACTGCCGAGTTGGTTGCCATCTATCGTGCCCTAGAGTTTCTCCGCTCCCGCTCAGGTGAGTCCTTTGTCATCTGTAGTGACTCCCTGAGCGGTTTACGAGCTCTTGACCAGTGTTTCCCTCGTTCCCGTCTGGTGATGGCCATCCAGGAGTCCCTCCATACTCTCGTCCGTTGCGGCCGCTCTGTCACCTTTGTTTGGTCCCCGGGTCACGTCGGCATCCCGGGTAACGAGCGGGTTGACGAACTGGCGAAACAGGCGGTCAGTTCCCCGGCCATGGAGATCGGTCTTTTAGAGAGTGACGTCCGATCCGTATTGCGGCAGAAGGTCCTTGCTGCTTGGCGTGATGAGTGGCGCACCCTGCCCTCTCCCAACAAACTTCGGGCAGTCAAGGAGACAACCAGTGTGTGGCGCTCCTCCATGCGGGGGTCTCACAAGGACGCTGTCGTCCTCTGCCGGCTCCGCATAGGACATACCCGGCTCACGCACGCGTATCTCTTGTGCCGTGACGACCCGCCTCTCTGTCGCTGCGGATTGGCCCTGACCGTGGTACACGTCTTACTAGACTGCCCACTTTTAACTGCCCTCAGGCAGACGTTCGCACTGCCTGATACACTCCCTGCTCTTTTAACCGATGACTCTACTATGGCTGACTTAGTTCTCCGTTTTATTCGAGCAGGGGGTTTTTATCATTCAATATGAGAGTCCCTTTTTATTTTTTTTTAGTGTCGACTGTGGCTTTTGGCCTGGGGTTTTAGTTTGTGGTGTTTTAATGTGTCCCTTGGTTGTTGGCCTTTCCAGTTTTATTTTCATGGTCGGCCAATGACCGTCGCACTCTGTGTGTCTTTTAATCTCTTTTCTCTGGTCTTCGTCTATGTCTTTCTTGTACTGTGTCGTCCCTTGTCGTCTCCGTTATGTGTTTATTGCTTGTTGGACTTTTCTTCGTGTATTATTATGGTCGTGGAACAAGGGACCGATGACCTAAGTAGTCTGGTCCCTTTAACCCCCACAAACCAACCAACCAACCAACTACACTGACATTTGTAATATACAAAATGGTTGTAGGTAAATGATGTTGGGTTCAAAAAGTTTTTAGAGTGAATATAAGCTGATCTGTTTTCAATGTGAATTACTGTAGAGCTGTTACAAATTCAGTGGTCATGAGAAAGGGATTAGTTTCTGTTTTGAAATATTTCATGAAAGATGTTTAGGAATGATTTGTTTGCAAGGTCGACTTGTTCATTTAGAATGAGGTGCGGTGAATTTGAGCTGTAGATGTAAATTTCAAGTTCTTCAAGGAGGTTCATTTTCTTTCCTTTGCTGACAGTGTGTAATATTTGTAAGTTGTCTGTAATGGCTGTGGCTGAGTGGCCATGTTCTTTTAGATGTGCTGCAAAGGTTGATTTGTCAAAGTTGTTTAGGCGGAATGCATCCATATGCTCTCGGTATCTTACTGTGAAACTTCTTCCTGTCTGCCCTATGTAGTATTGTGGACAGTTGTCACATAAGAGTTTGTAAACACCTGACTTGTGATGACACTGGCTGTTGGTTTTGCTACTGTGAATGATATGCTGCTGTAGCTTATTGTTGGTGCTGAAGGATATTTGGATGCCACTGTTACGAAAAAGGTTGGCGATTTGGTATGAAATTTTTCCAAAAAAGGGGATGCAGGCAAATGTTTGTGTTTCAGCTTGTGAATCTGGTTTAGGAGGTGTGCAATGTTTCTTTTTGATCTTATTGTTAAGTTTATCAATTATATCTGGGCTGTATCCATTTCTGTCTGCAATTCCTTTTATAATGTTAATTTCTTTTTGTTCATCAAGAGGACTGAGTTGGATTTTGTGTACACGATTAAGTGTAGATCTGAAAAATGCCATTTTATGTTGTACTGGGTGACAGGAAGAGTTATTTATAACAACATCAGTGGTGGTGGGTTTTCTGTAAATTTGGAAAACATCTTTCTTATTTATATTTGAAATATTAAGATCAAGAAAATTAATTCCTTTGTCTACTTGGTGTTCTATGGTGAAGTTAATGTTGTTGTGCAAGCTACTGAGGCCATCTGCAAGTTTTTCAATTTCCTCACTCGTACCATTGTACAGGATGATGGTATCATCTACATACCTTTTGCAGTAAATTATTTTATCTTTAAATAAACAGTTTGAGTTGAAGAACTGATTTTCTATGTGATTAATGTAAATGTCTGCTAGGATTCCTGCCAAACTGTGCAAAGGTTGATAATTTAACAAAAATTGCCTTTTGTCTAAACTTATTCCAAATTACATTAAAGTCAATGTTAAGAGCAACAGTCAATCAGCTAAAATCGCGAAGTCTAAGTGTGAAATTATCTGGTTAAAATCTGAAATCAAATCACTATACAAACGGAAAGACACCCTTAACAAGCAAATCCTTAAACTGCACTTGGCATTAAGCAACTCCTTGACCGCCATGCAATTCATGTACATTTTAGATACAATTAGAGACCAAGTGAGCAAAGAACAACTAGCTGTGTCAACTAGGCATAATCAGAAATTACTTGCACTCAATTCTGTTAATAGACAACACCTAGAATCTACTCCCACATCAGAACAAATGTTTTATGACAGAGTGATAAACTCCACCACCATCACATTTGACGGAGCTGAAACTAAGCTACTTGAGAAAGGTCTCAAGCATAATATTCCACCAGTGCTCAATAATAACAATATCAAGGATCTAATTGTCCACTCTAAAATAGCATGTGACTCAGCCAAAATGAACAATAATGAACAGATTAGCATTGGTCTCAAAGTTAAGAATATCATAAACAAAAACCTGCAAAACCAAAAGACAAACAACTGTGAATCCAAAGTGTTAAGAAATATTAATAGAAAACTGTCTGTAAACAAAGCCCTTGTAGTGAAGTCTGACAAAGGTAATTCAGCTGTTGTTATGTATGAATCTGAATATATCAACAAAATTCTAGAATTTTTCCATAAGAACAACATAAATGAAATACAGAAAGACCCCACTTCCAAATTTCAAACCAAGCTAAGGAAATTGACAACAGGAAGTCAGAGGATTTCATCAGACTCTGATGTCCTAAAATGCCTTGTCATGAATCCATCAGCACCAAAACTACGGTCACAACCAAAAGTCCACAAAGCAAATTGTCCTATACGCCCAATCGTCAATTCCAGAAACAGTCCAGCATACTTCATCAGCAAGAAGCTTAAAGACATTCTCAGTAATTTCTATACTTTTGAAAATAACTTCTCAATCAAAAATAGTTATGAACTTGTAGAGCACATCAAAAACATACCAATACCAGAAGGTGCCATATTTGCTTCAATGGACATAGTAAACCTTTACACCAACATCCCTATACAAGACACAATTATGATAATTAAAAACAACCTACTGAAGCACCAAAAGCTATCCAAAGTTGAGATATATGAACTAATTGAACTACTAGAACTAATTCTTTCACATAACTATTTCACCTTTAATAATAAAATTTATAAGCAAGAAGATGGTCTTGCAATGGGTAGCACTTTGGCAGGAATCCTAGCAGACATTTACATTAATCACATAGAAAATCAGTTCTTCAACTCAAACTGTTTATTTAAAGATAAAATAATTTACTACAAAAGGTATGTAGATGATACCATCATCCTGTACAATGGTACGAGTGAGGAAATTGAAAAACTTGCAGATGGCCTCAGTAGCTTGCACAACAACATTAACTTCACCATAGAACACCAAGTAGACAAAGGAATTAATTTTCTTGATCTTAATATTTCAAATATAAATAAGAAAGATGTTTTCCAAATTTACAGAAAACCCACCACCACTGATGTTGTTATAAATAACTCTTCCTGTCACCCAGTACAACATAAAATGGCATTTTTCAGATCTACACTTAATCGTGTACACAAAATCCAACTCAGTCCTCTTGATGAACAAAAAGAAATTAACATTATAAAAGGAATTGCAGACAGAAATGGATACAGCCCAGATATAATTGATAAACTTAACAATAAGATCAAAAAGAAACATTGCACACCTCCTAAACCAGATTCACAAGCTGAAACACAAACATTTGCCTGCATCCCCTTTTTTGGAAAAATTTCATACCAAATCGCCAACCTTTTTCGTAACAGTGGCATCCAAATATCCTTCAGCACCAACAATAAGCTACAGCAGCATATCATTCACAGTAGCAAAACCAACAGCCAGTGTCATCACAAGTCAGGTGTTTACAAACTCTTATGTGACAACTGTCCACAATACTACATAGGGCAGACAGGAAGAAGTTTCACAGTAAGATACCAAGAGCATATGGATGCATTCCGCCTAAACAACTTTGACAAATCAACCTTTGCAGCACATCTAAAAGAACATGGCCACTCAGCCACAGCCATTACAGACAACTTACAAATATTACACACTGTCAGCAAAGGAAAGAAAATGAACCTCCTTGAAGAACTTGAAATTTACATCTACAGCTCAAATTCACCGCACCTCATTCTAAATGAACAAGTCGACCTTGCAAACAAATCATTCCTAAACATCTTTCATGAAATATTTCAAAACAGAAACTAATCCCTTTCTCATGACCACTGAATTTGTAACAGCTCTACAGTAATTCACATTGAAAACAGATCAGCTTATATTCACTCTAAAAACTTTTTGAACCCAACATCATTTACCTACAACCATTTTGTATATTAAAAATGTCAGTGTAGTCCCACAATCATACAACAGTTCTCAATTTCATAATTTGTAATAGCTGTTTATTTCTATGTAACATATTTGTGCCTATAATTCATAATTTGTAATACCTTTCTGTTTCTGTATGTGTAACATATTTGTACCTATATTTTGTAATTTGTAATACGTTTTCTGGTTCTGTAAGTGTAACGTCTTTACACTTCTTAGATCTAAGCTCTTTGACCAAAACAGCTGTATCTAAATGTAAAGACGTTCAATGTCGCGAGTTCACGCTTATAAAAGTGTAAAAATGAAAGTAGCGTCTGTAAATCAAAGAGTTCATGCTTATAGTGGTGCAAATATCAAAACAATAAGTGAAATTGAAAAGTTTTATGTGAAGAAGAACGAACACAAGACCAAAAAACTGCAAGATTAGCGTGACAACAATATGGATAATCCATCTGTATGTAAGTACAGGAATAGTTTTCGGATAAACCACTTCTCATTTGCATTTGTTTCGCTCGGTTTTATTAGTTATCATATTCTCTTTTTATTGAAACAGTGAACTCCATCATTGAACGTCACATGTTTCTGAATGTAAGCACCTGAAGATGGGCAAAAGCCTGAAACCGGTCGTGCTGTAAATAAATACCTTCAATTGTGACTGGTAGCGGTTTTCATTCAACACCCTGAAAGGAACAGTCACGTAGTTCATCTGCACCCATTATGGATAAAATTCAATCTTGTACAAGGTGCGTTTGAAAAGTTCGGTGAATTCTGTCAGAAAATAAAGGAAACAGGAATTGCAAGCCAAACACCTGTACTGACCTTCGAAGTGAACACCATTAGCTACAACACACTTCTGACATCGGTTGTAAAGCTGTTCGAAACCCTCGAAGCACCCTTTATCACGTGTTGCTGGATATCCCATTATTACAGGTGATGTGATGCGAAGACGAAGTGACAGTCAATGGTATGGTGTCGGTGGTCTCCCCTGTCGCTCTCGGGTTGGTTTTATCTCCTGTAACGATGCGGATATCCGACCAACACGTCACCAAGGTGTTTCGAGCGATTCCACAAAAAAAAAATTTTTTTTGACAGTTTCCAACGACTATACTACTGGCCATTAAAATTGATACACCAAGAAGAAATGCAGATGATAAACGGGCATTCATTGGACAAATGTAATCACATGTCAGTTCTAGTATATTATATTTTCACGTCTCGCGGTTCTAGGCGCGCAGTCCGGAACCGTGGAACTGCTACGGTCGCAGGTTCGAATCCTGCCTCGGGCATGGATCTGTGTGATGTCCTTAGGTTAGTTAGGTTTAAGTAGTTCTAAGTTCTAGGGGACTAATGACCACAGCAGTTGAGTCCCATAGTGCTCAGAGCCATTTGAACCATTTTATATTTTCACACAATTTGGGCGCATAGATCCTGAGAAATCAGTACCCAGAAAAACCACCTCTGGCCGTAATAACGGCCTTGATGCGCCTGGACCTTGACACAAACATAGCTGGGGTGGCGTGTGCAGGTACAGCTGCCCATGCAGCTTTACCACGATACCACAGTTTATCGAGAGTGGTGACTGGAGTATTGTGACGAGCCAGTTGCTCGGCCATTGACCAGACGTTTCCAATTGGTGGGAGATCTGGAGAATGTGGTCGTTAAGGCAGCAGTCTAACATTTTCTGTATCCAGAAAGGCCCGTACAGGACCTGCAACATGCGGTCGTGCATTATCCTGCTGAAATGTAGAGTTTCGCAGGGATCGAATGGAGGGTGGAGCCACGGGTCGTAACACATCTGAAATGTAACGTCCACTGTTCATAATGACGTCAATGCGAGCAAGAGGTGACCGAGGCGTGTAACCAATGACACCACCTACCATCACGCCGGGTGACAACGAATACACGCTTCCAATGTGCGTTCACCGCGATGTCGCCAAACACGGAAGCAACCACCATCATGCTGTAAACAGATTCTGGATTCATCCGATAAAATGACATTTTGCCATTCGTGCACCCAGGTTCGTCGTTGAGTAGACCATCGCAGGCGCCCCTGTCTGTGATGCAGCGTCAAGGGTAACTGCAGCCGTGGTCTCCGAGCTGATAGTGCATGCTGCTGCAAACGTCGTATATCTGTTCGTGCAGATGGTTGTTGTCTTGCAAACGTCCCCATCTGTTGACTCAGGGATCGATACGTGGCTGCACGATCCGTTACAGCCATGCGGATAAGATGCCTGTCATCTCGACTGCTAGTGATACGAGGCCGTTGGGATCCAGCACGGCGTTCCGTATTACCCTCCTGAACCCACCGATTCCATATTATGCTAACAGTCATTGGATCTCGACCAACGCGAGCAGGAATGGCGCGATACGAAAAACCGCAATCGGGGTAGGCTACAATCCGACCTTTATCAAAGTCGGAAACGTGATGGTACGCATTTCTGCTCCTTACACGAGGCATCACAACAACGTTTCACCAGGCAAAGCCGGTCAACTGCTGTTTGCGTATGAGAAATCGGTTGGAAACATTCCTCATGTCAGCACGTTGTAGGTGTCGCCACCGGCGCCAACCTTACGTGAATGCTCTGAAAAGCTAATCATTTGCATATCACAGTATCTTCTTCCTGTCGGTTAAATTTCGCGTCTGTAGCACGTCATCTTCGTGGTGTAGCAATTTTAATGGCGAGTAGTGTATATAACCGATGTCAAAAGTGCGTTGTAGCAAATAGTGATTGCTTTGAAGAACAGGAAAGTACATTAAAAGGTTTTCCAGCTTTTCTGTCGTAGCAAAAGAGATACCAAGCGAGGTTGCTCAGTGGTTAGCACACTGGACTCGCATTCGGAAGGACAACAGTTCAATCCCGCATCTGGCCATCCTGGTTTAGGTTTTCCATGATTTCCCTAAATCGCTCCAGGCAAATACCGGGTTGGTTCCTTTGAAAGGTCACGGCCGACTTCCTTCCCCGTCCTTCCCTACTCCGCTGAGACAGATGACCTCTCTGTCTGGTTTCCTCCCCCATCACAGCCCTGCCCCAGGAAAAGAGCTATTGAAAATTATGACAGTAAAAAGTAAGAAAAAGATTTTGGTCTATAAATTCCAGCTCTTCAGTGCCCTGATAGCTATTCGAACTATGACAAACAACTTACTGTTCAAGTGACGAACAGACAATTAGGTCATACCCATTTCTTACAGGGAAGGAATGTCTAAAAACTGAAGCAGTTACCTACAGACAGCTCTCACTGTCGAAACAGGCAATTAGTATCGCCTTAATCTTAGATTCTGTGAGTTTACTTCGATTTGGGAGCCGGGGAAAAGGATAAAGCCCATGGCTTAAAGTGTCACTTGGTAGCACCACGTCCGATCACTTGTAATAATGCGGTTATGCGACAATGCGTGAACTTTGACAATTTACAACAGCTTCACAAATTATGTCACAAGTGCGTTGTAGCTAATGGTGATTACTTTGAAGACCAGTGAAGGTATTTTGTATCTAATTCTTGTTTCCTTTCTTTTCTAAGACCATCGACCGAAGCTTTCAGACGCACCTTATGTTTCAGAACGGTGTATATAATGACTGCTGGTGTATTAACAGTTTCTCCAGCTCGGCTGTCGTAGCAAAAGAAGTACGGAAAGTAAAAATAAAATATATGCTCCAAGTGACCTGCTTCTAGCCATCTTCCGAGCCTATGTCCATACTTTGCTGCACGTGTGGAAAACCCCTGGTGTGGTTCATATTTGGGACACGTTCCCTCAGAACAATGATATTGGGTGCGGGAGTTGAATACGCCAAGGATTTTAAATGTGCCTAAAGGAAAAAAAAGTTGAATTCAAATATAGCGATCGGGCAGGCCTGGAGCAATCCACTCACTCGGAAAGTGGATATAGAAATACTGATGAACAACACCTGTAAAGTGAAGTGGAACATCACCGTGTGTAAGACACATTCGTTGGATGACGTCCAGAGAAACATCATCAAGCAATTGAAGCAACTCATGTCTGTGAAACTGAAAATAAGTTTGCCCACGCTGTGGGAAGAGATTACGCCCCATAAGCTGAGGATGAACTATTGATGTCCGTCTTGTGCCACTGCATGAGGGTTTTCATAAGCAGAGACGTCCTTGTTACGACAACTGGAGATTTCATCACGTGAAAACCCAGCCTTATCAGCGAATAAAGTAGATGCTGAGAAATGCAGAAGCACAGCACACAGCGTTGACAGAAAGCTTTTCTTGGAGGAAAGTACGCCATATTTAATCTTATTTAAATGGCGGCATCGGTCGTAATTACTTAAATCCTATATTTACAGAACGATTTCGGCCACTGTGTGGCTATCTACAGTGCAAATTATTCGAACATCGTAGGCCCTTATGATATTAGCACAATATTTTCTATGAGGTGTAACAAGTACTTTGATGATTACTTACAAAGGATATCTTCATTTTTACTGCATACAATCATTTTTAAATTTACAGTAGAGCCTATTTGGTAACCTTAGCAGTTAACGGTAGCAATTGCCGATCCAGAGTACAGTCCAAAGTACATCGATCTGTAGATGAAGGATTTCAGTATTCAAGACCTATGCTGCCATTTATCCAAAATATACTGACAGTAATATGGCCGTGGAGCGCATGGTTCGTAATGGAATTAGACACTAAGAACATTTAATCCTTGCACCCATTGAAGGAGATACGGAGAAAGAAGATTTTCATGCAGAATGTTCCAGATCGCCATGTGATTAACGCCTTCCCTTCTCGCAATTCACCTTGATTCTCAGTTGGTGGAAGAATCCAAGCCGCGCGCAGTGGCCGCGCGGTTAGAGACCCCATGTCACGGATTGCGCGGCCACTCCCGACGGAGGTTCGATTCCTGTGTGTGTTGTCCTTACCATAAGTTAGTAACTTTAATTAGTGTGTAAGTCTAAGGACCGATGACCTCAGCAGTTTGGTCCCTTAGAAATTCACACACGTTTGAACGTTTGAGAATCCATCAGGCGTTCGTACACCGTCTGTTCTCCCACCATCTGCAACTCTCTTCTCAAATGAGCATGTCCGGGTTGGTGGAATCGTACAAACGTTCCTGCATAAGGTGACTGCCTCCCAGGGTAACTACCAGCATTAAGTTGTGCTGCACCCGCTTTCCCGCCTGTTAGGCTGTACATGAAATGCATATCCGTCTTTTGCGACATGAAGTACCTAGTTATGTTATGTTGTGATGGAAGGTATTCTTGCATATAGCAATCACCCAAAAAAAGAAAAAATACTATGACCAACTGTGAAGTGTGTAAAAAAACACATTTGAGGAACGTTACGCAACCAGGAGTTACTACTTGAAACTCCTTTCCTACCTCCCTACCGAAGGATTTTTGGAACCATGTCCAAATGAACTTTTTGTGTTGTTTTGACGTGAAGAATAAACTAAAGTTTCTGACACATTCTTTGTACGCCCTGTATTTTGTAGTGAACTGGGTGTTTCGTATGAACTTTATGCTAATTTTCATACCTATGAACGTTCTTGAGTTTGCATCTGAACGCCCACATGTATCAGCCACTACAGTGGCTGTCAGTCTTCCATGGAAAGCTGCACTTGTGTTTTGTAGCGACCGTAATACAGGAGCAAGCGTCTACATGGGGTGCTACATCGGCGGACGTGCGTAAAGGGCGTCTTGACATTCGAAAACAAGCTAAAATAGTTTTGTTGAACGTACTGAACGCTCTTTACTGATCTGATGTACAGTGAAGAAGGAAGGTATAATATAAATATTACGCAACTGCATAAACTTATAGCAAAAACTTGCGTTATTTCCAAGGAATTTGATAGCGTTAACAAGAAGTTAAAAAGTTAGTGCCTAGAAGTCTACTTGGTTGCTACGACAGTTGAGGGTGTCAGACGCCTAGAAAAATACAAGCAGAACTCTTTATATATATAGGGTGGTCCATTGATAGTGACCGGGTCAAATATCTCACGAAATAAGCATCAAACGAAAAAACTACAAAGAACGAAACTCGTCTAGCTTGAAGGGGGAAACCAGATGGCGCTATGTTTGGCCCGCTAGATGGCGCTGCCACAGGTCAAACGGATATCAACTGCGTTTTTTTTAAAAATAGGAACCCCCATTTTTTATTACATATTCGTGTAGTACGTAAAGAAATATCAATGTTTTAGTTGGACCACTTTTTTCGCTTTACGGTAGACAGCGCAGTAATAGTCACAAACGGGTAAGTAGCTGGTATCACATAACATTCAGCCAGTGCGGACGGTATTAGCTTCGTGATACATTCCCCGTGTTAAAATGGACCGTTTACCAATTGCAGAAAAGGTCGATATCGTGTTGATGTATGGCTATTGTGATCAAAATGCCCAACGGGCGAGTGCTATGTATGCTGCTCGGTATCCTGGACGACACCATCCAAGTGTCCGGACAGTTCGCCGTATAGTTATGTTATTTAAGGAAACAGGAAGTTTTCAGCCACATGTGTAACGTCAGCCACGACCTGCAACGAATGACGATGCGCAAGTAGGTGTTTTAGCTGCTGTCGCGGCTAATACCCACATCAGTAGCAGACAAATTGCGCGAGAATCGGGAATCTCATAAACGTCGGCGTTGAGAGGAATGTCGTTACACGTATTGCAAAATGCATTGAGGTTGACGGACATCATTTTGAGCATTTATTGCATTAATGTGGTATTTACAGGTAAACACGCTGTAACAGCATGCGTACTCAGAAATGATGAGTTCACAAAGGTACATGTATCACATTGGAACAACCGAAATAAAATGTTCAGACGTAGCTACGTTCTGTATTTTAATTTAAAAAAACCCACCTGCTACCAACTGTTCGTCTAAAATTGTGAGCCATTTGTTTGTGACTATTACACCGCCGTCTATCACAAAGCGAAAAATGTGGTCCAACTAAAATATTCATATTTCTTTACGTACTACACGAATATGTAATAAAAAATGGGAGTACCTATTTAAAAAAACGCAATTGATATCTGTTTGACCTGTGGCAGCACCATCTAGCTGCCCAATAATAGCGCCATCTGGTTTCCCCCTTCAAGCTAGACGAGTTTCGTTCTTTGTAATTTTTTTCGTTTGACGCTTATTTCGTGAGATATTTGGCCCGGTCACGATCAATGGACCACCATATATTCGTCTTCCCTCTCAATTAGTTTTCGGTTTAGAAAGTGTAACGATGGACGAAAATTTTTAATGGACTGCACACCCAATGCAGCAGCAAGAGCGAATCTTTTGTCTGCAACGCACTTATTGCGTTCTCAGGATGCTTATAGCATGCTTAGATAAACTTTGGGGGGCACAAAACCATCCTAGCAAACATTTTTTGCTCGACTCAACGGAAATAGTGGCCTGAAAGCAACTATATTTATTTTTGGGTAGCGTGTATCGGCGATTTGGGAAATGGGTGCAATAGCAAAGGATCTGTAGCGGCTGCAAATATAAAAATTATCCGGAGGTATGGAATGTTCTTCGTCGTATTAAGACGAGCCGGCGAAACAAAAATTCTGCGCGCTGCACATACGCATAAATAAAATGCGTTCATAAGCGAGACGGTACAATAATGATGTTGCAGATGTTACCAAAATTAATTCGATTTCTTTCGAAACAAGTTTATAGCCGGACGTTCCCACGAGGCCCAACGTAAATTCAACAGTGAGGACGTTTTTCGTTACACAAGCAAAACAGTTTCACACTTCTTACGGTTTTTTTTGTCGGAATACTTTTATGTTTTCACGATAAAATACGTGTTGCATGCATCTATGTGCATTTTTTGTCCAATAGTTTAGAGGTTCTGTTTTTACACAGGTTGAAGTAACAAAATTATTTTTCTTGAGAATTTCTTGTAATTTGGAAATTTGTCGTAAGGTCTTAGGGGACCAAACTCCTGAGGTCATCGGTCCCTAGGCCTACACACTACTTAATCTAACTTAAACTAGCTTAAGCTATAGACAACACACGCACCTATGCCCAAGGGAGGACTCGAACCTCCGACGGGGGAAGCCGCATGGGCCGCGACTAGGCGCCCAAGACCGCGCGGCAATCTCGCGCGGCCAAAATTTCTCGTAACATTAGTCTTTTTTTTTCGTACGAACTGGCAAGTACTGCATCATATTCTAGACTACAAATGAGATATATGATATTGCCAATCTTCGTGCCTTCCGCTCGAGTCGTCACTGGGTAATTCATGGCTAAAGAGGAAAGAGCGGATACCGAGAACGTGCTTACAAGGAACTTGGGACCAGGGTTGTTGCGAGCGCGGAGCTTTCGATTCCAAGTAGGTTACCAGCACTCGTGCTTGTCCAGCAGTCTCCCGAAGCTAGCAACTAAGCACTAAGGGTCGCAGCTGTTCTACATCTGCATCTACATTTATACTGCGCAAGCCACCCAACTGTGTGTGGCGGAGGGCACTTTACGTGCCACTGTCACCACCTCCCTTTCCTGTTCCAGTCGCGTATGGTTCGCGGGAAGAACGACTGCCGGAAAGCCTCCGTGCGCGCTCGAATCTCTCTAATTTTACATTCGTGATCTCCTCGGGAGGTGTAAGTATTGGGAAGTGGTATATTCGATACCTCATCCAGAAATCCACCCTCTCGAAACCTGGACAGCAAGCTACATCGCGATGCAGAGCGCCTCTCTTGTAGAGTCTGCCACTTGAGTTTGCTAAACATCTGTGTAACGCGCTATCACGCTTACCAAATAACCCTGTGACGAAAAGCGCCGCTCTTCTTTGGATCTTCTCTATCTCTTCTGTCAAGCCGACCTGGTACAGATCCCACACTGATGAGCAATACTCAAGCATAGGTCGAACGAGTGTCTTGTAAGCCACCTCCTTTGTTGGACTGCATTTTCTAAGGACTCTTTCAATGAATCTCAACCTGGCACCCGCCTTACCAACAATTAATTTTATATGATCATTCCACTTCAAATCGTTCCGTACGCATACTCCCACATATTTTACAGAAGTAACTGCTACCAGTGTTTTTTCCGCTATCATATAATTATACAATAAAGGATCCTTCTTTCTGTGTATTCGCAATACATTACATTTGTCTATGTTAAGGGTCAGTTACCACTCCCTGCAACAAGTGCCTATCCACAGCTGGTCTTCCTGCTTTTCGCTGCAGATTTTCTAATGCTGCAACTTCTCTGTATACTACAGCATCATCCGCGAAAAGCCACATGGAACTTCCGACACTATCTACTAGGTCATTTATACAGGGTGTTTCAAAAATGACCGGTATATTTGAAACGGCAATAAAAACTAAACGAGCAGCGATAGAAATACACCGTTTGTTGCAATATGCTTGGGACAACAGTACATATTCATGCGGACAAACTTTCGAAATTACAGTAGTTACAATTTTCAACAACAGATGGTGCTGCAAGTGATGTGAAAGATATAGAAGACAACGCAGTCTGCGGGTGCGCCATTCTGTACGTCGTCTTTCTGCTGTAAGTGTGTGCTGTTCACAACGTGCAAGTGTGCTGTGGACAACATGATTTATTCCTTAGAACAGAGGATTTTTCTGGTGTTGGAATTCCACCGCTTAGAACACATTGTTGTTGCAACAAGACAAAGTTTTCAACGGAGGTTTAATGTAACCAAAGGACCGAAAAGCGATACAATAAAGAATCTGTTTGAAAAATTTCAACGGACTGGGAACGTGACGGTGAACGTGCTGGAAAGGTAGGGCGACCGCGTACGGCAACCACAGAGGGTCCCGTTCGTCGTGTTGCAGCTGCGGTCCA
Source organism: Schistocerca gregaria (assembly GCF_023897955.1). NCBI lineage: Eukaryota > Metazoa > Arthropoda > Insecta > Orthoptera > Acrididae > Schistocerca > Schistocerca gregaria. The sequence goes on along the minus strand of NC_064925.1, from coordinate 140,534,304 downwards.
AATGACGCCAACGTCCACGTATCGTCCCATGCGTCGGAGTTTACAGCTCTATCCATACAAATTTCAAACGCGGCAACCCCTCAGCGCCGCTACCATTGCTGCACGAGAGACATTCGCTAACGATATAGTGCACAGGATTGATGACGGCGATATGCATGTGGGCAGCATTTGGTTTACTGACGAAGCTTATTTTTACCTGGACGGCTTCGTCAATAAACAGAACTGGCGCATATGGGGAACCGAAAAGCCTCATGTTGCAGTCCCATCGTCCCTGCATCCTCAAAAAGTACTGGTCTGGGCTGCCATTTTTTCCAAAGGAATCATTGGCCCATTTTTCAGATCCAAAACGATTACTGCATCACGCTATCTGGACATTCTTCGTGAATTTGTGGCGGTACAAACTGCCTTAGACGACACTGCGAACACCTCGTGGTTTATGCAAGATGGTGCCCCGCCACATCGCACGGCCGACGTCTTTAATTTCCTGAATGAATATTTCGATGATCGTGTGATTGCTTTGGGCATCCGAAACATACAGGAGGCGGCGTGGATTGGCCTCCCTATTCGCCAGACATGAACCCCTGTGACTTCTTTCTGTGGGGACACTTGAAAGACCAGGTGTACCGCCAGAATCCAGAAACAATTGAACAGCTGAAGCAGTACATCTCATCTGCATGTGAAGCCATTCCGCCAGACACGTTGTGAAAGGTTTCGGGTAATTTCATTCAGAGACTACGCCATATTATTGCTACGCATGGTGGATATGTGGAAAATATCGTACTATAGTGTTTCCCAGACCGCAGCGCCATCTGTTGTTGACAATTGTAACTACTGTAATTTCGAAAGTTTCTCTGCCTGAAAATGTACTGTTGTCCCAAGCATATTGCATCAAACGGTGTATTTCTATAGCTGCTCATTTAGTTTGTATTGCCGTTTCAAATATACCGGTCTTTTTTGAAACACCCTGTATATATTGTGAAAAGCAATGGTCCCATAACACTCCCCTGTGGCACGCCAGAGCTTACTTTAACGTCTGTAGGCGTCGCTCAATTGAAAACAACATGCTGTGTTCTGTTTGTTAAAAACTCTTCAATCTAGCCACACAGCTGCTCCGATATTCCGTAGGCTCTTACTTTCAGGCGACAGTGCGGAACTGTGTCGAACGCCTTCCGGAAGTCAAGGAAAATGGAATCTACCTGTGATCCTGTATCTAATATTTTCTGGGTCTCATGAACAAACAAAGCGAGCCTCACACTATCATTGTTTCCGGAATCCATGTTGATTCCTACAGAGTAGATTCTGGGTTTCCAGAAATGACATGATACACGAGCAAAACACATGTTCTAAAATTCTACAAGATCGATGTCAGAGATATAAGCCTATAGTTTCGCGCATCTGCTCGATGACCCATCTTGAAAACTGGAGCTAACTGTGGTCTTTTCCAATCATTTGGAACCTTCCGTTCCTCTAGAGACTTGCCGTACACGGCTGTTAGGGGAGCTAGATCTTTCGCGTACTCTGTGTAGAATCGAATTGGTATCCCATCAGGTCCAGTGGACTTCCCTCTGTGATTTCAGTTGCTTTTCTATTCCTTGGACACTTATTTCGATGTCAGCCATTTTTTCGTTCGTGCGAGGATTTAGAACTGCAGTGTGGTCTTCCTCTGTGAAACAGCTTTGGAAATAGGTGTTTAGTATTTCAGCTTAACGCGTGTCATCGAAGGCCGGGCCATGCTGAGGTCATCTGACGCGTCATGTCGCCTCCCTCAGGCCTGGTTTAGGAACCAGTATGAGGTACTGTTGTTGTTGTTGTTGTTGTTGTTATGAGGTGGGTGTTGTGATGCGGTCTGCATGCGACTGTTACCTCATACTGGTTCCTAAACCCGGCCTGAGGGAAGCGACGTGACGCGTCAGGTGTCCTCAGCACGGCTCGACCTTGATGCGTGACGTCACACTCGTCGCTCTCTGTGACATTCCGCTACGCCGACGCCAGCTGGCGCAGCAGCACGGCACAACGCAGTAGCAACCAGGACTGCAGCGCTGCTGGGTCGTGCTGCAAAGTGAGAGCCGCCGTGTTTGGGTGCAAGCGAGGCAAGTGTATAAATTATCTTCTGTCTTACAAGTTGCCTGCTACCTCTTTGTGCCGCGTCTCACTGAAGATTGTTGTGTTCTGCGGTGAGGAAAGAGACTCGAAACGCCACGATCAGAATTCATGGTGTGTTGTCGCGCCAGGAACTGGTGCTCGTTCTGATACTCCGAAAACAGCTCTTAAAACTGGGTGTAGCCTGTGCGTCGCATAATGTAAATGTACTGTGTTTCACCCATTATCGGTGGTGAAAGTCTGTAACTGTTCAAAAATGGTTCAAATGGCTCTGAGTACTATGGGACTTAACAGCTGAGGTCATCAGTCCCCTAGAACTTAGAACTACTTAAACCTAACTAACCTAAGGACATCACACACATCCATGCCCGAGGCAGGATTCAAACCTGCGACCGTAGCAGTCTCGCGGTTCTGGACTGCACGCCTAGAACCGCGAGACCACCGCGGCCGGCTCTGTAACTGTCGTAAGTAAACTGATTGATCAGTCACTTTCAATAATATCGTTTGATTTTGTCGTTCGGAGCCGGTAAAAGCATATATATTTGTTATTGCATTGTGTGTGGATAGTTAATGAAAACATTTCATTTCATAACCAGGCATACATGTTCACTCAGGTTCAGTGCTGACGTCCTGCAACACGCAAATTCATCGCTTTTCACAAGAAGTACGCCCTCTGAAGATGATCTGCGTTGCTCGAAACCAGTATTAGTGTTGATATACGTTGCTGAAAGTGACTGTTTTTCTTACTTATTTTGTAAATATATTTACCAAACACGTACGTGTGATATATCAAAATGTTACACATGGAACCATCCTTACCATATTGTTTATTGTATGGCTACCAGTTTCAGTGATCCAGAACACCATTATCAGGCCTTAGCTGACGCTGAGGGGGTTGACTGCAAATGTATACACGATTCCATCAGTGGCCAACACTATGAACTGGTTCCTTTGACTGCACCAGGGATGTTGTCTCAGCCGGCCGCTGTGACCGAGTGGTTCTAGGCGCTTCAGTCTGGAACCTTACGACCGCTACGGTCGCAGGTACGAATCCTGCCTCGGGCATAGATGTGTGTTAGTTAGGTTTAAGTAATTCTAAGTTCTTGGGGACTGATGACCTCAGATGTTAAGTCCCATAGAGTTCAAAGCCATTTGAACCATTTTGATCGTTTCTCCAACCATCTACTACCAACTGTTGATTGGTGTATTCAATCACTGAAACTGGTAGCCATATAATAAATTACATCAAAAGGGCGGCTGTCATTGTTCCATCATATTACAAAAGTGAACAGCTGTAGGCCCTAAAACTTTTATTCAGAAGGATGGACGTACAAAAACTTGATATATACATCAGTATTGTCTCATAAGAGAACGAGTGTTGGATGGACAGTGCTATTGTCAAATGAGACAGATGGTGCTACATCTGCTTCTTTATTCTCAAGCTCCGTCATTAAATATTTAATGAATGTATTTAACCTACATATGTCAGGTCACCTACGTGTACATCAACTCATATATGGCAATGGGAAAGCGTACGTTTTTGGTGGCATATACTGCGATCTCTTCCCGTTCCATTCACGGAAAAGAGTATGCGAAGTATATATAACTACTTATTTGCCTCTGTCGAAAATGTCGTTGCTGTTATCTTCATGCTCGTTATGAGAGAGACATGTAGAGGTTTGTTTGAAACTGAGCTACGCTCCCTCGTGAAAACCAGTTGCGAGAATTAATGTTTCGTAAGATACGGAACGTCTTTCATAAAGTGTCATCCTACGGAAATTTTGTCCCTTAAATACATCACACCCTTCAGTTGACGGAAAACTCTTCAGAGTATCGTACTGCGTCATAATGTAAAAAATATACTGGAGAAACCAAAGTTTCGGCCACGGTTACAGTGTTATCAGTAAACCCAGAAGAAGGCCATTTTAACCATGACCGAAACGTTGGTCTCTCCAGTACAGTTCTTCTTTACATAGTGATGCGGTACGATACTAAGACAACTTTTAATGTCAACTTACTCGGGCTGCGGAAGCCAACGCAATTATATTGCACACTTCCGTCAAACAGACACATACGCGAATTTCTGCACTTCCCTCTTTGTGTAAACACTCCATGGCGTCTGTATGTCCAACGTGATGTTGAATCGACAGCATACCAATAATCATGTACAACCTGTGTTCCACAAAGGAATCTCACTTTTTCAGTATTCTATTTCGACACACAAGAAAAGGCATTATTTGTTGTGGCCTAGTCGGGCGCAAATAGTTTCATTCTCGAGCAGTATTCTTGCACTACAAGTTCATCTGCTGTAGAACTGAAGAAGGTATTCTCGCCTCGTACATCACGTATCTCGAGCAGAATGACCTGGGCCGTGTTTAACCTATTGGAGGCCTTGGGCACACTAGGATAATGGAGCCCCTGTGACGTGACAGAGCACCATTTTGTTAGAATAGGCAAAGAAGGTAGATAAGCGAGGTTCTAGACATATTTTTATGTCTTTACAGTCAAATTAAATGAAAAGATAATATAAAATAATCCACAAAAGTAACTCTTTTAGCATTCACACGTTAGTGGTTAAAAATCTATGTTGATTGAAGAGGTACTCTTCTCGATTTGAGATGAGCAAAGTCGGTAATCACTTCAAAATCTAATGGTTTTGAGTATATCACATTCTGTGGACATCAGCGATAAACTGGTTAATCTCTCTTGAAGCATTGTACTTCGTAATTCAGTTTTATTCTTTTCAGTTTGGAGAAGCAGCTTTCCTCACTGCCGTTGGTTACCATCATGCTTAGAAAGATTCTGAATGCTATTTCTGCGTTTGGAAATGTGTCTTCAGTTATGTTTTCTTTCATAAGGAGATATATTTCCAGTACACCGCTATTTCCCCCATTTTTACTAGGAACAGTTTTCAATTATTTTGTTAAATGCAGACATTCTGTTTCCAACTCTTGCTCGTTAACGTCTTCATAATAAATTTCAGTAAATTCTTTGCAACTTTGTCTCAGCTCTTCGGAGCCGGCCGTGGTGGTCTCGCGGTTCTAGGCGCGCAGTCCGGAACCGTGCGACTGCTACGGTAGCAGGTTCGAATCCTGCCTCGGGCATGGATGTGTGTGATGTCCTTAGGTTAGTTAGGTTTAAGTAGTTCTAAGTTCTAGGGGACTGATGACCACAGCAGTTGAGTCCCATAGTGCTCAGAGCCATTTGAACCATCAGCTCTTCGGAATTCAGAGTTTTCAAACGAAAAAATAAACCAAAACACTCACTAATATTCTCATACGAACTTCATCGCTGTTTTAGATGAATGCTCAGGGTATCAATTAAGGGAAGAAATATTTCTGCTTTGAATTTCTCTTTTCCATTCAACTGGACTGACGGTGGAGAGCCACCAAAAACACTCTGGCGTGAGCTTCTACATTCTGTTCTTTGAGACAGGTCCTTGTAATCAGATTCCAGGCTCCTTTCTTTGGCGGACAATTCGAAGTCATGAAATTTATCGCTGAGGTTAATGATAAAGTCATCAAGTATAGCGAACAAATTAGTTGCGACGTGCAGTGTTACTGTTTCTTTCTGAAGGTAATTACTTGTTTTGTCTATTCTTTCCAATATAGAGCTCCATATTTCCCTTAGTATAATAAATTCTAGCTTTCCTACTTTTCTTGGCAGACTAAGAACTTCGTCTCTAGTTTCTCTTGCCTGTTCTGTATCTCCTGCGATGGACATCAAATTTGTTTATAACCTTTATGCAAGGCAGTTACTGAATCAGCTTGAACTAAGCATCTGGTTTGTGAAAGACTTTTAACAACATTTTTTGAACCTAAATATTTTGTCAACATATTCCATCGGTGGGTAGAGCTCGACAGAAAGTTCTACACTTTCTGAACCACTTCAAAAAACTTTGTTGCCTCTGATACACACCTAGAATCTTGGACATCTACCAAGTTTAATGAACGTCCTGCACATGGCGCAAATGTGGCAATTCACATTTCTCCTTGATTCTTGCTTGTAGACCAGTATACTTCCCCGACATATTTGAAGCATTGTCGCAGCTCTGTCCTGTGCAATCTTTTATGAGAACATTATGATTCTCTGAAAAAATTCAAGATAGTTTATGCCAAACACTCATACTTGTGGTCTTTAATAGATATAAATTTCAGGAAACTTTCAGCAGAAACACAGTATCGAATTATGAAAGTTAGCTGTTCAACATGAGACATATTGGGCGTACTGTCAAAGCCAATGGAAAAATATTTTGCTAATTTCATTTATAATTATTTTAGGACCAGTTTTCCCATTACGTCAATAAATTCATTACAGATATTCGCTGATAAATTAGAAGGATTACCTTTTCCAGGATTTCCAGATTTTTGTAAGTGATCTGCAGGAAATGGATCGAATTCACTCAATAATTCCACACATCCCAGATAATTTCCATCGTTAGGAGATCCTAGGATTTAATTGTCACCGCAGAATGGAAGCCCTCTCGATGCCAAAAATTTTACAACACCTACAATCGTATATGTATATTTCTCCAGTGAGCCACTTCTTTTTTATGTTGGGATTATAAATCTATATCTATTCTCCCAGCCCCTTTAATTCGTGCCAGATATGTCATCATAAATGGGCTATTTCCATGTGTCAAAATTAGGTGATTAATGTGCTTCCAATGATTGCATCCACTCGGAGAGCATATATTTACATCAGAAGGGTTAAATAAGCAGCATGAAAAACAAAATACAGAGCTTTTGGAAGGCGAGTACAACAACCACCTCCTTTCGACGCTTTCATTGTTCATTAATCTGTGAATAAACAATGCTTTGTTGAAATACCTAGTTACTGATTTATTACCATCTTTGTAGTTTCTGGATGCCTCGGAAAAGTTAGAATCTTTATTTTGAAAATATGCAGGTCCATTATGAATCAAAATTTCTCGATTTCTTCCTGTAAAATTTTCATGAAAATATTCAGCGGGATTGTATGGTACTTCTTCTAGGTTGGAAAACTGTTGTTCAACTGCACAGTTGTCGGTGTTGGTGAAGTCACCGAAGTTGTTGCACTTTCGTCATATGGACGGTCGCTTTCTGATTCAATCTCTTTCCCTAAATTGGTAGAAATCTGAAATTGGTGTAGAATATGAACATTCAAAAATTCCCGCGATTTGTGATCGACACGACTCATCTTGTGGAAGATTTATTATTTGATTGCTACTTACAAAAGTTGCCCGAGTAGTAGCAGTAAAATATGTTGTTTATTTTGGTAATTTTTCAGTTACTTCCTTCTGAGATACAGCATTTTTTCTTTTTGCGGATCCACTAGGATATGACCGTTTTGACATTTAGTATTGAAATTCAGTATTTATTTTTCACCGAAAATAGTCCTAAACACAAAACAAAACAGGCAAACGAGGGTTTAATCAAAGAATACCTCAAACAATAAGCAACAACTACAAACAAAACAAACGTCACAACACCGAAGTCGAATGCAGAACTCCCGATCCTCGGGTCGGTTTATTTAAATCGGTTGGTCACGTTTAATTTTACGTCGCCATTCGCTCCGTGCAGAACTGTGCACTGTGCAACGCTAATAAGCAAGTAGGTATTGTAGTCAATCATTATTCTGCGATTTTTTCGAAATAAATTTCCTTTTCGAGAATAAATATCGGCTATCGTTTGGTGATCAGCCAAGAACTACGGGGCCCCTATCGATCGTGGGGCCCTGGGCATGTGCCCCTGCCCAGTGGGAAAGAGGGACCTGAGAATGACCTCCTCCATGCCAACGAGCACTGGATACTAAGAACATTATGTACATGAAACGAGGCTTGCGCCTTCCTTACATATATCTTCAATGGCACAGATCAAAGTAATTGTGTAGATGCAGTATGACTTGATTTCCGAAAAGCGCAGAAGATTATTAACAAAAGTACGATCATACAGTATGTGGTTTCAAGCAAAATTTGTAACTGGATTGAAGATTTCGTGGTAGGGAGGATGCAGCATGTTATCTCGGATGAAGAGTCGTCGACAGAAGTGGAAGTAACTTCAGACATTCCCTAGAGAAGTGGATTGGTAGCCTTGTTGTCTGTGTGGTATAATAAGGTTATTGGTTCATTAAAACAACGAGAAATCCCGAAAAATTTGTCAGTTTTCTAAATGGTGTAGCTCAAAGAATAGGAGTTGTAAGCCCATGTAATGCTTACCACTTTGCAGCAGATCTTTCGGGAACAATTTGAAGTATGAACCACAGATTTTGCTCTCACACTTATTTCTGAATTGTATTTTGTGCTGCAAGTGAAGTAAAGCATGTTAATTATTATGTACGGCGTAGGAACACATATCTCGAAATAAAATCAAAGTAGAAGCTTCATTTTTTTCTGGAAGTTCTTTACACAATTATGTTAAAAAGACGTAGCTGCCATAAATTATAGTTAAAATTTTTTTAGTAATTATCAATAATATCAGTAATTAATTCATAGCTTTTCTTTAAAAACTCTTTAATTTTCAAATTTAAGTCACAAGAATAGCCCATGTTTTAGCTAAGAATGTTTTAAGACATTATACAAAACTTCCAGCCCTCTATCTTTAATAGTTTTCAATTGAAGTATACCAGAATATTACATACGTGAACTTCTAGGAAATTCGAGTTAAAGTTAAAGTTTGTTTGTCTGCCTGCCCTGCATAACACTAATGCATTCAAGAGCAACATTCATCTTGTTTCTGGTGTTGTTCTCCCTCCCTTTTGTTTATCAGACTATTTTTTACCCTCGCGCTTTTGGTGGCTTCTATCACTGATTTCCCTGCTTCGGAGTCGATTGTGGTCAATGGTAATTATAGTTCTTTGCGTATTTAGTCCACCAGGCACTCCCATTAATTCCATAATCTTGAACCCTGACACCGCACCATCACTGATGGCCATGTTTCGAGATCATACCTTCACCGAGGAGACAAGCAGTATATTGCTCCCTCCTATGTATATCTCGCGAAGAGACCATGAGGATAAAATCAGAGAGGTTAGAGTCCACACAGAGGCACACCGACAATCTTTGTTTCCACGAACAATACGAGACTGGAATAGAAGGGAGAACTGATAGAGGTACTCGAGGTACCCTCTGCCACACACCGTCAAGTGGCTTGCGGAGTATGGATGTAGATGTAGAAGTAAACATTTTCTTGTTCAGGAAACTACAGATAATATTTTAAGACAAAAATTTAAAAATCGATTTTTCGACACTTATTCACTTACTAGTCCCCTTAACAGTAACCTCCGACTCTTTTCAGATGTTACACTTATTTATAATGTAGCACTAGCTGAAAGAAGCTGCACGAATATCAAGTCAACTCCAGTCAGTAGCATCCCCTGAGTCATAGATGGAATTATTCGACTGTTATAAATTCCATAGTGTGGGGTAGGGATATCAAATAGAATGATAACGTAGGCTTGGCCGTAGGTAAAGTGGGTCTCAGTCTTCGGTTCATTGGCAGAACATCCAAAAAGTGCAGTCTTACTAAGCAGACTGGATGCAAATTACTTGTGTATGTCATTTTAAAATAGTACTCAGCCGCGTAGTACTTGTACCAGATAGGACTAACAGGAGATAGTGAACGTATGAAAAGTTTGTGTGACTCAGGGGTGAGTGCCACGACTGTGGTTCAGGGAACTGACTTAGCAAATGCTTGAAAAGACAGATGCAAGCTACTACGCGTAGGAGCCTAGTCGCAAAGTTTCGACGATCAGTAGTAAGCGAAATATATAGAAATTTGCCTCAGCCCCCTTTCTGTCACCACCGTATTTATCGTGAAGACAAAAATAATTACAGCACGGCCAGAGGCATTTGAGCATTGATTCTTCCCCCGCTCCATACGCAATTGGAACGGCAAGAAACCCTAACATGTAGTATTGTGTTGACGTAAGTACCATGAACAATGCATTTCACAGCGGTTAGCGGAGTATGTTTTATAGATGTAGACGTTAAACCGGCCATCACAATGACAGGGCACGAGAAGTTTATTACAAACGGAATCCGTAAATTGCATATTCATCTACAATTGTTTCCTTCGCTGTTTAAAATATTTTCGCATCTCGTTTTCTGTCACGTTGTGCAGGAACACCGTCGTTTCTGTCTCACTGCCAGTGAACTGATGGATTATAATAATACGTCACAGCGAAAGGACACATTTCGTGATTGGAAAAGCTGTAACACACTAATACGTCACAACAAGAAACTACTTTATAATGAGTGCAGTATGATTAGTTTCGTGTATGAGGCAAATAACTTGCTAATATCGAAGCCGGTCGCTAGATCTCAAACCCCCCCCACATTCTCTCTCTCTCTCTCTCTCTCTCTCTCTCTCTCTCTCTCTCTCTCCCCCCCCCCCTCTCTCTCTCTCTCTCTCTCTCTCTCTCTCTCTCTCTCTCTCTCTCTCTCTCTCTCTCTCTCTCTCTCTCTCTCTCTACAGCCAACACAATATCTCCATTTTACTTGATATTACTGAACACTGTTCAGTCTTGGCAGTGTCTGTGATATGACTAACCTAATTTCTGACTCATTAGTCAGGATGTTAATGATTCGTGATACACACAGTCTCACATTTCTGTAAATAAAGTACGGATTGCCTCTCTTTGCACAAGGTTGGAAATTTGTACTGCCACTACTGGATATTACTAAAGTTGTTATACGCTTTATTATTTACTTTATCGACGGCGGTGCCTGGATAGCTTACATCAAAGAGATGTGAGTGGAAACGTTTCACTTAGGCAATGTCGTAAAGTTGCCATCATTAATCGAAGGTAACAAAGTGTAGGACTATATGAATGAACGACTATCTGAGTCCGGATGTTTTCTAACACAGTGACTCACATCAGAGTGGCGAAATCCCTGCTCGGCCGGGCAAATCTTGCGCAATCCGGTCAACCGTGCAGCTGCGTAGTCGGCGCAGGAACGAGAGGTAAACCAAAATATGTTCTTTCAGCCACTGCAGACCGGTTCCGTCAGTCGGCAGCTCAGTGGAGTGCCACTGCCGAAAGGTAGGAGTTCGATCTCTGTCGCTGTCTGAACGTTTTGTGAAATGAGACAGACATTCACCAAGGACAGTGGCGAGGCTTCCTGGAAGAAAGGCCACAATGACTCGCATTAAAAATAAAGTGCTGGGTTCGCAACATGACAGGAGATTCAAGAAGCTGTTTTGAACCATAAAATAAAATGCTAGGCTTCACTGCACCTCCACCTCATTGGTCTGAACGCATACGTCATTACCAAATTGTGTAATTCTTCCTGGCCTCTTGTAAGATGCTTAATTTCAGAAAATATATCACTTTTTCCGTAGCGACTGACATTTATAGAGGGACAGCTTCCGTATAGATGCTCCAAGTAAATTCGTAATACACTACTGGCCATTAAAATTGCTACACCAAGAAGAAATGCAGATGATAAACGGGCATTCATTGGACAAATATATTATACTAGAACTGACATGTGATTACATTTTCACGCAATTTGGGTGCATAGATCCTGAGAAATCAGTACCCAGAAAACCACCTCTGGCCGTAATAACGGCCTTATGCCCCTGGGCCATCAGTCAAACAGAGCTGGGGTGGCGTGTACAGGTACAGCTGCCCATGGAGCTTTACCACGATACCACAGTTCATCGAGAGTAGTGACTGGAGTATTGTGACGATCCAGTTGCTCGACCATTGACCAGACGTTTCTAATTGGTGGGAGATCTGGAGAATGTGCTGGTCAAGGCAGCAGTCTAACATTTTCTATATCCAGGAAGGCCCGTACAGGACTTGCAACATGCGGTCGTGCATTATCCTGCTGAAATGTAGGGTTTCGGAGGGATCGAATGAAGGATAGAGCCACGGGTCGTAACACATCTGAAATGTAACATCCACTGTTCAAAGTGCCGTCAATGCGAACAAAAGGTGACCGAGACGTGTAACCAATGGCACCCCATACCATCTCCGAGCTGATAGTCTGTGCTACTGCAAACTCGTCGAACTGTTCGTGCAGATGGTTGTTGTCTTGCAAACGTCCCCATCTGTTGACTCAAGGTTCGAGACGTGGCTGCACGATCCGTTACAGCAATGCGGACAAGATGCCTGTCATCTCGACTGCTAGTGATACGAGGCCGTTGGGATCCAGCACGGCGTTCCCTATTACCCACCTGAACCCACCGATTCCATACCCTGCTAACAGTCATTGGATCTCGAGCAACGCGAGCAGCAATGTCGCGATACGATAAACCGCAATCGCGATAGGCTACAATCCGACCTTTATCAAAGTCGGAAATGTGATGGTACGCATTCCGCCTCCTTACACGAAGCATCACAACAACGTTTCACCAGGCAAGGCCGGTCAACTGCTGTTTGTGTATGAGAAATCGGTTGGAAACATTCCTCATGTCAGCACGTTGTAGGTGTCGCCACCGGCTCCAACCTTGTGTGAATGCTCTGAAAAGCTAATCATTTGCATATCACAGCATCTTCTTCCTGTCGGTTAAATTTCGCGTCTGTAGCACGTCATCTTCGTGGTGTAGCAATTTTAATGGCCGGTAGTGTAGGATTCTTCAGTTAAAATGAAAGTTCAATTTGGTGTGTCTTATACGAAGATTACACTCATGTACTGATTTTCACATCAGGGGCTGAGCTGCTATTCATACCTGTAATCATGTGAAATGAATGAAATTGTGTAGTAATTTGTGTCGATTACATGCCGATATTTTCTGTTAAAGAGAGGTGAGGAAAGAAACGGGAAGGATAGGAAGCGTCGGGGGTCCCAGCGTCCGCGAATCTCAGGCGAGTGTAACAGGGTGCTGCGTGGCTAACTACAGACAAAATAGGAAATTCTGAAACCGCCTCTTCTTTGAGCGGTCACTGGAAACGAGAAGCTTACCGCTATGCCGATAACTCACAACCTGTAGCGCAATGTTGGATCGTCACATGCTTCCTGCTTCCATTGTCACGACCAGTAAGGCCACGCGATGCAGCGTTGGAGTTAGGTGCGCTGCGATTCACAACGCTCATACTATAGTTTAAAGCTGCGTCGTCAGTACCAGTAATCGGAGAGAGGTACAACAACCTAATTCGAGGGGCAACAACTACGATTATTTTAAAAGCGTTTTCGGAATAAAGAAAGAAAACAGAAACAGAGAGCGAATTCTGGCAACAATGCAGTGAACTGAAAATGCCGCAATGGGAAAGTACTTGTGGGAAGTTTTACCACTAACTGTTAACCACCAATGGTGAGGACATTCGTGTGTAAAACTGTACTTTGTATTCCGAATTTCATACAAAATACAGACTTCGCCCACAATGCGTGATATTGTTGAACAATGATTTACCTGTTCATTTCAGCAGCAATATAAGAAGTACTGGCAACAATGCAGTGAATTGAAAATGCCGCGATGGGAAAGTACTTGTGCGACGTTTTACGACACAGTCACGTCGATTAAATATTTGGGCGTAACATTGCAGAGCGATATGAAGTGGGCAAGCATGTAATGAGAGTTGTGGGGAGGTGGATAGTCGTCTTCGGTTCATTGGTAGAATTTTGGGAAGATGTGGTTCATCTGTAAAGAAGACCGCTTACAAAACACTAATACAACCTATTCTTCCCCCTGTGGCTTCGGGGGTGAGAATAGGCCCGCGGTATTCCTGCCTGTCGTAAGAGGCGACTAAAAGGAGTCTCAAACGTTTCGGCCTTAATGTTATGGTCCCCTAAGGGGTTTGACAACTATCTTTCAAAATTTTCTGTTAGTGCGTACCATTTGGGGAAGGACACCTTACGTGGTGTATTGTATATCCATCTTGCCCTAAGATCTGGCCCACCCGCTATTATCATGGAGTTGCACTTCTATCGAGCTTCCGGCCACATCTGCTGCAATGTGTTCTGGGTAGCGTACATTCCCTCCATAGTGCACTTCCATCTTTGCCCTCGTTATGTACATGGATATTTTGACACCCGACAGCCAGCACGGTAGCCAGTCCGTTGTGGTGGGGTTGTCATGTACCCTCTTGGTGGTAGCCCCCTGACTACACAAGGATCGCACTGCTGATGCCTGAGCTGCTACCTCCCCACGTATGCCGAGGAGTAGATGCCTATCCCTCTGGGGCATCAGGACTCTCGGCAAAGGCCATCCTGCCAGGTGGTCTTTGCTGCGGCTGGGTGGCGCCAGTGGGGAGAGCCCCTGGTCGGAGTGGGTGGCATCAGTGCGGATGACCCGCAATGAAGCGTGGTACATAATCTCTCGCTGGTGGGCCTCCACCAGCAGTCTCTAAGCGCACTAGCTCTAACCTCAATGGGAAGAAATTTGATCAGAGATCGTTTCCCTCCCTGGCCACTCCATGGGAGGAACGTATGGCTAAAGAAGGCAGTGGAGATTATTCACCCCGGTACCTCGTGTGTACGCGAGTTGATGGGGAATCATTTATGTCGACCAAGCCCCAATTTTTTGTGGAGCATTTAGAGGACAAGTTTGGGGAGGTAGAGGGCTTGTCCAAAATGCGATCTAGGTCGGTTCTCATCAAAACAGCATCCTCTGCCCAGTCACGGAAGTTGCTCACTTGTGACAAGTTGGGGGATGTTTCAGTCACCATCACTCCCCATAAAAGTCTAAACATGGTCCAGGGTATTATATTCCACAGGGATCTTCTACTGCAGTCTGACGATGAACTACGCGCCAATCTAGAACGACGGGGTGTTCACTTTGTCCGGCGCGTCCATCGTGGTCCGAGGGATAATCAGGTAGCCACCGGTGCCTTCATCTTGGCCTTCGAAGGTGATGTTTTACCCGAAAAGGTCAAGGTGATGGTTTACCCCTGTGAGGTGAAGCCATATATCCCTCCTCCGATGCGGTGTTTTAAATGCTGGAAGTTTGGGCACATGTCATCCCGCTGTACTACCGGCATCACATGTCGAGATTGTGGACATCCTGCGCATCCCTATACTCCATGTGCTCCGCCTCCCATCTGTGTTAACTGCGGAGAACACCATTCCCCCTGCTCGCCGGACTGTAGGATCTTCCAGAAAGAACGGAAGATAATGGAATATAAAACCCTGGACCGCCTGACCTACTCAGAGGCTAGGCGGAAATATGAGAGGCTCCATCCTGTGCCAATGACGTCAACGCACGCCGCTGCTGCAACGACGGTTCTTCCATCTCCTGTGTCGTCCCGTACGCTTGGTTCTCTGATTGGTCAGAATCCAACAGCCCCCTTGGTTGTAGGGGGTACTTCACACCCTGTTGCTCCTGCTCCATCTTCTTCAGGAGCAACACCCTCCCAACCATCGGGGACATCAGCTCCCCCTTCCCAGCCGGAGAAGAGTAAGACTTCTTCGGCTACTCTCGTCAGGAAGGGGTCCCTTGGGGACCGCCCTACCCAAGTTCTGACCAGTGGAAAAGTGGACACCCACAAGTGGCTAAAACAACCACCAGTCCCTGGTCGTCGGGCCTCACGGTCGTCGTCCGTCCCTGAGGCTGACCCAGTTAAGCCCGTGAAGCCTGAACCACCGAAGGCACAGCGAGAGAAACAGAAGAAGAAGAAGAAAGTCCCCAAGGCTAACGACATTGCGGTGGCACCCGTCCCACCGCTTCCTACAAGCTCTGTGTCTGAGGCCGAGGTGGAGATTCTGGCATCCGCTGAGGACCTCGATCTCGCCGGTCCCTCAGACGCCATGGAAAGCACTGTCACAGGTGCTCAATCGGAGGCAGCATGTGACCCAGCGGCGTAATCTGCCTTCCCAGTACCGTCACGCCTTTCTCAGCCATGGACAACAACATCCTCCAGTGGAACTGCAGCGGTTTCTTCCACCATCTAGCTGAGCTCCGCCAGCTTATCAGCCTTCACCCTTTCCTCTGCATTGCTCTGAAGCGAAAACTTGGTTTCCGGCAATGCGAACCCCCGCCCTCCGTGGCTATCAGGGTTATTATAAGAACCGGGCAGTTTATGAAAGGGTGTCTGGTGGCGTCTGCATATATGTCCTGAACTCTCTTCACAGCGAGTCTGTCCCTCTCCTAACACCTTTAGAGGCTGTTGCTGTTCGGGTGTGGACGCCACAGGCTGTTACCGTCTGCAGTCTTTACCTTCCACTGGATGGTGATGTCGCGCAGCATGTCCTGGCTGCTCTGATAGCCCAATTGCCGCCACCTTTCTTGTTACTGGGCGACTTTAACGCCCATAACCATCTGTGGGGTGGGTCAGTGGCAACAGGTCGAGGCGCCATCGTTGAGCATTTATTGGTGCAGCTCGATCTCTCGATATTAAATGATGGTGCCTTCACACACTTCAGTGTGGCGCATGGCCCATACTTCGCCATTGTCCTTTCCATCTGTAGCCCTAGCCTCTTACCGTCTGTCCAATGGAGAGTGCATGACGACCTGAGTGATAGTGACCACTTTCCGATCTTTCTGTCACTGCCACAGCGTCAATCTTCTGAGCGCCCTAGCAGATGGGCTCTGAATAAGGCTGACTGAGACTTGTTCTCCTCCACTGTCGCTATTGAGCCTCTCTCTAACGATGACGTTGATGCAGTGGTTCAATCGGTCACCACCGGCATCATTACTGCCGCCGAATCTGCCATTTCCCGTTCTTCTGGGTCCCCTCGGCGACGGACTGTGCCTTGGTGGTCGTCTGAGATCGCTGAAGCGATTAAAGCTCGCCGGCGGGCGCTCCAGCGTCACAAGCGACGTGTTGTCAATTGAACACCTTATCGCCTTCAAACGGCTGCGTGCGGGAGCCCGCCGCATTATCCGCCAACGCAAGCAGGAGTGCTAGGAGCGGTATGTGTCCACCATTGGCCTCCATGTCACTCCATCGCAGGTCTGGGCCAAGATTCGACGCCTCTATGGCTATCGGACCCCTGTCAGTGTCCCTGCGCTCTCACTGAATGGAGCAGTTTGTACTGACTCCGACGTCATTGCAAACCACTTGGCAGAGCACTTTGCCCTGAATTCCGCTTCTGCCAACTACCCCTTGGGCTTCCGCACCATTAAGGAGCGGACAGAACGTCGGAGTCTTTCTTTTCGCACCCACCATCCTGAATTGTACAATGTTCCATTTAGTGAGTGGGAATTTCGCAGTGCCCTCGCCGCTTGTCCTGATACCGCTCCTGGGCCTGATGGCATCCACTCTCAGATGCTGAAACACCTTTCAGTGGGCTGCCAGCGACGATTCCTCGGCCTTTACAACCGCATTTGGGTCGAGGGTGAGTTTTCGTCGCAATGGCGGGAAAGTCTTGTTGTCCCCATTCTGAAACCGGGGAAGAACCCTTTAGAGGTGGACAGCTACCGTCCCATTAGCCTCACCAACGTCCTTCGCAAGTTGCTTGAACGGATGGTGAGCCAGTGCTTGAATTGGGTACTGGAGTCTCGGGGCCTTCTAGCTCCGTCTCAGGGTGGGTTCCGTAAAGGCCGCTCCGCCGCGGACAGTCTGGTGAGCCTGGAGTCGGCCAGCCTTACTGCCTTTGCCCGCCGTCAGCATCTGGTCGCTGTCTTTTTCGACATGCGGAAGGCGTATGATACGACATGGCGTCATTACATCCTTTCTACGCTTCATGGATGGGGTCTTCGGGGCCCTCTGCCGATCTATATCCGCAATTTCCTGTCGTATCGTACCTTCCGCGTGCACGTCGCGGCCTCATATAGTTCCTCCCAAGTCCAGGAGAACGGTGTGCCACAGGGTTCTGTTCTAAGTGTCTGTCTGTTTTCAATAACCATTAACGGGCTCGCTGTGGCCGTGGGAAATTCTGTCTCCGCTTCCCTGTATGCTGACGACCTCTGAAAACCATGCGCTACAGCCCAAGACTGCGCCTTGCGGATTGCGCCCTGTAGCTGACGTTCAGCAGCTGCAATGCCAATAGAGCTGTAGTAAAGGCAGTTTTCGGCAGCCAAGACCTGCGTTATGCATTTCTGCCGGCGACGCACAGTTCACCCGGAGCCGCGGATTTATCTCGACGGCGAGCTTCTTACAGTGGTGGAGTCACATAGGTTTTTGGGGGTGGTTTTTGATGCCCGGTTGACTTGCCTGCCTCATATTCGGCAGCTTAAACAGGCGTGTTGGCGGCATCTATATGCTCTGCGATGCCTGAGCCACACCAGGTGGGGCGCCGACCGATCTACTCTCCTACGGCTTTACCAGGCGTTAATCCAGTCCTGTCTGGACTACGGGAGTCTGGCTTATGGCTCAGCATCCCCATCTGCGTTGCGGGTGCTGGACCCAATCCACCAGAGCGGGATACGCCTTGCCACTGGTGCCTTCCGGACCAGCCCTGTGGACAGCATACTTGTGGAGGCAGGTATCCCTCCACTACGGTTACGACGCCAACAATTACTGGCTGCTTATGCTGCCCATGTTTTTAGCTTGCCCGGGCATCCAAATTGTCGTGTCCTGTTCCCGCAGTCAGTCGTCCATCTGCCAGAACGTCGGCCCCGGTCGGGTTGTCCGATCGCCGTACGTGTCAAACAGCTTCTTTCCGAGCTTGGGTGTTCCCGGTACCACCTCCTTTCCGGGCACCTCTGCGTACACCCCCATGGTATGTGCCTCGCCCTTGCCTTCGGCTCGGCTTGGCACAGGGCCCGAAGGACTCAGTCCCTCCGAAGGCCTTCCGACGCCGCTTTTATTCAATCCTGGCCACGTATCAGGGCTCTGGCGTTGTCTACACCGACAGTTTGATGGTTGCAGGTCGTGTCGGTTATGCATTAACTCTAGGGGACCATTCTGAACAACGTTCGTTGCCGGCTGGCTGCAGTGTTTACACTGCTGAGCTGGTCGCCATCTTTCGTGCTCTAGAGTATATCCGCTCCTGCTCAGGTGAGTCCTTCGTTATCTGTAGCGATTCCCTGTGCGGTTTACGAGCTCTCGACCAGTGTTTCCCTCGTTCTGGTCTGGTGATGGCTATCCAGGAGTCCCTGCATACTCTCGCCCGTAGCGGCAGGTCTGTGGTCTTTGTTTGGACCCCAGGCCATGTTGGTATACCCGGCAATGAAACTGTTGACCGCCTGGCGAAAGAGGCCACCAGTGCGCCATCTCTGGAGATTGCGGCGTAAGACTGCCCGCAAATCAGCCGCCAGGAGGCCAAAGTTCTCTCGTTTTGGGATGCTGAATGGCGTGGTCTGACCACCCCTAACAAACTCCGTGCCGTCAAGGACACTATGACTGTGTGGCACTCCTCCTTGCGAGTCTCTCGCAAGGAGTCTGTCGTCCTGTGCCGACTGGCATTGGGCACACATGGCTGACGCACGGCCACCTATTGCGACGTGAGGCCCCACCTTTATGTCGCTGCGGCTCTGTTTTGACAGTGGTCCACATTTTATTGGACTGTCCACTTTTAGCTGTGCTCAGGTTGTCGTTCGCACTGCCTGACACGCTCCCTGCGCCTTTAACAGATGACTCTGCTATGGCTGACTTAGTTTTACGTTTTATTCGGTCAGGGGTTTTTTTATCGTTTAATCTGAGTGTTTCTGTTTCATTTTATTGTATTGTGTTGATTCTGATCTTTGGCCTACGATTTTAAACTGAGTTTTTAATGTGTTCTCGGTGGTTGGCTTTTCCTTTTTTATCCCTATGGTCGGCCAACCACCGCCACACTCTGTGTGGTGTTACTTTGTTTTGTCTGTTCTTTGTCTGAGTATTTCTTGTCCTGTGTCGATTCCGTCTTTCCTGTTGTTCGTTTTTCCTCTTTGGGTGGTTTGTTGTTTTTTTTTTTTTTTTTTTTTTTGTAAAAGGGACCGATGACCATGGTAGTCTGGTCCCTTCAGTCCCACAAACCAACGAACCAACCTATTCTTGAGTACTGCTCGAGTGTTTGGGATCTTGGGATCCCTACCAGGTCGGATTGAGGGAGGACATAGAAGCAATTCAGAGGCGGGCTGCTTCATTTCTAACTGGTAGGTTTGATCATCACGCGAATGTTACGGAAATGCTTCAGGAACTCGGGTAGGAGTATCTAGAGGAAAGGAGGTGTTCTTTTCGTGAATCGCTACTGAGGAAATTTAGAGAACCAGTATTTGAGGCTGACTGCAGTACAATTTTACTGCCGCCAACTTACATTTCGCGGAAAGACCACAAAGACAACATAAGAGAGATTAGGGCTCGTACAGAGGCATACAGGCAGTCATTTTTCCCTTGTACTGTTTGGGAGTGGAACAGGGAGAGAAGATGCTAGTTGTGGTACGAGGTACCCTCCGCCACGCGCCGTATGGTGGACTGCGGAGTATGCATGTAGATGTACTCTCGAGGCGTAATCTTCCATTTGCCTTACCTACAGCTGAGCCCAAGCGATGATTCCACTTGATATTTCTACACATTTTTACTCCCACATAGTGTATAACTCGACTATTGCTCTTCCTCATTACTAGCATTTCTCGCTCTCGATCTACTAACCTCGTAAGGGATTCATTGATTACTTTTTTGTAACTTTGATTGTAACTGCTGTTTCATACCTTGTGAACTTGACGTTGATTACTAGTGTACTCTTTTGTCCCAATTTCATTGCTTTAATCCCGCAGTTGACACAGATGGGAGGTGGGGCACATGGAGTATTGGGATGGGAAGGACATCCACAATCTCGACAGGCGGCGCTGGAAGTACAGCACGAAGACATATGACCGAATTTCCAGCACTTAAAACGCAGCATCGGGGGAGGGATATAGGGCTTGACATCACAGCGGTAGACCATCACCTTGACCTTCTCGGGTAATGTGTCACCCTCGAAGGCCAAGATGAAGGCAACAGTGGCAACCTGGTTATCCCTCAGACCCCCATGGATGCGCTGGACGAAATGGATGCCTCGTCGCTCTAAATTAGCGAACTGCTCGTCATCAGGCTGTAAAAGAAGGTCCCAACTGAATGTAATATCCTTGACCATATTTAAGCAAACAGAAAAATCCCCCAACTTGTCAGAAACGAGTAGTGCCCGTAACTGGGCAGATAATGCTGTTTTTATTAAGACTGACCCAGCGCGCATTTTGGACAAGCCCTCCACCTCCCCAAACCTATCCTCTAAATGCTTCACAAAAGCCGGGGCTTCGTTGACATGAAGTATTCCCCATCAATTCTCGAACAGACAAGGTACCTGGGTGAATAAGCTTCACTGCTATCCTGTTCCTCCCATGGTGTGGCCAGGGAAGGGAACGATTTTGGGTTGTAATTTCTTGCACTGGAGTTAGACCTCGATCACTTAGAGACTCCTGGTGGAGGTCCCCCAGCGGGAGATGATGTAGTACGCTTCATCACGTGTCATCCACCCTGATGCCACCCACTCCGACCAGGAGCCCTTCCCAAGGGCGCCACCCAGCCCCAGTAAGGGACACCTGGCAGGGCGGCCATTACCGGGATTCCCGATGCCCCAGGGAGATGGGCATCTACTACGTGGCATACATGAGGAGTTAACGGCGCAGGCATCAGCAGAGCGATCCCTGTGTTGTCTGGGGGCTACAACCAACAGGGTACATGGCGGCGCCACCATAACGGACTGGCTACCGCGCAGGATGTTAGGTGAAATAAGTCCATGGTCATAGTCGGCGCAGAAAACGACACTGCGTATTGGATGGAGGAAGACGCATCCAGGAAGTTATCCTCACCCGAGAGGTGGAGAATGAGCGGGACTGCAGTGTCACGACGAGAAAGTGGGCTAAAGATCTCAATGCACGATGTACACGATGCACCATGTAATGTGCCCTTCCCCAATTGGCTCACTCTTCGGAAAAATTTGGAAATATGAAGGTCAAACCCTCCAGGGGACCATCGCATAAAGGCCAAAACGTGTGAGACTTCTTTTAGTCGCCTCTTACTACAGGCAGGAATACTTCGGGCCCATTATAATCCCCGGACCTGCAGGGGGTAACACGTTTGGTTTCCGGTAGTACATATAAGTTACGTATCTTCCTTTAATTTTTTGCAGGAGGCCTGTGTAAAATCCTAAGCAAGGGAGACACGAAAGTGAAGCGGTACTTCTTGATTTGATATTTTAACAGTCACTGTTGCCAGCATTGTGTATTCCAGAGAAATTTTTCTGGCTTTACAGACTATCCCTTAACATTGCTTAAATATCCGAATACTATGGATGGACCCCGTAGCAACAAATGGCAAGCCGCTAGTTAATGACAGATTTACCCACAACTACCGACCAGTATAGAGCTTCTGAGTACAGTAAGTCTCAGAACCATCTACAGATTTTGTGAACACGAGTAATTGTTAAATCATAGTTTTTAATCAGGACATGAAAAGATGTTACGCAGCCCTGCAGAAACAGATGAAATTATTTTCACAGTTATAGTGAATATGTTGCATTAAGAAATACGGTCATGCATATTCTTAAGCGAGATGGTATTACTATATTAAATTATTTCTGGTTATTGTATCGTGGAGTATTTTATGGCGCACTAAATGCGATTGTTGCTGCTGGCTATAGCAGGAAACTTGAATTATTTTATTCGTGGCAGCTTAGTTCCTGCTGGCGGAACTCTGACCCGAGACGACGTCACGTGAGGTGCGGTAAACGAAGGGCAATGAGGTCACGCCCACATGGGCTGGCGGCGGCAGAAAAGACACTCGGAAACAGTCGGAGCAGCTTTTCCGTGCGTTGGCATACTATCAACGAAGTCGGGAAAGACAATGTGTTTGACGCATAAGAGTATAAATTTCATGGAAGGTGCTGGGGGACTAAGAGCAGAGAAAAATCTAGTGAACAAATCTTGTTAACAGACTGACTTGCATAATGAGAATGTTTTTGAGAAGCTTACACGAGTTTATGGAGCTAAAAGATAATTTTATTTGGAACAGGTTGTCTATGTGTACAGTTTGATGATTGTTACCTGCTGCGTCAGTCTGATACGCCATCGACTTGATTTGGAGAGGTGAATACGTATTGTCTGCACATGACAATGCCACAGTGCACAAATTCAGAAGTGAGGTGTGTGTTGTAGTGTAGTTTCGTGTGCCACTAGCCCTTTCTTGGGTGGTGCCTTTCAAGGCCGTGTTGGGCAAGTAGAACGACCATCGGAATCACTATGCCGATTCTTTCTTGTAATTTATACCAAGCTTGTGAAAGCCGAATTGTAATGTTTATTTACTTCTGAGAAAATTTCCGAGTTTCGACACAATAGACATAAGATACTGCACGCTTAAAAGCGTTGTTGTCCACAGGGTGTCACAGAATTATACCGGTAATATACACTCCTGGAAATTGAAATAAGAACACCGTGAATTCATTGTCCCAGGAAGGGGAACTTTATTGACACATTCCTGGGGTCAGATACATCACATGATAACACTGACAGAACCACAGGCACATAGACACAGGCAACAGACCATGCACAATGTCGGCATTAGTACAGAGTATATCCACTTTTCGCAGCAATGCAGGCTGCTATTCTCCCATGGAGACGATCGTAGAGTTGCTGGATGTAGTCCTGTGGAACGGCTTGCCATGCCATTTCCACCTGGCGCCTCAGTTGGAGCAGCGTTCGTGCTGGCCGTGCAGACCGCGTGAGACGACGTTTCATCCAGTCTCAAACATGCTCAATGGGGGACAGATCCGGAGATCTTGCTGGCCAGGGTAGTTGACTTACACCTTCTAGAGCACGTTGGGTGGCACGGGATTCATGCGGACGTGCATTGTCCTGTTGGAACAGCAAGTTCCCTTGCCGGTCTAGGAATGGTAGAACGATGGGTTCTATGACGCTTTGGATGTACCGTGCACTATTCAGTGTCCCCTCGACGATCACCAGAGGTGTACGGCCAGTGTAGGAGATCGCTCCCCACACCATGATGCCGGGTGTTGGCCCTGTGTGCCTCAGTCGTATGCAGTCCTGATTGTGTCGCTCACCTGCACGGCGCCAAACACGCATACGACCATCATTGGCACCAAGGCAGAAGCGACTCTCATCACTGAAGACGACACGTCTCCTTTCGTCCCTCCATTCACGCCTGTCGCGACACCACTGGAGGCGGGCTGCACGATGTTGGGGCGTGAGCGGAAGACGGCCTAACGGTGTGCGGGACCGTAGCCCAGCTTCATGGAGACGGTTGCGAATGGTCCTCGCCGATACCCCAGGAGCAACAGTGTCCCTAATTTGCTGGGAAGTGGCGGTGCGGTCCCCTACGGCACTGCGTAGGATCCTACGGTCTTGGCGTGCATCCGTGCGTCGCTGCGGTCCGTTCTCAGGTCGACGGGCACGTGCACCTTCCGCCGACCACTGGCGACAACATCGATGTACTGTGGAGACCTCACGCCCCACGTGTTGAGCAATTCGGCGGTACGTCCACCCGGCCTCCCGCATGCCCACTATACGCCCTCGCTCAAAGCCCGTCAACTGCACATACGGTTCACGTCCACGCTGTCGCGGCATGCTACCAGTGTTAAAGACTGCGATGGAGCTCCGTATGCCACGGCAAACTGGCTGACACTGACGGCGGCGGTGCACAAATGCTGCGCAGCTAGCGCCATTCGACGGCCAACACCGCGGTTCCTGGTGTGTCCGCTGTGCCGTGCGTGTGATCATTGCTCGTACAGCCCTCTCGCAGTGTCCGGAGCAAGTATGGTGGGTCTGACACACCGGTGTCAATGTGTTCTTTTTTCCATTTCCAGGAGTGTAGTAGCGTAAGGTGGCTACTTTGAGGTGTGGAACTAATGATAGAAGTGAATGTTTACTTTGTAACAGATCTTGTGAGAACAATGTACGATCAGAGCAACTATTCAAATTTAAAGCCTCCAGTCTCACAACATTCATTGCATTGCTAAGCTATACCCTTCCATATCGTTCTCCACGTGGTAAAGCGCTAATAGAGTTTTTTTAAAATGCGAGAGAGTTAGTGGTAGACTGGAGACCTGTTGAGTCCCAACTTTCGTTACCCAGCTACATCACAAAGAACACTTACCACGCTGTTTCACAATGTTACATCGGACATTCCAAGAATCAGGGGCTCCCTGATCGCAGACACATCGAAGAAGTCTTCATTTTCAACTACACTGAAGCGCCAAAGAAACTGGCGTAGGCATGCGTATTCAAATACAGAGACATATAAACAGCCAGAATACGGCGCTGCGGTCGGCACCCCTATATAAGACAAGTGTCTGGCGCAGTTGTTACATCGGTTACTGCTGGTAAAAATGGCAAGTTATCAAGATTTAAATGAGTTTGAACATGGTATTATAGTCGGTACACTAGCGATAGGACATGGCATCTCATGTAGCGATGAAGTGGGGATCTTCCCGTACGACCATTTCACGAGTGTGCCATGCATATCAGGAATCCGTTAAAATATCAAATCTCCGACACCGCTGCAGCCGGAAAAAGATCCAGCAAGAACGGGACAAACGACGACTGAAGAGAACCATTCAACATGACAGAAGTGTAATCCTTCCGCAAATTTCCACAATTTCAATGCTGGGCCATCAACAAGTTTCAGCGTGTGAACCGTTCAACGAAACATCATCGATATGGGCTTTCGGAGCCGAAGGCTCATTCGTGTACCCTTGATGATTGCACGACATAGAGCTTTACACCTCGCCTGGGCCCGTCAACACCGACATTGGACTGTTGATGACTGGAAACATGTTGTCTGGTCGGACGAGTCTCGTTTCAAATTGTATCGAGTGGATACGGAGACAGCCTTATGAATCCATGGACACTGTATATCAGCAGGGTGGTGGAGACTCTGTAATGGTGTGGGGTGTGTGCAGTTTGAGTAATATGAGGCCCCTGATACGCCTAGATGCGACTCTGACAGGTGATACGTACGTAGGCACTCTGTCTGATCATCTGCATTCATTCATGTCCATTGTGCATTCCGAGGGACTTGAGCAATTCCAGCAGGACAGTGCGACACCCCACATGTTCAGAATTGCTACAGAGTGGATCCAGGAACATTCTTCTGAGTTTAAATAGTTCCGCTGGCCACTAAACTTCCAAGACATGAACGTTATTGAGCATATCTGGGATGCTTTGCAACGTACTATTCAGAAGAGACCACAACCCCCTCTTACTCTTACGGATTTATGGACAGCCCTGCAGGATTCACGGTATGAATTCCCTCCAGCACTACTTCAGACATTCCACATCGTGTTGCGGCACTTCTGCTTCCTCCCAGGAGCCGTACCAATATTAGGCAGGTGTACTAGTTTCTTTAGCTCTTCAGTATCAATGCATTCACACGATACAGAATGCAGACTCATATAGTTTACTATCAAATATTAACAGTGTGGAGAAAATTCATTGAAACGGAAGTCATTAGACTGAGAATTTTTGCTGTATGAATCATTGTTTAACAAATACATTGAACGCAATCTTCCATTGTCTCCTCCTTAACGAATGGTTGTATTCCGTTTTCAGCAGCATATAATGCTATTAATTTAAAGAATTTGAGACTGCTCTACATTTTCAAAAATATTTGGTATCAGTGAGAGATGTAAGAGGAGAGATGTAACATCTCTCAGATTCTTTTTTAAATATGAGGTGTGACAATAAAGTAATGAGACTGATTTTCTTTGCAAGATGTGACAACCCTGCAGGATTGCATAGGCACAATATCTTTGACCTTGGTCTATAAGCTGCTTCCAGTCCAAGCAGCACATCGATGCAACTGCTCAGTTATGAGGTGTATTGTAATAAGTTATCAAGTGTTTGTGTTCCTCGACACGGAAATGGGAATGCATAATATTGCGCAACAGTATGCCATTTCTTTTTGCTTTAAATTTGGTGAAAACGCGACGACAACTTATGCCGATAAGCTTCAGAAGGCT
This sequence comes from Schistocerca gregaria, assembly GCF_023897955.1. Taxonomy (NCBI): domain Eukaryota; kingdom Metazoa; phylum Arthropoda; class Insecta; order Orthoptera; family Acrididae; genus Schistocerca; species Schistocerca gregaria. The sequence goes on along the minus strand of NC_064925.1, from coordinate 140,507,468 downwards.
TTTGGAGAGAAGGTTATGTCAAGAGCTCAAGTTCTTCGTTGGCATAAAATGTTTAGTGAAGGCAGAACGAATGTTGAAGATGAGGACCGCAGTGGGCGACCATCAACCTCACAGGCGGATGTCAACTTGGCCAGGGTGCGTGGACTCGTACGATCTGATTGAAGATCATCCGTGCAAATGATTGCAGAAGAACTGAATATCAACCGAGAAACGGTTCGTCTAATAATGACTGAAGATCTTGGTATGAGAATTATTTGTGCAAAAATGGTCCCCAAAAATCTCACACTACACCAGCGAGAAACACGGAAAAATGTGGCAGCCAGTCTGTTAGATCAAACGGAAATCAATCCAGAATTGTTGAGCCGTGCTATCACTGGTGATGATAGTTGGTTTTTGCAGTACGATCCAGAGACAAAAAGCCAAAGTTCGCGATGGTACTCTAAGGGATCACCCAGACCAAAAAAAGCTCGCATGTCAAAGTCAAAAGTGAAATGCATGCTTGTGTGCTTCTTTGATTCCAAGGGAATAGTTCATAAAGAGTGGGTGCCTCCTGGACGAAGAGTTAACCAATATTACTACAAATAAATTTTAGAAAGAATTCTTTGTGCCCGTGCCAATATTACTGGTAATTGGATTCTGCAACACGATATTGCGCCATCCCATACTGCTGTCAGTATAGCAATTTTTAACCTCAAAACAAATTTCAGTACCACCATAGCCACCTTATACACCAGATATCGCTCCATGCGACTTTTTTCTATTTCCAAGAGTCAAAACGGCGGTCAAGGGACACCATTTTCAAACAACACAAGACGTCCAAAAAGCTGTAACGAGGATCTTTGCGGAGAAATGTTACCATCAGTGGCAGAAGCGCTAGAAAAGCGTGTGCAATCAGAAGGGAACTACTTTGAAGGAGACAACACTAAACTTGACTAAAACGGTAAGCAACTTTTTTTTTTTTTACATCAGTCTGATTACTTTATTGCCGCACCTCGTACAGTAACTCGATTATCAGTATATGGATTTCGGTGGATATTTCGGCACTGTTGAGCTAAAGTTAAAAAGTATACTTTTTAGATTCTGATCAATAGTAACCAAGACACAGATTTCGTGATAGAAAGTGACAATCTCGAGATTTAAAACTGTCTAGCTTCTTATGACCCCCGTAGACGATGAAACAATTTGTCAAACCACGTGTCTGACAAATTATGTGGTAGGGATGTATTTTTCAAGCACACACTCTGTTTGACCCCCACCATGAACCATGGACCTTGCAGTTGGTTGGGAGGCTTGCGTGCCTCAGCGATACAGATAGCCGTACCGTAGGTACAACCACAACGGAGGGGTATCTGTTGAGAGACCAGACAAACGTGTGGTTCCTGAAGAGGGGCAGCAGCCTTTTCAGTAGTTGCAAGGGCAACAGTCTGGATGATTGACTGACCTGGCCTTGTAACAATAACCAAAACGGCCTTGCTGTGTGGTACTGCGAACGGCTGAAAACAAGGGCAAACTACAGCCGTAATTTTTCCTGAGGGCATGCAGCTTTACTGTACGATTAAATGATGTTGGCGTCCTCTTGGGTAAAATATTCCGGAGGTAAAATAGTCCCCCATTCGGATCTCCAGGCGGGGACTACTCAAGAGGATGTCGTTATCAGGAGAAAGAAAACTGGCGTTCTGCGGATCGGAGCGTGGAATGTCAGATCCCTTAATCGGGCAGGTAGGTTAGAAAATTTAAAAAGAGAAATGGATAGGTTAAAGTTAGATATAGTGGGAATTAGTGAAGTTCGGTGGCAGGAGGAACAAGACTTCTGGTCAGGTGACTACAGGGTTATAAACACAAAATCAAATAGGGGTAATGCAGGAGTAGGTTTAATAATGAATAGGAAAATAGGAATGCGGGTAAGCTACTACAAACAACATAGTGAACGCATTATTGTAGCCAAGATAGATATGAAGCTCACACCTACTTCTGTAGTACAAGTTTATATGCCAACTAGCCCTGCAGATGACGAAGAAATTGAAGAAATGTATGATGAAATAAAAGAAATTATTCAGATAGTGACGGGAGACGAAAATTTAATACTCATGGGTGACTGGAATTCGGCAGTAGGAAAAGAGAGAGAAGGAAATGTAGTAGGTGAATATGGATTGGGGCTAAGAAATGAAAGAGGAAGCCGCCTAGTAGAATTTTGCACAGAGCACAACTTAATCATAGCTAACACTTGGTTTAAGAACCATGAAAGAAGGTTGTATACATGTAAGAACTCTGGAGATACTAAAAGGTATCAGATAGATTATATAATGGTAAGACAGAGACTTAGGAACCAGGTTTTAAATTGTAAGACATTTCCAGGGGCAGATGTGGACTCTGACCACAATCTATTGGTTATGACCTGTAGATTAAAACTGAAGAAACTGCAAAAAGGTGGGAATTTAAGGAGATGGGACCTGGATAAACTGAAAGAACCAGTGGTTGTACCGAGTTTCCGGGAGAGCATAAGGGAACAATTGACAGGAATGGGGGAAAGAAATACAGTAGAAGAAGAATGGGTAGCTTTGAGGGATGAAGTAGTGAAGGCAGCAGAGGATCAAGTAGGTAAAAAGATGAGGGCTAGTAGAAATCCTTTGGTAACAGAAGAAATATTGAATTTAATTGATGAAAGGAGAAAATATAAAAATGCAGTGAATGAAGCAGGCAAAAAGGAATACAAATGTCTCAAAAATGAGATCGACAGGAAGTGCAAAATGGCTAAGCAGGGATGGCTAGAGGACAAATGGAAGGATGTAGAGGCTTATCTCACTAGGGGTAAGATAGATACTGCCTACAGGGAAATTAAAGAGACCTTTGGAGAAAAGAGAGCCACTTGTATGAATATCAAGAGCTCAGGTCGAAACCCAGTTATAACGAAAGAAGGGAAAGCAGAAAGGTGGAAGGAGTATATAGAGGGTCTATACAGGGGCAATGTTCTTGAGGACAATATTATGGAAAGGGAAAAGGATGTAGAAGAAGATGAAATGGGAGATACGATACTGCGTAAAGAGTGTGACAGAGCACTGAAAGACCTGAGTCGAAACAAGGCACCGACGGCCTTAGGAGAGGCAGTCCTGACAAAACTCTACCATCTGTTGAGCAAGATGTATGAGACTGGCGAAATACCCTCAGACTTCAAGAAGAATATAATAATCCCAATCCCAAAGAAAGCAGATGTTGACAGATGTGAAAATTACCGAACAATCAGTTTAATAAGCCACAGCTGCAAAATACTAACACGAATTCTTTACAGACGAATGGAAAAACTAGTAGAAGCCGACCTCGGGGATGATCAGTTTGGATTCCGTAGAAATACTGGAACACGTGAGGCAATACTGACCTTACGACTTATCATAGATGAAAGATTAAGAAAAGGCAAACCTACGTTTCCAGCATTTGTAGACTTAGAGAAAGCTTTTGAGCATGTTGACTGGAATACACTCTTTCAAATTCTAAAGGTGCCAGGGGTAAAATACAGGGAGCGAAAGGCTATTTACAATTTGTACAGAAACCAGATGGCAGTTATAAGAGTCGAGGAACATGAAAGAGAAGCAGTGGTTGGGAATGGAGTAAGACAGGGTTGTAGCCTCTCTCCGATGTTATTCAATCTGTATATTGAGCAAGCAGTAAAGGAAACAAAAGAAAAATTGCGAGTAGGTATTAAAATCCATGGAGAAGAAATAAAAACTTTGCTGTCTCTGACAGAATTACAATGTCATCGGCGAACCTCAAAGGACTGGGAAGAGCAGCTGAACGGAATGGACAGCGTCTTGAAAGGAGGATATAAGATGAACATCAACAAAAGCAAAACGAGGATAATGGAATGTAGTGGAATTAAATTGGGTGATGCTGAGGGTATTAGATTAGGAAATGAGACACTTAAAGTAGTAAAGGAGTTTTGCTATTTGGGGAGCAAAATAAGTAATGATGGTCGAAGTAGAGAGGATATAAAATGTAGACTGGCAATGGCAAGGAAAGCATTTCTGAAGAAGAGAAATTTGTTGACATCGAGTATAGATTTAAGTGTCAGGAAGTCATTTCTGAAAGTATTTGTATGGAGTGTAGCCATGTATGGAAGTGAAACATGGACGATAAATAGTTTGGACAAGAAGAGAATAGAAGCTTTGGAAATGTGGTGCTACAGAAGAATGCTGAAGATTAGATGGGTAGATCACATAAGTAATGAGTAAGTATTGAATAGTATTGGGGAGAAGAGAAGTTTGTGGCACAACTTGACCAGAAGAAGGGATCGGTTGGTAGGACATGTTCTGAGGCATCAAAGGATCACCAATTTTGTATTGGAGGGCAGTGTGGGGGGTAAAAACCGTAGAGGGAGACCAAGAGATGAATGCACTAAGCTGATTCAGAAGGATGTAGGTTGCAATAGGTACTGGGAGATGAAGAAGCTTGCACAGGATAGAGTAGCATGGAGAGCTGCATCAAACCAGTCTCCGGACTGAAGACTACAACAACAACACTCTGTTTGACGTGTTCGAGAGAAATGTTGGTAGACAGCCTTTTGACAAACAAGTTTGACCGTTTACGTTTGCATTTGTCAAGCAAAGCCAGTTTCTTGCCAGTGTGTTATCTGTAAGGTTGGATTACAGTGGAATCGTCGTGCACAGCTGTGAAGTATTTCAAACAGGAATGAAGACAGCTGTGTGGCTGATTGCTTACTTTCTTCCCGTTTTTATTATCGCTAAGGGGTAGTCACAATGAGGCAGATGGAGAAAAAATGAAAATGTCTATTATTTCAAAAGTCGCATGGAGTGGCGGCGCGGTTAGAGGCACCATGTCACTGATTGCGCGGCCTCTCCCGCCGGAGGTTCGAGTCCTCCCTCGGGAATGGGTGTGTGTTTAGTTCTTAGCATAAGTTAGTTTAAGTAGAGTGTAAGTCTAGCGACCGATGACCTCAGCAGTTTGGTCCCATAGGAATTCACACACGTTTGAACATTATTCCACTGTGAGGCGAGACGGTCAGTGCCTTTATGGAAAAATGTTTGTAATTACCTGCGGAACCATGATTGCATATAGGCGTGCACCTCCTCCTCGAAAACAAATCGAGGCCACAAATGTCTTTCTTTAGTACTCCAAGAATATCGAAACCGCATGAGGAGAGATCGGGACGGTATGGAGGATGTGTAGGGGCTTCTTAGCGAAACTTTTGCAGCTTTCTGGAAACTACCTTGTTGACAGGTCGGCCATCCCGATCCGCTGACCAGTTCTGACTCTCGTGCGTGTTTCCCTGCTGGTGTACTCTGCGATATGTCCCCATGTGGCCACGATGCCTCATTGTCGTGCCCGTCTTGTATGGAACAATCGGAAGTTTAGCGAATTTTTGATTACTGGTATTGCATGCAATCTGGCGAAGCCTACTTCGAAAGGATGATATGCGTAGGGTGACCAGACGTCCGGATTAATCCGGACGTGTCCTCCTTTTTAGCTCTTTGTCCGGGGTCCGGGCGGATTTTTACAGTGTCCGGCATTTTCGAAAAGTTGAGCGTAATACAGTTAAATTTACAATTCGTCCCGCTCTATTGCTCGTTTCTTAAATACTTTAACTATTGGCGCATCCTTCGTGATAAACACGCACGAAAGCGGTGGTAGCAGGTGGCACCAGGATCGTCGATGTTATCGTTGATCGACCTATAAGCGAATGCAAATATCGATCATTTAAAATTTTCGTTTCGTATCTTCACTTTGTACTGGCTTGGCTTCCTGTAGTGCACGTGTGATTTGTGAGTGTAATTTTTAACCGAGTGAGTTACGTAAAATATTTGGCTATGCCTACATGAAAGTGTACATTTTCTGATGTCCTTTCCTGCAAATGTCCGGCTTTCACGAAAGGGAGAAATGAATTTGAAGCGGAATGTAAGATATGTGGAGGCTGGAACGTACGAGTCAGTGGTCAATAAAGGTAAGAAATAACTCGACAGATTAACTGTCATGGTTTTATTTCATTGTTTCATAGTCATTCAATTTATTTGTATTCGGAAGGTTAAAGTTCAGTTTACATGTCGTCAGCTGCTGCTTGAATTGTAGATGTTGGTAGCGTTGCGTCGAATGAAGGGAGGCGAATGGTCTTACATTTTTTGCTTTGTAAACAATTCCGTGTTGTTGACATAACAAAACAACTGACGCCACACTGTCACCACAATCAATGTTTTTAATTTTTTTACATTGCTCAGTCAACCACCACCTGACCATCAGTAACAACTGACAACTAGTTTTAATTCCAGGCAGAAACACGCAATCTTATTGACTGCCTGAACGCTATAAAACGAAATGCGTGTTGCTTTGTCATTGAAATGTTAAATTTCTTGCACAGGTGGCCAAGATATTGAACATCATTGCCACTCAGAAGCATATTAAAATAATAAACTCATTTATTAAAAGTGAACGCATGTTTGATGGGGAATACTGCATATGAGGATACCACCTGTCAGCTTTAGACAAGTCACATTAAAGTAACCAATTAGGAGTGGCGTTTAGGCAGCCGTCTTTGTTAAATCTTAAAACTACGCGTAAATATAAAACAATTGATGCTACACTCTCACCATAATCATTGTTTTTATTTAAAATATAAAGATATTGATCTCGGAATCACCACCTGATCACGAGTAACAATTAACCTACTAGTTTTGCCGGTAATTCACGGCAGTCACATGACTTGTCCAGAGCTGACGGGTGGTATCCCCATCTGCAGTTGACCCGTTTGATGTGTCCTCTTTTTTCTTCCTTTATCCTCCTTTTTGAACCTGTTTGTTCTCCTTTTTAAATAATTGCATCTGGTCACCCTAGATATCCGTAACAACTCGTATACAAAAAAGAAAGTTCACGAACGCAACGAAGTATCGGTGCGCGCTAAGAAATTGAAATCCAGCAACTATACTCTGTTCATCGTAAGATTAAACCTGATGTAAACAAACACAAACGCGATGATTGGTTAGGAACCGTAGCACACGTATTATTGTACGCGCAAACAAAGTTGACACCCGGCGCGGTGGCTGATGAAGTGACTGCAAAGGCCTTTCCCATTTACAAGGGGAGGCCGCCAATTGTGAAATTCAGATTCGATTCATACTGCGCGTAATAAAAGCTCATGGCCAGAGGTTGTCGAGAAAATCGACATTTAAAATAAACCGTTGCGGTGAAATACTCTCTACGGTTAACAATTTTTCTACAGCGTCGTTGTTTTTTGTAATTCAAATGTGTGCATATACACACACAAATTATATATATATATATATATATATATAATTCCCGGCAATCAGTTGCAACCATTATGCATATAATAAGCTGTTGAAAGTCGTTTGTCATGGAAAAACTGGCGACTTCGAACATCATTATGTTTTCCGCAAACAAAGTTGTATTTCACAAATATTATTAATTGTCTTCATAATGTCAACCACGTATAGTTAACGGAAGACGTAGAAACGATATTCCGAAACGAATACGTATAGCGTAAGTCAAACGTCCGATTAGAATAGAAACCCCACGAACACAAATTTGCTGTGGCAGGTATGAAATATAAACTCGGTTACTCGCTCGTTGCACTTGAAGGACAGATGTTGAATGGGCCGTAAACGAGCCACCGCATAACAGCGTAGTTGCCTGCTAACTTCGAATGAAGGTAGGTTCGGTCCCTAGCGCAACTTATAACATCGTCGAAAATCAGTGCGGACGTGAGAGCTTTGGTACACCCTGTTAAACAAACGGAAAAATGGAGGCGGTACAATTGGAAAGGGATCCGCCGTCACCAACATGCATAAGCAATTCATTAATAGTATATATATATATATATATATATATATATATATATATATATATATATATATATATATATATATAGGGTGAGTCACCTAACGTTACCGCTGGATATATTTCGTACACCACATCAAATACTGACGAATCGATTCCACAGACCAAACGTGAAGTATGTTTTTTAACACAAACCTACTTTTTTTTAAATGTAACCCCGTTAGTTTTGTTAGCACATCTGAACATATAAACAAATACGTAATCAGTGCCGTTTGTTGCATTGTAAAATGTTAATTACATCCGGAGATATTGTAACCTAAAGTTGACGCTGTTCGATCGTGTGTATCGGAGAGCACCGAATTACGTAGGAATCCTTAGGGAACGGTGATGGACCTTAGGTACAGAAGAGACTGGAACAGCACATCCACATGCACGTCCACATGCTAACACCTTTTTATTGGTCTGTTTCACTGACGTACATATACATTACAATGAGGGGTGAGGTACACGTACACACGTGGTTTCCGTTTTCAATTACGGAGTGGAATAGAGTGTGTCCCGTCATGTCAGGCCAATAGATGTTCAATGTGGTGGCCATCATTTGCTGCACACAATTGCAATCTCAGGCGTAATGAATTTCGTACACGCCGCAGTACATCTGGTGTAATGTCACCGCAGGCTGCCACAATACGTTGTTTGATATCCTCTGGGGTTGTAGGCACATCACAGTACACTTCCTCCTTTGGCGTACCCCACAGAAAGAAGTCCAGAGGTGTAACATCAGGAGAACGGGCTGGCCAATTTATGCGTCCACCACGTCCTATGAAACGCCCGTCGAACGTGTACCTCACCCCTCATGGTAATGTACATGTGCGTCCGTGAAAAAGACCAATAAAAAGGTGTTAGCATATGGACGTAAGGTGCTGTTCCAGTCTCGTCTGTACCTAAGGTCCATCACCGTTCCCTTTGGATACCTACGTAATTCGGTGCTCTCCGATACACACGATCGAACAGCGTCAACTTTAGGTTACAATATCTCCGGATGTAATTGACATGTTACAATGCAACAAACGGCACTGATTATGTATTTGTTTATATGTTCAGATGTGCTAACAAAACTAACGGGGTTCCATTTAAAAAACGTATGTTTGTGTTAAAAACGTACTTCCGTGCATTTTCTATGGTTTGTATTAACCAATTACACTAGCCCTTCTTCTCACGTTCGGTCTGTGGAATCGATTCATCAGTATTTGATGTGGTTTACAAAATATATCCAGCGGTATTGTTAGGTGACTCACCATATATATATATGCATGGCGCGATATTCGATCCGGCGATCTTCGGATTACGAACCCAAGCGATTACCGCTGCGCCACGACGCTGTAGAAATTTAATAACCGTAGGGAGTATTTCACCGCAACGGTTTATTTTAAATGTCGATTTTCTCGACAACGGCTGAGAAGTGCATCTTGGTGCTTTGCCACATTACACCTCTGGCCATGAGCTTTTATTATGCGCAGTATGAGTCGAATCTGAATTTCACAATTGGCGGGCTCCCCTTGTTAGAGCTGCTCCCATCAGCCACCGCGCCAGGTGTCAACTTTGTTTGAGCGTTTTATATACTGGTGCTATCACGTTCTCGGAAATATGCGCTACTTCTGTATTAGATATCTTATTACTATATTACGTTGAATTGAACTTTAAGATATTCTAATGTATTAACAGCCATCACTATATTTCTGAATTACGCTGAAGCTATGTAGTTTTTATTTCAAAAATCGTGTACAGTCAAAGTCTCTGTACTGTTGTGCCCTGATGGTTGCGCTGTTAATACGCAGCATGAAAATGGCGGAGGTTGCTTTCTGCTCCGTAGTGAAAACACAGGTGTGGAACACGGTTAAAAAGTGCCGAGAAATAAGTTGTTCGTGAGGGTTTTATAAATTTGCAGACAAATTCACTTTGAAGTTGAGAAACATATACATATATAGATAGTGGAAACGGTAGTGCGGTAGATAGATAATCTGGTGTAGTTCGTGGATCGCTGGCTTAAATCTCGCCGTGGTTGTCTTCTTTTTCATTCAATTCGGAATACCTACAGCTCATTGTGAAATTCATCATCATATTTTATTAATAATTCCTGTCTTCTGGTTTCTAATTACATATTGCACATGGAATTCCTGTTTTTATTTAAAATATAAATTCTTAATTAGCGATATTTTATGAAGATTGTTAATAAAAGTTGCTTAAACTAAGAAAACATAACAATTTAATTTTTAGGGAAAAAATGAAAACCAAATACTGTCTTTGTGGACTACGTCCATTGTTTTATACCACAGATGTAGCCTCAAACGAATCAGAGTGGTAAGTTTTTCGTAGAAATACGAAAAACAATCATTTTCACAGCACCGAGCTCGCCATATAAATGCAGCATTTTTACTTTTGCCATTTTATAATTACGATATGAACCCAACAGAACTGATTTGGAGCGAAGTTAAGGGATTTGTCAGAGAAATAAGAAGACTGTTAAGCTGCCAGACGTAATGGAACTAACGCACGCAGCTTTTTTACACGTCACTGCCGAAAGCTGGCGGGATACAGTACGGCACGTCATAATAGAAGAGGACAAAATGTGTTTCGTGGAGTCTGATGTTGATCGACTCGTCAACGTAACAGATGACAGTTCTAGAACTGAAATGAATTTCTCGGATTCGGACGAGAAAGGTGCTAAAAGATTGCCAGACGATTGAGTGTAATTAATACTTTCAGTGGCTTCAGTATTTAACAAGACGGTGAAATCCCTGCAGTATGCTTTTTCATCACACAAAGCTCGCCCAGAAGAATTACCCTGTGTTTAGATTAGGAATTTTCATACTCTTGCTTGTAATTATAATACTATGTTAGGTGAAAACGAGAGCATGTATGCTTTCCGTCTATTCATCTAAGAAGCGTGCGTTGGCGCTGGAGTTTTCCCGAATATTGTGTCATTCTCTTTAAAAATTAAACGATATTCGAAGCTGTATTGTTCTCTGCTCGTCTCTTTTTACGTCTAAACTACAACTGCTCATATCATTGCAGGTCAGTTGGACTAGCTGGCTGACCAGTGTTGCGCAAGTTGCATGCGCCGGCAAAGCTGTTGTCTCGCATTATCGCTCAGCTTCTAACACAGCATAAAACATATCCTTATGACCGTACTTGAATGTAGCGGACACAGCTTAGCTTCCGCTCCACGTGGAAAGAAATCCAATGATTCAAGCAAACGCGGAAGAATACATGGTGTAATGTCAGGTTCGTTTAAACAGTTGCCAGACAGCTTGACGCGCATGCACAGAGCTTAAATCGTATAGAAGCAGCTCCTCTTCCCGCATCTGGTTACTTTGAGTGTGGCCGGTTGGTGTATAAGCGACGAGAGAAAGCAGCCAAAACCTACTCGGAAAATTTTTCTGGCGCTGACAACCTGTCATATTCGCGCATGTGCATAGCTCTCTGCGTTAGAGTGGGGGTACACTTCACGAAACGCGTGTTTTGTTTGTTGCACGTTTTTCAATTGTTTCGAAACTATTGCAGGTCCTGCATCCGTCTACTTCACGTTTACACGTCACTGATGATAGTAAGGTTATCGAATCAGATGTTTATCCACCACTATGCGCGGGAATTTAACCAGAAATGGGAAGAGAAGCATTTATGTAGTGAAGAGACCAAACACCGATTTCTATGTCATCCTAGCTGCGCATGCGCACGAAGGACTGTTTTTAAGCGCTTGAAAGTAGCAATCTGGCAGCTGGTTAAACGAACCCGTTTACACCAGGTGTATTCTTTTGATTAACGAAGTGTAGAACCGCGTTTCCGAAATCGATATGGAGTATTTACATATCCAACTAGACGCGCAGTTGGGAAATCGCTTTACGAAATACGGTTTTGGGAGCTCCATGTAAGCATAGTTAATGCGCGGGGCACTTGAAAGGGGCAGCTTTATTTGGCGGATGTTTTGAACTACTGTATGGTAGCATCGGATGCCGCTGGAGATAGAGTAGCAACTGCCTTCTTTACTACAGTGCCAACCAATGCAAGCAACTGCGCAGCAGCCGTTACCGAATGCTTTGTGTTGTGTGTTGCTTTTTGTTTTCGTTTCTTATTTGGAAATGAATGAAAAGACAGATCCCAGTCCATCACAGAATTCCATTACGACCCTCACAACGCAAGAAGAGATCTGGCCATCACCTCTGACGAAACGTAATTCTAGGGTTTTTCACGATAGCGACAGAAAACGAAAGCTATTCCGAGGATCGTTTCAGCTATGCCGCAAAAATAGTCCCGATAACTACCAATGCGATTTTCGTATTTCTAGAGCACTGAGGAAAGACACTCGCGGCTGTCGGTTTACTTCGGACGATGAGATGCATGCCTGGCTACAATCATTGTTTCGTAGGTAACTGAAAACTTTTTTCCATGAAACCACCCACCGCCTTGTCTCACCGTGGAGTAAATATATTAACAGTTGTGGTGATTACTTTTGAAATAATAAGCAGTTTACTTACTTTTTCCCAATCGTTTCGTCTTCAGCTGGCTGACTTCCATAATTTCGAGATGTCTAGCAAGTGGAGCAGATTCCGAAGTTTGTATCCTATACTGCAGCTAGTACATTGCTCATTATTGTCAAAATACACTCATGCTCATAAATTAAGGGTAACTACGGTCGCAGGTTCGAATCCTGCCTCGGGCATGGATGTGTGTGATGTCCTTAGGTTAGTTAGGTTTAAGTAGTTCTAAGTTCTAGGGAACTGATGACCTAAGATGTTAAGTCCCATAGTGCTTATAGCCATTTGAACCGATCTGTAAGTCCACGGTATTGGTGGTAAGTTGAGAAAACCGTCCCGAAACACATGTGCTACAAAATGCCACTGTTTCCTGCGGAATGTACCCCGACTGGGATATAATCACCATGCACACGTACACAGGCCACACAACGGGTTGCCATTTTCTGAATCAGGTGGTCAGTGCTCCTGAAGTGTCGTAGGGGTTTGAAGACGTGCAGCGATAAGTCGACTGAAAGCATATCAGACGTGTTCGATGTGGTTTAGGTCTTGAGAACAGGCAGGCCACTCCATTCGCCTGATATCTTCTGTTTTAAGGTACTCCTCCAGCTCGATGGGGCCTTGAATTATCATCCATTAGGAGGAAGGTGGGACCCACAGCACACCTGAAAAGGCGGACATACTGGTGCAAAATGACGTCCAGATTCACCTGACCTGTTACAGCTCCTCTGCCAAAGACATGCAGGGGTGTAAGTGCACCAATCATAATCCCACCCCACACCATCAAACCACGACCTCCATACACGTCCCTTTCAAGGACCTTAAGGGGTTGGTGTCTGGTTACTGGTTCACGCCAGATGAAAACCCGGCGAGAATTAGTGTTCAGACTATACCTGGACTCGTCTGTGAACATAACCTGAGACCACTGTTCCAAGACCATGTACTGTGTTCTTGACACCAGGCTTTACGGGCTCTCTTGTGACCAGGGGTCAGTGTAATGCACCTTGCAGGTCTCCGGGAAAACAAACCATGTCTGTTCAGTCGTCTGTAGACTATGTGCCTGGAGACAACTGTTCCAGTGGCTGCGGTAAGGTCCCGAGCAAGGCTACCTGCAGTACTCGGTGGCCGTCTGCGGGCAGTGATGGTGAGACATCGGTCTTCTTGTGGTGGTGTCCACTATGGACGTCCCGTACTGTAGCGCCTGGACACGTTTCCTGTCTGCCGGAATCGTTACCATAATGTTGAGATCACACTTTGTGGCACACGGATGGCCCGTGCTACGACCTGCTGTGTTTGACCAGCCTTCAGTCGCCCTAGTATTCTACTCCTCATAACGTCATCCATATGTGTTCTTTGAGACATTTTCAACACAAAGTCACCATTACAGGACGTCTGAAAACGTCTGCACACTTACTCGCTGCACCGTGCTCTGACATGCACCAACACACCTCTACATATGTGGACTGCTGCCAGCGCCACCGTGCGACGACCGCAGGTCAAATGCACCGCGTGGTCATACCCCGAGGTGATTTAAACCCGGAAGCCACCCACCAGAGCGTCGTTTCACCATGTATCAGCATTATCCTTAATTTATGAGCATGAGTGTACTTCGCGACACGATATGCACAGCGTGACAGCTGCTTGAAATGCGAAGTGAATTTGACAAAAAGGCTGGTGCACCTGCGCGCTTATTTGAAAAACACATGGATAGCACACAGCGAATTTGACTAACAAATCTGATGGTTTACATGGGTCTTTAAGGCTTTTGTCAGGTGTAAATCGACGTTGACACGAATCTTGTCAGTCTTGCTACAACAAGGCTAGGCTACAGCATTATAGTGATTTCCTTAGTTTTGAACTCCTTGTTGACTCCGAAGTCATTAGAAGTAGTCTGCTGCATCTGGACAGTTTGCCATTGTATTTCTGAAGGAAAAATCGAGATATTCTGAACACAACTGAAATGATTTCGTGTAAGAAGTAATTTTAGGTATACTCGATCTTCAGTATCAGTCCAGAGTCTAAATTCTGCGCAACCTCTCTTGCAGTTGTGGTTTTAATTACTCCTTGAGGCAATGTGAGACGACAGCTTCTAATATTTGTCTCGAAAATGTATGGAATTTTGTTGGCGGTTGGAAGGGTGGCTTTCATGGTGAGGGAGGAGAATGTTGCTCACGTGCCCACGTGTATGACGAAGGGCCATTGAGTGAACGACAGCCAGGGAGAAAAGTGGGTGTACCCGGTGAGCGGCGGCTTAGCCACACGGATTCCAAAATTTTCTGACGTGATAGCGAAGTATGTTGCTCGCACTGTTAAGCGCGCACTTGAGAATTTGGTATTATAAGGTGATTGCCCGAGTTTGAACACAACGACGGATGAACCAATCGCCGACAGTTTCTATCACAGCAGAAGTGTGGAGTAAACGATTATTTTAACTGACAAACTTGTGTTCATGTATATAAGTTCGTTGCGTTTTTATTTTGCGTGTTGGTATTATAAGTCTGCTGTGAGTTTATTAAGAATATAATAA